>NC_087440.1:68818908-69443908 GCF_036321535.1 Camelus dromedarius
TCTATTTCCTTGATCGTTCTTTCAGGGGATTTCTCTTACTCTTTTAATTGGGAGTGGTTCCTCTGCTTCTTCATATTGCTCATATCTCTCTGGCACTAGTGGGCGGGCGGGTCACTCCCCTTCCCGATGTCGCAGTCAGATGCTGCATTCGGGCGAGGCAGGTGGGTGGATCGCGCCCCCTCCCAGCACGGCAGTCAGGTGCTGTGTTCCTGCCAGGAAGGCAGGTGGCCGCCCGCCCTCTCCCAGCGCCGGTTGCTCCGCTGCTCTGCGCAGCTGCCTGCTCCATCTTGGGTTGGCACTCTGTAGGCGGGCTCAGGGAAGACCGCGGAACAGCTCCACCCCTGCTCTGTGCCAAATCTCAGCTCCTTGTTTGTCTTAGCTGTGCGAGTTCTCTGAGGTGCCAGGGCAGAAAGCTCCTATCTGCCTTGGGCTGTAAACAAGTCTCAGTCCTGCCTAGGAGGTTGCAGAGCCTCTGGGTGCAGATTCAGGTCTCAGTCCTGCCCTTGCCTGGGCAGAGCACAGCAGGAGATGGCGGCTGTGGCTGTGCCCTGCCTCTCTTCTCGTGAGAAGCACCAGTAATGGTGGCACGGGGTCTGAGGAGACAAAGGCTACGGCGCCCCTCCCCCCAGGGCACACCAGCCATGTTGCTTTGCTTTTTTCGCAATTTATGGGGGACTGAGGTTGTTCTGCTCCATATCCCCTCCCAGCCACGGTGCGCAGCACCCTGCAGTCCCCTGGGGCTGCCTCAGTGCAGCTGCCTCAGTCCTCCGCCCGGCTTGGGCAGTCTGTCCCGGCCCCCAGATGCCACCTCGCGTCTCGGGCTGGGTGTTGCGGGGACCCTTTGTGCCTATTTAATTTAGTTCTGTCGGTCAAGGGGTGCTCAGGGCAGATCTGAGCCTTGGAGGCTCCCCCTCTGTCCCGTTGGCCTCTCCGTTGGAGGGGGGAGACCCAGCGAATGAGCGCCAGTCCTCCTTTGCTGCTCCTTCCCCGCGGGACCGATCCCACACTGTTTCGCTTTTTCTTCTTTCTTTTTTCCTTTTCTCCTACCAGATTTTTGGCGTCTTTGTCTTTCAAAGAGGGCGATGTTCTGTCAGATTTCTGCAGGTGCTCTGGTTGGCTGAGTGGGTCCGTAGATGTGAGTTTTGGTGTATTTGTGGGAGAGGGTGATCTACGAGCGTCCTTCTACTCCACCATCTTGCTTCTCTGGTTTGCTTGTTTTTTTAAACCTACTTTCTCAAAGGAAATATTCATTCAGCTCCTGTATAATCCTAGGTGTCAGTAAATTTGAAATTTGTTTATATTTCACTTCAACTTTCTTTATTACTAGGCTTCATGTTAGGGTATCCTGAATAGCGTATTGCCTTATTTCAGAAAACCCTGCCATCTATGGCACTTCCAAAGAAAAAATTTTAATAGCTAAAGCTAAAAATTATTTTATCAGCTGTCAGACCAAAAGTTTAAACAATAACAACAAACTGAGTCTGGACTGCCCTGAAGATTAATATTTGAGAAGAGAACACTGTCACAGTTTGAATGTGAAAGCTCTCTCTAGCCACATACTCCTCAGCCCTGATTACCATTTAGACCACATATTCTTGACCAGGGCATCATGTACCCTGGTCTTCAGGTTTAGCAATGCCCTAAGATTATGTACAAATCTGAATACACATGTGTCTGTACACTTTCTGAAGCCAGATTCTTCAACTTTCATTGAAATCTCAAAGGATTCTGTAACTACCAAAAAGTGAAGAACCACTAATTTAAACAGTATTCCACGATCCTTATCTATTATCTGGCTTTGATTTTAGGTTTCTGCTGTACTAATTTTCATCTTCCCACTCATTTTGCCCACAAAATTCCTTCTTTTGTTTGAATACATGGCTTCTTTATTCACTCCTTAAAGATAATAACAGAAAACCAAAGCTTCATAAAATGAGGAAAGACCCTATCTACTTAAAATTGTAGTCAAAGGTGGTTTCAAAAGCTGAACCTCTATGTATTTAAGAAACATTAAAAAAAAAAAGCTATCTCTTCTGAGAGTTTTTCTTTCAGTTACACAAACAATTTTATCTTTTAGTTTATCACTGCCTTTCACTGAGAAAACAACTGGTTAACCGAATTTGCAATTCAGCTATACTTACCTTTATCTTTTAAAAGGCATGTTAAGACTTAACAGATAAAAATACATATGACCATTACCCCTAATCCCACAACACACATATACAGAGACTGATTTCACTAAGATGATCTTCTTTCAAGATTAAACCTTTACTTATAGAACAAAATGGTTTTGCTCTAATATAGCAAGGACTGATTTAGCAAGGAACATCTTGATGAAAAAGGCCAGAATTGCTGAGAACGCTAGCCTACTTTTTAACTGACTTTCCTCCTCTAAGCATCTGTCAAGTGTGGGATGAGAAAAAGGTGCTGGAATCTAGAGAGGCAGACTAGAATTAAAATATATTTGGTTCCCAGAATTTAAAAGAGAGAGAGACAGAAATGCCACTGGAAAAATTATAGAAATAAGAAGGTTAAAAACAGCTCTCCCTTTTACTGACAAATAACTTCACAAATTATCTATCCACATCATCTCTTCAATTCTTTAACCCTCTGTGATCTGACTCCTTTTCCTTCATAATCCTCTCCCTTTATTTAAGCCACCACCAAAAGTCTTGTAAATATATCTTAAATCCATCCACCGCTCTTCATCTCTACCATGAGGACCATGGTCCAAGACAGTTTTGTCTCTTTCCTGGACTAGTATAAGCCATCAACTAATGTTTATTTCTATATCCTCTACTGTCTCCCTCTGATCAACTGTGTACAAAGTAGCCAGAAAAATCTTTAAAAACGCACCACGGCACTGAGTAATAGTTCATGGCTTCCCAATGCATCTTCAAATTAAATCCAAACTCTCAGCATTCAGAGAAATCAGTACGGCATAACAATTCACACTGCTCAAGAAGTGCCTGGAACAGTGCCCAGCACTTCACAGAAGCACAGCCGATGTTAGCATATTGAAGTAAGCCCCGTCTCCCTCTCTTACCTTGAGGTGGTGCTCTCCTCAACTATTAAACTTTCAGTTAACTGCAAGCTATTTCCCACTTTGGGCCTTCTATTTCCCTCTGTCTGAAATGTTTTTCTTCCAGACCCTTCAAGAACTTCTGTCTCCCACTCATTCTTCAAGTCTGAATCTAAATGCCACCTCACTGATGAGGTCTTCTTTTCCTCTCTTTCTAAATACCACCCTCTATAATTCTTCACTGTTACTACTCTTTTCATTTCCTTCACAGTGCTTTGTATTTATTACTTTTTTTGTTTCACTGATTAAACTCTTTCTTGAACATCATCAGATGACTAAACATCCATCTAATAAATTCTCTAACTTGCTTAATGTAGGAAGCAATGGGATCTGTTCTTCATAAATCCAAAATAATCTTAACTAATATAAGTATTAATCTCCTCTCACTAAGAAGCTAAAAACCTGGTTACTAATATAAATGTGTCACAGCCTGTGCTATGATTCATTATATCTACACACTTCCCTTAATTGTTAATTAAATACAAACCCTGTGTCCAACAAAGTATTGTGCTGGGTGCTGGAAGAAGAGGAGGCAGGATAAGAAAATAAGGGTTATTTTCTCCCTTAAGGTCCTGAATGATACAAGCATAGGATAAGAGAGACAAGAAGAGGGCATTTCAAGTAGAGGATGGGGTAAGATGTAGAGTCATAGTAAAAATGCTGTCAAAATTAATTGTTAATTAATAATTATCCATTAATTGTGAAATGTCATCAATGTTAAGATGCACCCCAATATGAGAGATACATCCCAGTTTCAGGTACGTTAAAGAGTGAAGAAAAAGGAAGAGAAGAAAGAAAAAGAGCAGAAAAAGAAGGGGGAGGAGGAGAAAAACAAAAAAATTACCATTAAATGATTAATACAAAATCAGCCGTTTGAGACTTCCTCAACATCTCAAGGATATGGAATACTGGGTATTTAACTAAAGTCTGTTATCAGAAAGGGGAGAAAAAGCCACTGAAGAGTGGTCCTAGAGCAACCTTTTCTTTCTTACTGTTTCCATTTGCCTTATTTTTAGCTTCTCTGTATCACCTTGTGTATCTCTTGTATATAGTACACAGTTGAGTTTTGCTTTGTAATACAAATTGAAAATCTTGGTTTTTTTAAAGGTGAGTTAAATATAACAGCAAAATAAATCTCTTAAAACCCACACATTTCAAAAGTCTTAACTGACTTGCAGATCCTGGGTCATTGCTTAAAAGAGGCAAGTATATTTTAAAATCCTAATAGCAAATTAAAAATATTAACCTCTTATAGTTAATAATAATGAAAATACTCAATTTCAAACCTCATGAGCCACTTATAAATGTACAGCTTTAAATATTTATATTAGAAAATAAGGTTAAATATTGGTGATTTAAGCACCCATCTGAAGGAATCAGAAAAAGAAAAAAAAAAAAAAACCCAAAGAAATTGGAATAAAATACCACTAAATTATTCATCCAATTTTCTCACTGAAAACAACTAAAAGTGATGGATAAAATTTTATTAAAAAAAAATACTAAAGCATTGAAGCGCTTACAAGATGGTAAAGGAATAACCAGACCAAAATCTATGAGAAAGCAGACTCAAAGAGATAAGTGGCATAACAGAACTGCTTTTGCCCTGTAGATATCTAACTCACAATGTTGAGCTTCAGTTCTGATGATCTTCTGGCAAAGAACCGAAGCTGGGGGTGGGGGGAAGGGTATAGCTCAAGTGGTAGAGAGCATGCTTAGCATGCATGAGTCCTGGGTTCAGTCCTCAGTACCTCCTCTAAAAATAAATAAATAAATGAGCAAGTAGACCTAATTACCTCCCCTCCATCCCCCCAAATTAAACAACAACAACAACAACAAAAATACAGAAGTCAAAGTTCAAGACCCACTCAACATGGAAAATCTAATAGAAGACCCTTTCTTCATAAAGCTGGGACCCCCTGAAAGTTTCATCCACAGAAAACAAATGAACGGGAAGTAAACCCAGTCCAACCATTCCCAAAGAAATTTGGCTTCCTATTACAGAAGAGAACAAGGATTCCTAAGAGACTATAAAGACAAGCAAGCCCACGCACATAACTGCAACCCAAATTCACTTCATTTTGGTGGTGCAAAACCTCAAGGGATGAATTTAGTCACTAAACTGTAGTATCTTGAGGCAACTGGGGGAAAAAAGGTAAATCCTCTTGAAGCAATGCATTTCCTTCTTAGGCCTCAAAGAATACTCCCATCTTTTTCCCAGGGAAAATAAGCAGTTCACAGTCAAAATCTCACACAGGATAAATAAAAAGAAATCTATACCTAGGCACAACATACAAAACTTCAGAAAATCAAAAACAGAGGTCAAAAGCAGCCAGAGAAGAGGTTAAAAAAAAAAAAAAAAAAGACAGATTCACTTACATGAACAACTATTTGGCAGCTGATTTATCAATAGCAACAATGGAAACCAGAAGAGAATGGAATTAATTCTTCCAATGGCTACAAAAATAACTGCCACCCCATTATTTTATACCTAATAATATACCTATCAAGAAGGAGGGTGATAAAGATACTTTCAGACAAAAACACCAAAAAATGAGAGTTTACTACAGAAAACCGCATTAAAGAGAATTCTGAAGGAAAAAATTTTTCAGAAATAAAGAATGTAATCCAGATGGGAAAATCTAAAATCCTTAGAGGAATCAAGAGCACATCAAGTTGGGAAGGATGTCAAATTTCAGAGGCTCATTTTCACCATTTTCTGCCTCATAGACTAAAGTGTAGAAAAGTCAGTTGATAGGAAGAGAGAAAGAAATAGACCCACAAAGGAAAAAAGAAGTAAGGTCCTAGTAGCATTATAAGCCTTGGTTCCAGCTGTTCTTAAGACCTAATGAAATCCTGTCCTTGGAAACTGGGAGATACCCCACTGTCCTTATTTTAGATTCTGCATTTCCTTTAATAAATGAAGAAAGGAGAAAGGCCAGAAATTAATGAAACAGAAAACATACAAGAGAGAAAATCAAAATCAAGCACTGCTTTTTTGATAAGACTAAGAAAATACATAAAACCTCTAGCAAGACCGATGAAGGAAAAAAAGGATGGCACAAAAAAAATTAGGAATAAAAAAGAGAGATAAATACTCAGACAACAGAAATTTCAAAGATAAAAAATTAAACAACTTTATGCCAAATTTTTTTTTAAAACTCAGACAAAATGGATGGATTCCTAAAAAAAGAAAAAACTTTCTAAAAACTGACTTAACTAAAAACAGAAATCCTAGATAAAACCATTTAGAAAATGGAATATATATCTCCCTTACAAAATACTAAGCTCACACCTCTCTCCCCAAAAAACTAAGACCAGGTAGTCAAACAGAAGTTCAACCAAACTTTCAAAAAATAGATCATTCCAGTCTTATATAAATACTTCTGGGGTGGTGGGGAGGCAGAGTGGTGGTGTTAGCTCCCAACTCATTCTTTGAGGTTGGCATAATCTGGATACCAAAATCAAATAAAGACAATACTATAAGAAATAAAAATTATGGGCCTTTCATCTGTGAACACAGATGCAAAAATCCTAAATGAAATACTAATAAATTAAATCCAACTATATATTTTAAAAAAAAGACCATCATGATTAAGTTAGGTTCATCTCAGCAACACAACAGTAATTCAACATTAGAAAACCTATAAATGCCATTCACCACATTAACAGAATAAGAGGGACAAACATGATCATCTCACCAATGTAGGAAAATCATCTGATAAAATTCAATATTCATTCTTCACACACATACAAAATCTTAGCCAAACAGCAATAGGAATGTCTTTAACCTATAGAATATCTATGAAAAATCTATAGCAAACATTATTCTTAATGGCAAAACATAAGGAGCACTTCCTTTTAAAAATTAAATGCAATACAAGAACACCCACTATTAACACTTGTACTTATACTCAAGTCCTAACTAGCATGAGGCAACAAAAAGGAAGAGTGTAAGCACTGGAAAGGAAGACACAATTGCAATCATCATACTTCAATAAAATAGTTTAGTAAGGTGGCTGAACATAGATCTCTATACCGAAAAAGCTTATATCAGCAAACAGAAAATGGAAAAAGAGAGGAAAAACTTACTATTTACAATAGTAACAAGAAATATGGTATCTAATAATTAAATTTAAAAGAAGATTTGAGAGATTTTATAGAGAAAGAGACATTTTAATATATCTAAATAACCAGAAAGAGATACCATGTCCAAGGATAGGAAGGCTCAATATCATAAAATAAAAAGAATAAATTAAATTCAAGTGTAGATTAAAAGCTACTGAGATTCTGGGCTCATATACAAAGCAAGCCCCTCTTTTTAACAACAGCTCTTGAATTTTTACGTAACTTGACTCAAATTACTCCCTTTTATGAATATTTTTGCAACTGGCATAAACTTATTAGGCACTAATTACAGGTATTTAACTAAATTACAGCAAAAGTTGATATGGTACTTCAGAACTCTGACAGCTGTAATAGACAAGTATGAGTGAAGAGCACATAAAAGAATGTGCTGTGGTCCCACTGGTTCAAAAGTCAATTAGTGTGCACATTCTCCAAAATGTAAATTCTAATAGCCACTCCTGCAAATGATGAAATGTTGCCAACATTTTACATAAAACATCAAGTCTTTCTTTCTTAATAATTATCTGTAAACACTGCCAAAACACCATCTCCTTAAAAGCCATCTAAAAACGTGAACATTTACTCAATACAAATTCCACTTATAAGTGGAAAACAGACAAAACACATTCATAATACAAAGACCATACTGGGCTCAAAGGGTATCTCTGGTGGGCCTATGTGTGGTTCTCATACATACAATATCCTTGTACATATAAGACCTATAAACACTGCCTAGTCTGCTTTACAATAGATCTGGACTTGATCAAATGTATGATTTTCTCTAGGTCAAACTTATTTAAATTTAATTTTGGTTTATGTGAGTTTTGTGATGTATTGCTGCTTAAACTTTGCTTTATCCAAATTTCCTAATAGATAATTAGAAATAATGATCATCTGTTTTACTGGTTGCTAGGAGATGATAATACCAACAGTTAACATTTATTGAATTCTTATTGTGTGCTACGCACTGTTACAAGTGCTTTGTACATGTTAAATCATTTAATCTTCACAACAACCCAATAGGTGGATGGATAATATTACTATCACCATTTTACAGATAGGAAAACTGAGGTACAGAAAAGTTAAGTAACTTTCCCAATGTCACACAAGTAAGTGGAAAAGCTTACAGATTTATACCCAGGTAGCTGTCTCCAGAGCCCAGACCCTCAATTACTATGTTATACTTCTTTTCACAATATTTAAAAGATGCAATAAAATTATTATGGATGAAAAAACTCACCATTAAAAAAATTATCAGTTAAAATTAAACAACAGCTAAGCAATATTAGTATCAATACAACTTATCATAGGTTGATACTTCACAGCTATTTCAAAGTTCCAAGGCCATGATTAAGAGTTCTGAAGTTGGACAGACCTGGCTCTGAATCTTGGCTGTGCACTTTACAAGCTGTGTGACTTTGGACAAGTTTCGTAACTTCACCAAGCCTCAGTTTCCTCATCTGTAAAATGAGAATAATAAACATCTCACAAAATTGTTGTTAATAACATAATTATTGCTACATTACATTGATATGGTAAATCCAAATAAAATACAGGTACACAAAAGAAAAGAGAAGGTTCACAACTTCCCCCAGAAAACAGGACTCCATTGTAATGATATAACAAAGATGACCACTCCAGGTATTCATAGCAACTATAAGATCCACACATTAATGCAGAATCACAATCTCCTCTAATTCATAATATAAAATTTCCCTGGATAAAAGTCAAATGCCTAGAGGTAAATTATTGGATCTTTGAAATATGAAATATATATACACAGAGAAAGAGACAAACAGTAAGACATGTTTGTTGACAACTTCTCCCACGAATTCCATTTCACACATATCCTTTCTAAAATGAGCGGTATTCAAGGGGCCCAAGACAGGAAGAGTTGTGTCAAGAAGGAGTGATTCCTGGTACTGGTAGGAAGGAATTTTTATATGAGAAAAACAGAAATAGACGTCATCAAAGAAGAGTAGAACCATCATTACAACTAAAAAGAATGATTGTGTCCATTTATATCTGGCATTTTACTAGTTAAAACAAGTTAAACTGTCACTACTGCTCTCTTTAGAATCTCAATAGAACAATTTTAAAATAATCAGATTTCTATCAATGCCTGCATTTACCAATAATGTATCTGAGATAAGGTTAGGTGTTTCTTTGAAGGAAGCAATACAATATAATAATCTTTTTAAAAAAGGAAAATTCTATAGGATAATTTTTCTCAAACAGCTCAATACTATCATTAAGTTTTTATGAATTTTACCAGTCTAACAAATATTAATTATTAAAATGACATATTACATAAAAATAATTATTAAAATGACTATGTTCACTGTAGCTCAAAAATTTAATAAAGAACTTCCACCCCCATCCCCCAAATATCCCCTTTCAACAAATAATTGCAAAAATGGCCTTCAAATTTTCTTTATAAATTTGTAAAACTATCTGTCTAGAACAAAGGCAATCTAATTTTTACAAAGCATCTTTTAAAAGAAAACTTACTAAGTTATATAGGAAATGTTCAAGAAATTCTTAAACTACCAATTTTATAAATGTTTAAAGAAATGAACATAGGACATGAGGTGCTTGAGGTCACTAGGCCATGACAGAAATCCAAACAAAAAAATCAGGTCTTTCTGCTCTGTATCTTAACAATTTGGAGTCTTTCTACTTGATCAGTATTTCTTTCACTACTTTACTTGCTTTAAATGATGAGAATAATTTTTTGTCCTTTTAAATAAATTCTGTAAATAATTAATAAGGATAAGTTGGTTCAATCACAATTCAAATATATGAAAAGATTTTAGTTAAGGAATTTTAAGGTAATTTTTTAATGTAATATGGAGAAAATTTGCTATTTGCCACTAATTATTTTACATTTTATCCCATTTGCTTTGTCATTCTCTCTCTTTTTCACATTTTTCTGAACCACGTGAGAGTTGCAAACACTGTAGCACTTCAGACCTCAAAATTTCCATATATTTTCCTAAGAACATGGACATGCGCTTAAGCTATAATATAGCTAACCAAATCAATCAGCACTGTGTCAATGTTAAAATTTCTATTATATAATTACAGTCCATATGTCTAGTATATAATTACAGTTTAGATGTCTTTAACTGCCTTAAAAATGTCCTTTAAAGCTACTGATTTCCCAAGTTCAGGATCACGCACTGCATTTAGAGGTAATGTCTCTTTAGAATCCTATCATCTGGAACAGTTCCTCAGTCTTAAGTCTTTTAAGATTGAGTTCATTTCTAAGATTGGTATTTAAAAGAATACTAACCAGTTACTTTGTAGAATGTTCTTCAACTGATGTTTAATCTGATGGTCTCTCATGTTTAAATTCAGGCTATCCATTTTTGGTAGGAGTATCACAAAGTAATGCTGGGTCTTTCTCACTGCATCATATCAGAAGCTCCAAGAGGCTAGTGGGTTCTATACCAGCGATGCTAACTTTGATCACTTGACTGAGGAGTATCTGCCAAGTCTCTTAACTGTAACGTTACTCTTTTCCTCTTTGTAATAAGTAAATATTTTGCTAGAAACTATCTTGAGACTATGTAAATATCATATTCCTCATCAAACTTTTCCCCCAGTAGTTTTGGTACCTGCAGATGATTCTTGTGTGAAAGGACTATTTTAATTGTTCCAAAATGGTCATTTTTCAACTCCAACAGTTCTACATTTTATTTGTCATTTTAATGAAGAACTTTCCCTTCTCCCCAACTCAGTAATTTATTCATTCACTTATATTTGTATGGTTCTTACTTTACCAATGGATTATAATCTATAACTATCATTATTCATCTGGTCAGTGGATGCTTCTTTGAACTGGTTCTTTTTCCTTTTGACATGTTCCCATCATTCTTCAACAACCTTCTTACTTTCTGAAACAATAGTATTTTCCTAGCTCCCCTTGTACCTTCCCTGATCCAGTTCTTCCTAGGATCAGCCATTTCTCAAGGAGTTCTGATTTCCTTTAAGTGAGGAATGTTTAGAAACCAACACACAGGAGTTAGGTGTGTTCACTATAACTGTTTCTAGGCCTCTCAGCAAACAAAGATGGAATATACATACATACACACATATATGCATAGGCATGCACATAACATATGTATACATATAGATATACAGTCTCTAAGAGAATAGTGTATACATGCGTACAAGTATTTTTTTCTATCTTTATATAAATAAATGTTAAAAAAAACACGAGTTCATAACCTCTAATTCAAATCCAATGTCGCAGGGTTCATTTGAGTCTTTTCTTCCATATATACGAAACTCCCTTCTCCAACAATGAAAAATCTAGCTCCCATTATCCCCAATATACTTATTCATTTGTTCAATCCTAAAATAGACAGAAAATAGTTTCAAAATTGCCAATTCATACCATTACAAAAGACAGCCTACAAACTAAGATTTGTTATTTGTTTACAGTTCTTTTCATCTTGAATTTGAAAGTATACTATGCTCAAAAGTTACTGGGGTTACTTATCTTTCCCCCTTAAGTGTGTTTGTTATTTATTTGAAACACTAGTTAGGTTCATTTGTTTCTTTTTGTATTTTAAGGTTTTATCTCATCTTTATTGATTTTGTTGGCTGACTTTGTTTTGTTCTGTTTAGCATCTAAAACATTGGCAGGACAATGTTCTCTGACATTCTGAGTTGATGGCATATGCAATGCTACCAGCAGTTCTCTGTCTACCAGTGGTTGTAAAAGAGCTTCACAGTTTAGGAAGAATACGTCCCATAAGAAATGAGCCTTTCTGTAGCCCTCAACATGTATCTATCATCACCCCACTGAAGCCCAGTTGTTTTCTGGGAATTACTGTTTCTAGTTATAGAAAGAAGGATAAAATGAAATGGGTAAACCCTACTCCAGCAACCTCATAGATCATTACTTGTAAGATAAGTTTTCAAACTGTGCTACTTAGACGCCGCAAGGTGGAAGAGGGCAGGACCCAGCGGGGAGAACTTCAGGTCCCTGCCCTGACTTCAATTAAAGCCACAAGGCTCTCCATGAAAGACATGGAAGAAACTTAAAAGACATTACTAAATAAAAGAAGTCAGTCAGAAAAAGCTACAAACTGCACGATTCCAACCAAATGACATTCTGGAAAAGGCACAGCTACAGAAAGAATTAAAAAAAAAACCAAAACCATGGTTTCTAGGGGTTTGGAGAGAGGGAGGGAGGGAGGAATGAATAGATGGAGCACAAGGGATTCTTAGAGCAATGAAATTACTCTGTATAATACTATAGTGGTGGCTACATGTGAATTATGCATTTGTCAAAACCCATAGAATGTACAACATCAAGAGTGAACCCTAATGTTAACTATGGACTTTGGTTGATAATAATGTGTCCATGTCGGTTCATAAATTATACCAAATATACCATATTGATGAGGTATGTTGAGGGTAGGGGCGTATATATGCGTGGGTGGGGAGGGCTATGGGTGAACCCTGTATTTTCTGCTCAATTCTGCTGTGAACCTGAAATTGCTCTTAAAAAAAAGTCTATTAAAAAATTAAAAATAGAATTAAAAAAAAAGCCACAAGGCTCTTACTGGTATAATATATTGGACATCAGCTTGAGATTTTGTTCATCCAACTCATTCAGCAAATATTTACTGAGTGCTTATTTTGTTCCAGGCACTGTTCTAGGCACTTTAGTGAAAAAAGTCTTCATGGGACTTACAGTTCTAGTTGTGGGAGAGACAAACTTTAAACCCAAGTAAATTGTATAGTTAGTCAAAACTTGAAGGAAAAAATTCAACAAGATACAGGGGTTCAAAAGTATAAGGGAGAAGGAACATAGTTTGCAGTATTAGTGTGTTCGGTTTAGATCTCACTGAGAAAGGCAAGCTTCCTTTTACATAAATTTTTTTTTTTTAAGTTTGAAAGTCACTAGGCAAGAAGAAGAGCAGCCCAAGTTTCCATAGCTGGTGCTAACCCATGTCTACAGATCCAAGGACAGACCATCAGAAAAAAGTCATGAGATGTTTTCCTTCCTTCTCTCACTGAATCTTAGCCAAAATCTACAAATATTTAGGTTGGTTTTTCTCAATCCAGATCCTCTACTTTGTAAGTATTAAATATTTCTCTTAGATTCTGGCAAAGGGCTTTCCATCAACCTCAAACTCAGAAATATTAAATTTTTATTTTTCTTCAAACTACTTTAATAAGAAATTGGTAGCGGCAATATCAGGCTATTAATCACTCTTTTAGACCTTTAAACTACATTAATTTTTATCCTATCCAAATCACACTATCATTCCCCTAAGTTTGCAATCAGTAAAAGACTAAGACATCTAATCTTTCTCAGTTGTGCTAAATTGTATCACTCAAATCCTGAACAGCTGAGTTTGTCTGAACCTAAGTGCAGAACTTTATAATAATCACAGGTAGTAGTCAATCAGCCCTTACTATGTGCCAACTATTATTTTAAGCGACTTACGTATATCACTTCTTTTATACTTCATAACAACCCTGTGTGATCAGTACTATCAGTACCTCCCTTTAACAGATGAAGAAATGAAGACATGGAGCAGTTAAATAACCTGCTCAAGGTTACAAAGCTTCTAAGTGAGAGAGCTGGGATTAAAAAAGGTAGTTTGTGCCATTAACTGTGCATATTAAACTGATTCTCAAAAAAATATTTATTTACATAATTAATGTATTTTATATCCTATCTTGCTAGATTTAACCAATTTAGCCTATAGAGGGAAAAAAAATCTGACTTCAATGCTGTCATCCAATATACAATGCCATTCTTCAAAGCTTTAACTGAATATTTGATCAGCATGCCATGAAGGGGTCCAACGAAGCTATAAATAAAAATGTGAGCAGGAATATTAGAAAATCAAATCCAACAATGTATAAAAAGAATTATACACCACAACCAAGTGGGATTTATCTCAGGTAAGCAAGGCTGATTCAACACTCATAAATCATTTAATGCAGTCCATCACATTAACAGGTTAAAAAGAAAAATCACATGATAATAGCAAGAGATACCAGAAAAGGTATTTGATAAAATCCAATACTCATTCATGATAAAAACTCTCAGCTAGGAATAGAGAGGAATTTCCTCAACTTATAAAGAACATCTATAAAAACTTATAAAGAACATCTATAAAAACCTGCTGCTAACATCTTACTTAGTCATGAAAGACTAGAAGGCTTCATGATAAGATCAAGAACATGGCAAAGATGTCTCCTCTCACCTCCTTTTTAACATCATATCACCACTCCGAGTTAACATTAGTAACTAACAAATCCTAGTTAATGGAATAAGATAACAAAAGGAAATTAAATGTACACGGATTGGAAAGAACAAAATACAACTGCCTAAAAACTCTTTGTTCACAGATGATATGATCATCCACCAGAAAACCCCAAAGAATCAACCAAAAAGTTTCTGGAACTAACAAGCAATTAACTATATAGTAAGGTTGCAGGATAAAAGGTTAATATACAAAAATCAATCACTTTTCTATATACCAGCAATGAACAAGTAGAATTTAAAATTAAAAACAATACATTTACATTAGCACTTAAAAAATTATACTTCGGTATAACTTAGGGCAAATCTAACAAGATATGTACAAGATCTTGAAAACTAAAAATCTCTGATGAACAAAATCAAAGAATAACTAAATAAATGGAGAGATATTTCATGTTCATAGATAGGAAGACTCCCTATTGATCTACAGATTCAATACAATTCCAGTCAAAATCCCAGCAAGTTATTTTGTGGATATTGACAAACTCATTCTAAAATTTAAAGCTCCAAAACAGGCCCACATAAATCTAGTTAACTGATCTTCGACAAAAGAGCAATGGTACCATACTGGAGAAAATACAGTCTTTTAAACAAATGATACTGGAACAACTGGACAGCAACATGCAAAAAAATTAATTTAGACATACACTTTGTACCCTTCACAAAAGTTCATTCAAAATGAATCACTGACCTAAATGTAAAATGCTGAACTATAAAACTTACAGAAGATAACATAGGGAAAAAAAATCTAGATAACTGTGGATATGATAATGACTTTTAAAATAGACCAAGGGCATGATCTGTGAAATAAATAACTGATAAGCTATACTTCATTAAAATTAAAAACTTCTGCTCTGCTTATGAACTGTCAAGAGAATGAGAATATAGCTACACAGTGGGAGAAAATATTTCCAAAAGACATATCTGATAAAGGACTATTATCCAAAATACACAAAGAACTCTTAAAACTTAACAATAAGAAAACTAACAACTCAATTTTAAAATGGGCAAAAGACTTGAACAGATACCTCACCAAAGAAGATATACAGATAGCAAATAAGCTCATGAAAAGATATTCAAAATCATACATAAGGGAACTACAAATTAAAATAACAATGAGATACAACTACACACCAATTGGGATGACTAAAATCCAGAACTGACAACACCAAATTTTGACAAGGATGTGGAACAACAGTAACTGTCATTCATTGTTACTGGGAATGCAAAATGGAATAGCCACTTTGGAAGACAGTTTGGCAGTTTCTTATAAAACGAAACATACAATCCAGCAATCCCTCTCCTAGGTATTTACCCAAAGGAGTTGAAAACTCCACACAAAAGTCTGCACATGGTTGTTTATAACAGCTTACTTCATAACTGCCAAAACTTGGAAGCAACCAAGATGTCCTTTAGCAGATGAATGGATAAATAAGCTGTGATACACGCAAAGAATGGGATAATATTCAGCACTAAAAGAAGTGATCTATCAAGCCATGAAAAGACATGAGGAAACCTTAAGTGCCTATACCTAAGTGAAAGAAGCCAATCTAAACATACAATGTGATTCCAACTCTACAATATTCTGGAGAAGGTAAAAATACGGAGACACTAAAAAGATTGCCAGTGGTTGCCAGGACTAGAGGGTTTTGAGGGATAAATAGGTAGAACACAGAAGAAAGACTTCAGGACAGTGAAACTATTCTATATGATATTCTGTATGTTAGATATATGTTATGTATTTGTCAAAACCCATAGAATGTACAAGACCAAGAGTGATCCCTAATGTAAATCACAGACTTGGAATGATAATGATATGTCAATGTAGGTTCATTGATTGTAACAAATGTACTACTCCAGTGCCAAATGTTAATAGGGAGGTTGTGTATATGTGGGCAGAGGGAATATGTGAACTCTGTACTTTCTGCTCAGTCTTGCTGTGAACCTAAAACTCCTCTTAAAAATAAAGTTTGTTAAAAAAAAAAAGGGACCAGACCCAAAAAGGATACTTATAATGGGTCAAAAAGACTTCTCTCCAGGATCAAGTCGCAAATGGAACCATATATGTTTACCCTTTGTGTATAGCATTTTACCCAGTTATTAACTCGCCTACCTGAACGATCAAGATAATCCACCTTTTGGCTGGAGGGCGTAGAAATAGGTGAAGGGGATTAAGAGGTATAAATCTCTAGTTAGAAAAAAACTTGGAAGAAATGAGAAAAAAGGGATACGAAAATCCTTAATAAGACCTGCAAAACTTGGCATAATTCAGCCCTTACCTATGAGGCCAACCATATTGGCCTTCTTTGATGCCTTAAACCTCCAAGCTTCTTTTCACCTGAAGTTCCCTAATTCATGGTTCTAACAACCTCTTACTTTTCCCTAAATTAACTTTATTCATCCTTCAGAGCTCTGCTCAAATATCAGTGTCTCAAAGTAGCTGTCCTTGACCACATCCCTCATCTGAACTAAATCTCTATAATAAGCTCTCATAACACCCTGTATGTCTCCTCTACTGTTTATCACAATATAAATAAATGTGTTCTTGGTATCTCTCCTCCCCACAGAGTACAAACTGCATGAAGGCAGGATCCCCATATGTCAAGTTCACTACAATGATTAAATATATGCCTAAAATTGGTTATAATATTGCTTTATTATTATAAATTACTAATAATATTTAATAAATGATTTAATAATACATAGTGACATCCATTAAAAATTATTATTGAGTAGATTGTATCAGACCAATTCTCCTGGCAAGAAAAACTATAAAAATTGCATTTAAAAACAAACAAAAAAAAAATAGAGAAGGGAGGTATAGCTCAAGTGGTAGAGTGCATGCTTAGCATGCACAAGGTCCTGGGTTCAATCCCCAGCACCACCTCTAAAAATAAATAAATAAACCTAATTACCTCCCCCCCTTAAAAACAAAAACAAAACAAAATAAAATAAAAGAAGGCTGCCAGGATATGAGAAGCCAAAATACCAGCGAAAAAAGAAATGCAGAGTTAAGCCTGACATTCTTCACTACTTTTTCCTTCTAAGGCAACTAGCTGCAGACTAGAGCTTTTGGCGGTCTCACAGGGCTGCAGAGATGGAGTTCAGGGCTTATCGAGACTGGCAGGATTTGATGGACTAAATTTCCAGAGAAAAGGCAACCACAGAAAAGTGAGTCTGGACATTGTGTACTGTTTTGGCCCTCGGGGTATTTACGGAATCCTAACCTGTGTAGGGGCAAAAGGCCAAAAACCAAGCAAAGTGCCTACTTTAAAACAAACAAAAAAAAAAGGCAAGTAGAACTTCTGGTAATCTCACAATGCTAGGGAAAGAAAAATTACAGTTCAGGGCCTGCCAAAAAGGAGAGGCCCTGGCAAACACTCTAGGATTCTATCTGGTATCTCTGAAAGACAGAACTCTTATAGAGTAAGGGGAAACTGGATTTAAATCAGCCCCCCAAAAGCATAAAACAAAGTCTCAAGTCATCTCAAGCCTGTACTGAATCAAAGTTATCTGCTTCTGCTCCTACTTTTAACTATCACCAGAAGAAAATTAAATACTCTCTAGAGAAAAATATCATCACCAAGAGCCTCTACAATTTCTCACACACTAAAAGAAAGAAATTACCAAATGAAGTATGTCAGACAGAGAAAGACAAATATATGATATCACTTATAAGAGGAATCTAAAGAATAATACAAGTGAACCTATATTAAAAATGTCTGACATTAATTTCTAAAATTACCAGGAATGCTAGGAGACAGGACCAAATAACTGAAAGCCAGAGAAAAAGCAGATAATAGAAAAAGACAAAAGGGGGATCCAAATGTTATCATTATCACAGACTGTAAAATAACTGTGATTAATATGTTCAGATGACAAGATGAGAATTTCACCAAAGAACTGGAATCTATAAAAACAAATGAAAAATAATAACACTGAAATTCTAGAACTAAAAAATACCTAATGTAAACTTAATAATAAAACACATGCTTGTAACAGCAGACAGGACACTAAATGAACTAGAAAAGAGGTCAACAGAAAATACCCAGATGAAGGACAGAAAAGAAAAAAAAAAAGATGGAAAATACTGAAAAGCATATGAGAGATATATGGGATGCAGAGAAAGCTATAACATATAGGTATCTAGAATCCCAGAAGGAAGTGAGTGAAACAGTGGGGCAGAAGCAATATCATAAGAAATATTCTACACCAGACAAAACCTGTCAAGCTACACATTCAAGAGTTACCTATGGAACTCAAGCATCTTAAACACAAAGAAAAAAACCTAGAAGCCTTACTGAAAACCAAGGACATTACCTCTCTAACAAAAACAATGGAGTCAAAAGATGATGAGATGATATACTTCAAATGCTGAAAGAAAATAACTGCCAACCTGGAATTCTATGCCCAGTGAAAATATCCTTCAAAAGTGAAGACAAAATAAAAAGTGCTTTCAGACCAAAACAGAATATTCACCACCAGCAGACTCACACTAAAAGAAAGAAATTACCAAGCGAAGTATGTCAGAGAAAGACAAATATATGATACCACTTACAAGAGGAATCTAAAGAATAATACAAATGAATCTGTATACAAAACAGAAACAGACTATAGACACAGTAAACAAACTTATGGCTACCAAAGAAGAAGGGGGGGCCAGGTATAAATTAGGAGTATGGGATTAACAGATACAAACTACTACACACAAAATAAGCAACAAGGTTTAGTGCATAATACAGGGAACTTTATTCAATACCTTATAATAACCTACAATGGAAAATAACCTGAAAATATATATATATATATATATAACTGAATCACTCTGCTACACAGCTGAAACTAATCCAGTATTGTAAATCAACTATACTTCAACTAAATAAAAAATTATTTATGAAGAAATAAAATAATCTCAGTTGAACGCACAGTAACACAGGAAAGAATCAGGAATACTAGAAAGAGAAAACATGTGAGTAAAATTAAGTAACTATGAATAATTTAAAACAATAAAACAAAAAGAAAGCAAAAATACCCCCCAAAAAACAAACAAAAACCAAAACGGGAATGATAAATGGAATAAAAGAGTTGTAAGGTACTTGTCCAGAAAATAATAGCAGTAAACTGTGTACAAAAATGGCCACAATAATTCCTCCCATTCCTTATGCATACTCCTTTACAATGTGACTTTCCTACTCTTCCTATCAAGAAGTGGAATCCATTTCCTCTACCTCCTGAACTTGGGCTTGGACATATAACTTGCTTTGGCCAATGGGACATTAAAAAATGAAAAGCACTTGAAAAGTGCTTGCACACTGATCTGTCCTCTCTTGCTACTCTTAGAACTTGGAGCCATCAGGTGAATGAATATGCCTGCTGGAAAGGCAACATGGAGAACAAACTCCCCAACCCTACCCTGGCCAAAAGCTTGCCAATGAGCACACATATAAGTTAGGCTATTCTATACCATTCAGCTCCAGCCAAACCACCACCAGACCTCAGAGACCAATACACTCCAAGCCAAACTGCCAATCCACAGAATCATGAGCTATTACATGATTTATTTTAAGCTACTAAACTTTTTATGAAGCAAAAACTAGCTGATACAGAACTAATAAATGTAAGTAGATCAGAAGTTCTCAAACAAGACTGATTTTTCTCCCAGGGCACATGTGGCAATGTCTGGAGATATTTTTTTACTGTCACAACTGGGTGAGTGCATCTAGTAAAGTAGAGGCCAGGGGTGCTGCTAAACATCATACAAGGCTGCCACAACAAAAATTATCCTCCCCAAAATGTCAACAGTGTCCAGGCTGGGAAACCCTGAAGTAAAGAATGACAGAACGAGGCAGACTTCAGAACAATCCTATCCAACAGAACTTTCTACAGTGATGAAGATGTGTTATATTTGTGCTACCCAACATGGTAGCCACTAGCCACATTTGGCTAGTGAGCACCTGAAATGTGGCTAGTTTGATGGGGGTACTAATTTTTATTTTACTCAGTTTTAATTAATTTAAATTTAAATAGCCACATATGGCTAGTCGCTTCTGTATTGAACAGTATGGCTCTAAAACTTAGAAGCTAGTGATACTGAGAGAAGTGAAAATTAGTTTGGATAACAGTGGAAATAATGAGTTTGATAAAGTTAAGGCCTTACAGTTACTGGCTACAAAAAAATTCCAGACATTCTTTTTTATTTTAATATCTATAAATTCTGAAATATACTACACTGGTAAAACTATAAACTGAACATTTTTAAATAAATTTACCATATCCTAGTAGGAAGGTACAGCTCAAGTGGTAGCATGCACAAGGTCCTGGGTTCAATCCTCAGTACCTCCTCTAAACATAAATTAATAAGTCTAATTACTTTCCCTGCCAAAAATAAAAAAAATTTTAAATAAATTGCAAAAAAACAATTATTCATGAAATGCTGGCTGACAAACTCAACTAGAGAGCTTCTCTAAATTATTATCATGAAAGCCTGAGGGACTTCCTATGGCTTTTTCTTTTTCTTTTTCTTTTGTTTATGTTTAAAGTGATTTAAGAAGAACTACTGTGCTTTAGAGAGAGGCCTTCAAATTGGACCAAATGAATAGCTTTTAATCAAATCATTTCGGGTAATTAAATATTCACTTACTCCCCTACAGCAGTTCACATCTTTTCTTATCCTCTTCTCTACCGTTCCCTTTCTACCACAAAAGAAAGAAGTTGATCCAAAGCTGGTACAATTCCATAGATTTTTTGAAAACTTGTCAGCATTAAGTAGGTCAGTTTTCTGCTCTAATAGGTGTTTTGGCAATAAGTTTTCTCACTAGAACACAGTGGCTACTCTGCCTGGTAAGCACATGCCACAAAGAAAAAGACCGAATAAACTCTCCTAAGGGAAGAAAAGGCTGCCTAATCTCTAGAAGAAAATCCCTGAGTCTTAACTGAATACTACCAGGAAATTCTGACAACAAAACAAAACAGAAGTAAAGAAAATTCCAATTCAAAATCTGTTCTATATAAGTGAAGTCTAAGGATTTTAAAGGCCCTCAGCATCTAGCAACCCACAAAGACTTTGTTGAGACTCTGACATGTGCTCAGCCCAATTCTAATCACTGAGACTGTAAACCAAAGAAAAGGTAATAAAGAATGTCTGATCTGTCAGATGTTTTGTTGACAATTCTAATAGAAGAAACTTCATTACTAAAACTAAACTTCTAGAAAACCTCTCCCCTGTAAGATGTAAGTTCCTTGTTAGAAATTTTTTTAAGAGAGTAGGACTAAAACTCTTTTTTTTCTTTTTTAAATTAAAATTTTTTTAAATTTTGTTTTTTATTGAAGTGTAGTTGATTTACAATGTTAGTTTCAGGTGTATAGCAAAACAATTCAGTTATACATATACATACTTTTTTTTTCAGATCATTTTCCATATGTTATTATAAGAAATTGAACATAGTTCCCTGTGTTACACAGTGGGTCCTTGTTGTTTATCTATTTTATATATAGTAATGTGTATCTGTTAATCTCAAACTCATAATTTATCCCTCCTCCGTCCTTTCCCCTTTGGTAATCATAGTTTTTTTTTTTTTCAATGTAGAAATGACTTAAAACTTTTAATGACAGTATTATAGCAGAAAGCAAATTTGGCAGAAGTTTACTAGAATAAATAATTTATACATAATTTTGTTATTTCTTTTAAAAATCAGTATTGTCTCCCTATTGTGAGTTTGAGAACTCATTTTTAATCATTTGTAAATCAAATATTAAAGAAGAAAATTGACAAGAACACATTTGATCAGTTAACTTATTTCATATCAGACCAAAAATTCCTGCCGGGGCAAGATTAATATCCTCTATTAAGAAAAGTGGTTCAAATGAAAATGGTCAAAACAACTATGTTGACTGGATTTATTTTCCAGAAAATTCCAAGAATTTTGACAAATTCTAGAAGAAGAAAATGGAAATCCTGTAAGTCTAGATCACTTATTGATGTGACTATAAAACACCCTTAAGCTCACTAAAAATAAGAGTCTCATGCTCTACTGATTGAGCTAGCCGGGCGGGCTTCACTAGAAATAAACTGAAATCACATGGGAAAAAAAGAAACAATGCATTGTGGTCAATATTCATACTGCTATAAAATACATTGATATTTACTTTACCATATTGCACTCAATGTTAGAAACAAAATATTTAGAAATATAGAACATTCCAGATGTAATATAAATTTCAGGAAAAATCCAGAAATTCATTCACATTCATCTTTATTTGAGAACTGAAATAAATGCACTGATAGACTTTTTATTTTCTTAAAGAAGTTTCATCTGAGAAGCTAGCCATTCTCTTCTCCATTGTCCCATATTAAGAGTAGATAAAATCAAATAAGTAAAATTTTTAAATCTGAATGTCAAAATATACAATGGCTATACAGGAAAAATCTCCCATCATTATGACCAATTAACAAGTTCTCATCTTTTATTCTATTATGTTTTTAAAAATAGTTAACTCCTTGACAAAATATCATAAAGTTAGCTGGTTGAAGGAACTAAGATAAAAAGAGAGCATTTTTTCAAGACCAACAAAACCATCAAGAAAAATGACAGGTTTTGTTTTGTTTCATTTCCATTTTTACATAAAGCTGCTGAAGTTAACAAGGTAGTTAGCTACATGGCTCATCTAACTTCTATCCATTAGTTCAATTCTACCTCAATTTCCAGAATTTAGTTTTATAGTCTGAAATTCCCCAGGATGACCAGGATAAATTGTGAACCTTGGAATCATTCTGGAGCTAACAAGCTAATAACAATCCACTAATAAGACTCAAAACTACAGAAGTGGGGTATATGTGTGTGTGTCCAAAATCAGCTCTATCCTTGAGATCAATAATCACCTTAAGAGAACTCCCTTTAAGAATGAAAAAAGGCTTGCGGAGAGATCAAAAGACACTGAAATGACAATAATTCATTTGCATTTCTGCTGTGTCTTCTTACACCCCAGTATCAAGAAAGATATCTTTTAGCCCTATAGTACCATTTCTGTAATTTTCTCTTTATTATCAGTATTATCCATCTCAGAATCTATTCTTGTGTTCATTTAAAATTCTACCATAATCTCCCCCATTAACTTGTTTGGGGACAGGGAGTGAAAGTCAAAGGCTTGTTTCAAAAGAAAAAAAAAAGACTATGGTTGGTATCACAGCAAAGACTAAAGATAGTTTGATGTTGCAATACACTTTCTGTTCTATAGATCTTTTGCTCTATACACCGTATCTCCAATAGGGCTGTAATATAGTGACAGAATATTAGACTTGAAGTCTGATGAACTGTGGCTAAAGACCTGACTACCACTTTCAAACTATACGATTTTAAATATGTCACATAGTATCTCTGGCTTCCATTTTATATACATCTTCTCTTTTTATTTCGTATTATGGGCAAAAACTTAAAGCTAATATTATTCACATGTCATGGATAGGGAAACATATACATGATGAAAACAATTTTAAAATCATATGATTAAATAGTCACTGTTTATGATGGGACCATAATGTGTATCTCCTGATTTCCACTGGCATTCTTTCCTCTCCAGTATACTAATTTAACCTGCATTATCAGAGACACTCTGGTTATGTGTATCACCTTACTCTACATGCCAAAAGACCACCAGAAATTAACCTATGCTTACCTACTTTTCAACAAAATGAAAAACAAATGTACCAAAAACCCCTATAACAAAACCCATGTTACGAAGACAGCATGTAAAACAGAAAAGGGCAAAAGACAATGACAGATAACAAAAGAAGTAATATATATCCATAATAAAAATATTTGATCTAGCAATTCTATTTCCAGGAACTATACTAAGGGCATAATAAAAGCAGACAAAGATGAATGCTTAAAAAAGTTCACGCTAGCGCTATTTGTAATAGTAAAAAATGTAAGCTTAAGTTTTTTTTTAAATGGTGCCTGGTTAGGGGGAGGGTACAGCTCAGTGGTAGAGTGCATGCCTGGGTTCAATCCCCTGTACCTCCACCTAAAAAAAAAAAAAAAAGGTGATTGATTGAATAAATTATGATATATCTAAACCATGGCATACAATGCAGCTTTTAAAAGTATTAAGTGCTAAAACAAACCCCTCCTTAAAAGGGGGACCCTCCTATACTGCTGGTGGGAAAGTAAACTGGTGCAGCCACTATGGAAAACAGCACAGAGATTCCTTAAAAAAACTAAAAATAGTTACTGTGTGATCCAGCAATCCCACTCCTGGGCATATATCTGGAGAAAACTTTAATTCAAAAAAATACATACATCCCAATGTTCATAGCAGCACTATTTACAACAGCCAAGACATGAAAGCAACCTAAATGTCCATCAGCAGATGAATGGATAAAGAAAATGTGGTATACATATAATGGAATATTACTCAGCCATAAAAAAGAACAAAATAATGCCATTTGCAGCAACATGGATGGACCTGGAGATTATCACACTAAATGAAGTCAGAGAAAGACAAACATCATATCACTTAAATGTGGAATCTAAAAAAATGATACAAATGAACTTATTTATAAAACAGAAAGACTCACAGACGTAGAAAACAAACTTACAGTTATCAAAGGGGAAAGGGCAGAGGAGAGATAAATTTGGAATTGGGATTAACAGATACATACAACTATATATAAAACAGATAAACAACAAGGACCTACTTATAGCACAGGGAACTATATTCAGTATCTTGTAATTACCTATAATGGAAAAGAATCTGAAAAAGGATATATACATATATGTATAACTGAAATCACTTTGCTGTACACCTGAAACACTGTAAACCAACTATAGTTCAATAAAAAAATATAAATTAATTTTTTAAAAACCCTCCATTGAGAACACATTAGAATATTGGGGTAGATGGCAAATGTAGTTCAAAAAAATTCTGAAGTTATCATAGTTTGATTTGCTTTTAGAAATAGTAATTAATTTATTTTGAAATTTCATTAAACATGAGAGCAGAATAAGATTTTTGTGCTTATCAAAACATGAAAGGTCACATTCTTCTTCAAAGCCGTCCCCAATCCTCCAAAGCAAAGTCAGGTGCTCCCTTCACTGTTTCCCAAATCACTCTTTTGATATCTTTGTTATAGGAGTCATCACCCTGTACTGTCTGTCTTCTTTAATAAGACTGAGTTCCTTGAGGACAAAAGCTAAATCTTAAGCATTTTTGTATTCTTGATACTTATAAAAGGTCCCCATACACAGTAGGTCCTCTATAAAATGCTTGTTGAATGTCTACATTCAAAGTCTACTTTTCTGCTTATTAGATACTTTAGTCAACTTTTTAAACCTCTCAGTCTGTCTTCTTTTCGGCAACAATGGGGATACAAAACCATGACCTACTTTACAGCATCGTGTGAGGGATTAAAGCACCATGTATAAACATATTTGACCTGACTGATAGATAGCATGCAAAAAATGTTACTTTGCTTTCCTTTTTTCCAGAAGACAGTGCACCATAAAAAGAATTAAAGAAACTCATCTCCTTAAAGAGAACTGAAATGCTTAAAATGAACTGTACAGACAATAATCTTGTAAAAATTTAAATAAAAAAAATCATTTCCAGCTGCACTTGTTAAGGAATGTATGAGAACTAACTGTTCAGGTCAAGAACGTAAACTGTGGCGGTATCAATAAGAACAAATTACTGAATATTTACTTAAGGTATTAAATTACTAAATAATCAAATTATTTCTGAGGCTATATAAATCTGGAAGCTTAGCAATTTGGTGCACTCTGTTAATGCCATCATAAAATTAACAGTTTGAGTCCAAAGCTATCATTCTAGGGGGAAAAAAGTCAACAAAGGATGAAGGCTGGAGCAAGGGCCAGTTTTAGTGTTTGCAATTGCTCTTTAATAAAAGTTCAAAATGAAAAACATAAGTGCCAGTCATCAGGCCAATGAAATATGGCAAATCTGCCTGAATTATTTTTACCAGTACTTGTAAGTTCTGGCTCCTAATCTAATAAAAGTCTTTAAAATGAAGTACTTCCAGCTTACTGTC
The DNA here is from genome assembly GCF_036321535.1 of Camelus dromedarius. Taxonomy (NCBI): domain Eukaryota; kingdom Metazoa; phylum Chordata; class Mammalia; order Artiodactyla; family Camelidae; genus Camelus; species Camelus dromedarius. The sequence continues at coordinate 68,845,456 of NC_087440.1, forward strand.
TATGTGAGCCAAGAAGAGTCACAAGTTCTTGCTGAGATCTTTTCTCCCCTTTTAACAGTTTGGCACCATTAGTAGCAACTTTTGCAGCACGCAAATCTGCATACATTTTAAAGTAGTGTTTGATGTAGAGTTCAGGTGGGAATAGAAACTAGTATACCGTTTTTAGAATATAATTTGGCAATATGCATCCAAAGACTTTAAATGAGCATATACCTAGGAATTTATCATACAGAAATCATCAGACCAATCAGATAATTTATAGCACGTCTATACATACCAGTGGTTCTCAAGCTTTAGCATGCATCAGAATCACCTAAAGAGTGTGAAAGACCACAGACTGCTGGGCCCCAGTAGAAGAGTTTCTGATTCTGTAGGTCTGGGTCAAAAATTCGGATTTCTAACTAATCCCCAGGTAACACTGTTACTGCTGCTCCAAGGACCACATTGAGAACCACTGATCTATACAATGGACTTATATGAAGCCATTAAAAATGAAGATCTATATTTATTGATATAATGTATATACATTGTAGTATGCTGATAAACTGGCTCTGGATGGAATTGGGCAGGGAGGAGGAAGCCCTGATTTGTAGCATTTGCCAACTTCCTTGGTGTAACTATCCACCCACCCCCACCCCCTAGCTAATATCAAGTTACCAATGATTTGAGCTTACATAATTCCTTAATTATTGGCTTTGGTAAGTAAATAATTAAGAAAAACATAAAAAAAGATATAAGGTAAAATGGTAATAAGCAGATTATCTTTAAGTAGGATTATAGGAATTTTATTTTCTTCATGGTTTTCTATATTTTCTTAATTGTTTCACATTGAATATTCTTACTTTTAAAATAAAAAGCTATTAACATTTTTGGAAAATAAAATGAAGTTATCAATTTAGAGCTTTGTCATAGTTGAAACTGAGCCTCTCTATCAGAGGGGACAGTGATATTGAAATGCAGGTCTAAGTCTACTCTTGCACCATCCTTCTATGCTAACCTGGCCTTCCCAGAGTGAAAAATAAGAGAGAAGGATAGGGCAAAACTGAGAAATCTTTTAACTCTAACCCTGGAACATCAAGGGCTAAATGTTGTCTTTATAAAGTGAAGTGTTAACAGCTGCCCTAGAATCTAAGCAGAAAATAGACTAAAACAGCCTGCAATTTGCTATAAACCCAGTTTCACATAGGGAGCAAAAGCATAACACCTCTAGCCCTGCATTATCAAAATACAGGCTTGATTAACAGTTCACCATAGTACTGTTAATGAGAGAAAAACCAAAAACAGCATAAATGTCCTATAAGATTAAATAACTTAAAGCCATAAAATGGAATGATATGCACCTATTACATGATGATGTACAAAAATTTCCAACAACATGGAAAAATGGTCATAAATTATTGTGAAGTGAAAAATGTAAGTTATGAAACTGTGTATATGATCCTACTAATAAACAAAAATACCTATCTGTGTATGTGTATGAATATTTAAAGACCAGAAAGATATAGCCAATGTTATTAGCAGTTACCTCTGGATTAGGGTACTAGAGATGACCTTTTTATATTTTTCTACTTCTATTTTAAAAAAATATCTACAACTAATAAGTATTACTTGGGTAACTTTTTAGTCAGTATGTAGGGGAGACAAAAATGGTATCAAAGTAAATAAAGAGATGCCCAATCTCACTCTCAATCACTGAAATGTAAATTAAAATGAAATACCACTTTATTCCCATCAGATTGACAAGACTAAACACATGGATAAGACCAAATACCAGTGAGCATTTAAGGAAATGAGAATCCTAACACTGCAGTTGGGAGCATAAACTGGGCAACTATTCCGGCAGTATTTAATGAAATTAAATATGTGTATGGACCACAAGTCAGAATTCCTTTCTTCAGTATATACTACAGAGAAACCTTTGCACAAGCCAATAAGGGATATGTATATGGAAGTTCATAGCAGTACTATTTGTGTTAGCAATTTTCAAGCCACACCTAGAAACCCATTATTAAAGAAATGCATAAGTAAAATGAAAAAAATGCATATAAAATGTAATATGATACAACAGCCAGCTGGTATAAACTAGATTTACATATATGTTTAAGTCTTAAAACCATGTTGAGCAAAAAACAATAAATGAGATTCCTAGCACACCACCATTATACCAATGTCCCCAAACTCAAGCCAGTTTTATTTTGCATAACCAAAAAGCTCACCTTCAGAACTAAACTTAAAAGCCTTTTTTTGTTTCCCACAGTAACAGTGTCCAGTTTTTGTAGCCGACCAATTTTTCTGAACAGAAGTGAATCTTATAAAATAGACTTCACAAATTTCTAAAGTAAAGTCAATGACTGATTCCCCCATTATGTGGATCCCAAAGTACAGAAATAATAACTAAAAACACCAGGAACAGATGCTTTTTACTGAGAATCTACATGGAGCTACACTGCGTGTGAACGTATGTGTGTATAAAATCAACAATCCTTCTAACAATTCTGATAAACACTGCACATTGATAAACTATCTCAGAGAGATTAACTGATTTGCCTGAGAACATACATCTAGTGTGCAGTGAAAATAGGAATCAAATCAAGTCTGTCCACTATAAAGTCCATGCTCTTCCACTCTACCATACTGCCCACCCACCAAAAACTATAATAATATCTCCTACCAGAGCGCCTCCAATGTAGCAGGCCCTGTATTAGGTAATTTACATAAACTATCTCCTTCACACTTCACAATTACCCTAGAAGCCAGATATTTCAGATGAGAAAACAGACACTCATAAATTCAATAATGCTCAAAGTCCCAAAATTCAAGCCAAGCTTCACCTTGCATAACCAAAAGCTCACCTTCACACCTAAATTTAAATCCATTTTGTTTCTTTCTGTTTCCCACAGTAACCAGTAAGATGTTACTGTATAATTACAAAGCACCTATGTGTTGAACATCATACTGATAAAACTAATATATTTCTAAAGCAAAATGAATGTGATCATATAATTGTGACAGATGCTGTTAACTGGCTACACAAAAGGCCATTCTCAAATCCTTCCTCCTTCCTTGCCTCTCACTGTAGAGGCCAAAAGGCTAACTACAGTTAGAGATGTCCATTTGGGCTCCTAATTTTGGCCCATGAGACATCAGAAGTGCTTCTAAGGAAGTCACTTCTAGGAAAGCTTTCACTTGGCCTGGATCTTTAGCTTTCCTCCTTAACTATGGGTGGAAGGCTGGAGCTGCAAGCAATTATCTTAGCACCATGAAGACCAAACAAATCACAAAGATATTGGTCCCAACATTGTTGAATCACTGAAACATGAGCAAAAGCCTACTTCTAGACTTACATAAGAAAAACAAACTTCTCTTTAAGCCTTGCAGTCAGATCTTCAATTACAGCGTATATAATCCTTACATATCACCATATCAGAAACTCTACGACTTTAACTATAATGTCCTGGCTAATGATTTAAAAATAAGGTTACGTGCTAGTCCTAAATTAGCCTAACAAACTTATAAACTCCTGATATAGACTATTTTTATGAGTGTCTTCTCAGAGAACTGTAGGAAGTCTGAGCTGAGGGAAGACTGACACAGAACAAGAATACAGAATCAGGAAACTCTGTAGCTCTGAATTGTACACACTTTAAGAGCCCAGACTCTTAAAATAATCACCAAGGGTGTATCATCCCCTTGAACAATAACTTAAGCCTTCAAGAGTCAAAACAAAAGCTCTGGAACACTAAGACTATAATCTGAAAAAACTCACACTGTTAATATTCTTAGGTATGATAATGGTATTGGAGTTATATAGGAAAATAATTTCCTTTTATTAAATGTTTCTTAAAGTATAATATTCTTTTTCTTAGAAGATTTACACTTGAGTATTTAAGGGTGAACTATTTAATGCCCCCAACTTTCAAGTGGTTCACAGAAAAGAGAATGCATACATATTAGAATATATATAAAACAAGCAGGGCAACATATTTAAGTTATTGAATTATCAGTGGGAGACATACAGATGTTCACCATTCTTACACATTTGAATGTTTTATAATAAAAAGTTGGTGTTAATGTTAATTTCCCAGTTTAGATATTGTGTTACACCTATGTAAGATGTAACTACTGGGAGAAACTAGGACCTCTCTCTTTTTACAACTTCCCATGAATGTAAATTTGTACTGAAATAAAATTAAAAAAAAATGTTGGGAAGATTTCCAGTTTGGCATAAACACACACCTTTCTTTATCTTCCACTGAACTAAACTGTAAAACCTGGACAGAATGCATGAACAGCTATTTTAAAACTCTGAAATCTAAATATTACAGGTAGATCTGGGAAGAGTACCAGAATTCAAAGCATCACCAAACTTGCTGTAAGTTTACCATTTTTCCCCTCTAGTATCCCCCAGCCTGAATTCAACACAACCCAAAACCCAGAAGTGAGCACTGTGGTGCAAGTAGAGAGATACATGAGAAACTCTCCTTCAAGGCCAGAAAAGATAACTCTTAAAGCTCAAAGGATGTGTGAGAAATCACCTGGGTATTTTTCCATTCTCCTTTCTCTCCATATTCTCATGTCCCAGGCCCTACATCTTCTGTGGTGGATGCAACAGCAAAATATTAAGAGCATCTGGGAATGGAAAACACCTAGAAGCAAAAATTCTGAGGGATACACCTCTCCATTAAATGAAGCCCATCTCTCCAACCTGGCAGGCCAAACTCTATATTGGTTTTTTTCCCTTCTCTTTTGTTCTCAGGAAAGTAACTCTATTAAAGTTGTTTACGAACTCCTGAGCTCACCTTCAACCTGTGTCAGTATGCATTTGATGCTAATTAACATAATGAAACTTTGAAAACTGAGAAAATGAGCAGACTTCCACCCAGATCCCAGACTGGCCACTGAGTGGAACACACATGGGACAGATCTAAAAAGCAGTGACAAAGCCCTGAAAACTGATCAGACATTGGAACTATAACCTACAAACGCTAAAGTAAAAAAATACCAACATTTTCCAAAGAATTTAAATAAAACCTAGAATCTTAACACAATATTCAGAATGCCCAGAATATAAATCAAAATTGCTCAGCGTAAGAAAAACCACAAAAATCTTAGCTCACATGGGAAGACAAGACCAATGAAGATATGGTCTTAGATATTGGAATTATCTCACAAGGACTTTAAAAATGCTCAAATTAACATCAAATACTCTTAAATATTAAATTAGAAATCATCAGCAAAAAAACAAAAAACAAAAAACAAAAAAACACAGAAGGTATAAAGAAGAACAAATAGAAATTTTAAAACTGAAAAACAAAATAACCAAAAGTTATGGATAAGATTTCAATGGCTTTTAAATATTCTTTTTCTCTCGCTCCTATTTTAGTGTTTTTTTAAAAAAAAAAATCAAACTACTGAAATATGTCCAGTATAAAAAAAGGAAAAAAAGAATGAAAAGAACTCAAAAACCATTCATCTCATTTAATGAACAAGGAGGTACCTAGCATTCTTCTTCTTCATCTTTAACCAACCCTTCTATATAGACTGACCTCTTTTCAGAGTTCAACTTACCTAAAACCTTACCTAACCTTCAAGACACAGCTCAAATGCTGTATCTATCCATGAAGCAAGTCAGAAAGAACACTTTTCACCTATGAGCTCAAAAAGTTGTGTAAGTAGCACTGAAATCTGGCATCTACAGTAAGAAACGGAATTTCTTTTTTATAGTTACTACAAGTTTCATCTCCTCTAATCGATTTAAAATTCTTTAGGACCATAAAGTTCGACTGTCATCTCTTACCTATATAATTCAACATCTTCACTGAATTAATAAATCTGTTGAATGGAACTTCAACTATGAAAAGATCTTTGAAACAAAATGTAATGAATTAAAGAACTTTGAGATACTTCAGAACTTTCAGTTTCTGTTTATTAGTTTTGTTTATGAATCAAAATCTACATAATCTATATAATGATAAATCATTATTTTTCACAAAAAGTGAAACAGATTTACTTTATAGCATAGGGAACTATAGTCAATATCTTATAGTAACCTATAATGAAAAATAATCTGAAAATATATATATATAACTAAATCGCTTTGCTGTACACCTGAAACTAACATTGTAAATCAACTATACTTCAAAAACATTTTTTAAATAAATAAATTTAAAAATCGCCTTATATGAAAAATTAAGCCTCCTCCTATGTTCTACTGCATAAGAGTGGTCAAGTGGGATGTCTCCAGAGCCAGATTTTGTTTGGGTTCAAACTGTATCTCCTTTACATATGGGGATATTTGAGCTTCAGATTCCTCAGCTGCCATGTGAGGATAACAATTATAAACTTATAAACTTGCTATGAGGATTAAATGAGTTAATACATGGAAAGGATGTAGAGCAGTACTTGGCACACAGTAAAAGCTCAATCACTGTTTGCTATTATTATTGCTATTACATTTACCAAACTTTAATTTAATACACTCCTATTATGTACCGAATACAGTATGCAGTGTGTGATACAAGAAAAATCAAGGAAACTGATCTTTAATTTTCAGTCTAAATTATATTATACATCTCTCAATGAAGGTTTTTTTTCCCTATAACACCAGGTATTAAAAACAGAAGGCAGCACGGCCAATCGAAAGACAATCTAAAGCTCATCAGGTCTCATTACAAGTATGGGGAATCTAGTCTACCTTTATTAGGTGTAAGCAGGGTCTAAATAGGATGAGGCAAGTGAGGTGCCTAGAGTATAAAATTTAAGAAGGAACTCACTCTCAGGGTCATGCAAGCGTCTCACCCACAAGGCTACAACCCATTCATTTATTCAAACAGGCCTATTTCTTGTCCTCAAGGAGGTAGCAATCCAGTGAAGGATGCAGATACACTAATGAATAACTGCAATTTAGTTTTAGAGTTGCTATAATAAAGGTACATACTAGATACAAAGGTATCACAGAGGATAAGTGGTTAAATTGACTTGGATAAGCCAGGGAGTAATTCAGAGAAGTGATTTAGCTGCATCTTGAAAAATGTATCATAGTACCCCGAGGAGGGCAGTGGGCAGGAAACAGTATTCCAGGCAAAGGGAATAGTTGGCAAAAGCTCAAAGGCAGAACATTTTGAAGGAATTACAAGGAATTTGGTGAGAATAATCTAAAAGGAAGCACTGAGCTGTAAAGCTAAAGTGGTACCTAGAAAGCTGGTAAGTTTAGGTTCGTAAGTTAGAGTTCCTTAAACACCACACTTAGAAATCTATTTCACAAGTAGTAGAATATGATTATGAGTGGTACAAGGAGACCTGTGACCTAGGATACTTTCGGTTTTCTGACTCTTCTGGGCTAGAATAGTAACCTCCAAACTCTTTTTTTTTTTTTTTTTTTTTTTAATATACAGGGGTTCCAATTTCTAACACTTGCTATTTTCCGTCCTTTTTTATTACAGCCATCCTGGTGGGAGTGAAGAGGCATCTCATTGTGGCTTTGATAGTTATTACTTTTTGTTATCATTTTTATTTTTGGGGGTGGGTAATTAGGTTCATTTGCTTGTTTGTTTAATGGAGGCACTGAGGATTGAACCCCAGGACCTCCTGTATGCTAAGCATGCACTCTATACCACTGAGCTATACTGTCCCCCCAAACTTTTTTGATCCAGTACCCCGAACTAAAAAATTTTGAGCATATCCCTCAATGTATGTCTGTTTATACTACATCTAGACATTACTATAGTCACATATTACATTAAACACATAAGACATTTAAAGGATGAGATGATAAATACAGCAATATAAATATAATAATAGTCAAAAAGTAGAAACAATTCAAATGTCCATCAACTGATAAATAAATTTTTTAAATGTGGGTATATCCATACAATGGAATACTATTCAACAATAAAAAGGAATAATGCTGATTGATACATCCTACAATGTGGATGAGCCTCAAAAACATTAAGCTAAGTGAAAGAGGCCAGACACAAGATCACATATTGTATGATTCCATTTATATGAAATCTCCAGAAAAAGCAAATTTTGAGAGACAGAAAGTAGATTAGTGATTACCTGAGGCTGGGGGTAGGAACAAGCACACAAGAAATTTGGAGGTGGGTAATGATAGTATTCTAAAACTGAATTGTGGTGATGGTCATACAACTTTGTAAATTTACTAAAAATCACTGATCTGTATACTTACAACAACTGAATTTTGTGGTACATAAATTATAGGCATACCTTGCAGATAATGCAGGTTTGGTTCTAGACTCCACTGCAATAAAACAAATATTGCAATAAAGCAAGTCAAATTTTTTGGTTTTCCAGTGCATATAAAAGTTATGTTTATTATGTGTGGAACAAATGAACAAACATAACAGAACAGAAACAGAGCTACAGATAGAACAAACAGGTGGTTGCCAGAGGGGAGAGGGGAAGGGAGGAAAGAAACAGGTGAGGGAGACTGAGGTACAAACTTCCAGTCATAAAATAAGTGAGTCATGGGTATGAAATATACAGTGTAGGGAATATAGTCCATAACTGTATGGTTACGTATCACAGACTTACTGTGGTGGTCATTTTGAAATGCACAGTAATATCAAATCACCATGTTGTATAACAGGAACCAACATAGTGTTGAAGGTCAATTATACTTCAAAAATAAACAAACTCAGAAAAAAAGATGAGAACTGTGGTTACCAGAGGTAGGGCGGGGGAGTGAGTGGAGGGAGGGAACTGGATGAAGGCAGTCAAAAGGTACAAACTTGCAGCATAAGATAAATAAGTACTAGAGATGTAAAGTACAAGGTAAGTGTAATGAACATTACTGTATGTTATAAATGAAAGCTGTTAAGAGTAAATCCTGAGTTCTCATCAAAAGAAAAAAACATTTTTGTATTTCTTTAGTTTTGTATCTGTATGAGATAATGGATATCCACTAAACTTATGATAATCATTTCATGATGTACATAAGTCAAATCATTATGCTGTACACTTTTAACTTATACAGTGCTGTATGTCAATTATATCTCAGACTAGAAAAAAGTTATGTTTACACTATATTTTAGTGTAAATATTTAAAGTGTAAAATAATAGCATTATGTCTATGAAAACAATATATTTAATTGTAAATGTAATTTAATTTAAAAATACTATACTGCTAAAAAATGCTATCATCTGAGCCTTCAGTGAGTCATAATCTTTTTGCAACAGTAACACCAAAGATCACTGATCACAAAATACCGTAACAAATATAATAAAAATAAAAATGTTTAAAATATTGTGAGAACTACCAAAATATGACACAGAGACATAAAGTGAGCGAATGCTGTTGGAAAAATAGGGCCAATACTGTTGCTCCATGCACAGTTGCCACAAACCTTCGATTTGCAACAACAAAAAATAGCATCTGTGAAGTACAATTAAATGAGATTATGCCTGTATTTGTCAATAATTTGCCTAAAAACAAAAAATAACGTGAAAAGCTTAATGCACATATCTATGCAAAGTAAGTTCCTAATAGTCTAGAAAACAAAGCTGGAAGTAAAAAGGCTGGTAAGGGAGCCTATTTGACAGTTGAAAGACAGTATGGAGACCTAAATGTAAGACTGTGACAGTAAGAATGCTAAGAAAAGGACTTCTTGAAGTAAGATTATTAAATTATCCACCACAAAAATCATTCTGAGATTCCATGTTTAGCAGGTACATATTATACTAATAAAATATAACAACAATATTCTTATTAATTTTAAAATTCCAAAGACCAAACTCGATCAATACCACCTCAGTTTTGCTCTGACATAAGAGTTAATTTCAATACAGTACCCTATACTCTGGGAAATTCTTTCTTACGGCCTCGTCATCACTCTATAGACAACTTTGCAAGGTGTTCAAGCCTCTATTCTCCTTTATTTTTTTCTTAATCAATGTGTCACATATCAGGCAAACTGCAACTTGTTGGAAAATGGTGCAGTTTTATGATACGAATAACCAGGTTTTTCTTATATGGTTAATGTACTCAGAAAATAACACATTTTTCATTTGATCATGTTTTTCTGTGAAACAAACTTTCAATAAATATTAACTAGTATTAACATCTTCAAAAGGATGAAATACAATTTAAAGAAATACCAATATCAAAATACTCTTATTCCTTAACTCATCCCTCACTGCTCATTCTAACCTGGTTTTATTAAGCACTGAGTCTTCTAATTTACCTTTAACCACTGCCAGAACTGGACTTTCCTGATGTTTATCCAGTTTTAAGATTCTCAAGAGATTTAAAGATGTCAAAATTCTCAAGCCTCCCTTTTCTAAAGATTAAAATATCCCAATGGAAGGGATTCCTCTGACTTCCTTCTGCTATAGTCAGAAAAGGCTTTTAGGCCTCTCTTGTAAATTTAAGTTTATCGTTATATGAGATTCAGAGTTAATGGATAAGTTTTCTCCTCCATAACCAGAAGAGAAAAGAGAAACATCCAGCAAAATATCTCCATTCATTAATGGACTTCCTTCCAATTAGACCTCAATAATTTTCCTCACCTGTTCATTTCTATTATCCTTAGGTCACTATCTAATGTTAATGTTTACTGATTAACATAAAATCTGTGCCCTTATAAACAGAGACCCATATCACGAAGTTTTTACTGTCAGTCCTCTGACACAGACTGCTCAATTTTTAAAAGTAACTTGTAATTAATACAAATTCCAAACTCAGAAGCTAACATTTAAAAAAATATTATAATTAGGTTAAAATCAATACAAATTTATATCTCTACTGCTATCTTACAAAAATGGCCCTGTCATGAATGATTAAGTTATTGTAATATGCAGAATTTCTAATTTACTGATTTTTTTTTAAATTTCTGAACTGATAAAAAAGAAAGGTTGGTATTCTACATATATTACACATAATATGGTGAAACATCATCATATGTGTCAAAAGGCAAGACCTCCTTGGCAAAATGAAGAAAACAGCCTAGCTCTATTAAACACTGTGAACCGTTAAGCATTAAAAAAGAATGTCCTATTCAATACTATACTAGACATTCTAGTTAGAGAATTAAGCAAGAAAAAGAAATAGAAGGAATCCAAATTGGAAAGGAAGAGGTAAAACTATCTATATTCTCAAATGTCATGATCCCATATATAGAAAATCCCAAAGAATACACACCCAGAGAAACACACACAAAAATACAAGAGCTAATAAACAAAATCATTAAAGTTTTCAGGGTACAAGGTCAATATACAAAGTAAGTTGTGTTTCTGTATACAGTTGACCCCCGAACAACATGGAGGTTAGGGGTACTGATCCTCCATGCAGTTGAAAATCCATGTAAAGCTTTAGTCTGCCCTCCACATTCAAGGTTCTTCCCTGCTCAAGGTTCTGCATCCACAGATTCAACCAACCTTAGATCTCATATTATAATACATGTTTATTGAAAAAAAAAATCCATGTATAAATAGATCCTCACAGTTCGAACCCATGTTTTTCAAGGGTCAACTGTACTAGCAATAAAATATCCAAAAAGGCAACTAAGAAAACAATGCCACTTGCAACAGCACCCATAAGAATAAAATTCCTAGCAATAAATTTAACCAAGACTTCCACACTGAAAACTGCAAAGCATTACTGAAAGACATTAAAGACCTAAATAATTGTAAGACATTTCATGTTCATGGATTGAAAACTTAATATTGTTAAAATGGCAATACTACCCAAAGCAAGCCTACCCAAAGCAATACTACCCAAAGCAAATTCAATGCAATCCCTACCAAAATTCCAATAGTCTTTTTCTGCAGAAAAAGAAAAGCCAATCTCAAAATTCATACAGTATCTCAAGAGGCCCCAAACAGCCAAGCTATCTTGAAAAAGAATAACAAAGTTAGAAGACTCACACTTCCTCATTTCAAAACTTAACTACAAAGCTACCATAATCAAAATAGTGTGCTAGTACATAAGGAAAGACAGATAGACTAATGGAATAGAATTGAGAGTCCAGAAATAAACCCATATACCTATGGTCAGTTGATTTTCAACAAGGATGCCAAGACTATTCAATGAGGGAAAGCACAGTCTCTTCAATAAATGGTACTGGGTCAACTGGATATTCACATGCAAAGAATGATGCTGAGCCCTTACCTCACACTACATTAAAAAAAATAAAAATCAACTCAACCTTACACCATATACAACTGGAAACAGATCAAAAACTTAAATGAAAGGCTTAAAACTATAAAACTCTTAGAAGAAAACACTAGGTAAAGCTTCATGACATTTGATTTGGGAATAATTCCTTGTATATGATATGAAAAACAAAGGCATCAAAAGTAAAAATAGATAAATTAGACTACATCAAAACTAAAAACTTCTACTCATTAAAGGAAACAATCAACAGAGTGAAATGGCAACTTATAGAAGATGAGAAAATGTTTCCCAATCTTATATCTGATACTGAGTTAGTACCCAGGGCTCCTATAATATAACAACAAAAAAACAAAGAACTTGATTAGAAAATAGGCTAAGGTCTTGAACAGACATTCTCCAAAGAAACTATACTTATATTTGTACAACGGCCAACAATATTTATATTTGTACAATGGCCAACAATCACATGAAAAAGTGCTCAAATGGCTCAACATCACTAATCTCTAGAGAAATATAAATCAAAACCACAATAAGATACCTCTCACACCCATTAGAAAGGTTATTATTGAAAAACAAACAAAATACCAAGTGCTGGTGAAGATGTGAAGAAACTGGAACTCTTGTGCACTGTTGCTGAGAATGTAAAATGGTGCAGCCACTATAGAAACAGTATGGCAGTTCCTCAAAATTTAAACAAAATTACCATAATTCCACTTCCCATATACCCAAAAGAATCAAAAGCAGAGGCTCAAAGAGATATTTGTACACCAATGTTCACAGCAGCATTATTCACAATAGCCAAAAGGTGGAAGCAACCCGAGTGTCCATTAAAGGATGAATGGATACACAAAATGTGGTACAAACAGGACAATGTAATATTATTCAGCCTTAAAAATGAAGGAAATTCTGACACATGCTACAAGGATGATCCTAGAGGACATGATGCTAAGTCAAATAGGCCAGTCACAAAGACAGTATATGATTCCACTTATATGAGGTACCTAGAATGGTCAAATTCATATACAGAAAGTAGAATGCTGGTTGCCAGGAGCTAGACAAAGTGGAGAATAGGGAGTTGTTCAATGGGTAAAGAGTTTCCGTTTTACAAGACTTAGAGTTTGGGAGATTGGTTACACAACAATGTGAATGTACTTAATACTACTGAACTATACACAAATGGTTAATATGGTCAATTTTATGCTCTGCCAATCACTTCCTTACCACAAATTTTAAAAACTTTTGTTAAACATTTCATACATAAAAAGTACAATACCTTTTAATAATTGGGGGAGGGAGGGTCACAGGAAGGTCACACAACTTCTGCTTTCCCAAAAACATGTATAAGCATGAATGGAATGCCATTTTCAACTGAAAATCATTATAATTTTAGAAAAAAGAATTTCAATGGAAAATAATGGAAAGTAAGAGAACCACCAACCCCAAAGGAATATTTCTGCCTTCCATAATTATTCAAAATTATTTTTGCATTTTAAAAGACTATTTACATAGTCATACATATTTACAAGAGAACCTCATCATTCACCTCCTTCATGGATTGAATAAAGTGACACAGACTAAACACTACCATATTTGCAATTTCTATAGGGTGTTTTAGGAGTTTTTATTTTTGTTTGTTTTAGCTCCAGTCAGAAAGCAGTATCTCACTTTTTTTTAAATCCTCTTAGGCCTTGTGGAAAGGATGCAAGACAAGGCATTCAATAAACCTGGAAAAGACGTTACCAGCAATTCACCTACTCAGACTACTTAAAGGCAAAAGTGGGCTAAAAAAATGCTTAAAACAAAATACGTGGCAAGTTAACTGCTTAGAAGATTTTATATATGTTTGTACCTGAACACATGCATGTATTTTGTTCTTGTAATTTAAGATATAATATTTCATGCTACCTACAATCATTATTCTCAATCTACTAATTTTTTTAATTGAAGTCAATTACAATGTGTCTATCTCTAGTGTACAGCACAATATCCCAGTCATGCATATACATACCTATATTCATTTTCATATTTTTTTCCATTAAAAGTTATTAAAAGATATTGAACCCAATCTATTTCTACTGGAAAACATCTCATCCTGTTTTTAAAAGCAAAAAAAAAAAAAAAAAAAACTTTTCAATTATTGTATCTTTTGGACTAAAATATATTGTTTCACAAATTCAGTCAATTTTGATTATTCACAGTTGAGAGCAAACTTCTGAAATTACCTCTACTGTCACAATAGCTGGTTCATTTTCCATTGTAGAATATCTATCTACCTGTGAGTAGTGGGGAAATAGTAGTGAACCAACTCAGCTGAATTAGGCTCATTATGACATATATCACCTAGGAATGGGAAAGCATCTAGACAGCAAGAAAACTTTCTGGGTCTAAGAGATTAACAAGATGCTTGCTCCCTAGAACTTATTTCCCAGCTATAGTGAATGAACCAACACCCCCACGTAATGCTTAGAGGATTATCCTGTTATATCCAGAAATTAAATATCTGCTATATTCAAACCTGCCACAGACATACATAATTTATATAATTATATAAATGCAACAATTTATATAATTAATGAGTAAGTGTGATCAATAAGACAACTAACTATTCTATAACTTGGCAAGTTTCCTTGTCCCACTGAAAAAAACTTTAAATATTTACCAGAAATTAAGCAGGTAAAATTGTACAATCCTGAAAAAGATTATATAGTTTTCCTTAAAAGAATCAGCGGACAAAACAAACTTGACACATATGATAATAATACTGGCACCAGTTTCTCAAATCTACTATGTTGGAAAGTTTCCCAAATAATTCTTAATTATTAAAATAAACAAAAAAAAAAATGGAAAAACCCAGTAGACTTTCAACAAAAGTAACTAGCATTTTCTCAAAAACAAAAAATCCAAACTACAAATCTTATTCTGCATCTTGTTTATAAATTTTGTCTCTTTTGATTATAGCAGTATGCTGCTTTGTTGATACAAAAGAAAATTCAAAATTTATTTTATTTCTGTTTAGACATCTTATTTTCAATATCAGACTGTAGTAGACAAGAAGAGCACAAAAAAATTCTTACTCGTACACCATAATTTCCTGAAAATATTCTTCTTTTTCATTTATTACATCCATGATTATATTCTTTGTCTTATACGTAATATAAATTGTGGCAGATTACACAGTCCAAAAATAGCTACAATGGCAGATTCTATCCCGTGTGCATCTTATAATCTGATGTTGATACTCGTCCTCTCAAGTGGTGAGGCCTATGTCCACCCTCCTCTGAACCTCAGTGTATCTATTTATCACTACCTCAAGCAACAGAAGAGAGCAGAGTAACACTATGTGACTTCCGAAAGTCTAACATGTAGTGCAATTTCACCTTGCTCTCTTAGGATGCTCTCCCTTGTAACCCAGCCACGTGTTGTGAGGAAGCCATGCAACCAAAAAGAGAGGTCATGTGTAGAGGTTCTGGCCTAAAGTCCTGGCCAAGGTCCCTGCCAACAGCCATCATTAACCACCAGACACATGAGTGAGCAAGCCTTCAGATGATACTAGCTCCCAGCCATTGAGCCACCCTCACCCCTCCAGCAACCCCACCTCTCACCACATGTTAACAGAGACAAGCTGTCCCCACCAAGAGAGCCTTGCCCAAATTGCAGATACATGAGCAAACTAAATGACTGATTATGTTTCAAACCACTAAGTCTGGGTAATTTCTTATACAACACTAACATAAGCTTAGAAACACAATTTGGAAAATATACAAAGAGAGAAAGAGAAAAAAAAATTAATGACCTTAAGTTTCACCACTGTTAACATTTTGACATATCTTTTACAATCAAGAAAATATTTTGCCCAATCACCTAAGATTTCACATGCTTTGTTTTTACCAGAATAAAGGGTTAAATTTTTAAAGGCTGTCAACTGTTTGCATCTAACAAGAAACAGGAAGGAAGAAAGTTAGCATTCATCCTACTTTTCTTATCCTCACTATCTCCTTCACTTACCTGTCCTAAGTGAGGAGTCTGAGGATGGCTGGTCCAGCAATATTCCAATCTATGGATGTGAATCAAGATCTTGGGTTCAACAGCAGCTGCACTGGGCCTCTTCCCTGGAAGAAGTTGCTTAAGCCCCAAATCTGAAATTTTCAAGGAAAGAAAATGCTAAATATAGACATCTCTTTTTAATCATTTTAACTTCTATCTCTACAACTGAATGCGAGCTGATAGAGTAGGGTAAGATTACATGGAAGTGAATGTACAGGTTTCACTAAAAATGGAGTCAGGTAATATGGATTCAAGTCCAAGCCCTACTTCTTAATAGCTATATGATCTTAGGGAAGGTACAAATTCTCTGTGCCTTGATCTCATCATGGGATAAAGACTGAGGTGGCAGGATCAAAATTTGGGGCTGAGAGTCAGGAGACCTAGGCTCTAAACTCAGTGATCATTCTGCCTTGCTGTAAGAACTCTGATACTTCCCTGGTTCAGATACATTATTTCTAAAAGGAGAGGACTGTATTAGATAATAGTTCCTGAAATCTAATTCTTGAACAGATGCCAGCCACCACCAAAAAATCGGTGTAAAGTTACTACCTATACTTACAATAAATTGTCCTTCCCACTTCTTTGGATGTTACAATGACTTCTTTTATGAGATGATATGATACTAGTAGTTGTGTTTTAAATACCTAAAGAGTCAAAATCAAAAACTGTAGCCCTACGTAAACAATCTCAATTTTCTTTTTAGAAATTCTACTGTCTAAAATTCCTTTTACTTCCAACATTTTACATATTTTTCACTTCTCAACTTTTATTAGGTACCTAATACATAACAAGTCCTCTACTAGTTTTTGAGGGGCCCCACGAATATTTAAGACTAGACTCTACTCTAAAAAAAAGTCCCAAACTAACAGGGAAACAGACACATAAACCTCAAATAAAATACAATGGTTTAAGTCTTCCAATAGAGGTTTTGCACCTACGACATAGAGGAGGTAGAATGAATTGAGTTTTTAACTTAAGTAGGATTTTGGAGCAAGTTTTATAGTGTACGAAAAATTAACTCTTTGAACCTCAATTTCTGTAATGCAAAACAGTAATGATTACAGATACCCCTGAATCGTAAATAGATAAGATGCTAAAAATAAAGGGCCAATCCATTCAAAAGTTCGGCTTATACACCTTCCAGAAGGTAAAATTAAAATGTATCATCTATTAATGATCTGGCACAAAAGGGGTTATTTACAACACTAATTTACACTCAGTGGTACCTTTCTCTACTGACCTCTAAACAACTGAAGGACACAACCAAGGCTGCTCCATTTTATATTTCTAGCACCTAGTACAATGTCTTATAAATGATAAGTATCAATAAATAGCTTGTTAGAAAAAAAAGACAATGAATGGCTTTTTTCTTTTATACGAATTAAAGTGATAGTAGCTGAAAGTAAAAATTCTTAAGATTTTCACTCAAAACTAATTTTAAGTGTACATTTTAAGTGTCCAAACCTGTCATATTGGAATCTGGATATGCATGCCTGTTTTAAAAAGCAAAATAAATTCACCAGAGACAATGCAATAGTAGTGTTCCTGAATAAAAAGACTACCAACAGCTAACATTTATTGAGCACTTACTATTTGCCAAAAACTCTTGTAAGTATTTTCCACTTTAATTTTCTCACTTAATCCTAACAACTCTTATGAAATGGACTGTTAATACTATCATTTTATAACTAGAAAAATTGATGCACAGAGCAGTTAAGTTACTTTCAATATCACAAAACTACTAAGCAATAGGGCTTAGATTAAAAAAAATATATCAGAGGGTTCCGGTCAAGATGCCAGAGTGGTAGGACCACGAGCTTGCCTCTCCTTGAGACTACAGTGAAACCACAATTGAATGCTAACCACCGAAAAAAGACTGGAACCTAGCAAAAAAGATCTTCTGCAACTGGAAACACAAAGAAGGAACCACAGCAGGACGGCAGGAGGGGAGTGCTCGCAATATAATTGGGCCCCATACCCCAGGGTTGGGCGACCCACAAGCTGAAGATTTGTTAAGTCACAGAGGCCCTCCCACAGGAGTGAGAGCTCTAAGCCCCACGTCAGTCTCTCAAGCTCGGGTCCTGGCATTGGGAAGAGAAGGAGACCCCAGGACATCTGGTTTTGAAGGACAGGGGGGAGTGGCTCTGGGAGCCTCATGGGACTGGGGGACATGGAGACGTTTTTGCTTGAGAAGCCTACACAGAAACTCACATGCACCAGGTCTAAGGACAGAGGCAGTGATTTCATAGGAACCTGGGCCAGACCGGCCTGCTGGATTTGGATGGTCTCCTGGGGATGTAGGGGATGGCTGCTGCTCACTCAGGGGACATAAAAGCTGGTGGCGGACATTCTGGGAGTGTTAATCTACATAAGCTTTCCTGGAGGCTGACATCTTGATTGGATCATTAGCATCAAGACCTAGCCCCACCCAACAGCCTGTAGGGAAGCCTCAGGCCGAACAACATACAGGGTGGGAACATCAGCAGACTCCCTGAGCCACAAAGGCCTCTAGACACAGCCCTACCCACCAGAGGTGCAGGACCAAGCTTTACCCAGCAGTGAGTAGGCACCAGCTCCTCCTGCCAAGAAACCTGCATAAGCCTCTAGTCCAGCCTCACCCACCAGGGGCAGATACTAGACATAAGAAAACAATGATCTCAAAGCCTGTAGAAGGAATCCACAAACACATAGAAAGATAGACAATATGAGGCGGCAAAGGAGTATCTCCCAGGCCAAGCCACAAAATCCCGTAAGAAGAAATAAGTGATGAGGAGATAGGTAATTTATCTGAGAAAGAGTTTAAAGTAATGATGGCCAAGATGTTCAGAGAACTCAAGAGGAGTATAGATGCACAGAGTGAAGTTTCTAGCAAAGAGTTGGAAAATATAAAGAATACCCAAACAGAGTTGAAGAATAAAATCACTGAAATAAACAATACACTAGAAGGAACCCAGAATAGACTAAATGGGGCAGAAGGACGGATTAATGAGCTAGAAGACAGATCAGCGGAAATCAGTACTTCAGAACAGAGAAAAGAAAAAAGAATAAAAAGGAATGAGGATAGTTTAAGAGAACTCTGGGGCAACATGAAGAGCTCTAATATTCACATTATAGTGGTCCCAGAAAGAGAAGAGAGAGAGAAAGGACCTGAGAAAATTTTGGGAGAGATAATAACCGAAAACTTCCCCAACTTGGGAAAGGAAACAGTCACCCAGGTCCTGGAAGCACAGAGTACCACACAGGATCAACCCAAAGAGGAACACACCAAGGCACATAGCTATCAAATTGATAACAATTAAGGATAAGGAGAAAATATTAAAATTAGCAAGAGAAAAGCAACCAACAACAAACAAGGGAACTCCCATAAGGTTATCAGCTGATTTTTCAGCAGAAACTCTACACGCCAGAACGGAGTGGCATGATATATTTAAAGTGATACAAGGGGGAAACTTACAACCAAGAATACTCTATCCATCAAGGCTCTCATTCAGACTTGATGGAGAAATCAAAAGCTTCACAGATAAACAAAAGCTAAAAGATTTCAGCACCATCAAACCAGGTTTACAACAAATGTAAAGGACCTTCTCTAATCATCAAACCATTAGAAAAGAGAACAAAAAGAAGAGAGAGAGAAAAAAAAGAAACCTACAAAAGATTGCTTTGGCTATTTGGGGTCTTTTGTGGTTCCTTATAAATTTCGGAATTGTTTGTTCTAGTTCTGTGAGGAATGTTGCGAGTATTTAATGGGGGTTGCGTTGGATCTGTGGATTGCTTTGGGCAGTGTGGCCATTTTGATAGTGTCGATTCTTCCAATCCAAGAGCACAAGAAATCTTTCCATTTCTTTGTGTCATTTTGGTTTTCAGAGTATAGGTAACCTCTTTGGTTAAGTTTATTTCTAGGTATTTTGCTGTTTTTGATGTAATGGAAATGTCTTTGCCAGTTATAAAATTCTGGTTTTTAAAGTGGAAAAAAAAATGAATGAGAATGTGACAATGAATATATGTACGTTCATGTATAACTGAAAAATTGTGCTCTACACTGGAAATTGACACACTGTAAACTGACTATAACTCAGTAAAAAAAATGTAAAGAAAAAAGTGAATGAAGGGCCACAAATGGCAAAATACCCTTCTTTTTTATGAGTGAGTTGCACTCCATTACAAATACATACACACACACACACACACACACACACATATATGCTGTATCTCCATTACTTACTCAACTATTGATGTGCACTTAGGATGCTTCCATATCTTGGCAATTATAAATAATGTTGCTGTTAATAGCAGGGTGTATGTATCTTTCTGAGTTAATTCTTAATTTGTGGTTGGCTTTATTCCTTTGACAACTATGTAAGTTTAAAAAGCTAAAGCTCTAAACGTTCTTAGAAACAATGAACAGCACATATATGTAAATTTAAAAATGTATGTGCAGTAAAATAAAAAAAAAGATCTATCAAGCCATGAAAGACATAGATGAAACTTAAAAGACATATTACTAAATGAAAGAAGTCAGTCAGAAAAGGCTACTAACTGTATGATTCCAACCAAATGACACTCTGGAAAAGGCACAGCTACAGAAACAATAAAAAGATCGTGGTTTCCAGGGGTTTGGGGTTAGGGAGGGAGGGAGGAATGAATAGATGGAGCACAAGGGATTTTTAGGGCAGTGAAATTATTCTGTATGATACTATAGTGGTGGTTACATGTCATTATGCATTTGTCAAAACCCATAGAATGTACAACATTAAGAGTAAACCCTAAAGTAAACTATGGGCTTTTGGCTGACAATAATGTGCCCATGTTGGTTCATCAATTGTACCAAATATGCCACACTGATGAGGGATGTTGAGGGTAGGGAAGTATATATGTATGGGTGGGGAGGGCTATGTGGAAACTGTTATTTTCTGCTCAATTCTGTTGTGAACCTGAAACTGCTCTAAAAGAATAGTCTAGTAAATTACAAAATAAAAATAAAAATAAATAAAAAATCATTTATCAACATAAAAAGAAAAAGATCAAACTACATGAAACCAGAGCCCTCTTTTTCATTTTTCTTTAATAACTTTTTTTAAAAAAGAAAGATTCCTCCAGAACTAGAACATTTGCTCGTAATAATTCTTTAAAAAAAAAAAAAAACTAAACAAAGAGTCCTTTAATATGTGTGCTAAGCAAAAATATACGATATAATCCCTGCTCTCAAAGGTCCCACGCACCAATGTGGTAGTGTAATATTAACAAGTCACACCCTAATTTTACTTTTTAAAATTTAATTGTTTCAACGTTAGGCTTATCTGTAATTTCTTTCTTATTTACTTTACATTTTACATTTATATTACTTTTTCATTTATTTTATATTTCAATTACATTTCCAGGCTATCTTGAGTTTTCAGAATATATATAGAATAGGCTTATATAGTCCTAAAGAAAAAGTAAGTTAAAAACTAGAAGACATTAGAAACTTATTTTGTATGGACATCTACTTTCAGATAATTACATTTTTAAAAACCCACAGACTAAGAACAGCTAAATTTCATTTCCAATAGATGCTCTAACAAAACAATCACATGTAATTTGCAAAATATATTTTTAGCCTACAGTGTGTTTCACTTCATTTCTTCCTTGGTCTGATTCTAGAACAGACTATAATGCTTTTGATGTTTTACTTCCAGTTTTAACAGTTGTGTTAAAAGAGAACTAAATACCAAAATAATGGTAAGTGTCCTAAATGCTTTTAAAAAATGCCAGAAATCTCACTGAGTATGTTACTAGTGAAAACACATGATATGTATTTGATCATAATGAACCAATATAATTAAAGGAACATTTAGATTTTGTCCATGATTACTTTTCACATCTTTCTGCCTCCACAACAGCACAATAACTAAATCTCCTTACTAGACTGTAACCATTTTGAAGGAAATCAATATTCCAATGACACTAAGCAGCCATAATAAATTATGAGTATTAATAGTAATTCCCCAATATCTTCAGAGTGGAACAAACTAGGTACCATATTAAAGAGGATATATGAGTATATATTACTTCTAAAAGTGTACCAGAAAGGAAAAAAAATCTAAATTTCTAAAAACACAACTAGAAACACCAGCATTGTAAATTCCCAGAATTGAATAAAAAGACTGCTGGTTCAAAGATTTGGCCCCTCAAATTTTTTCCCTATGGATAAATGTTCAATACCCACTGGACATTTTATACCACCTCCAAGATTAAGAGTCTTCTGCTAATTCTATGAAGTTAAATGAATTCCCAGGTTGTTTATGCTCCAAGTAGCTGTCACTAGAAGAACAAGATCAGGGAAGGACAACTTAACATTTAAGCTTTATTCCAGCCTGTAAAACAAAGAAATCTGACATACTCTCCTCAGGGAATATGCCTATGGGAAAAACATTACACTATTTAAAAAACCAGTACTTATTTTTACATTTTTTTCCACTAGAATCACCATGCCAGTTAGAATAAGTATAAAGCCCAATTACAAAGTAAGTCCTCCTAGTCATTGCTTAACTCTTTCAAATTTTGTTTATCTGACTAGATATTTACTTTTATCATACCTGAAGATCCTCATCTCTTTTATCTCCTAGTGTCTTCTCAAAGGTTTTAGACCCTACCCACCATCCAATCTCAATTCTGGATGCCATCCAAAAAATAGGTGTTGACTACCTCCTTAATATACCCTCTTTATAGATGAATATTAACAGCTCTTAAAATTTCATTTCACCAAGACCAAGTTCCGAGTTGATGTGCTGCTCAGAATTCCATGTCCGTGCTGCATGGCACCAAACCACTCCTCTCAAAATGGCAGCAGGTTATTCTTCTTTTCTCTTAACTATGTATTAACGTATTATGTATTCTACTCAACGTGTGGTTCAGAGATTGGAAGCAGAGGCATCACCCATAAGTTTGTTAGAAATGCACCATCTCAAGCCCCACCTTGACCTACTGACTCAGAATCTGCAATTTAACAAGATCCTCAGGTGATTCATACACACAGAAGAATCTGAGAAGCACTGTCCTTTTTCACTCATTGAGGGTCCCTTTTTCCTGCTTTACAGTTCTTAATTTCCCATCTGGTATATAAAAGATCAAATCCTCTTTCTTTTGAGCATACTGAGACCCACCAAAATGAAGTCAGAAATCTTTAAATAAAACTACACAGTTTCTTCATAACCTCCTTTTCTTAAAAGGCTGTAAACTCCATGAAGCCAGGATCTTCATTATATCCTCAAAACAAAGACAGTGCCAGGCAAATATTTGTAGAGGGAATAAAATAGATACCAAATAATCCCTCAAGTCCTACAAGTCTTAAATCTTAAGCTCTTCTGTTTGCTATGTAGGTAAAATTCTATCTAAAGCAAGGGAAGCTAAAATATAAGATCATCTAAATTTACAAAATGAAAAATATACCACTTTAAAGGATCTGATCAAGGTCACAAGGTAGATTCATGATTAAGTTCATAAGGCTCAACAACATTTTAATAAAATCATTGTATCATTTTAATGTTATCTTATTATTATATTCTAGGTCAAATAACTATATTTCCTCTACATATACTTCCTCCACCATCATCCAGGGAGCTAGCAAACTCAACTGTCCAAGAAGAGTTGCACACTCAGAGTTTAAGGAAGGCTAAAATGTACACACTGCTGGGAAGAATCTGTACATAAAAATTAAAGATTACATGGTATGAATAATTTCTTTAAAACCAGAAGAAACAAGTGCTTTCAACCCTTATCAAGCTCACACTGAAACAGAGAAAAACAAAAGAAAAAAAAAAAAAAAGAATAAAGGTATGGAAAAGACAAAAAAAATTAGAGACCAGACATAGCAACAAGACAGAGCAAAGAAGAGAAAAGAGATTAAGAGTAATCAATCGAAGGTCTCAAAGAATGACATTTAGGGACTAGAAAAGGCAAAGGCAGCTATAAAGGCAAAGAGCAGAATATCAACAGAAGCAGCATCTACTTAAACTCTAACCATGACACACAATGCAACTAATTTTTAGAGCGAGTGAACTATAGAATACCTCATGAGGTCACTGTATCATTTTTCCTGTCAATTATAACCTACATATCTAAATTAACAAGGAAATAACATTCTGAACTCTAAAGATCAATAAAGAGCAAATTAGGTTCAATAGGTACTTTGTTTTCTATGGCAAGTAAGTATTGGTTTGGAAAAGTTTCCATCAATCTTTATGAAGAATTTCATCAAAAATAAACAACAAGGACCTACTGTATAGCACAAGGAACTATATTCAATATCTGATAATAATATATAATGGAAAAGAATCTGAAAAAGAATGTGTATACACACACACACATATATATAAAACTGAATCACTCTGCTGTACACCTGAAACTAACACAACATTGTAAAGCAACTATGCTTCAACTAAAAAAAAAAAGATGTCCATCAAAAAAAGGTTAAAATAAAGTTTTGACTCCTCACCTGCCTTCTACACCTCATTTTCCCTAACTACTTACAATCTCAGATTTAGTCCAAACAGATGTCATCAGTTCACACAGATTTCTATTTCTAAAAATATTTTCTAGAAACCTCTCAATTATATGTGTGTGTGTATGTTAAATAATTAAGGTTAAACCAGAAGAAATAAGTGCATTCAGCCTTTATCAAGCTCACACTGAAATAGAGAAAAACGAAAGGAAAAATTAAGGTTAGATGAGGATAGAGCAAGACCACCACCACAAGGGACAAAAATAGAAATCATAAAAGACTAATAAAACTGACTATAAAAATGTAAAACATCTACACTGCAAAAGACATTATGAAGAAAAGTTAAGAGACAAACAACAAATTGGTAAAATAGCTACAATATAAAACAAAGATTTAATATCCTTAGTGTATAAGGAGCCCTCACAAATTAATGAGAAAAAGACAGGAGCAGAAATATATGAATACACAGCTGACAAAAGAAGAGATAAAATCATAAGCACAAGATAGTCAACTTCATTAGTTGTGACCAAAGAGATGCAAATTACTATCATTTCAGATTGACAAATAGTAAAAAGATCAATAATAACCAATGTTTTATAAGGATTGGGGAATCTGGCACTCCTACTTACTATTATTGAGACTGTATTTTAAAATAGTTTGTCAGTATAAAAACTTATAGGAAAATAATCACATTTCAAAATATGCCTATCCTCTGATCCAATAATCCCACTTCTAAAAAAATTTATCCTAAGTGAATGGACATGTGCAAATATGTATGTACAGAAGAGCCATTACATATGCCTAGCACATAGCAGGTGTTCAATAAATATTTGGTGAATAAATGAATCATAACATTGTTCATAATAGCAAAAACTGTTAACAATAGAAATGCCTACAAATAAACCATGACATATCCATCACTAAAACCCTATATAGCCATTAAAAGTGATACTGCAGACCTATAATTATTGATTAAAAATACATCTAAAATAAATTACAGATGTAAAAATAACCCCAGTAAAATGTACATCCATTCCTAAGAAAAACTAAACATAGAACTACCATATGATCCAGTAATTCCATCACTGGGTATATACCCAAAAAGAATTGAAAGCAGGGCTCAAAAAGATACTTGTACACCAATGTTCATAGTAGAATTAGTCACAACAGTCAAAAGATGGAAGCAATCCACATGTCTGGTGACAAATTAACCAAATATACATACAATGGAATATTATTCCAAATATACATATACTGGAATGCTGTTCAATCTTAAAAAGCAATGTTCTGACACATGCTACAACATGGATGAATCTTGAAGAAATCATACTAAGTAAATAAAGCCAGACACAAAAGGACAAATATTGCATAATCCCATGTAAATGAGATATTCAGAGTAGTCAAATTCACAGAAACAGAAAGTAGAATGCAGGTTGCCATGGGCTGAGGGAAGAGGAGAATGGGGAGTAACTGTTTATTGGGTACAGAGTTTCAGTATGGAAAGATTAAGTTCTGAAGATGGCTGGTGGTGATGGTTGCACAACAAAGTGAACATACTGAATGCCACTGAACTGTACACTTAAAAATGGTTAAAACACTAAATTTTATGTTAATCTATTCTGCTACAAAAAAAAATAGTGCAAACCATAAAACAACTTCTAGACTGGAATGAATACTGTGTTTATTATTTTTGAGTCCTATGTTCATAAAAAATAAGATTTAAAAATATATTAAAAACAGTACATTGGTTATTTCTGTTCCTAGTATTACTATTCAGGACCACCTACACAAGTCATCAAGAATAATACCAAGTAGGGAGGAGTTCAAGATGGCAGAATAGAAGGATGTGAAGCTCATCTCCTCCCACAAATACATCAAAAATATATCTACACATGGGAACCTCAGAGGCTAGGAGGAGAGTGCAACAGTCAGTTAGCGGCAGGCAAAACAGAGAGACCAATACAGGGAGTCCGTGCCACCTCGCTGCACTCCCCAGCCCAAGATGTGCATCTACTGGTGTGTGTGGGGGCTGTGTGCTGAAACTCAGGCTTCAGAGGACAGACCTGGGGAGAGGACTGGAGTTGGCTGTGGGGAGACAGCCTGAAGGGGCTGGAGCATGGTAAAGGTCACAACTGGGAGTATGTGCAATGGAGACTGGGTCCACCATAAAAAGATCCACTGTTAACACATGCAAAGTGGAGGTGGGGGGACCTTACCACAGCAGCTTCTTCCTTCCATGCCAGTGGGCATGGCTTCACTCTAGAAGCACTATTGTTAACATGCATGCACAAAGGTAGGAGCAGGACTCCGCCACAGCAACCTCCTTCTCCACATGCTCACAACTGAGGAGCCTCTACAAGCTCTGGGAGCACACAAGCAGGCTGCCCCCAAGAGGAGGCCAGACTGCAAGCTGAGTCCATTCCCAGGGGCCATGAGATTTCAGAAGTGGGGCTGAAATCTGAACCGTGTCCCAGGTACCGTTAGTGGATTTACGTTTTTGGAAGCTCAGCACACGCGGGACATCCAAGCAGATTATTGGTGCGCAGCTGGGGCAGGTCCAGCATTAGCAGCTGCAGGCTTTGTGGGTATGAGTGGTGGTGGAGCTGGGGTCTGGGCTGACTCCGTAGCTCCCACGGCAGGTCCAGGTGCATGGTTACATGTGACTACATCGAGTCCTGGTGCCTGACTTCAGCAGATCTACCCTGGTGTCTTTGTGAGAACAGTGCATAAGGGACACCTAGACAGATTGCCTGCATTCCCATGGCTGAGGAGGAGCCAAGGACAGCACCAACAACAGTGTACTTTGTGAGCCCACGCAGTGGATGACAGGTGATACCACAGAGTGCACTTTCCAGGGGACAACTCCTGCAGAATACTCAGTGGCTCCTCACCCAGCAGAAGTGCTCCAGTTCTGCCTACCTCACACAACTCAGAAACAGATCTGGGGACTTCTACTCCAACATTAGGGAGCAGACCTAGCCGCCAACACAGCTATGACAACCACAGAGCAAAGAGTAGGCCCCACTCAACATCCAGTGCAGGATCTGGTCACCACAACACCAAATCACACCCTCTATCGAAGGGATAATAACAAGTACACATCGAGGAAAGACGTGGCAGGCATCCACACTAAAAACAGCCCTTACAATAAAAATATGTAGCTCTCACACAGGCTACACAGGGATATTCCAACGTAAAAACAGCCCTTCAAGACCACAGTAGATAACTGTTACTCCTAAATTCATAGAGTCAGAGAAATATAAGTAAAATGAAAAAGCAGAGGAACTACTCTCAATTAAAAGAACAAGAGAAATCCCCTGAAAGAACAATGAAACAGACTTCTCCAATCTATCAGATTCCAAATTCAAAAAGGAGATAACAAAAATACTGAAGGAATTAAGAAAGGCTATTGATAGAAATGCAGATCACTGTAACAAGGAATAGAAACTATACAGAGGAGCCAATTAAAATTAGAAAACCCATTTGCCAAGATGAAAACTAAGCTGAAGGCAATAAATAGCAAACTAAATAAAGCAGAAGAATAAGTAAGCGATCTGGAAGATAGAATAATGGAAAACCCCAATCAGAACAGCAGACAGAAAGACAAATGAAAAAAAAAATGAAAGCAATATTAGAAACCTATGGGATAATATAAAGCATGCCAATCTATGCATAATAGGGATCTCAGAAGAAGAAAGAGAAAAGTGGATGGAAAATGTATAAGAAATTATCGCTGAAATCTTCCTAAAGTTAAAAAAGGAAACAGATATCCATGTACAGGATGCACAGAGGGTCCCAAACAAGATAAACCCAAGTAAGAGAAAAACAAAGAGTTAGTTACAAGGTAACCCCCATAAGGCTATCACCTGATTTCTCTACAGAAACGTTGCAGGCCAAAAGGGAATGCCAAGATATATTCAAAGTTCTGAAAGGGGAAAAACCTGCAACCTATGATACTGTACCCAGCAAGATTCTCATTTAAACTGCAAGCAGAGAGAAAGAATTTCCCAATCAAAACCTAAAAGAATACAGCAATAATAAACCCATCTTAAAAAAAATATTGAAAGATCTTTTCTAAACAGAAAAGCAAGAATCTACAGAGAAGAGAAAGTCACAATGGAAATATGGTAACTACAATGAACAGCCAAAGAATAAACAAGAAGATGTAAAAGAGGACATCAAAATCATAAAATAATGGGAAAGGGGAGCAAGAAAATGTAGTTCTCTCTCTCTCTCTTTTTTTTTTTTTTTTTTTTGAATGTGTTTGAGTCTTTAGACTACCAGTCTAAAGCAAGTAGATACAGTAATGGGTTAACATACTTGAAAAACAGGGTAACAACGAATCAAAAACATACAATAGATTCACAAAAACCAAAAATAAGAGAACTCAAGCATAATACAAAAGAAAATCATCAAACCCCAAAAAGAAAAAGAATAAAGAAAAATACAAAATCAACTGGAAAATAAGGTTTAAAATGGCAACAAACACATATGTATCGATAATTACCTTACATGTCAATGGATCTAAATTCCCCAATCATATGACAAAGAGTGGCAGACTGGATAATAAAACAAGAGTCTACAATAAATATGCTGCCTACAAGACACCCACTTTAGGGGGAAGAACACACATAGACTGAAGGTGAGAGGACAAAATAAGGTATTTCATACAAATGGAAGTGGTAAGAAAGCAGCAGTAACAATATTCATATCAGATAAAATACACTTTAAAACAAAGACCATAAAGAAAGATAAAGAAGGGCACTATATAATAATAAAAGGATCAAGAAGAGGATATTACACTCATTAACATATATGCAACCAACATGGGGTCAACCTAAATACATAAAACAAATACTAACAGACATAAAGGGAGAAACTGATGGGAATACAATAATAGTAGGAGACTTTAACACCCCACTAACATCAATGGATAGATCTTCTGGACAGAAAGTCAACAAGGCAAGAGAGATGCTAAATGATACAACAGAACAGTTAGGTTTAATTGATATTCTCAGGACATTACCCGCCCTCCCCCACAAAAAAAACAGAATATACATACTTTTCAAGTGCACATGGAACATCCTCTAGAATAGACCACATACTTGGACATAGAACAAGCCTCAACAAATTGAAGAGGATAGAAATTATTTCAAGCATCTTTTCTGACAACAATGGCATGAAACTAGAAAACAACCACAGAAAGAGAAATGAGAAAAGAAAAAAAATGACTGCATGGAGACTAAACAACATGCCACTAAAAAGCCAACAGGTCAACAATGAAATCAAATAGGAAATTAAAAAATACCTTGAGACAAATGATAATTACACAACCACACAAAATCTATGGGATGCAGCAAAAGCAGTCCTAATAGGGAAGTTCATAGCAATACAGGCCCTTCTCAAAAGACAACAACAAAAATCTCAAACAAACAACCTAACCTACCACCTAAAAGAATTAGAAAAAGATGAACATACAGAACCTACACTCAGCAGAAGGAAAGAAATAATAAATATCACAGAAGAAATAAATTAGAGATTTTTAAAAATTAAAAAAAAAAAAAACAATAAAACCAAGAGCTGTTTTTTTGATAGAATAAACAAATTGACAAATATCTGGCCAGGCTCGCCAAGAAGAAAAGCAAGAGGACCGAAACAAACAAAACAAAACAAAAAAATGAAAGAGGAGAAATAAAAAGCCATACCAGAGATATTCAAAAAACCATTAGAGAGTGCTATGAACAATTACATGCCAACCAAATGGACAACCTAGAAGAAATGGACAAGTTTCTAGAAACATACAGTCCCAAAACTAAATCAAGAAGAAATAGATAATTTGAGCAGACCAATTACTACACATGAAATAGAATCTGTAATTTGAAAAAAACAAAACAAAACAAAACAAAACAAAAACTCCCTGAAAATAAAAGTCCAGGACTGGATGGCTTCACTGGGGATTCCTACCAAACATACAAAGAATTTATACCAATCCTTCTCAAACTCTTCCAAAAGACTGAAGAGGAGTGAACACTCCCAAACTCATTCTATGATACTGCCATCACCCTGATAGACACTACCAGAAAAGAAAATTACAGGCCAATATCGTTAATGAATAAAGATACAAAAATTCTTAACAAAATATTAGCAAACTGAATCCAACAACTACAATCAAGTTGGATTCATCCCATAGTAACAAGGATGGTTCAATATATGCAAATCAACCAATATGATAGATCACAGAAACAAAAGAACGGACAAAAGCCACATGATCATCTCAATACGTGCAGGAAAAGCATTTGATAAAATTCAACATCCATCCATGATAAAAAAAAACTCTTACCAAAGTGGGTATAGAGGGAACATATCTCAACATAAGGTATTGGTGAAAAAAAATCACAGACAACATAATACTCAATGGTGAAAAGTTGAAAGCCTGCCTGCTAAAATCTGGAACAAGACAAGGATGCCCACTCTCACTACCTCTATTCAACATACTATTAGAGGTCCTACCCACAGCAATCAGACAAGAAAAAGAAATAAAAGGGATCCAAATTGGAAGGGAGGTAAAATTGTTACTATATGCAGATGACATGATACTATATACAGAAAACCCTCAAGACTCCACACAAGAGCTGATTAATGGACTCAGCAAGGTAGCAGGATACAAGATTAACATACAGAAATCAGTGGCATTTACAATGACAATGACAAGACCATAAACCTCCTAGAAGAGAACATAGGCAAAACATTGTCTCACATAAATCATAGCAATGTTTTCCTAGAGCAGTCTAGAAATAAAAGCAAACATAAACAAATGGGACCTAATCAAACTTACAAGCTTCTGCACAGCAAAGGAAGCCATAAACAAAACGAAGACATTCTATGGACTGTAAGAAAATATTTGCATACAATGCAACTGACAAGGGCTTAATTTCCAGAATATACAAACAGCTCATTACAACTCAATAACAAAAAGACAAACAACCTAATCAGAAAATGAGCCGAACACTTAAATAGACATATCTTCAAAGATGACATATATATGGCCAACAGGCACATGAAAAGATGCTCAGTATCACTAATTATCAGAGAAATGTGAATCAAAACCACAGTGAGGTAACACCTCACACCAGTCAGAATGGCAATCATTAAAGAGACCACACACGATAAGTGCTGGAGAGAGTGTGGAGAAAAAGGAAACCTTCTACACTTTTGGTGGGAATACAAATTGGTTTAGCCACTATAGAGGACAGTATGGAGGTTCCTTAAAAAACTAAAAATAGACTTATCCTACGGTCCAGCAATCCCACTCCTGGGCATATACCCAGCGGAAAATATGATTCAAAAAGACACAAGCAGTTCACTGCACCACTATTTACAATAGCCAAGACATGGAAGCAACTTAAATGTCCATCAACTGTTGAATGGATAAGGAAGTTGTGGTACACACGCACATATACACGCACACACGCGCATACAATGGAATACCACTCAGCAATAAAAAAAAGAATGAAGTACTGCCATTTGCAGCAACATGGATGGACATAAAGATTATCATACTAAGTGAAGTAAATCAAAGAAAGAAAAATATGATATTTATATGTGAAATCTAAAAAATGATACAAATGAACATATTTACAAAACAGAAACAGACTCCCAGACATAGAAAACAAACTTACGGTTACCAAAGGGGAAAGGGGAGAAAGGGATAAATCAGAAGTTTGGGATTAGCAGATACAAACTATTATGTATAAAACAGATAAACAACAAGGTCCTACTGTATAGTACAGGGAAATACATTCAGCATCTTGTATTAACCTATCATGAAAAAGAATATTTATATATGTATAACTGAATCACTATGCTGTATACCAGAAACTAACACAAGATTGTAAATCAACTATACTTCACTAAAAAATAAAATAAACATTTTAAAAATATTGCCAAGTAGAAATATCTCCCTCTGAGGTTGAAAGCATAGCTCTGTTACAATTGTAATAATTCTAAATAATTAAACACTAAATCAAAGTTAAAACATGTAGCTTCTCTGCCTAACTTTATAATTACTTAAGAGTAAAGTCAAATAAATTTTCATGTAAACTCTTTTTTCCTCTTCAGCCAAAAATTCATGCTATCTACATTGCAAGAAGAATGAAGAATTCAAGTAAGAGGAAGTATCTGAAATATCTGAACATGCACATTAGGAAGTCAAAAGAAAACTGAAAACTATTGCAACCTGAGCCTTAAAGAATACAGAGTTTACAGTTAAGTAAAAGGGGGAGCCAAGTCTGATGCAAATATCAAGTACATATTTCATCACAGTAAATATCAAGAATAAAATACCCCAACCAATCCCATCCTGCCCCTTGCATCCTCAGAGATTGGCGCAACTCTGGCATAACTCAAAATATTTAGTTAAAGCATACCGAGGAAATTCATTTCATCAGGTACTTAAGGGCTGAATCCAAATTTAGTCCTGGCTGAAACTGTATTGAGCTCAAGAACCAGATGTTTCCAGGTGTGGGAGCATTGATCCTGCTCAGCCAGTTGCACCCTCACCTCTGAATGAGATGAGATGCTGCCCTCTGACACATTCTACAAGCAAAGGAAAGGTGGGTCAACACAATTGCTCTCCAAAGGAAACCAAGTCAACTACCTTGAACTGTGAAAACCAAGTGTGAAATCATTTAGGGCACAATCAGCACCTAAAGAGAAGAGAGAGAAATAGAAAGGAAAAGATGAATACATCACTTGTAGTAAGGGTGCATACTGATTCTCATTTTTCTGTCAACTCTATGTGTAGGGGTAAGGGGGAGTCACCATCAAAAATGTTTTAAATTCACTGTTGCATAGAAACACTTATATACGTGCACCTGAAGACATAAGCAAGAATATATTTGTAATACCAACAATATGGGGGAAAACATGTCCATCCTCAGGAGAAAAGATAAATTATATGATACAGTCATACAATTAATACATATATCTGAAGAAATGAACCACTTTTACACAAATTTACATAGATGAATCTTTAAAAATTCAATGTTGATTAGCCAAAGCAAATAAGAATATACATACAGTATGGTTCCATTTTTATAGTTAAAAAATAAGCAAAACTAAACATATTTTTGAAATACATACAAAATGTAGTAAACTTAAAAAAAAAAAAGGAAGGGAACAATAAGTAAACAAAACCAAACAAAATTCCGAATAGTTTCATCCCTTGTGGAAAGACAGGTGGATGGAAATCAAGGATAAATATACCAACAACACTGGTGATGTTTTATTTCTTAAGCTTGGGTGGTGGGCTCACAGGTATTGGTTTTTTATATGCTTCATTACTTACATATACAGTACCATATTCTTATCTATATATCAAATAGTTCGTAACAGGAAGGAAAAACAGAAAAGGAAGGGAAAGGGAAAAAAAGGAAAGGAAAGGGACGAAGACAAGGACAGACATCAATAATGTAGGTCAACACAGACCTCCTATCTCCCTGGAAAGGTCACACAGACTTCCATTAAATATAGGCTGCATCTTGAATCCCACTAAAACAGAAGTTTTTTTGAGACCACAAATCTAAAGAGAAATGCAAATTGGTAACTTACCTATCCTTGGTTTTTAAAATTTAAGATAATGCCTAATAATAAGAGGGAAAAAAGTAATTTTAATAAAATATTTTAATATGTAAATGCTGAGGTATAATCTTCCTAGAATTCACATTAATAAGGAAACAGACACTTGCGCCCACACATAGAAATGCCATGAATGTGACAGCTACAAATGAAAACTGACACAAATGAGTTGTGTTGGGAAATCAAATACCAAAAGGGGCAATGCCACTGGTAATATGGTTTTCTCAAATAGTTAACAACTCTTGTTATAGTTCTGAACAAAACAAAGTACAACTTGCCCTTGGTTTACTCAGTAGTTACATTCCTGGAAAATGCAGTGTCTATTAAAACCATGCAAAAAAAAAACCAAAAACCCAACCACTTTGTGTTTAAATGTAAAACAGAATTAGGATCAGGTAAGTACAAACAGGTTTTTCACCTATAAGAAGGTCTGGAGAAGTGTTCAAAAGTCATGCAGAACTGCCTCAGACTTGTGGGATGTATGGCATTCCTGCCTCTCACTCACCGAGTTCCAACGCTACATTCACCCTACTCTTATCATTGTGGAGACCAAAAGTGCACCCTCAAAGAACTAAGCATATCACAGGGGAGGTACTGACCAACCCCACTAAGAACCAGTAACGTCAAGAAGGCTAAGTCCCAGTGCGGCTCCAGATAGCCCTTATTTTTCATGACACTATGAAGCTGAACGTAATGATAAAGCCTAACTAATTTCCAACTTTGGCAAAAGAGGAATCCTTATACAGTGGAGAAATTTATTGTTAGGGAAAATACAAAGGCAGACAAAAAATCTAAGGATATTCACCCTAAGTGAAACTGACACATCAAACCAAAGGTGGGCAGTCTTTTCATCCATATGATGACAATCTGTGAGGACAGCACTGCTATTTTGCCAAAATACAACAAATACCCCAACTGAAAAACACTGTCACATGCAAAGAGTATGTTATAGTTTCAAAACATTTTCATTTAATTTTAATATTTATAGCAATTGTATGAGACAGATATTATTCCTTTCAAATTACTTACAAGGAAAAAAAAATCTCAAAAAGGTCAAAGTCACAGAGCTAGTAAACTGACAGAGGCAGGACGTCAAGTCCTCTAATTTCAAATCCTGTGTTCTTTCCATCAAACTATATACTGCTTCACAAAGGTCCAATGTGGCAATACAGGTCAAAGGAAATTCACCAGCCAGTATAATAGAAGTGTCAATGGCAAAAGCTCAATATAAAGCCTCAATCTATTCTGATGTACGACAATTGTATTTATAATACATACATCAGTTATTTTTCAATATGAGAATTTTTTAAACATTAACAGTCTTGTGTCATACTGAAAAAGAGAAAAAGGAGAGGAGGGTATTGATCAGTGGTAGAGCGCATACTGAACATGCATGAGGTTCTGGGTTCAATCCCCAGTACCTCCATTAAAACAAACAAACAAACAAACAAACAAACCTAATTACCTACCCCCCCCAAAAAAACAAAATTTTAATATATATTAACAAAAACAAAAATACGGAAAAGGAAAAAAGCAAAATTTTAGCAGTTACCGTGACATATAATGTCTAATTATTTCCTAACACAAGAAAGATTCTGGATCAGAATTATAATGAATCTTCTACTTAATCAAATATTTCAGAATCACACCACAGTTTCTGACAAACAGACTTGTTAAGTCTTTTAAAAAACCTTTTATTTTGGGGAGAAATGCATAACCACCAAGAACTTGATAAGATCTTAGCTTAACCAAAGTACTGCAAATGTAGTCACTAGACAAGATTAGTCCTCCTCGAAACACATATCTAAAGGTCACCTGAGAATGACTACATGATGGGCTGGCATACTGAATTAGTTCTCATTCGTGACTGGTAGATTAACTTTAAAACTCTAAGTGTTATCGTGCCATGTTTCTTACTTGATACTACACTTTCATGGTTTCAAACACCTAGATGCACACAAGAGTTTACAACATAAGACAAAAATAAAAGCAAAGGCTTATTCAGGGCTTGATGTAAGAGGAAAAAGGAAATAATGTGTCTTATTATTCTAGCTAAGGAAATAAGGAAGTAAGATCATTTATCAGCAAGCACAATCTGAGACACATTGCTAAAGGACAGAATAATATACTTGGGCCTCCCTTAAAAATAGTAGTAGATGATAATCTGTAAGACTCATCCCTCCATTAATTCAAACCCAAGATCCAAGAAAAAAGAATAATCTGACATTTCTATTTCAAAAGAAAAAAATTTTAATTTATGCTTCTGAATTCATGGGTAAAGTTTAACTGACTAGAGTAAAGGCTTTAGGGGTTACAATATGCAAGTGTATTAGT
Source organism: Camelus dromedarius (assembly GCF_036321535.1). Lineage (NCBI taxonomy): Eukaryota > Metazoa > Chordata > Mammalia > Artiodactyla > Camelidae > Camelus > Camelus dromedarius. The sequence continues at coordinate 68,882,082 of NC_087440.1, forward strand.
TCTCATCTAAACACACAAACTGGAAATCTGTCTTACAATATTTTATCCCTCTTTTTTATTCCTCTTTCCTAAAGAGGATCTCTACCTCAATCATAATTATGGTTGTGGAAGCCAGTACCTCCATCTCAAAACTACCCTTTTTCATCCCTCAGGCACACTTTAACATTCCATTTTCCTAAAATTTACTCCATTACAACTTCCATAATCTCTATGATATCTACACATACTGCATTGACTTTTTTGATTAGTAGCTAATGGAAAGTACCTGCAATAGAGCTTAAAAGAATATCAGTTACCCGAACACCACAAATACAAAGAATAAAGCACTTCAGCACTTTATTACATTGAAAAAAATTTTTGCAGTTCATCCTGAAAAACCTCCAAATCAAGGCTGCTAGGGCATAGATTAAAATTCATTTTAAATGTCTCAGCCAAAAGCCTCAAAACATGCCATAATCTCCAGACACATTTGCAGAAATTTCAAATAATGATTGACAAGTGTTTTGGGGTATATATATATATATACAGCTAGCTGTCTAAACACAGAAACCAACAAGGAATTCTAGGACTCACTTGAAAATACAATAGCTTCCATATAAGGAGAACTGACTTTATGCTAGATATTGTTATAATGTCATCAACACAAAGAAACACTAAGAAGTAGGGGCTATAATTCCAATTTTTACTGTAAGAAACCATGGTTGTGAAAGATCAGAAAGGCTTCTAGTCAAGATGGTACAGTATATTCACACAAATAACAATATATAAATGTATCAAATATATATACAAACAATGCATAGCTGGCTCAAAAAATAATATAAATATCTCTCCGGCAGTGAAAATAAGGAACATAAATGCAAAAAGTACGTGGTGCTGAAGCCAGGGGCCCACTGGGCTCCTGGTCCAGAAACAGGCAGTGGCAGTGGGGAGTTTGGCTTCCCTGGAAAAAAGGGACTAAAAGTGCTCCATATGAGACAGAGAACTTAGACAGAAGACTTATCAGAGCTCGATCATAGCTAGGGCTGGGTAGGGCTCCCTTATAAGGAAAACAACTTGTCAATTCTGCCTGGGGCTATGGCTTACAGGAAATAACTCCCAGGAAGGCTGCAGGATACAGACAGCTTCAAAACCAAGAAAGAAACCAGGGCACCTGCTGTATCTGTGACTGGGTCTGCAATATCCACAGTATCACCATATCTCTGAGGGGCAGGAACTCTAAGTGTGGTTCTAGAACTGGGGTCCAGCGGCAAGTGTGAAACTCCTATACAAGGAGGAAGGTGAACATAAGAGGGACAGTGAAAGTTGAGTCCTATGAATAGAAGGCCACTAACGCAACAAGTTTATACTCTATAGCACAGGGAACTATATTCAATACCTTGTAGTAACTTACGGTGAAAAAGAATATGAAAATGAATATATGTATGTTCCTATATAACTGAAGTATTGTGCTGTACACCAGAAATTGACACAACATTGTAAACAGACTATACTTCAATAAAAAATTTTTTAAAAAGAAGACAACTAAAGCTGCTATTATATTCTGAATGACATTCTATTATCTATTTCCTGAATGTATAACTATTTAGTCTGTTTCTGGTGCTTTCTCCTATCCTCTCAGTGTTTATAAAAGAAATCCTCATTACTTATGGTAACCAGAAAGAACCTAAACTCTTAAACCTTTCTACCTTCCCAACAAACCAATAATCATAATAATCTGAAAAGATTTTTTTTAATGCAGTGAAGTTACAAAAGCTTATTTCTAACTGGTAGCCTCTGACAACTCCAAAACCTAGCATCCAGTTTTCCACGGTTAAAGCAAAGTGTCTTTATAACTTGTTGACTACGTCTAAGCAAACTCTAAGTGATGTAGTATCTCTCAAATTTAGCCTTCCTATTATCAACCAGACACAGGACTTTCCTACCACTAGGAAGGGAGTGGTTTCCAGCTTTAGGAAGACACAATTGAAAGGTTCTGAAAAGGAATTAAAAATAGTCTGTAGAAAGAATAACTTAAAATAAAAAGTGTGTTTTAGAAAAACAAACAACAAATTAGGAATCTATCACTTAAATTCTAGAACTAGCTCTGCCACTAATTAGCTGTGTGTAACTTTAGCTAACCTAACCCAGGCTTCAGGTTCTTTTTCTTTTTTTTAACATTTTTTATTGATTTATAATAATTTTACAATGTTGTGTCAAATTCCAGTGTAGAGCACAATTTTTCAGTTATACATGAACATACATACATTCATTGTCACATTTTTTTCTCTGTGAGCTACCATAAGATCTTGTATATATTTCCCTGTGCTATACAGTATAATCTTGTCAGGCTTCAGGTTCATCTGTAAAACAAGGACACTGTGTAAGTCTCTTGGGCTTTACTAACTCTATCATTGTAACATTCTTTTAAATATATGATAAGAATGTTTGCTAAATGTAGACAAATTCAGCATTTACTCTTTTTCTGGAGCTTCAAAGAATTTCACAAATGCCAATGATGCTTATCCACCACTTTCTCCTCCCAAAAAGTTACATAAGCAAAATCTAAAAACAAACAAAATAACATTTTCTTGAAATAGTTTCCCAAAATACTTTTTTATGGTAACATATATACTAGAACTTTCAGTATAACATATATACTAAAATTCACTTAAAAATTTTGTCGGGGAGGGGCGGGATTATGTTTGTTCGCCTGTTTATTTAATGGAGGTATTGGGGATTGACCCAGGACGTCATTCATGCTAGTAAGCACACACACTACCACTAGCTATACCTTCCCCCTCTAAAATTCACTTTTAAGTGTACACTTCTGAGTTTGAAAAACACAGTCATGTAACTACCACCCCAATCAAGATATGGAACAGATATAGACAATATAGAACACCACAAAAAATTCCTTCCTGCCTTTTGCAGTTAGACGTCCCCCCACACTGCACCCTGGCAACCACTAGTCAGTTTTCTGTCCCTTTAGTTTTGCTTATTGGAAAATATCATTAAAATGGAATCATACAGTATGTGGCCTTTTGAAGTCTGGCTTCTTTCACTTAGCATAATGCATTTGATATCCACCCATGTTGTTGCATGCAATGCCAAATAGTATTCCATTTTATGAATGTACCAAAGTTTATCATTTCACCAGGTGAGGTACATTTGGGTTTGTTTCCAGCTTTAGCATTAGCATATAGGTTTCTGCGTGACTGTTAAGTTTTCATTTCACTGGAGTCAATACCAAGTGAAACTATTGGATCATTACTGTAGCCAGTAAGTCTATGCTTAACTATACATAAGAATTTGCCAAATTGCTTTCCAAAAAGACTATACCAACAATAAATAAGTTTTCTAATGGTTTCAAAAAGTGAGTTTAGATCTTATGTCACAAATTTCATAGAAAGACCCTAAGTAGATCCAGATATTTATCAGAGAAAATTATTTTCCTGTGCCCTATTTATAGAAAGCAGAAGTTAACACAGAAAGTTGACTTGATAAATATTGATAATGGATAAATACTGATAATGATAAATATCCATTCCTATCAAGTAGACAAAACAAATTTTAATAGACTTTAAAATGTCATGTTTGAAATCACACTCATAAGCTCTATAAGTCATTAACTCTGTGTGTGTGTGTGTGTGCACCACACACCTGCATCTGTTTTGCTAGAATGCAGGTTTAAACTGTCGATTTAGAATGGAAGATTCCAAGTAGTTAAATCTGCACAAATTCTAGTCATTTGGTACATAAATGAAAAAGACTTGATCTTTCCAAACTCACTTGTTCAACTGGCCCTCAGAAATAATTCTTAGTTCTTAATGAGACCACCTATTCATGAAACCCTTCACTTTCTCCCTTCTCCCTATCAATCTCCTAGTTTCACTCTCTTTTTCATCCAGTTTATATTTCACAGTCCATCCGTATAATCACTCCTTGAACTCAATTCGGTGTTTCCCATGTCTCTCTCTAATACGCTCCTGGCAGAAATCCAGCTAACCTTCTCCATGACTGCAACAGACCAGTGGAATACTGAAGAAAATCACATATCTAGGCAGAATGGTTATTGTCATAAATTCACAATTAACAACCTCAACCATAGCAATATTATTGTCAAACCCAAGTTCATGTGCCTGACACACAGTGAGGCCAAACAACCTAAAATGTTGGAATTTTGAGCAGAGAAAAGTTTACTGCAAGGCCCAAACAAGGAGAATGGGATGGCTCACGCTCAAAAGGTCCACCCAAACTCTCCAATGGTTTTCAGGAAAGAATTTTTATAGGCAAAATTGGGGGGAATGCTGCGGGGTGTGTGACCCTCCTCTGACTGGCTGGTGATGAGGTAACAGAGGGTGTTCCAGGAATCTCTACTATCAGCCTTGCAGTTCCAACCAGTCTGGGGTCTATGTGCTCAGGTTCATCCTGAAGTTACCACCCTCCACTTGGGTGGGGGCCTTAGTTCCTACAGAACTGAGATATGTATCAAATTGCTATGCACATCTCCCTAGGAAGAACCAGGACCCCGCCCCATTGCTGTACTATGGTTTTTTCTGCATTCTTTCACTCCGCCAATTAGCAACTGTTAGAATTTGTCCTTTGGAGCTCAGGGAAGGTCTAGCAGGCTGAAAGCCTTTTTCCTACAAATAAGAAACAGGGACACGGAAAGGCCTCTGTGCCCGGCAGGGTCCCACAGGGTCCTGCTCAGTTTCAATATTGCTCTAAAAGCTCCCTGTAGTTGCTGCTTTATACTTTTTCCTCATTCTTAAACATCTCACCTGTCCTCTCCATTTCCTCCCACCTCTTTAAAGCACTTTCATGAAGAAACAGGAAGCCATCAGATGAAAGCTTCCCATTCTTTCCACAATCAAATCTATAACAACCCCCCAAGCTAAACCAGTCATCTCCTTTTCTCCTACTTTAAAATGAGTAAGCATCTCTGATTACTATTAAAGGGCCACCAAAGTATGCTCTTTCTTTTTCACATAAAGATTTCCTTCCTTCCATAACTCTCTCCTATATCATCAATCTTTCCTCCGCTAGCCAAAATCATTCCTATTATCATATAAAAATGTACCATTATCTCCCATATTTATATGTTTTTAAAAGTATCCCATCATTCCCTACACAGCTATGCTCTACCTCCTCCCCTATTTCTCAGTTACCCTTTATAGCCACACTTCTCAAATAAGTATTAGCTCTCAAAGTCTCTAATTCCTAATCTTCCACTCACTATTCAACCTGCTCCAAACTGGTCCCCCTTCACAAATTCAGTGAAACTGCCCCTTAAACAGACAGCACACTTAAAGGGATAAATGAGGAGAGGGTAAATGGAGAGACTATTTACAAAGGTATGGGCAGGATTAAGAAGACTTCTCCCCACCTCCCATCCTCTCTCTCTCCACACATATATATACACACACACATATATATATACATATACACACATACACACACCAGGGATTAGCAATCAGGAAGCTATTAACTCCTCTAAACTCATAGAAGGTACAAGGGTACAAACTCTCACCTCTCTGAAGTCTTAGTTTATCAGAACCAGAAAAGACACCTGTACCCACAAGCTTGGATAGAGAAATACAGCCTTTGCTCAAACGTCAGACAGGTAGGTAGGAGGAAAGGGAATAAATACCCTAATTTCTTTTTCCTTCTGCAGTCCGATCTCCTGCCAATTGTACCTTTACTGGCTAAATGCAACCTCAAGTCAGAAGGCAAAGAAGACGGGGTGATGTAATCAAGAGAGGGCAGCCTTCTGAGGCACAAAGCAAGGAAAAGGGCAAAAATAAATCTGAAGGGACATTCCAAGAATAACCAACACAAGATCACCAATAATTTCCATTTTGGTAAATCAAATGGGCACTGATCCTCTCTTCTCTCTTGGTTTCCATGATATGACAAATCCTGGTTTCCCCCGTCCTTCTTCACCCGACAGCTATATCTGGAATTCTTCTAAGCTCAGGTCCACAATTGATCTCACTCTTTCCTCATGGCTGTCAATCCCATGTATAGAATGACAATTTTCAGCAGTGCCTCTCCTTAAACTCCAGCCTCCCATATCCCAACATTATCATTTAGATGTCTCTTGAAAATTTACAGATCTGAAACAATGATTCTCATTTTCTTTAAAAAAAAAAAAAAAGTTTCCCAGTCCTCCTCTATCTCAATAAATACTAAGCCAGAAATCTGAAATAATCATTGATTCCTTTAATTCCTTTTTCTTCTTCACATCTAATCCATGAGAAATCTTGAAAATTCTGTTATCTTAAATCTATCCACTTCTATCTCTACTTCCACCACCCTTCTAAGTTGCTCTTCCTGCTTTCCTTCTTGCTCTCTTCCCCTACAATCTAATTATCAGACAGTAGCCATAATGATCTTCTTAAAATCATATTTATATTGTCCTCTGTATAAAATCCTTCAATGGTAACCCATTACATTTAGAACAAAATCCAAATCCCCTACAGCAACCTACAAGGCACTCCATGACCTGGCCTCTTTATATCTAATATCACCTTAAAAAACGTTCTTCCTCAACTCACTAAGTGCTAGCTTACTTCAGTTCCTCAAAAATTCAAGCCCTTTCCTACTTTAGTCTTCCCACATGCACAAAATGCTCTCCTCCAGTTCTCCACATGGTGGCTGCTTCTAACACTTCATACCAATTTAAATGTCAACCTTAAGTGTGGTCTTAGAGTTGACATTTAAACCAACAAGATCAAAACTGGTTCCCCCATTACTCTCTCATAATAACATACTATTCATTATTTTCATCATATATTTTCAAATGGCAATTTTTCTATGTATTTATTTATCTTCTTATTGTGCATCTCTTTCCACTATGCCATAAGCTCCATAAAGGCAGAGATTATTAAATTAATTCCATTCAGACATCACTGAGGACACATGACATGCAAGAAACTGTGATAGGCAGCTATGGGAGTTTCAAAGAATAAGTCAAAGTGACAAGGATCCTGTTCCCAGTATGTACATAATCTACTTAGGGGGAAAGATGTATACTTAATGATAATGCAAAGCAGATAATATGTCATAAAATATTGGTACAAAGTGCTATGGAATCAAAAGAGAAAGAGACAAAATGTAGAGAAAGTGATGAATAAGAAAGCCCTTATATAAGAAGGTGGTTCTATTATGGCTTGGAAGGGTAACAAAAAAAAGCATTCAAAGCAGATCAAACAAACTTAACGAGAAGACAAAAAGCAAGAAAGTAAAGGGTTTATAAGGAGAGGAAGTTAAAAGACCAATGCAGCTAGAGCATGAGGAACTACAGAGTTCTACTGCAATGTTTGATAATGGTAGTTAGGAAATAGGAAAACAAAATTTTCAGTGAGTGTGATATAGAACTAAACTTCATCCACTATATACATAAAAATATGAAATATTTTCAAGTAAATGAAAATGTCCTTTCTAGGTCTGAATTCCAAATTATGGATCTTATGTAGACAACTACTTTTAAAGTAAAAGGTGCTCATTAAAAATGTTTCATCAATTTCATGTGGAATTTATCATGACTTTCAAGGTGGTTTTAAACTATCTGTCTAAACAACAATTTTTCAAAAATCCTACTTACTCTTTCCAAAACTGTAATCCAAAGGGAGTATGAAATGAGGTGGGGAAGAAGGGAGCATTCAAGATACTTAGTATTACACCCAGCCCAAGGTTCAAAGTAATTTAATTAAACATTTCCAAAAGGAAAAGCCAAGTATTTTAGCGGTATTCTCAAAAGTCAAGAGTCATATTTTTACTGGCATTAATTTGTTCACACTTTGTTATCCATAAGCTTTATAGAGCCTAGCTGGCTGTTGTTCATTATACTCATTCAGTAAGAAGGTATTGATTACTGAGCAGTATGACAGTATTACACACAAAAATCACAGGATTTTTAAAGTTAACAGAGAGAAAAAAAATCAAGATAATTTTAAAGAATAACAAAGTGGAAGAATGAGGCTTCACCATACCAGATATCTGAATTTATTATAAAGTGACAGTAAGTAAAGGCAGTGTAGTACTGGCTCAGGGAAAGGCAAACAGAGCATAAGAACAGGCGTACGTGCATGCAGAATATGACATGTTAACTCAAGATCTTCACTGTAGATCAGTGAGGGATGGATGCTACTCAGTAAATGATGTTGGTACTACTTCTTTTCTATATGAAAAAAATTGAATTATATTCATTGTATTAGTATAAGTTTTAGAATAATTTAAATATTTCAGCATCAAAAAAACCTTAAAAGATCATCTAATCCAATGCCTTCACTTTGTTAAAAAAGAAACAAAGACCCAGAGAAACTAAAACATTTAGCCAAATTATAGTGTGACAGCACAGAAAATAAACCCGTATCTAATGATTAATTCATTCAAGAATTTACATTCTCTCATTTAATATACACAAAACACTTCTCATCCACCCCAACTTCTTTATTTTACCCATAATATCAACAATGACACCAAATTAGAAGTGGAGGAAGCCACAAAAGATGTGGTGAAGGAAAAAGCCAATACTTCTTTTATTTTCTTCTATCTCCAAACCTTCTTTCAAGGAAATTGGACAAAAATACAGCCCTCTCCTCAAAGATTAATCTTGTCTAAGCCCAAACTAGTGACAAAGAGTTTCACGGTTTCAATATGCAGCGGATTCAGAAAGAAAGAAAAGAATTCTAAGAACTGCGATTCCTGTGTCAACACATCGTAAGTATATACGAATATCAAGTATTTAGTGCTGTTATTAGGTCCAACATTTTTCAGGCACAAGTTCCATCAACCTCCTATCTCACTCAGTTTGTTTCCAGATGATGTTAAACATTTACATTTAGAGATTTTTACAAAGACCAGTTAAACAAACACTGCTGAAGACTGTCTGAAAATAGGTGCTCCAATTCCAAGACTCAATTAAGGTATAAAGAGAAATGACATTTTCTCTAGGAAAGCACTCAATCTCAGGTTACTAGGGTTGTCCTCCATCTGTTAATTCAGATAAAACTTTCCTTCCGTAAATCACCACTCTGGGATACATGACAGGAGTGTTGATAGTGAAGAGAGAAAGGCAGGTAGAGAACCTATTTGCAAACTTAGAAATCCCAATTTAAACTCTGGCCACCAACTACCATAGAATGATGTTCTCTATAAAGAACATCAAAAAAATCTTTTAAGAATGCAAAACTGATTGTATTTGATTTAATTACCTTAGCACTGAGGGGTAAGAATATGAGTTCACCACTTGCTCTATGATTTGGGGCAAATTGCTTAACCTCTGTACTTCAGATTACTCAAATGGAAAATAAGGATAAAAGTAGTACCTACCCTCATAGGGGTTATCGTGATGATTAAATTAGTGCATGTGAAGCACTTAAGAGCAATGCCTGGAATAAGAGCATTAGGTGCTGCTAGTATTATTATTATTATTATTATTATTATTATTATTATTATTATTATTATTATTATTATTATTATTACCTGATACCCTTCCTAGACTATCAGTTCTCAAGTATGACTCAAATACAGAATAGTTTTCAAGCCAGATTATGCAATTTTAATGTTCCTGGATCAATGATTCAATACGCCAAAATCAAAAAGCAGCTCTACAAAACAGTCTGAAGTATTTCTTTTGAATCATTTACTTATCAGTCAAAGTTCTCACAAATATTAATCAACAGCAAATATTTACTTAACTCCAAGAAATCTGCATGCCTTATCACTATGATATGGAACTTCTGAAAAATCTTCTACTTGAAATGTTTTTTATTTTACTTTTAATTACAAATTACTCTGTGGTCTTACAATCAGATTAGTAAGTCTGAACCCTGAACTGAACCCTTTATTAAAGCATTTACTATCAACTGGTAAATTTGCCTTTGTAAAAGATTTTAACAAAAGAAAATAAGTGCGCAACACCTTTACTGGCAAATTAAATGGCAGTTAAAACCATTCTAACATACCACTTTATACCCACTAGAATGGCTAGAAGACAGAGAGACTAACAACCCAAGTGGTGGCAAAGACATGGAGCAACTGGATGTCATACACTGCTAGCAGAGAACCATTTAGCAATTACTTATAAAGTTAAACATACATCTACCCCTATGACCCAACAATTCCATAACAGGCAAAACCCTGAAATAATGCAAATGTCTATCAACAGGAGAATGGAAAAACAAAGTGCAGTATATTCATAAAATGGAATACTATGCCACCTAGGAAGTTACCTGTTGTTTACAAAAATGATTTGAATTTATTGTTCAATGAGGATGTCTTATTTTTATTTTCTTAAAATTCTGCCTCATTTTAAAACGCATTTTAAACCCCTAGTTGAAGATAATTTTTATTCTGAAATTTAACCTTATTTTTTGTTTAGTAACTTACTTGAACTTTCTTGCCACAATATAAACTTTTGAGAAATTTTTTTAATTGGTGCTTTTAAGAGGCAAATAAAACCCACGGTTTCATTAAGTGATACTCCTACAGAAACTCTAAAATGTATTTGAATATATTTATATATTTTTTCTTATGCATTCTTGATCCATCTGCATCCTGAGTAGAGTGCTCTCTCCAGAAATTACTCATATATAAAAATAAGACTGGCTTAAAATGCCTACTGTGATGGAAACAGTGCCTTAGGGAGATAAAAACTGGACTTGAGGTAAATTAAACAGTTAACAAACTGGTTTACAGAATTTAAAAAATGCATTAATGGCATTTTATTTAAGAGAGTGTACCACTGCTGTAATTTTCTATTGGTTATGGTTAACCTAATTTTTAAAAATGTACAAAACAAAATGAATTTCAAAAACATGTTAAGCAAAAGATATCAGATAAAAAGAGCACATACGGTATTATTCCATTTGTATGAAATTCAAAAACAGACAATCAGAAAGTTGTTGCAGGGAAGAAGGGAAAACTAAACTGAAAGGGACATTAAACAACTTTTTGCTGATCATTTATATAAATTAAGTCACAGCTCTGAATATTATCCATCCCTAGATTCCATGTAACAATTGGAGGTCACTCCAGAAAAAAAAAAGGTGGGGGGGACATTTAAAGGTTAATGATCATATTTAAAATATTGCACTAGTGATCAAATAAATTCAGATCTCAGAAACCAGGTACTATTTTCTCCCTATGAAATTAGTTACTATTTTAAAATGGCAAAGGTATATATCTCAATCTTGGGGGAAAGTATAGCTCAGCATTAGAGTACATGCTTAGCATGCACGAGGTCTGGGGTTCAGTCCCCAGTACCTCCATTTAAATAAAAAAATAAACCTAATTACCACTCCCCAAAAATCAATGCGTTTCAATCTCATGCATTACTAATGGAAATGTAACTTAATACAACCTTTCTGGAGAGCAACTGTGCAATGTATGCATACTTTGGATAATTCCATTTATAGGAATCTATCCTAAGAATATAGAAATGTGGGGGGGAGGGTATAGCTCAGTAGTACAGCATGTGCTTAGCATGCACAAGGTCCTGGGTTCAATCCCTAGTACCTCCATTAAATAAACAAACTTAATTAACTTCTCCCACCCCTCCCCAAAAAGGAATATAGAAATGTGGACAAAAATATGGATTTAGCAATATTGACTGAAGTTTTGTTTATAATAATTAGAAATTAATAATCTAAATGTGAACACTATGGAAACTGGTTACATAAATGATAATATATCCATTATTGGCATATTCCTCAGCTGTTTTAAACTGTTTCCAAATAATTGTAAAGATATTAAAATGTATGTTAATAAAAGCAGGTTTTAAAATTATGTATTTAGTAAAATATATATGCATGAGGAAAAATTAGAGACAATAAATGTTGATATCATTATAAAATAGTAACTAGGGGTCAACATCATAGAAACTAGGATTATATTTCACAAGTGTCTGGGCTTCATTGTGAGAACACAAGTAGATACCCCTAACTAATGACGCCTACTGGAGGGGAAAAAAAAAGACCAAAAGAATAAGAACATTCATTAAAGGAACACACCATTAGTATTCTTTCAGTTACGAACTGCCAACTTATCAAATGAAGTCAAAGTCCTTTGGGATATGCTAACAAATCTAAAATAAGAAAAAGTTACAGAATTCAGTACAATGCAAATATATACCAATCATGTTTAATTTGAGCTAGAGAAAATAATTAGATGATTTAGTGATTTTCCACAGGACTGAGCTCAGTTCTTTTACAAAGCAACAAAAGAAGGGAAAGGCACAGCAAGAGGTCAAGCCAGCAACCTGATTTCCCAGGAAATTAGTTCTTACTTGGCAAAGTACTGGCCTCATATTCTAAAGAAACAGAACTCTACAAATAGAGATGAGACACAAAATCCAAATACTCTGTAAAAGAGGTATACTTTTCCCTTTGCTTATTATAAGACCTCCAAAAGACAATCATTAATGTCTATTATGACATAGGAAAAAAGTCAAAAGCCCAGTTTAGGGTTAATTGTTCAATAAAGAATAAGTTACAAAATGCTAAGTAAATCTCACAAGTTGTTAAATAATTGTATTTTTACTTTATTAACTTTTAAATAAAAAGAAAAATACCATGCTATTTCAATCTTCAATTAGGATTATGTGGAAAAGAAAACTTTGATATTATTGATATTAATTCTGGATCTTAAATTTAGCAAGTTTAATAAAAATACTTATAATTTCTCTATAATGTTTTCAGTCATCATTATAGAACATTTTCTTGAATTTCCAATTTAAAAAATAAAGCCTTAGTTTGTGATCTTCCTTCAGAAAAAGGATATGTGTTAATAATCCAAAAAGTCTTCTTAAGATAAAAAGGTAATAAGGTAGGTGAGTTTAAAGAGGAAAAGGGGAGAGAAGAGGGGGAAGGAGAGATATGACACAATTTTTTTTTCCTTTAAGTCACATATTCAAAAAGCTGACCCTTATTTCCATTAAATGGTCCAGCACTGAAGCTTCTGTAAAACTATGGATACAAGCCTTCCCAGTAGGCAGAAAAATGGCAGCTGTACTTCATTTAATAGTCAAGTTTCAAGTAATGTAAAGATGAAATTAGACAACTGTATATTTATATCAGTGGGTTCATTTATAACCCTTTCTTGCAATTCGTAATTGCTTCCCTCAGCACCATGACCCCAACTGTGACACTAGACCCAAAAGCCAACAAATTGCCACTTCGAAGAATTAGTAACAAAGCAGAGAATTTCATTAAACTTGCCTAAGAAGCCAATAAACAAAAAGTAATGGTCTCGGGGAAAGGGTATAGTTCAGTGGTAGAGTGCATGCTTAGCATGCATGAGGCCCTAGGTTCAATTCTCCAGTACCACCATTAAAAAAATAAACAAATAAATAACCTAATTACCTCCCCCCAAAAATTTAATAAATAAATTAAAATTGAAAAAAAAAAATAAGTAATGGTCTCAATAAACGGTGCTGAGACAACTGGATAACCACATGTAAAGAATTAAGTTGGGCCCCTTAGCCGCACCATACACAAAAATTAACCCAAAATGGATAATAAAACTAACTGTTAAGTGCTAAAAGTATAAACTCTTAGAAGAAAACATAGGCATAAATAGTCATGACCATGGATTAGGCAATTATTTCATAGATACCATACCAAAAGTACAAACATACTGCTTTATCAAAATAAAAAAATTTTGTGCTTCAAAGGACACCATCAAGAGAGTGAAAATACAAGCCACATGTTGGGAGAAAATATTTGCAAATCATATCTCTGATAAAGGATATATATTCAGAATAAATAGATTTTTAAAAAACTCATAACTTAAAAAGACAACCCATTTTTTAAATGGGTAAGAGATTCAAATAGGTATTTCTCCAAAAATATACAGATGGTCAATAAACCCATGGAAAAATTCTCAACATCAACAGCCATCAGGAAAATGCAAAACAAAACCACAATGAATTATCACTTCTCATCCACAAGCATGACTTAATCAAAAAACAGATATTAACAAATGTTGGTGAGGATGTGGAGAAGTTAGAATGCTCATTCCCATTGCTGATGGGAATATAAAATGGTATCGCTGCTTTGGAAACTGAGTTACCAATGGCCCAGCAATTCCACTACTAGATATACACCCAAGAGAAATGAAAACACATATCTGTGCAAAAATGAAAAAGAATGTTCACAGCTTTATTTGAATAGCCAAAAACTGGAAACAACCCCATGTTAGCATTATAGATTTTAATAACTGTGATATATCATATATTGGAACAGTACTCAGCAATAAAAAGGAACAAATTACTGATACACAAAATAATATGGATGAACCTTAAGCTATTTAGACAGAATGAAAGACACGAGACTTCCCTCTCAAGAGTAAACATCATACAATTCTCTTTATATAGAATTCTAGAAAATGCAAACTATAATGACAGCAGTTTGTTACCAGTGGGAGTGGAAAAGGAGAGATGGATTACCAGGGGGCACAAGGAAATTTTTAGAGTGGTAAGTAACATTCCTTATCTTGATTGTGGTATACATAGAGATTTTTAAAACTCAGTCGAACTGTATACTTTAAATATGTGCAATTTCATTATGTATCAATTATACCTGAATAAAATTGTCCCCAAAAATGCATATGCTATGCTGTGGGAACAGAAGTATACTAGGGTTTCAGAATTGGCACATTTGGGTAAGAAAAGAGTAGAAAAAGTAAGGTGAGAGCTTTTAAGTATGATGAACCTTTCTAAAAGTCAAAATATTAACTGATCCCTACATGGTAATAACTGAATTTTCAGCATCCACTGATGGAACAAATAGTGAAAACAGCCAAAGCCACAATAAATTCAGTCTAAATAAAAAGATTAAAAAATTCATCTCAACATTTATTTGAAAATATATATTCTTCAAATATATAAGTATATGTGTATATATGTACAACAGTAATCAATTCTAAATATATATATAACTGTATAGGCATATATATATTTAGAACTTATTACCTTTGCCTACAGATAATACTTGATGAGCAAATGGATTTGAGAATGCTTTACTAATTGCAGAAAATATCCACCCCAAATCAAAAGAGCTGCAGGTAACAGATTAAGAACTGCTAATTGGGATATTCAATGCCAAGGAGATTCAACACTTAAATATTAAATAAAGTAGAGTCAAGTCTAGTGAAAAATTTATCTAAGAGGTTCCATAGCTGCACTACATAATCCAAAAGAATTCAGGGATTAGTTAAAACAACACTAATCTGAGTGTAAATAATTAAGAATTAACTGTGACTGAAAAGCAAAAAAACACAGCTGAACTAAAGATTCAAGTTTTTCCACAAACTGGACTAAACATAACACAACAGGGTCAAGAAGAATTCGAGATTGCTTTGAATGTCTAAATGAAGATTCGGTTTCATAGTTCACTAATACTCTTTCACAGTTCATGCAAAAAACACAGAAAAATCTTTTGCCTCCTATCTGATTTATTCACTTTACCTCCTATTTGCAATTCTGGATCCTTACAACAGTAGGTAACATTTACTAAGCATTTACTATGAGCTAAGTACTGTGCTAGACGCTGTATGCAAATTATCTCATATAATTCTCAAAGCAATTTACTTTACAGATGAGAAAACTGAAGCTAAATTAACTTGCCTAAGGAAGTAGAATTAGATCTGAACTCAGGCAATCGAAGTTCATTTAGGTGATGTCATAAACTCAGCCTCCAATCAAGGTCTTCCCACCATTCATTCAGTACATTTATGTATATCAGAAAATACCAAAAAAGATAAACTCTACTTGAAACAATTTACAGCTTTATGAAGAGATTAAATCTAACATCATAAGATAAGATTTTTAAAAATCTTCAACAATATGATAAAATACCAAACTGCATGGTTTCTAAAATTAAGCTAGAATATAAGAGAAAGATATCATTAAGAAATAAACAGCTTTTGGGACCTAATGAAACTAACAAGCTTCTGCACAGCAAAGGAAACCAGAAGTAAAACAAGAAGACAACCTACGGAATGGGAGAAAATTTTTGCAAATGAAACCGACGAAGGCTTGATCTCCAGAATATATAAGCAGCTAATATGACTCAATAAGAAAAAAATAAACCCAACCCAAAAATGGGCAGAAGACCTAAACAAGCAATTCTCCAAGGAAGACATACAAATGATCAAAAGGCACATGAAAAAATGCTCAATATCACTAATTATCAGAGAAATGCAAATCAAAACTACAATGAGGTATCACCTCACACCAGTCAGAATGGCCGTCATTCAAAAATCCACAAATGACAAATGCTGGAGAGGCTGTGGAGAAAGGGGAACCCTCCTACACTGCTGGTGGGAATGTAGTTTGGTGCAGCCACTATGGAAAACAGTGTGGAGATTCCTCAAAAGACTAGGAATAGACTTACCGTATGACCCAGGAATCCCACTCCTGGGCTTGTATCCAGAAGGAATCCTACTTCAGGATGACACCTACACCCCAATGTTCATAGCAGCACTATTTACAATAGCCAAAACATGGAAACAGCCTAAATGTCCATCAACAGGTGACTGCATAAAGAAGAAGTGGTATATTTATACAATGGAATACTACTCAGCCATAAAAACTGACAACATAATGCCATTTGCAGCAACATGGATGCTCCTGGAGAATGTCATTCTAAGTGAAGTAAGCCAGAAAAAGAAAGAAAAATACCTTATGAGATCACTCATATGTGGAATCTAAAAAGCAAAAACAAAAACAAACAAACAAAAACAAAGTGTAAATACAGGACAGAAATAGACTCATAGACAGAGAATACAGACTTGTGGTTGCCAGGGGGGTGGAGGGTGGGAAGCGATAGACTGGGATTTCAAAACTGTAGAACAGATAAACAAGATTATAAACTGTATAGCACGGGGAAATATACACAAAATGTTATGATAACTCACAGAGGAAAAAAATGTGACAATGAGTGTGTATATGTCCATGAATGACTGAAAAATTGTGCTGAGCACTGGAATTTGACACAACATTGTAAAATGATTATAAGTCAATAAAAAATGTTAAAAAAAAAAAAAGAAATAAACAGCTTTTGATGAACCACGTTAATGTTAACATTTTTAGAAATGATGACCAGTCACACAAATTAACATTTACAGTTCATTTTCTTGCCAATATTTTAAATACACTATTTAGTACCATAAATAGTGTAAGAGTAAGGAAGACTTGGCTATCATAGGAAATATCATCTTTTCATACTACCAATAATGAATAATTTTCAAAAATAAGAATTAATCTACTCTTTAAATAATTAACCATTCAAAAATTATGTTCATTGATGAAACTGAAAGTCCATTACGTCATGAATATTATGGAAATTATACAGCTGCTTTCATCAGAGACAATTTAAGAGATAATATAGCTTTTAACAGCTTTCTGCAGATGTAAAAAGATTTTTCTTTCACCTTTGCTCAAATCCTTAACTAAGAGAGGTACAGGACTTAACTTACGAAATAAAACCTAATTCTACTTGAATAGTGAAGAGGAATGTATTAACTGCAGGGGAAGACAAACAGATCCTTTCTAACTGGCATTTAGAACTAATTTTGAATCATTTAATCTATAATGTTCAATTGTTTTTTCTAGCAGTAGAGTTAACAGTTCCCACTGTTAATGAAAACTTATACATACCTGGAAGAGGATCAGGTAATATGCTAGAGATACACCTGTGCCCACATGATAAAATATTAGCCTCATGCTTTTATTCTCAACATCATTAAGGAGGATAGTATAAGCTTCACTTTATAGATGACAAAACTGAGGCTATGAGATGTTTAATAAACTGCCCAATTAGTCAAATAGTAAATGACAGAGCAAGGATTCAAAAACATGGTCATACAATTATAAAACTTGGATTTTTTCCATTCTATCATTCTTCCTCAGAACACAAATAATGCTTTTTTCAATTTCATAATATGGTAGTTACAAATATACTTCTGTTGTCATCAGGCTATTCTATGGTTCTATGAGATTCTAGGTTGAAAAAAAAAGTTTACCTTGATTAAATAATACTTGGAGCTAAAGTTCCTTACAACAAAGTTGGCTATATTAAAATAATTAAGTAAATAAACCCTCATAAATTATGCAAAGCAGCACCACATGAAAGGTACCTAACAAGTACTTGTACACAACTGACCAGGACAAAAGTACACTTTTACTTTTGTAAGATTGAAGGTAGCCAAAGTCAATCTTAAAAATAAAGATATGAATTTTGGTTTTTTCTGTGTTCTTGACTTCCCTGACTTTGCCTTTATTCAGGAGCCAAGCAGTGTTTTACTACTTTAAATCCCTCTTCTTCACTAACTAAATTGGAAAAAATCTGATAATCATCATTTTCCCAATTAACTATATACACCTTAACATAAACAAATTACCACAATTAAGATTTTGCTATCTAATCAGAGAACTCAAGACTCTGATCCTGAATGTAATGTATCAGCACGCAAGTAGGGAGAAAGAGTTTTGGTAGGGAGAGAAGGGAAATCACTGAACATTAATTATTGACTTGATTAATCCATTTAAAATGACTAGGAATCTCTTCCTACTGCCTAATTCCAGACTCCACTGGAAAGGACAAGTGGGAAGGGATTGGCCCAGTTGTAACTGCTGGGCACCTATTCCCAAGAGCTGGAGAAACAGAGACAAGTGTCCAGCATTCTAAACCCACATGATCCTTGCCCAGGCTTCCATTCTCTAGGACTAGAAATTCTCAGTCTATTTATTTGTATTCTAACATGCTTTCCTGAGTGGAAGACAAAAAAAAGAAGAATCATAGCAAGCCGAATGAAAAATACGTCCATGTGAGACTGCTGCAAATAGGATCATCCTCCTTTACATATGTCACTCCAGGAAAACTGCCAAGAATGGCTCACTCCTCTAGACATACTTCCTGTAGATGCTCCAGACTCCTTAAACACACGTCCATATTCTCCTCATTCTCCCTTAGTCTCAAACCTCCTTCTGCTCCAAGATTTCCAAGTGCATATTTTATATTTTCAAAAATATGCAGCAATACCATAATGACATCCTATTTATAAGGACCTATGTCTCAGATCTGAACATCCTAAAGCCTAATATAGAACTTCTATCTTTAATAATGAGATTTCCAATGTTATATGATTGAATATAAATTTTCTTTACAAATTTTCTTTTATTTGCAAAAAAAAGTATATTTCTTTGCAAATATAAGATTTTTTTATGTCAAGATAAAAAAAGATAGCAAAAATTTTTAATTTAAGGACTACAATATGTCCAAAAAATCATATATAAGTGTTCAGAAATGCAGAACTCAAGATACATTTCATACAAATAAAAATTTATTTATTTTTTGAAAGGAATGCATTTAATTGACATATCATAACACATAACAAATTGAGGCATCCATGTAAGGGGATAGGCCAAGGGACAAAAAGGAGTTCTTCACTCTGAATGTAGCAGACTTTATCGGAAATGGCCACCTGTGAATTTCAAAAAGTTGAAAATTCACACTAATTACACCAGTGTCCAGGCAAACATCTTGAGGAAGCTACCCTTAGTTTAGTGTACCCTTAGTTTAGTTTAGTGGAACCACAAGCAAGTAAGCACAACAAAGGAGAATGAAATGCCAAGTCCATATAAACATGTTAGTTGAACAATGTGAGCACAAAATTTGGAACAAAAAGAAAATATTTCAAAATATTATTATCCCTCTTAAAGAGATGACAAAATACCAATTAGAATAATCATTCACAGTCCAGAGAGCAAAAGAAAAAATCATAATTTATTAAACACAATAGATGTATTTTAGCAAATCCAAAATAAAATGTAACTTTCCAAGTGCTCTAATAAAAGATTTTTTTTAAGGTAATAAGTTTACCAAGAGACCTTTTCTGATAAAAGGAATTCTCCCAGCAAACTAAAAACCAGGCACAGGGGTTTCGTACTCTTACAGAACTAGATTTTCAGGCACCAATATTTCCATTAGGATTTACCATATGGGTAGTCAGAGGGCAAGAATCAGAGAAAGCAGATCAGAAGCTGTTTATAAAAGAAAATAACACTTTACAGAAATAGAAGATAAACTTAATTAACTAGTGTTAATTGAACTTCCACTTTTTAAATCATTTACCTGAATAACCCATGAAATGTGAAATTCAGCCTCACTAAAATGTAGTCAGGAGCAGTTTCTTTGGGATTTAAAAACCACCATTTATTCAACTACAGATTAACAAATCTCACTATAAAAAGGGTTGAGCAATCAGAGCTATTTGTAGATAAGATGATTAAATTATGGGTGAATAATAAGTCAAGTGAATAAAGTCCATTTATTAAAAAGCAAGTCAGTAATCAAACTGGTTAATGTTCACAATTATGAAGGAACTTTTATATTTTTCCCACACACGATTATAAAGATTTTACATTCCACTATCAGTTAGCAAAGAACTGAATGATCTACACAAATATGCCCACCAACAGTACAGTGACTTAGAGAACAACCACTTTGGTGGTAGGGATACTCCATTTAACTCAATATAAGGAATTCAAAAGCTTTCATCCTTGGAACTTTTTTCACAAAAAAATTAGTAAATTTGTTTTATGAAAGACTACTTATGCTTCTCAACTCAAACATGCAATGATTACATGTTTTGCAGTCTTCCAAACAAAAATTAAAATTTTAACATAATGATCTGAAATAAAACTAAGATTTATTTTTGAAAAAGAAAAAAATTATCTAAAATTTTTGATGCAAAGCTACTCCGTAAGTTTCTTCATAGTTTCATAAAACACTAGTGAAAAGGTTACATAAATCCTCTGGATTAATGGGGAGCTGTAAGAACTTTCAGTTTTCAGTCTTACTTTCTCTGTTTTTACATCCATAAAAACAGATACAAATCAACTATTTCTAAATATAAACCATCTAGTTTTTTAATAGAAGAAAAATCAAACCAAAAACAGCACAAAACATACACATATATTCTTAATAAAGCTTAAAATTATTGTAGATTAGTTAGGTCCCTCAAACAAGTTCAATTTACAACATATGCCACATTCAGTTCATCCTCAAGGGAGAAAACCATCACAACAAAAGCTCCTGCTTAATCAACTATTTTTGTAGTTAAGAATCTATCCCAGGTGCATTCTACAGTAGAGTGTTATCACTACTTCTTCTCCCTTTAAAAACCTAGAAATCTAAAATACACAAGTAAAGTATATCTGGTTCTCTTAAAAATGCTTCTACAGTACATATTTTGTATTAGGGCCATGAAAAGCCTTAAAATACCTTTACTCTCTACAAAGGAAACACCTTTTTGCTTTTCTCTTTTGAAACGTCTTACTTGGTTTTCGCTTATTCTCTATACATGAACTGTTCTCAAACCAGTCTGTTTCAGTGTTGGCTGTTTACTGTCAATATGTCTGTGTATACTTAGGTTTGTTACAGTGTTTGACAGTAGAGTGGTAAAAAAGAAAGGGTATATAAGAAAGCATGAGTGGAACAAAAGTGGACCACGCTGGAGAAACACCACTCTATTTTGTTTCTCTGCCTCAAATTCCCTTTGGTCCTCATGCCAAATAGTATCAATATCTAAAAAGAGGCCCAACACAATATGTGATAAGGCAAACACAGAAGAAACCAAATCAGAAACTGAAGAAATTTAATAGAATGTATCACCACCTGAGAAAGAATTACCACAAAAAGATAGATAGATAGGTAGATAGATAGGTAGGTAGATAGATAAAAAAAACCCAGTTCCTAGATGCCCCTACTGAAGGGTTGTTTTTGCTGCACTGTATGGCTCAACACAGTTTTTCAAATTCTTTTAACTGTAAGAAATATATTTTACATTGTGACCTAGTACATACAACATGTATGAGCAAGATTTCCAAAAACAGTATTTTTCCCTGCCATGTGCAATGCTAGTCTATTTCATTTTATTTTCAATGCTGGTGGTAAACTACTAAGTTGATTTTAAAAGTTACTAATAAATCATGATTCATAGTTTGAAAAACAGGCTTAAAATATGGTAGTCCTTACATTAGGATCTTTTTTGCAGTTTGCCTCTACCCATCTCTAACAGGGTATGCAGGTATTTTAAGAATTGCTACATTAAACTGTTTTCATTAAAGCAAGTGATTCTTAAAGTGTTGTCCCCTGACCAACATAAGCATAAGATAAATGCAAAATTCTCAGGCCCCCTCCGTAGACCTACAGAATCAGAAACTGTGGACGGGGCCAGCAGTCTGTATTTCACCTGGAGGCGGGATTATTTAATCACTTCTGGTGCAAGTTTGAGAACTGCATAAAAAAATTCAGGTCTTTCTTTATCCTCTACACATTTAACAATCCAGTGCTTTCTCTGTGCCAGACACTATTCTAAAAGTTCCACAAATATTAACTCATGTGAAAAAAACGACACTAAGAAGTAGAAACTATTGTTATCCCTATTATACAGATGAAACTTCTGCACAGAGATAGATTAAGTTGTCCAAGTTAGTTGGTGGAACGAGAATTCAAACTTACTTCTAATTTGGCGAGGGTAAGCTTATCCTCTTCATGTCTCTCCTCTTTCTGATCAAGTTCCCGGTCCTACTTCTTTAGTTAAGCTACTCCTACCCTTTCCCCACTGAAATTCCCCATCCTGTCAATGTTCTTTTTTTTTTTTTTTAACATTATTGCTGTCGTCCTAAAACAAATTTCTTTTCTAAAGCACTGTAATTCAAGTCACAACCTTGCTTTTAGGATCTTTTCTCTGGTCCTACACGGCATCTCAATATTAAGCGTCTTCTATTTCTGAAGTCCTTATAACCTGTTAATGGCCCCATGTTAATTTCTCACATCTGTCTGGCCAGCTTCCAAAAGACCACTACTCTCTTCCTGAGCAACTTTCTCGCTCCCTCCTACTCCGCCCTATCTCCTACTCCCTTCCTACAAGGAAACAACTACTCCCCGCCCACCCCCGTGTCATTTTGCTCCACTTCTCTCCAACAGAGAGAACTTCGACTCTGCAGCTAGACTCCTCACCCCAGACTCAAACACAGACTACCCCCTCGAGGATTTTTTTCCCTGGTCTCCCGAGGATCCTCAGACGCACGAGTTCCCAGTCCAGTCCTGGGTCTCCGATCCCAGACCAGCGGTGGGGGGAAGGGCGCTCCAATTCCACCCCAAGCTGTTCAAGGTCTCCACCAGTCGGACCCTCCGAAGACCCGCAGCCTCTTAACTCCCCAAGAGCCCTCCTCCCTCGAGACAGCCGCCTTTCTCAGGAGAGTCCTCAGCCCTCTCCCTGCCTTTCCTCGACGCCCTCGCTCGGACCCCGACCGCTCCCTGTCCCCCACACACTGGCCGCCCTCCGTCTCCCCTCTCCCTTGGACCCGGGCCACTCCCAGTCTCCCGGCACCGCAACCCCCCAACCAGCTTTCTCCGTTCGGGCCGCTCCCAGGCTTCCCGAGCTCCCCTTCTCCCTCGCATTCAAGCTGTCCTGGGCATTCCCAAGTCACCCCGCCTTCCGACCAGGTCGTAACCGGTCACCCTGGGTCACCCCCCTCTCTGGGACCCCAGCTGCTCCTGTCTCCCTGGGGACCTACCCCTCACACACCGGCTGCCGGTTAGTGCCCCAGACCCGAGCAGCTGGGCGTTCCAAGGGACCTCCCAGCCTGACCTGCTCGGATCTGGCCCCAGCCTACCCTACCACCGCGAACTCCGCGGCCAGGAGTCGGGCGGTTCTCCCACCAGCCCAGTCAGCGCGAACTCGCCGCCGCCGCCGCCCCCGCCCTGGCTCCCGCCCCAGCCTCGGCCCGACCCGTCCGCAGTCCAGGCCCCCCTCCGCTGGCCTTCGCCTCTCCGAGCACCGAACTGGAGTTTCCGCACTGTGACTGACCCCAGACCTCAGGCCCACGTTACTCGAACTCACCTGCCGCTGCCCCCGACCAACTCCAGCGCCACTGTCTCTACCTCGGCCGCCAGTAGCCACCAAGCGCCACCACCTCCCCCATGACAACAGGCCCACCCTATTTCACATTTCCTACCTCTCCACTGGATAGTGAGGCGGCAACCCTCTGCTCTGATTGGCTTATTTTAGCCGTCCGTCATAGCTTCCTTACCGCCCCTTTTCCTGGACCCGGTATTAACCCCCTCCCGGACTTGGAGCGTCCTAGACGAAGCTTTAGTTGTAATTGGTTGATAGTTGGGAAGTTCGAAGTTCTGATAGGCTGCGGAAAGTGTCTGTTAAGTCAACTGGCAAGGGATGTGACGGCCATGGTTGGTTCGAGTTTGGGCACAGTTTGGTTGCGCAGTAGAAAGCAAGGAAGGGGCAGACGCTCACATCCGAGGGGGAGGGTTAACTCTTTGTTGTAGAGTTGACTCTTGGAATCTCACCCCTTTCTCCAGCTGCCTCCTTTTAAGAGGAAGCTTATCACTGCTAGCTTTCCCAGAGGGTAGTACTTAAAAAACAGCAACACCAGAGGTTGTGTTTAAGAAGTGTTTCCAACTCCTTGTGAGAAAAACACTATATAGATTAAAGTTCCCCCTTCTTTTCTTGAGGTCCCAGGGTGCCAAATTTTCATGAAGTTCTTTCCAGAAGTCTCCATTCTAAAGCACAAAGCATAACCGTTCATTTAGCAGAAGTCAGTCCACTTTTGTTGCAATTATAAACGTCGTTAATAAACTGAAGTAGTATATTGATTGTTCTCCAGCTTCCAGACTTACCCTGGCTGGCTGCGAAGTGACCAGGCAGCCATCAGCAAGTTTGGACTAAACGGGCAATTTTACCCTTGCAACGCTCTGGAAATGAGAATTCGGCTCCCTGCAACTTGATTTTTATGCTCAGCAGTTCTTAAATAGCCCTACTAGATGTGTGTCAGATACTTTAAAAGCTTGTCTTTTTTTCTAAACTTCTCTTCTTCCTAGCAGTCTAAATTAGGACCATTGAATGAACTGCAGTTCTTTTCTCACGTTGGCACAATGCACAAGAGTAAATGCTTGCATTTTTCATTCATTTGGGTACAAATCACAGTAGGCACTTTTGAGAAATCTAGTGTTGCTATAAAAATTCTTGTGCTCCTAGAAATATATCCATCATTAGCTTTTTGCTTTTCTTTTTCATTTCCACCCACTTTTCCTGCTCCTAAGTAACAAAATGCTAACCTAACTACTCTTTCAATTTCTAAATCAAATTTAAATATACCTTCCTCACAACTCTACCTATAATGCACAAATCCACGGGCAATGAAAAATACACTCAGAGATGGATTGGGAGAAGTCAAGAAGGTACTCCACTCAAGGGCGTCACTTTATGGTTGGGGACTTCCTGTGGCGCCAAGAATTTGGACTTTGCCCTTTTCTTCTTCCTGCTAACTCATTGTTCCATATCTCTTCTATTTACCCTCCAGTCCTTTGCAAGCAAACTATGAGTCTAAAACTGCATGGTTCGTTATCCAACAACAACAAAAAAATTGTCTATTTTCTAACATATTTTTAGTCAAGTTTGAATAAACCACATTCCTCTATCACCAGATTAAGTGGAAATTATTCCTCCAGTAACTCTACATAACAATAAGGAGTCTTTTCCTGGTTTGTTTCTGGAACTTTTCTCCCCCTTCTCTTATCCTCATCTTCCAATTTAGAAATAACCTCCCCTTCAATTCAATGACTCATAAAAAGCCTGTAAAAGGAAAGTGGAAAAGCCAAAATAGCTTCAGAAATGTCTGAATCACTCAGTTGAAGGAAATATCAGACATTGACCATGATAAGATGGAATCCAAGACACAAGGCAAGCCTGAACCAACATCCCATAACAAAAGAAGTAACATGTAAGTGTTAAGATGCTCCAATGAGAAGACAGGTATCAGTATGTCCTTTACAGAGCTTTTAAATATATTACCAGCAGCTTTCTTCTCCCTAGTCTTGGCAGTGTGCCCTACTACCAATTTTAGAGCAAGTTAGAAGGTAATTAATGTCCTGGCAGATAGGAAACAATAACATCATAAGAGGGCATGACCATTATTATGGTACTTTGGGTAATAATGGCTCTTGCACAGCCATGGTGACTATGTGCCACAGAGAACATAAAATTAGTCCAGCCTCACTAAGAGGACTTGCCATCTAAGTTCGGGAACTCAAGAAAATTACTATCACAAAACTAGGAAAATTGCCACAAAGGTCAACTATTTGTTCTATTTCATAACCAAAAAAAGTATTCATAAATGTTTTTGCTCATACATGCATATATATATTTCTACCACTCCCATTCCTTGTGAAAATCAGTTAAGAAGAAAAATGTAAAATAAACATATACAACCCAGTAAGAAGAGAAAAAAATCTTAAAGAAGGAAGGTTTTAAGGAACATTCTTTGATCCAACAGGAGGCTATTGTGTTATTGAAGCTCATGCAGTAATCGAAAGGTCATTGCTTCTACCCTACATTTTGATTTTGCATGCATAAGGTAACCTTATAACATAACTACTTCATCTGGCTTCTCTTTTCTTTCCTGTGTTATGTGCTTCTCCACCACTCTCAAAGCCCCCTCTTGAAAAGCAAGAACACTGGAGTCGGGGAGTCTGCAGCTTTGTGTTGCACGGCTGGCTGTGGAGGTGGTGCAGATGGTATCTGTGCAGAGCCACTTGAGTAAGACCAGGATGGCAGGTATATTAAAGGCAAAAAATAGCCATTATAAATCCTAAGTGGAAAATGATGGACTCAGAGTGGTATCCTAGTATCTTAGGAGTGGTATGATTTGCCTTGGGCTCTGGTGTGTGCTGGTGCTACTTTTTGCTCTCTTTGCTACTTCTACCCTCTTTTCATCATATCAATTTCAGGGGAGCAGAATCCAAGTCTCTTCTCATTTCCGTTTTTGTCAAGCGGCAGGCAGTCTCACTAGGGAAAAGCTCCATTTTGGGACTTTTCGTTTGTTTGGTTGTTTGGTTGGTTGGTTGTTTTGGGATTTTTTTTTTTTTTTTCTCCCTGGTTTCTACACACAGTTCGAAATGGATTACAGAAGCAAACAACTGGTGGAGAAGATCACTCAGATAAGCAGACGAGGGCAGAGCTGCCTGCTGCTAGTAGTTAGGGGCAAAGCCATACTATTTGATAAGAGATGGTTCCCTGAGTTTGGGATCCCTGAAAGTGGAGGCTGACAGAGATAAAGGGATTGGAGAGAAGGGAGGGAAGAGAGAGACACAGAGAGAGAGATAGAGACAAAAGAGAGCTGGGAGAGAGAGAGAGAAGGCCCACAGAGAAGAGGGTAATAAAAGCTAGTAAGAGAGTCAAGAGGCCACATTCAGAGTACTGAGCCAGCTTAGAGTCCTACCCCCACCTCCCTGGCTGTGAACTTTACACCAGGTTACACAATTATACCAACAAAGTGCAGCCTCTGCCACTGGTTGAAAGGAGAAAGGGTCTAGAGTTCTAGCCTATGGGACCATTGCTCTACTGACACCTGGAAATCCTCCCTGAGCTCAAAGCCTGTTGCTCTGGCACTGGGGCAAAGCTGACAAGGAAGAATAGGTTCCTGCAACCAGACAAAGAGCGCATCTTCATTTGATTTCATGAAGGTGACCACTGGCATCAAGCTCTGGATAAACAAAGGGAAAATTTCTGGAAGATGTTTTTACCATCCCAAACTGGGGAGCTCCCAACAAAGGGAGGTGCCAAGCTGCTTTCCATACTGGAACAAAGCACTGTGGTTTCAATGTTCAAGGCTCTGTTCCGAGGATGGGAAAAAGAGTAAAAAAAAAAAAAAAAAAAAAGAAGAAAAAAAAAAAAAGTCAGTGCAAGAGAGTTTTTACTCAGGGAGAACCACTTGCTTTCCAATTCTAGGGGGTCATGTGATTTTTAAATAGCACAACATACCGTCTCATTACTCAATGCATGCATTTTCATCCTCAAGAAGAGTGTCTGTACCTCTCTACACACCTTGCATAGCATAGTTAAGATGGCTGGAGTGCTTATAAAATGGATGGGCAGCAGCTCTTAGCCCTGCCATTGTGTTATTGAATAGATCCCCTGGTTACTATCACCAGATCTATGGGTGGACCAGCCATTATTCTGCAGCAGGGAGTGGGCTGCTCAAAGTACTTAGCACCATTTAAACTTTTAGCCATCCCTGTTTTACACACACACAAAGAATTTCCTGGAAACATGGCTACACTCCAAGGATTTCAGAGAGTAGAATGCCTTCAGAACTCCAGTTTTCGAGTCACTTGGAATCTCATAAGAAAATAGACTTGAACTCAGACTCTTGAACCTAAATGTGTTCAGATTCTGGCCCTGCTATTTACAGCTCTGTGAGTCTGGGAAAGTTGATTCACCTATCTAAACTTCAATTTCTTCTTCTACACAATAAACTATGTATCAGTTATCTCTTGCTGCATAACAAATTACCCCAAAATTTAGTAGCTTAAAATAGCATTTATTATCTCTGTTTCTGTGGGTTAGAAATAATGATGCAGCTTAACTGGATCCTCTGGCTCTGGGTGTCTCACAAGGCTGCAGTCATCTTAAGGCTCAACTGGGATGAATCTGCATCCTGGCTCACTCATATAATTGTTGGCAGGATTCTTTAGCTCACAGGCCTTAGATCTTCATGAGCTATCACTCAAGGCTTCCCTCAGTGTCTTGCCTTATGGATCTCTCAGAGCATTTCAAAACATGGCAGCTTACTTCATCAGAGCAAGCAAGCAAGAGGGCAAGGGAGAGGACCTGCAAGAGTGAGACTACTAAAAAGACAGAAGTTATAGTCTTTTGCAATCTAATCACAGAAGTGACATCCCATCATTCTTGCTACATTCTCTTAGTTAAAAACAAGTCATTAGGTCCAGCCTACACTCAAGGAGAAGGGATTACACAAGGATGGAAATACCAGGAGGGGGATCATGGGTGCCACTTTAGAAGCAGCCTACCTTAGGATAATAATAATAATAATAATAATAATAATAATAATAATAATACCTGCTTGTAGGCTTTGTTTAAAGATTAAATGAGAGAATATGTTCAGTTCAGGGCCTGGCTTATATTATGTACCTGCTGTATACAATAACTGTTATTACTATTAATGTTATGATTGAGTATATAATGATTGGTTTTCTCTCTCTTCTAGCTACTAGAAGAAAACCTTTTATGAGCAATAAATGAGATAATATACATAATTCAGGAAAGACCTGACAGATAGTAAGTTCTCAGTAACCATTAATTATTATTAACATTGTATGAGTGTGTGATATCTGGTTGCTTCTCCAAGCTACTGGAAGGATATGCTATGACTACAGTTAACTTTTCAAGAATGGTCATATTTACAAATATATTGTCTCATTTATCCATGTGTACCCTGTACTTGCCAGACCACAATTCCAGATCTGGGCTCATAAAATATGACCAACAAAGCCATGATCCAGTCTAATTTCCTGCCTGACCTATACTAAGAAAGATATACTCAAAACCAGCAAGATGGGCTAATCATGGCAGCACCTCCAATAGGTGGAAATCGAGCCTGGATCCATGAAAGTTCCAGAGAGAGGGAAGTGTGCCCAGAATGAGCAGGGACTTGGCTGTGTGACTTTTGTTGCCTTTAAAAGAAGCTGGTCACTGTGCGGTCGGCTGTTAGTCCTTAACTGAGGATGAGAGGAAGGAGGATCCTACTTAGGCTCTGTGGGTGGAGTAAGGGTGCCCAAGAGACAATTTTCACACCTGGATTGGGAGTAGTCAGAACAAGGAGACTGAAGAAAGAGCAATTTTGCAATCAGGAAATTGAAAGAAGAGAGTCCAGTTTGCAGCATGAAAGAAACATTACTAGGAGGTTAGAGTGACCCAGCAGGGCTGGGTTGAGTGGCTTCCTTATAAGGGAGGAGATTGACGGCTGGCCTGTGGCCAGAGAAAATGAGGAACTATAATCAAGGAAACCCCATTATTTTGGCCTTGAGTCACTCCTCGGGCTCACCCATGATTATTATATAAGAAAGATGGAAAGAAAAAAAAACTCTCCTCAAGTATAAAGGATCTTTAAACCAAAAACACTGTAGAAAGACAAAATCCAAGTGCATAGCTCATCTCTCTCACCTTTTCAGGCCAGGAGTATCTACTTAAGTATTCTCTTTCTCACCCCCTCTCTTCCTTCCCTCTCCTCATATTTGTACATGTTCTTTCCTTTTGTCTGTGTTCCATGCAGAAGAAAAAACTACCCTCACAAGGAAATGCCTTAGGATCCTTTAGATTAGAACTGTTCCTGATCCGGAGTTACCATCTCAAGTAGTTTCTGCTGTGGTGCTAGACCGTTAGAGCTCAATAAATACGCACAGATGATGACAGTTACACCTCTGCCTTCAAATCAAGTCACCTGTGCAGCTGATTTAAACAGACCCCCTAATTTTCTGAGCTGCACCAGCCCTGGCCCCTTGTCCTCTGGGCACATTCCCAGGCATTACTAGGTTTGGACACAGAAAGGCTCAAAGCAGAAGTTGCTGGGAAAGTTCTGTGAGGTTAAAGGAGAGATGTGTAGCAATATACAGTTCCTCTTCCTGTCTGTCTTGTCTCCTCTTCTTCTAATTCTGCATTTCCTCTGCGTTTGAAAAAGAGGAGACTTATAAATATGTCTCAATACCTCTCAGTAGCCAGAGAAGACCTCTGTACGCTTTTTTGCAGGATAGCCAATTTTAGAAGAGAAAGAAGGGGTGAGGAGATGAGTACTTGCCCCCAGGAAGTCTGCCTACACAATAGGGATAATGTATTTATTTATTCAGCCCTTTCCTACAGGCAGCCAGAGTAGCAGCCATTTCATTTTGCCCTCAGGAAGTGTATTTAGTGGTAGGCTTTCTTTCTTTTCCTGTTAGTTTCCTGCAAAAGGACATCAGTGTCTCCTCAGAGCAGCAGCTGATAAGGATGTTGTTGCTCAAGTGAAGGCAGACAGGCGCGCATTTCCCCGTAGCAGACCCAGATCATCCCCAGGGCATGGAGAATGGGATGTGGATGTGGGCCTGGGATGGAAATAAAATAACCTGATTTTTCACACCTATTTCCCTCATGCCATCTTCCTGCCTGAAATACTCTCTCTAGCGGGATACGATAATTACACCTTCCACTTGTATAGAGTTTCACACTTTCCCAAGGTACTGTCACATTGTACAAGCAGAGTTGGAGGCACTGTATTTGACATAGCCTGGGAATTACTTGGGAGGTTAATATGAGGAGGCAGCTTTGGGTTTAACTTTATGTTCTGGAGAAATTACCCCAAGTTGGATTCCATTAACTAGCTCCTACTCAGCCTACAGATAAGATCTCACCTTCAAAGTGACTTCTACTGGGAGCCTACTGACATCCTCTCTTCCAGCCACCATTGGGTTGGGTGCCCCTCTTACACACACTGCACTTCCTTGTTGAATATACCCATCCCACGTGGAAACTTGCTTAATGCCTAGCCCTCCTACAGCATTGTGATACCAAGGGCCTCATCCATCCTGCTCATAGCTCCTAGCTCAAGGCCTGACTCAAAGTAGTTCACTAAGTGTTTAGTGAATGAATGAGTCAGGAGCTGTCTCTAGGAGCAGCCTTCCCGCCCTATACCATCATTTATTTTGGGGTGGTGCTATGGGAGTTATAAAAAATGCATGTGCTAATTATCATATAATGGTCACTAGTGGTTACAGTAGGTAAAAGCACAGTGGTGGAGTATGACGAAATAAAGCCCTCCACCAGTGTGTACAGTGCCTTCCCTGCATTATGAATTTGGAATCTCACTGCTTATCTCTTTTGGACTCCCGTAAATAAACAGGATTACTCTTTTAGTTGCCAACCATGGGGACAGGGAGAACTCAGTTTCTTCTGACTCAATGGTTTCACACTCTGGTCTGAAAATTAAATTAAAATCTGGGCCAGTAATGGCCCTCTGCTATTTCCCTCTCAGGCTCTGAGACGGATTTCCCCATCAAGGGTCTGCACTGACTTTTTTTTAAAAGTCAACTCCTTCAGGATGAGTGATGGGAGCAAAGATTCATCTTGCTAATCCTCCCGTTAGGGCCAGGGTTCACAGCCTGGGCCCCCTCCTTGGGAACAAGAGGGCAAACTGAGAGAAAAGACAAGACTTTTAATTTCCATTCATTCCTACCCCAAAAGCTCTTAGTCTGTGGTTTCCTCTTCTTCTGCAGAGGAGAAGTGAGGTTGGAGATAGAGAACGAAGGATAATAAGCCAGAGGACACAGCCCTTTGATGGCCCTGAGGTTGTGGGGGAGCTGTTAATTGGGATGAAAGACATGAAGAATCCCTGGAGATGCTTCAATGATGCTCACATCCCAGATAACCAAGGCATAGCCCAGTTGCCAGGACACAGGGAAACAGAAATCCAGTGGGAGGTGATGACAGGAAAGAAGTAGGCAGATCTGATACACAGGCTTCTACAAAGAACTGTGCCCCAGGGGAGCATCACAAACTGCTGAAGACTGGTTAGTGAAGAGAGGAAGTGGGCGTAGAGTGTGAGACCTTGAATCAGGAGGCCCATATTCTATTTCTAGCTCAGTCATCAGTTGATGGAAGGACCCCAAGCAAAAGATGACTGTCAAAGATGTGGCTTAATTAGCTGCCCATGAGATGGGCAGATGTTTGTGAGATGCTCTGAAATTTCTAGATGAAAAGAACATCAGGAAAAGCTATTATTATTTTGAGTGTTGATTCATAGAGGAGTCAGAATATCTTTGAGCTCCTGTATTGGAATCACAGACCACAGTATTTGCATCTTGGGTGAATTGGAGATTTGTTTTCTAATAACCTCAGTTGAGAACAAGGTCATTGTTGAGTTCCACAAGGAGTATAACCAGAAATCTCATCACTGGAGTATTGAAAATTTCCAACAAAGCTCCAAAATGTTTTCTGTGCAAACAGATCCTGGCCAGGCCTAACTTGCCTAGAGGGATCTGTAGGCTATGACCTGATGACACTTCTCCCTCTCTTTCTCTAGAGCCCTCCCTCTCCTCTCTTTCTCTTTTATGTGTGCATAAGGCTACTTAAAAACTTTGACTTATCAAAGGACATTTGGAGATTCCAAAATTATCACCCCAATTGTGGCTCTCCATATCCATCCAACCACTTAGCTCCCCTCCTTTTTTAAGGAAGTGGTTAAGCCAGACCCTTTTTCTTTTTATTTGGCAGGAACATGGCCCTGGTATTCTACTTCACCATTCGCCCCTTGGATACTTTACTGTAAATACTCCTGCATTATTACCTCCACTGGTCTCTGTTCCACAAACCATCCAGACTGTCATTCCAAAAGGATATGTTAGTAATTGAGTTCTTAAATGATGGTATATTCCCCTTCCTGGTCTCTCCAAAGCTAACAGGATGACTAGACTCAAAAAAGGACTTTAACCCAAGCCTGCAACAAGGACTTACCTGTCCTGAATGACCTAAGCAGCAGAAATCCCAGGTCACAATCATCAATAGGGACAGATATTATTTTTCTGCTATTGCACAAAGTGGACAAAGGTTGTCTAACTGATGCAGAATGGAGCACTTAATAAAGCCAGAGCTGCTTGCAAACCAAGAAAAATCTCAAGAATGAGCATGTGACAGCTAGGTATGCTTCAGGGGGAAAGCTGAGCTAAGTCTGTAGTATCACAAATAACATGGGTAAGATCAGCATGAACTCCACTCTCAAATCCCCAAATCCTAGGATTTCAATGTTATTTATAAATTTCCAGTAGAGTTGAGGACCAATAAAAAGGAATACTTCAAGCTGAAGGTAATAAGTGCATGAAACTCATTTTCCAGGAAGGTAATATAATCAGAATACAGAAACAATTAGAACAAATTTATGAATTGCAGAACCATACCTAAGTGAACCAGCCATTTTTCAATCCTGCTCTTACATCAGAATCCTAGGCTCCTCTTCTGGTTCCAGGGATTCCACTTCACTGGGTTGGAGAGGGTCCAGGAATCTGTATTCTATTTTTGCAAAGCTCCCCAAAGTGATTCTGATTCAAGTGAGTCTGATTCATAACTAGGTTTAAGGACCACCACGTGAACAACCTTTCCTTCAACATAAGAAACTATTAAATAAACTATAGGTCTGACCCAGCCTAGTAATTCCTAATTGTCAAACTTCTTGGTTAATGAATGACAACTCAAAGACAGAGACAGCTGGTATCTGTGATGTGGAACAAACTCCAGAGTAGCCATTAGATGTGGGATCCACTGATCAAATCTAGTAGTATAATAATTCTCTGATCCCTGTAGTATAATATGTAGTATAATTCTCTGGCTCAGTTAGATCTTCCCTAAGATCTGTGAGACATTCCCACCTCAGCGATGAATCAACTGGAGCTATTCTAAAATAAGTCACTACCTTTGGAAGAATATATTCAGATCAGCTCACCAGAACACGGTGCAGACTTCTTTAAACATTTTCCTCGTGGCTTTTTAATGCACAGTGCTTAAAGTACTAGGCATCTGTTCATTCAGTAAATATTCATTGTCTAAAAATTAGACACACACTCTATGCTAATGGTTTGTTGCTGAGGATATAAATAAGTAAATAAAATGGTGGTAAAAGATGTGGTCCCTAGCTTCCTAGGTAACTATTAGGCTTTCAAAATTTTTCAATTTTATTATAGTGGCTGGGTACAGTAGAACAGCCATCCCAGGAAATTCTATGAGGGTCATTCTACCCTCTTAGGAACACAGCATTTGAGCTTTAGATAGAGCTCGCCTGAGGCCAAGAACAACTATAAAGTGAGATGTCCATATTTTTATATGTACCTACAAATAAAGGGTAAAATGAATTTCCAGAGGACAAGAACTATACTTTTTCACCTTTGGATCCACAATGCCACATAGAGTGAGTATCTTGCACATAGTAAGTTAGGTTCAGTGTTTCTGAATGAGTGAATGAATGAATGAATGAAGCTTGAATCTCAGTTCTACCACTTACTGCGCAACCTATACAAGTCACAGAATTTTTCTGACCCCCTGCTTCCTCAGGATTGGGGCAATAACTACCTTGCCCACTTGTCATACAATTAGAAATCACATGTTCTAAGAGTCACTAGCTCTGTAGCTGACATAAGGCAATGAATGGCTGTGGGGATAGTGCAATGTTGTTACTCGATGAACAGGTAAACAGAGACCTCGAGGAACAAATTTATATGGTCAGACTGACACCTGGTGGTGCAATCTTAAAACCCACACCAAAAGTATAGTCAATTGCTGGTTTCAAATTTAAATTGGGAAATAATCAGGAATTAATAAGGACTGCTTTACCCGAGTAACTTTTTTTAAAATGCAAGTAACATTATTTAATCCTCACCAGTGGTTTTCAATCTTGACTGCACATTAGAATAATCTGCAAATCTTTTAAAATCTACTGATACCTAGTTCTCACCCTCAGGGATTCTGACTTAATTTGCAGGAGGTATGGCACAGGCTGCTACATTTTTAAAAAGCAATGTTAATATGCAGCCAGGTTCCTAGCCACAGCAATCAGGCAAGAGAGAGAAATAAAAGGGATCCAAATTGGAAAAGAAGTGGTAAAAGTGTCATTATATGCAGATGACATGATACTATATATAGAAAACCTAAAAAGGTCCACACAAAAACTACTAGAAATAATCAAAGAATTCAGCAAGGTAGCAGCTTACAAGATTAACCTTCAAAAATCAGTTGCATTTCTTTACACTAATGATTACAGAAAAAGAAAGTAAAGAAACAATCCCCTTTAAAATAGCACCCAAAGTAATAAAATATCTAGGAATAAGTCTAACCGAAGAGGTGAAGGACTTATACATGGAAAACTATAAAACACTGATTAAGGAAATTAAAGAAGACTTGAAAAGATGGAAAGATACCCCATGCTCCTGGATTGGAAGAATGAATATTGTTAAAATGGTCATACTGCCCAAGGCAGTCTACAGATTTAATGCAATCCCTATCAAATTACCCAGGACATATTTCACAGAACTAGAACAAATCATAATAAAATTTATATGGAACCACAAAAGACCTAGAATTGCCAAAACATTACTGAAGAAAAAGAAAGAGGCTGGAGGAATAACTCTCCCAGACTTTAGACAATACTATAGAGCTACAGTAATCAAAACAGCATGGTGTTGGTACAAAAACAGACATATGGACCAATGGAACAGAATAGAGAGCTCAGAAATGAGCCCACAAACTTTTGGTCAACTAATCTTCGACAAAGGAGGAAAGAATATGGAATAAAGATAGTCTCTTCAGCAAATAGTGTTGGGAAAACTGGACAGCAGCATGTAAAACAATGAAGCTAGAACACTCCCTTACACCATACACAAAAATAAACTCAAAATGGATCAAAGACTTAAACATAAGACAAGATATGATAAACTTCCTAGAAGAAAATATAGGCAAAACATTATCTCACATACATCTCAAAAATATTCTCCCCAAGCAATAGAAATAAAAGCAAGAATAAACAAATGGGACCTAATTAAACTTACAAGCTTCTGCACAGCAAAGGAAACCATAAGTAAAACAAAATGACAACCTACGGAATGGGAGAAAATTTTTGCAGATGAAACCGACAAAGGCTTGATCTCCAGAATATATAAGCAGCTCATATGACTTAATAAGTAAAAAAAAAAAAACAATCCAAAAATGCGCAGAAGGCCTAAACAAGCAATTCTCCAAGGAAGAAATACAAATAATCAATAGGCACATGAAAAAATGCTCAATATCACTAATTTATCAGAGAAATGCAAATCAAAACTACAATGAGGTATTACCTCACACCAGTCAGAACGGCCAACATTCAAAAGTCCACAAATGACAAATGCTGGAGAGGCTGTGGAGAAAAGAGAACCCTCTACACTGTTGGTGGGAATGTAGTTTGGTGCAGCCACTATGGAAAACAGTATGGAGATTCCTTTAAAAACTAAAAACAGACTTATTGTATGCTCTAGCAATCCCACTCCTGGGCGTGTATCCAGAGGAAACTCAAATTCGAAAGATACATACACCCTAACAACCCAATGCTCATAGCATCACTATTTACAATAGCCAAGATACAGAAGTAACTTAAATGCCCATCAACAGATGATTGGATACAGAAGATGTGATATATATATATAATGGAATACCACTCAGTCATAAAAAAGAATAAAATAATGTCATTTGCAGCAACATGGATGGACCTAGAGACTGTCATACTAAGTAAAGTAAGCCAAAAAGAGAAAGAAAAACACCATATGATATCACTTATATGAGGAATCTGAAAAAAAAAGAAAAGACACAAGCAAACTTATTTACGAAACAGAAACAGACTCATAGACATAGAAAACAAACTTACGGTTACTAGGGGGAAGGGGATGGGGTGGGATAAACTGTGAGTTCGGGATTTGCACATTCTAACTACTATATATAAAACAGGTAAAACAACAAGGTCCTACTGTACAGCACAGGGAACTATATTCAATACCTTATAATAGCCTATAATGAAAAAGAATATGAAAAGAAATATATAAGGGGGGAAGGTAAGGCTCAAGTGGTAGAGTGGATGCTTAGCATGCATGAGGTCATGGGTTCAATCCCCAGTACCTCCTCCAAAAATAAATGAATAAACCTAATTACCTGCCCCACAAAAATAAAAAATTAAAATTAAAAAAAGAAAAGAAATATATATATATTCAACTGAATCACTATGTTTTTTATCAGAAATTACCACAACATTGTAAACTGACTCTACTTCAATTTTTTTAAAAAGATAAATTTAAAGCGTTTTCTTTTTTTTCTCTTAAGATTCAGTTATTTACAGGTCTCGTCAAGATGGCGGAGTGGTAGGACCATGAGCTTGCCTCTACTTGAGACTACAATGAAACCACAACTGAATGCTAAACAACCATCGAAAAAAGACTGGAACCTAGCAAAAAAGATCTTCTGCAACTGGAAACATAAAGAAGGAATCACAGCAGGATGGCAGGAGGGGCGTGCTCACAATATAATTGGGCCCCATACCCCGGAGTTGGGCGACCCACAAGCTGAAGATTTGTTAAGTCACAGAGGCCCTCCCACAGGAGTGAGAGCTCTAAGCCCCACGTCAGTCTCTCAAGCTCGGGTCCTGGCATTGGG
This sequence comes from Camelus dromedarius, assembly GCF_036321535.1. Classification (NCBI taxonomy): domain Eukaryota; kingdom Metazoa; phylum Chordata; class Mammalia; order Artiodactyla; family Camelidae; genus Camelus; species Camelus dromedarius. The sequence continues at coordinate 68,920,140 of NC_087440.1, forward strand.
AAGAGAAGGAGACCCCAGGACATCTGGTTTTGAAGGACAGGGGGGAGTGGCTCTGGGAGCCTCATGGGACTGGGGGACATGGAGACTTCATTTGCTTGAGAAGCGTACATGGAACCTCACATGCACCAGGTCTAAGGACAGAGGCAGTGATTTCATAGGAACCTGGGCAAGACCTGCCTGCTGGATTTGGACAGTCTCCTGGGAAAGTGGGGGACGGCTACTGCTCACTCAGGGGACATAAAAGCTGGTGGCAGACATTCTGGGAGTGTTAATCTACATAAGCTTTCCTGGAGGCTGACATCTTGATTGGATCATTAGCATCAGGACCTAGCACTACCCAACAGCCTGTAGGGAAGCCTCAGGCCGAACAACATACAGGGTGGGAATATCAGCAGACTCCCTGAGCCACAAAGGCCTCTAGACACAGCCCTACCCACCAGAGGTCCAGGACCAAGCTTTACCCAGCAGTGAGTAGGCACCAGCTCCTCCTGCCAAGAAACCTGCATAAGCCTCTAGTCCAGCCTCACCCACCAGGGGCAGATACTAGACATAAGAAAACAATGATCTCAAAGCCTGTAGAAGGAATCCACAAACACATAGAAAGATAGACAATATGAGGTGGCAAAGGAGTATCTCCCAGGCCAAGCCACAAAATCCCGTAAGAAGAAATAAGTGATGAGGAGATAGGTAATTTATCTGAGAAAGAGTTTAAAGTAATGATGGCCAAGATGTTCAGAGAACTCAAGAGGAGTATAGATGCACAGAGTGAAGTTTCTAGCAAAGAGTTGGAAAATATAAAGAATACCCAAACAGAGTTGAAGAATAAAATCACTGAAATAAACAATACACTAGAAGGAACCCAGAATAGACTAAATGGGGCAGAAGGACGGATTAATGAGCTAGAAGACAGATCAGTGGAAATCAGTACTTCAGAACAGAGAAAAGAAAAAAGAATAAAAAGGAATGAGGATAGTTTAAGAGAACTCTGGGGCAACATGAAGAGCTCTAATATTCACATTATAGTGGTCCCAGAAAGAGAAGAGAGAGAGAAAGGACCTGAGAAAATTTTGGGAGAGATAATAACCGAAAACTTCCCCAACTTGGGAAAGGAAACAGTCACCCAGGTCCTGGAAGCACAGAGTACCACACAGGATCAACCCAAAGAGGAACACACCAAGGCACATAGTCATCAAATTGACAGCAATTAAGGATAAGGAGAAAATATTAAAATTAGCAAGAGAAAAGCAACCAACAACAAACAAGGGAACTCCCATAAGTTTATCAGCTGATTTTACAGCAGAAATTCTACATGCCAGAATGGAGTGGCATGATATATTTAAAGAGATGCAAGGGAGAAACTTACAAACAAAAATGCTCTATCCATCAAGGCTCTCATTCAGACTTGATGGAGAAATCAAAAGCTTCACAGATAAACAAAAGCTAAAAGATTTCAGCACCACCAAACCAGCTTTACAACAAATGTTAAAGGACCTTCTCTAGTCATCAAACTATAAGAAAAGAGAACAAAAAGAAGAAAGAGAAAAAAAAGAGAGAGAGAGAAACCTACAAAAGATTGCTTTGGCTGTTCGGGGTCTTTTGTGTTTCCTTACAAATTTTGGAATTGTTTGTTCTAGTTCTGTGAGGAATGTTGTGAGTATTTTAATGGGAATTGCGTTGGATCTGTGGATTGCTTTGGGTAGTGTGGCCATATTGATAATGATGATTCTTCCAATCCAAGAGCACAAGAAATCTTTCCATTTCTTTGTATCATTTTGGTTTTCAGAGTATAAGTAACCTCCTTGGTTAAGTTTATTTCTAGGTATTTTGTTGTTTGTGATGTAATAGAAATGTTTCTGCCAGTTATAAAATTCTGGTTTTTGAAGTGAAAGAAAAAACTGAATGAAGGACCACAAATGACAAAAAAAAAAAAAAAAGATTCAGTTATTTACTTCATAGATTAAATACATAAAGCACCATAGGATCTTCTCATTTTGTATTCTCCTACTTCTTCATGGGAAGGTCAATTTCACTGATGAAAAGAGATAGTAAAAAGTTTGTATGGCTATTCTCCCAACTCCTATTTAGAAAACAAATGATTATGCTAACTTTGCAGGGTCAGGATACCATGGCCATTAAATAAAGTGTTTTTTTCCTTTTCTGAGATCAGGGATACGTTAAAGAAATATAATGGATTAAATTAAGCATCCAATATTGAGTTCCAGGAAACTGCTACTGCATACTCACATGTTTGGCCAATAACAATTGAGGTGATAGGTATTCACAGGTAAAATAAAATGAAAGGGTTAAATCTTAACATCTGAGACTGTGTCCCTAAATTGGCCTCCTACAGAGATCCTCAGAGGACAGATGATCTTGAAGGGCATGGGAAGCACAAGTCCCTTCCAAACCAATCGTGTAGAAAGTGCCAGCTCAGCCCAGGCATGGAAAATGAATGGGGCCTCATTGGCTCATTGAGGAAGCCTGCAGGCTCTTATAGAGATGGATGGCATCCAGGCCACTGCCTGACTGAATTACTTGCTAGGATGATTTCCCTGAATTTTATGAGGTGTTTTCCTTTGGTTGGTGCTGGGCAGCATATGGGAGCAGGCTGAGGGTGCTGAGGGTCAGCCAAGCGGGCAAAAATCTCGAAACTCACCATCTGAAAAGTCTGCGTCAGGAGTCACAAACTGTCAGCCCAAGGGCAAAATTTGGCTCACAAATGGCTTAACAGTGTTAGTTTACCATGTTTGTATTATTTTTAAATTAATTTTCAACATTTTATACTGGAGAGGTTTCATGTAAAAATCCAGGTTTTTTGCACGCGATATAATGTAGAGAGCCTTGACTGTCCTGGTCACTGCTGTATCCCAGAACCTAGAACAGTACCTAGAACATAATAACTGTTCAATAAGTATTTCTTGAATGAATGTCTTTCAAAAAACAGTCCTGTGAAATAGGAATTACTGTCACCAATTTACAGTGAGTAAATCTCAGAGAATTTAAGTAATTCACAAAATTGATAACTGATAAACAGCAGAATACTAGAACTCATGTGTATTGACTTCCAAACTGGTGTTCTGTTTACTATGTCACACTGCCCAGCATCCTATGCTGGTGGGCCTTTCAGTCATGAAAGGCTTTCAATTTAGACTTTTTAAAAACAGCTTAACTGAGATAAAATTAACACACCATACAATTCACCCATTTAAAGTGTATGATGCTATAGCACAGGGAACTATATTCAGTATCTTGTGATAACCTTTAATAAAAAAGAATATGACAACAAATATATGTATGCATATGTGTGACTGGGACATTGTGCTGTACACTAGAAATTGACACATTGTAACTGACTGTACTTCAATTAAAAAAAAAATTTTTTAAGTATATGATGCAAAACTTTTTGGTATCTTCCCAGGGTTTTACAGTCATCCTACCACAATCTAATTTTAGAACATATTTGTTCCTCCTATAAGAAACCCCACTAGCAGTCAATTCCTGTTCCCTTCTCTGATGTTCCCTCCTACATTCCCACCTGTCCCAAGCCCAAGCTATCATCAAATTTCTATAAATTTCTGTCCTCTGGAAATTTCATATAAGTGAAACAATACAATATGTGGTTTTGTTAATTGGCTTCTTTCACTTGGTATAATGTGTTCAGGGTTCACCAGGTTATAGCAGGTATCAGTACTTTATTACTTTTTATTGACAATATTTTATTGTATGGATATACCGAAGTTTATTTATCCATCCATTAGTTGATGGACATTTGGGTTTTTCCACTTCTTGGCTATCATGAATAATACTGCTATGAACATTCATGTGAGTTTAAATTTTTGACATTGTTTCAAAAGTTAGTCATTGTAATTTTTTGTGTGAAAAGCAATAATTTAAATGTATACATTAAAAATCTACCGTATTTTAAAAAATTCAGTTTTTGCACTTCATTTTTAAAAATATAGCTGAAGTCTCAAAAAAGTCAGAGTCTCCAGCTTACTTTTGACCTCTGAAAGGCTCTGATGTTGCCTCCACCAAATGAGCCCATTTTATCCAACTAGACAACAAACTCCTCTGAGTCCTTATACTTCCTGACGTATCCATCATGGCTAAATAATTCCTGCATTTGGTAAATATCTGCTGACAAAATACAATTCTTCTAGAAACGATGGGGTAGAGTTGGGAGGATTAATTGATAACTAATAGGAGGCTGTGGGAGAGGAGAGAGTAAACACAAGGGGCTTTCCTCCTGACCTACAATCCCCACTTTGCTGTTGGTCTGGTCAGGAAAATTTCTTTTGATGTAGTTCCCCAAGGGATGCTGACTTAGATGGAATGTATAGACTAATAAAGACGTGAATCTTGGTTGGAAAATGGACAATTTCTCTAGATCTTGACCCAGAGATGGTCAGCATGGTGTTTCTCCCACATGCTGGGCCAAACAGAAGCTTCCTTCTATGCAGGATAGGGAACCTGTGTAATCAACCAGTGGAGTTAATGGATGTCTGCAGCAGGAAGAAGGAGAGGAAAGATGAAAAGAGGAGCCATGGAAAGGAAAGAGCCGAGACATTCTGAATGAGAAGAGAATCTCTAACAACTGCCTCGATCAGGAAGGACGTGCAAGGATTTGTGGAAACACTATTTTGTTGTTATAACATTTTACTAATATGAAGAGACACAGATAGAAAGCAGGAGAGTGAGCAGAATGGATGCCCAGCTTCTTTATTGTGAAGTAACAAATGAAAAGATTTGGAAACAGGAGAGGAAAATGGAGCTGCCATGGACCCCTGCCAAATTCCTTCCTCCAGCTTTTCTCCTGTCCTTCCCCTCACCTGAAAGGTCTTCCCTCCTCGCCTCACTAAGTCTAAGTCCTGTGCAGTCTCTGAGATCTGTGACTACTCTAGTACTCTCCACCCCCACCCTGGACTCCCACGGCACATCTGCTGTGTACCACACAATTCCCACTAGATTAAGCATATTGTCTTTGAAAGGTTCTTATATGTATGTCTTATAAAACCCCTTGTAAACTCCTCAAAGACAAGGGTTGTTTCTTCCTCTGCTGCTACATCTCCCACAGTGCAGATGGCCTAACAGACCCTCTGTGTGTCCTTGGTGATTGACTGAAGGGTTCAGTTTAGCTCTCTGATTCCTGCCAGAGATGCAGAGAGCACAATCAAGTCCTTTCACTATGAAATGACAAAGTCGAAGATAAAAGGGCTGAGAAAGTACTCTTACAGAATTATTTATTGTCTCCAATGTCTTATGGTAGCCAGATCCCAGAATTTCCAGATTTGATAGATGTGGAAAAAAGTTTGATATGTGCGGTAGTGCTTTTGGGATTCGTATTTCACTTGGATGGAATGTGTAAATTAATAAAGACATGGGTTACATGAGTCAGGAAAAGGGAAGATTTTCTGTTACGCAGTTAACTGATATCCCCCAAAGTTCTTTTTCCCCCATGTTCCATAGCTGCTAGATGGTCATAGTGGAAATTATTGCTTTTTACATTTCTGATGATAACTGTGCTACCAGAAGAGAGACTCTGCTTAGGGGAAGAAAAAAAGAGATTTATATTGCCTTTATTTTCATCATTGAATGTCCCAAAGCTGTTTAGCGTGTAAACAGCAGTCAATATTTAGGGAAGAAAGCTGGATTCACACTACTTTGAATTGTGGGTCTTTCCTTTTCCATGGCAATTTTTTGGGTATTGTGTGCTCTTATAGAATCCCAGCTTAGGATCCAGATATAGTTTGCAACTCTCCCATGACGCCTAAGTCTTTTACGCATTAAGTACATTGAGGCTCATGAGAATTGCTAATCAGCCTTGTGAAACTGCAGTGATGTTTCCCAAGGATCTAAAAGTGGTCACATCCACCCACGCAGTACAAGGGGGAAAATATTGTACTGGCTCAGTTTTCTTGTAATAGTCCAGTGACATGGCTTCCTCATTGCCTTGTGCATTACAGTTAAAGAACCTGCTATAGAACAAGACTAGACTTGTGATAAAAAAACATCACCTAAGATTTTCTTTCTTAGACAAATGGGATTCTAGTTTGGGTTTCAAAGAGCTCTTTATTTAGCTTGCAAAAGATTCTGGGTCTTTCAATATTTCTGCTCTAGTAAACTCTGGAGTTCTGACCTATGTGTAGCATATGAGTTTTCTGGGTTATGGAAAAATACGCACTATCACTTCATGTGATGTCAGTTTTCTTTAACCCCCTGTGTAAATGGTGCGTATTAAAAAAGCAGGTCTACTGTTAAATAGATTTTTCTTTATAAACATAATGACAAAATGATTATACATCAATAAAAGAGACAGAATGTGACTGTGTCCACTACTGCCTGTGTCTTGAAGCAAGAGAAGGGCTCATCCTAGAAATAATCACCTTTCCTTCCAGGGGAAGATGGCATGACCCTGGAAAATACTTCTGCGTTTTTAGGCATCTGGAGATCTTGGTTTTCAGATCCAAATGGTCCCATCGCAATCCTTTTTTCCCGGGCAGTGCGTAAATCTTTGACAAGTGATGAGTGACCTCTGCTTCTTGTATTTAGGCCCAGGGCTGGACTCTGTGACCAGGGATTTGGCGTGCGGGGCCTCACAGGCTGCAGGGAAATAGTAACATGTGAGTACATATGCCAAACATGTGGTCTTATGTGATAGGTAGATCTAAAGAGAAAGCCTCTTCAGCCATAGTTTATCAGAATAGCTCTATGAACTACTGTAATAAATAAGAAAATAGAATCTCTGAGTTCAAGACCTGCCTCCTTTGACCCCAGTCAGAAACCTAATGTGGAAAACATGCCTGAATTGCCCACCCAAGGCTTGGACATCTACCTGGTGATCTTTGTGGTCAGCCCGTGTTTTCTGTCTTTATTATTATATAGAAGTAGCAGCAACTATGGAAACTCTTGTAGCTATGACTAAAGAGTCTTATTCCTGGGATGTGCGGAGGTGGATTCACTCAGGTGACCAGCCCCTGGGAACACAGCACTGCTCTATTTTCACCCTATAAACCAGTGTAGTGATGGCCAGGGTTGAGCTGGTGCCTAGGTTACAGTGTTCCTAGGAGTCTAGGTGGTTCTAATATCAATATAGGTTTCTGTTTTGCTTTATGGAATATAAGACAGATATCCATCTTATTCTCAAATGAATTCTTAGCTTAGGGCCAAAGTACAAATGGAAATTCATTTATTAAATGTCTAAATGTTTAAATGTTATGAATCGAGCTAACCAACTGTTAAAATAAAATACATTCTATCACCTACCTTGACAAAAAGACCAGGTTTGAATTTGGAATTGTTACATTATTCAGAGTTCCCTGCTAGAATGTGGTGGTGCAGGAAAACTGCATTATAAATAAATTCACAATATATTTTTCCTTTGTGATAGGAATCAAGCAGAAAAGAATAAATCAGAATTGTGTATTTATGGGGAGCAAACCTGTAGTTGGTACTACAAATGGTGAATTTGTTTTCGTGTATGTATCTATCTTCCTCTTTCATTAAATAAATAGGAAAATTTTATTATGATGTCTAATGAATTTAATGGGATTATTCCTGATTTTCACATACTTGATTATTCTTCAATTAATCTCAAAAGCCTAACCCCAGAGTTTGATATATACTTACATATTTGCAGAAAGAACACCATGTCTTATATAATCTTATTTCACAAATAACTTATAATTTCAGCTATATATTATATTGTATTATTGCTATTTAAGTAATAAGAACTAACACATTATTTGTCATCTTATTTTTCATTAATTAAAAAATTGGATAAATCAATTATGATGGGCCGTATCAGTTTAATTTTGACTTTCAAAATGTATTCCTCTGTTTCTCAATTAGTTTTAATTATTTTATTTAATTATTTTATTAAAATATATTTATTTATTTTATTATAACATATTTAATTATTTTATTATAATATTCTTTTAATATTATACTTGAAATGAAAAATGAAGTCATGATAAAAAGTAAGTCTCACTTGCATATGAATATTTGTAGCAGCTTTCTTTATCATCACTAAAAACTAGAATCAACCTTCAGGAGGCAAATGGAAAAACAAACTGTGGTCAATCTATATGATGAAATATTATTCACAGATAAGAAACAAGTTACCAAGTCATAAAAAGACATGAGTGAACCTCCTTGAATGTGTATTGCTAGGTGAAAGAAATTAGCCTGAAAAGGCTACATAGATGTTTTTAATTATGACATTCTGGAAAAGGAAAAACTAGAGATAATAAAAAGATCATTAATTTTCAGGTGTTTGGGGGGAGGAGGAGAGGATGAAAAAGAGGAAACACAGATTTTTAGGATGGTTAAACTATTCTGTATGATACTGAAATGGTAGGTACATGTCATTACGTATTTGTTAAAACCCATAGAACCACACAGCACAGAAGTGAACCTAAAGGTATACAAATTGAAAAAAAAAAAATTTAGGCGGTCAGGGGATCCCAGGAAGGAATGCAGACTATGACAAGAGAATCTAACTGCAACCTTAGTTTAAATACATATTTTTGTTACAGATAATGTAACAGTGTGATAATGATGAAAAATATTTTCAAGCATAAACATATAGCATATTAGAATAAAATTCTGTAAGGAGGTCTGTAACAGATATGTAAGTTTTTAAAAGATACTAAATTTTCAACTTCAAAGAAGATTTTGTTTATTTTATAATATTTTTAAATGGATGGTGGTAGGCATCAAACTGTTATGGTATTTAGATTCAGCTGGATGCATTTTAAAGTGATATAACAGTTTTAATTTAAAATATCAAAATACAAATGCTGGAATATGTAAATGTTAGAAATTAGATGCTTTGCATTTATTTGAACTTAAAAACATTTTTGATGTTAATTTAAAACTGTGAAGAGGTGACATAGCTTTTCACGATTCTTTTAGAGGGCACATAAGCAAAAGAGTTGGAAGTTCAACCTCTTAGACCACATCTTACATCATGTATTGCAGGACTTGGCAGACTTTCTGTGAAGGGCCAATTAGCACATATTTTAGGCTTTGAGGGCCAGACGGCCTGTGTCAAAACTACTCAGCTCCGCTGTTGTAGCATGAGAATAGGCACAGACAGTTCGTGATGAATGAGTGTGGCTGTGTTTCAACAAAACTTTATCTTTGGGCAGTGAAATTTGAGTTTTGTATAAATTTTATGTCACAGAATATTCTTCTTCTTTTGATTTTTTTCAACCACTCAAAAATATAGAAGTCATACTTAGTCCATAGCAGGTATAAAACAGAAGTGAGGCCAGATTTGGCATGAGGGCTCTAATTTGTTGACAGTAATTTGGTAAAATAGTCTTATAATTAACAAGAGTCAGTATTCTCAAAGTTAGACTGTAATCTGTCTCACACTTGCCAAAGCAAAGTTCTATATCCTTGAGGCCTTAAACAGAATATTTCAGAAATGTATTAAGTTAAGCATGAAAGTTCTCCTATTGCCAATAAACTCATTCCCCAGAGGCAAGCTATGACTTCAGCTTGGTGTATATCTTTCCAGATATTCAACTGTGCAGACACATTCACACATAGAACATACAAAGAAACTATATATAAATGTATATGCATTTTTTAACAAAAAAAAGGGGCAACATACAAATCCAGAACGAGTAAAATGTCTAATGCATTAAAAAAACAGGACAACATACATACTGTTCTGCAATTTGATTTTTCAACTTACAATATATTTTAAACATTTTTTCTGGTCATTATTTTTAAAAAGAATTCTTGTTCTTTAATAGACATTTGAGTCATTTCCAATTTTGAAATGATTAGCAATGAACACACACACACACACATATATATATACACACACACATACATACCTATATGTAGATGTATACATATCTTTGTACACATGAGTGAATATTTTTGCAGGATAGATTCCTAGTAGTAGTATTACTGGATCAAAGATATTCAAGTTTTTACACTGATGAAGTCATCCAAAAGTTTATACTAGTGTTTCTCAACCTTGGTACATTTGGGGCTGGATAATTCTTTGTCGTGGGGCTCTAGCGCACATTCTAGAATGGTTAGCAGCATCTCTGGCCTCTACCCATTAGATGCCAGTAGCATCTACTCTGTTGTGACAACCAAAAATACCTCTATAGATATTGCTAAATGTCCCTTAGGGGGCAAAATTACCTCAGATTGAGAACTACAACCCTGGACATTTGTTTTATTTACCTTTATTTCTGTCTCCCTTTAAACAACTTCTCATGGTATCCTTCTTTCATAAGGGAAACGTGCTTAAAGGAATTCGTGATTTAGTAGATATCGCCCCTCTATTATGGGCTAAATTGTGTCCTGCAAAATTCACGTGTTGAAGTCCTAACCCTCAGTACCTCAGAATGTGACTGTATCTGGAGACAGAGTCTTTAAAGAAATTATTAAGTTAAAATGAGATCATAAGAATGGACCCTAATCCAATATGACTGGTGTTCTTATAAGAGGAAGAAATCTGGACACAGACTTGTACAAAGGAAAGACCATATGAAAATTAGGAGAAGACAGGCCCCAAAAGGAGAGGGGCCTCAGAAACCAGCCCTACCAACACCTTGATCTTGGACTTCCAGTCTCCAGAACTGTGAGAGAATAAATTTCTGTTGTTCAAGCCACCTAGTCTGTGGTACTGTTACGGCAGTCCCAGAAAACTAATATATCCTCCCAGTGTATTTGAATTTTAAATAAAGAATGACTAAAAGAGGCAATGACTAATCCAAAGGAATAACTATCTAACAATGGGTTTTGGTGCCGCTGATAAGTTTTCCGAGAGGCCTCAAATCATTCTACGTAGATTTAAACATGGGGCTGCTCTATTCATCCTCTTTTCTACAGCAACTTCTCTGATGAATAATTATTAACTTTTGTAATCTCAATGTCAAATTTCTTTAATTTTTTAAGGTAATTATATCAATTCAAAAAAAAAAAAAAACCAACCCAGATGAGCAAGTCAAGCGATGATTAGAGATCAGGAAAAATTAAATGAATTAGGGAAAGTGAAGTGTGTTGTTTTAAAAACATAATATTTTTAATTGCACAAATGATATGCGTACAATGTAGGAAACCTAAACCATGCAAATAAGCAAAGAAGAAGAAAATAAAAATCACCTGGAATCCTTCCATCCAAACGTGATCACTGTTAAATATTGTGGCATAGACTCCCAAACTTTTCTCAGTAGTATGTGTGTTGATGGATTTATGGATAGATAGATACACACATGCATATTCCCCAAATGGGATCCTACTGTAATACTTATTTTGTCTGCTGTTTTTCTTACTCAATAATATACTAAGAACATTAGTCCATGTCAGTAAATTATATTTCTTAAAATGGTTATTATTAGCTGCTTTTGTCATGAGAACTAAGTAGAGCCACAGGAAAAATGATGAAATTAAAGGTAAATCAGTGCCCCCAGTCACAATGGAAACTAGAAGACAGATAGCTACAACATTATTTTAGGAAATCACAAACTGTCGGGTGAAGAAAAAAGGATGAGGTCACAAGAAAGACTAAGAGGAGGAGATATTTGTACAGGATGTGGAAAAGACAAATTTAAATCCCTCCTCTAACAGAGTACAGTGTCCCCCCAGCTTTGCAAACAGAGAAGCGCAGGTCATCCCCTCAGTTCACTATAGGATATATCGGCCATTGCTTACTGAAAACCACTCCCCTTAAAAAGGCAATTAAAGCTCCCAGTGACATCCTTGACCTGCCCTTTTCAATATTGTCCTAGGGAATCTGATATCAGGGTCTTGCCAGCACAGACAACCTGCATGTCAATTAGGAAGAGGGCTCCCCCACTACTGGCTCTTCCTTCAGACACTGCAGCCCTAGATTAGAGCATGGGACTTGCAAAGAGAACATCTGTTGGTTTCAGTCCCTACTCTGGCTGTTGGCCAGGTAACTTTGTGCAGAGAGGTATCTCATACAATAGGCCTGTCTTACACGGTCCTGCTGACCCACTTAAACTTCCACAGGGCATATGCAAAAGTAGTCTTAATCTCCCTATCCCATTCTGTCACCTTGCGCAGTTCAAGAACCTCTCTGCCTCCCCTACTCCTAGTTCCTCTGAACTAGGCCAGTGGCACATAAACCACCATATAGGGCTTTGTTCCATAATAAAAAATTATTTATAGCTACAATATTTCAAGTGTTTAGGTCTGTACCAAATCCTGTACTGAGTGCCTTACATGCATTATTTTATCCTCACAACAATTTTATGACATATGTTTAATGACTATTTCCACTTCATGGATGAGATTACTGAGACCTGAGAGAGTAATTTGACTGAGCTAATGCCACAGATAATGAATAGCAGGGACTCCATTCTGGTTGCCTGCTTCCCACAAACATTTCCTGTGCACCTTCTATGTGAAAAGTGGTGTGCTAAAAGCAAGAGAAAAAGGCAGAAGGAAGTTCCTTCCCTGAAAGAGTTTACAGTTTAGTAAGTTTAGGAAGAAATATGACAAGTACATAATACACCAATATAAGGCACAATATGCTAAGGCAGTGTGAAAGGGTCAAAGTTCTCCTGTGACTATGGAGATGGGAGAGCCTTTTGAGGGAGAGACGGAATGTGAGATGGGCTTTAACAAGAGTTTTGACAAAGGATACTTGGGAGACAGCATTTAGAGTGAACAGAGTAAAGGTATGGAGGAGAACATAGGCAAAGAACAGCAAAGAGTCTTGTAGAAGTAGAGTTTAAGAGAGTTGTAGCTGATTTAGCTGTACCATTACGTGATCAGTACCTACCTGAGGAGCTTGGATTGGCTGATGGGGCATATGGATGGGATTTGAGTAGGGTGATGGCAGGTTTGGGGCCACAGCTTATGAAAACTAGTTTTGTAGATGCCTGTGTTATAAATTGGCATAGGTAGCAATGAAAATTAAAGAGACTAGTTGGGAGGACACTTGTAATTGACCAGGGTTTCTCAGCCTCAGTACTATTGACATTTTGGGTTGGATAATTATTTGCTAGGTGGGGGTTGTTGTCCTTTGCATTTTGGTTGTTTAGCAGTATCTCTGGCCTTTACCTGTTAAATGTTATATTATCACCCCATTTCCCCAAAGTGTTCCCTGGGGAGGCAAAATCGCTCCCAGTTGAGGATCACTGTAATAGACCATGTGAGAAATAAAAGGGGTAGATGTGACACCTGGGAAGGGGTAAAATCTAAAAGCTTTGGCAAATGTTTGGATAGGAATGTCAGTGAGAAAGAGGATTGAAAGAGCAAATAGAACCACTGAAAAGGCCCTAGAGGCCATGTAGTCCAATATGATCATAACTGGGAGGGAGTTTGGTAAAACCTGTTAGAAGTCACAAAAATTATCCTGCCTTTTGACCCAGCAATTCCACTCCTGAGAATTTATTGTAACTGATTCAAATGAAGACAATCTTTATGTATAAAGCAACAATAGTAACATGGAGACTGACAATTGTGAAATAAAATTCATATTTTATGGCAAGGCAAGAAAAATTTAAACACAAAAATTTTTCTCTGCCTTTTGGCCTTCCCTCCTCTTTACACTGTGCATTGTATATCTTCATTATGCCTCTACCGAACCTCCTCCATCAGTAGAAAAACTTGTTCAACCATAAAGAGCAACATTCTCCTAGCATCAATAAGACAACTCCTTAAAATAAAACACTCCATGATCTTGCAAGGGGCCACGATGACACTTAGATCTGGATTGTGTAAACTGTCAGTATAATGTCGTTTAATGTACAACCCTCTGTCTTAAAAAAAACTTGTATTGTTTTTTGACTTCTAACGGGTGGAACAGTCCTCGGAGCTTTCTGAAATGCTGTTCCCTGGTTATAATTCTCAGTTTGGCTTAAAATTTTCCATTTCTTTCTTACATGGACTAATTTCTCCTGGACACCATGTTCTCAACAACTGCACCCTCATGCCTACCACAGTGCCTGTTTAATGAGGGGCCCAGATTTGAGAAGTGGATTTAAGATTCAGAGAAGGTGAGATTGAAGATTCTGGAGAGAGAAGCTGTACAGAATGAAACAAAATCCCAGAGGGCGTGAGAAGAGCAAATTTCAAGAATCCAAGTATAAAAGTCCGTAGCTTCTTTGTGTGTGTGTGTGTGTGTGTGTGTGTGTGTGTGTGTGTGTGTGTGAGAGAGAGAGAGAGAGAGAGAGAGAACAATGACTGAAAATTTGAAACGGAGAAAGGAGGTAAGGAAGTAGGCAGAGGAACTTAGAAAGGATCAATCATCTGTAAAGAAACCAGGTGACCCAGACGTTTCAGCCTCGAACCTTGCCTGGGGACAGTCCTGTGCACTTTACAATGCAAAGTTGAAGGGAACGTGCTGTTCAGAAAAGAGGACGTCCCGGGGAACACTGAAATATGCAGACACTAGGAGAAAAGAAGAGTTAAATAGCCAGCACTTTTTCTCCTGGAGTCCTAAGCAACTTGATTTTTAAACTGCTCTCTAAATAAGGAATCTATGTTAATTTGGCAGGGCCTGCTGCCACATTTAATTGCAGGAGGCGCAGCGGGAAGAATGGTGGGCGTGGATAACCCAGAAGCGGCTGGAGGCCCGCCCCCTCCCCAGAATACACCGCGGCCGCGGCCTGCGGGAACTGTTTTCTCGCCAGCTCCATCCCGGCTCCGAAGAGGGTCCGACTATGGACGGGCTCCGGGCTAGCGCAGGGCTGCTGAGGCGCGGGCGGCTGAGGCGCCGGCGCCAGTCCCAGCCACACAGCGGATCGGTCCTGGCCCTGCCCCTGAGGCCGAGGAAGATCCGAAGGCAGCTGAGGAGAAGTGTCGCGTCCCGCATGGCCGCGCTGAGGGCCCAGACGCTGCCGAGCGAGGACTCGGAGGACTCGAGGGTGGAGTCGACGGTCGACGATCCCGGGGACCCGCTGGCCGGCGGGGCAGCGGCCCTCCCGGATGCGGCCCGGCGAGAGCCCTACGGCCACCTAGGACCCCCGGAGCTCCTGGAGGCCTCGCCCGCGTCCCGCTCCCTGCAGACTCCCCGCGCCCTGGTGGAGGCGCAGACCCCGGCGGCGCGCTTGGTAGAGGCGCAGACCCCGCCGACGCGCCTGGTGGAGGCACCTGCCCTGCCCGCGCGCCTGGTGCCGGCCTCGGCGCCGTCCGCGCGCCTGGTGGAGGTGCCCGCTACGCCGGCCCGCGTGGTGGAGACCTCGGCCCTGCTGTGCTCTGCCCAGCACTTGGCCGCCCCACCGCCTGTGGCTCCCGCGACGCTGTCGGGGCCGCAGGGGGAAAGCACGGGCGGGGAGCTGCCCTGGGACTCCCCGCTGCAGCGCGTCTTGGCGGAGCTGAACCGCATCCCCAGCAGCCGGCGGCGGGCGGCGCGCCTCTTCGAGTGGCTCATCGCGCCCATGCCGCCCGACCATTTCTACCGGCGCCTTTGGGAGCGGGAGGCCGTGCTGGTGCGGCGGCAGGACCACACCTACTACCAGGGTCTTTTCTCCACCGCCGACCTAGACTCCATGCTGCGCAACGAGGAGGTGCAGTTCGGCCAGCACCTGGACGCCGCGCGCTATGTCAACGGGCGGCGCGAGACCTTGAACCCGCCCGGCCGCGCCCTGCCTGCCGCCGCGTGGTCCCTGTACCAGGCCGGCTGCTCCCTGCGCCTCCTCTGTCCGCAGGCTTTCTCGACCACCGTGTGGCAGTTTTTGGCTGTACTCCAGGAGCAGTTTGGGAGCATGGCAGGTTCCAACGTTTACCTCACGCCCCCCAACTCGCAGGGCTTTGCCCCTCACTACGACGACATCGAGGCTTTCGTGCTGCAACTGGAAGGTAGGAAGCTCTGGCGGGTCTACCGACCCCGGGTCCCTACTGAGGAACTGGCCCTGACATCCAGCCCCAACTTCAGCCAGGACGACCTCGGTGAGCCGGTGCTGCAGACGGTGCTGGAACCGGGAGATCTGCTCTATTTTCCTCGAGGTTTCATTCATCAAGCAGAATGCCAGGACGGAGTGCACTCTCTGCACCTGACCTTGTCCACATACCAGCGCAATACCTGGGGCGACTTCCTGGAGGCCGTACTGCCTCTGGCAGTGCAGGCTGCAATGGAGGAAAATGTGGAGTTTCGTAGGGGACTGCCTCGAGACTTCATGGATTACATGGGGGCCCAGCATTCGGATTCTAAGGATCCGCGGAGAACGGCTTTCATGGAGAAGGTGCGGGTCTTGGTTGCCCGCTTGGGACATTTTGCCCCTGTCGATGCTGTGGCTGACCAGCGAGCCAAAGACTTCATCCACGATTCTCTGCCCCCTGTGTTGACTGATAGGGAGAGGGCACTAAGTGTTTATGGGCTTCCAGTTCGCTGGGAGGCTGGAGAACCTGTAAACGTGGGGGCCCAGTTGACCACAGAAACAGAAGTGCACATGCTTCAGGATGGTATAGCTCGGCTGGTGGGTGAAGGAGGCCATTTGTTTCTCTATTATACAGTGGAAAACTCCCGGGTTTATCATCTAGAAGAGCCCAAGTGCTTGGAGATATACCCCCAGCAAGCAGATGCCATGGAACTCTTGCTCCGCTCTTACCCAGAGTTTGTCAGAGTAGGGGACTTGCCCTGTGACAGTGTGGAGGACCAGCTTTCCTTGGCAACTATGTTATATGATAAGGGGCTGTTGCTCACCAAGATGCCTCTAACCTGAACTAGTCTTGTGTCAATTACTGGTAACAAGATGGGAGTGATCCTCTCCTACGACCGCCACCACCTTTTTAGGGGTAAAAACTCATGTTCTTACCTTGATAACCATCAGTGTGCTTACATTTACCTTTATGACTGCTTCAATGTCACAGAACTCAGACGGTCTTCCTGGAACCACCACCTCATCTAGGCACAAAAGTAAAGCCACAGTTGGAGGTGGAAAACGGAGCTATTTCTGCAGAAGTAACTTTGACTCTAGATCATTTCAGAGTACCGACTTCACCCTTAGGCTTTAGTATACTGTGTAGCATTTGCTGTGTTAGTCTGCTTGAGACATTAGAAGTTTTTATTTGGAATTTGCATCCTTCATTTGAGTTCTTTTTCATCAGTTTTGGGGGAGGGTTTGGGTCAGTATCCTGTTTGTTACTGTGAGTTTGTGTGAATGTTAGAAAAGTTATTAAAGTGCCAAAGAATATTTTCCTTTTCTTAGGCTAGATTATTACATGGCATGGTTTGAAGGAATGTGGGAGGAGGGAGGTAGGCAGGGAAAATCTACAATGGCTGACATGAAAGGTAACCTGGGGAGGTTGTAAGACTGGGGCCAACTCTGCCACTTTGGGGGTAATTTATTCATTTTAATCATGCTACTTGAACCCCAAACAGCACAATCCTATTAGAAAAGTTATGAATATATTACGTTTTTAAGAGTATATTAAGATTTTGCACAGTGCTTGCTTGCATCAGTGGCTGGCATTGCTCCCAGAGAGGCAGCATGTCATCTTGTTGTGCTAACATAGGCCTCAGTCAGCCAACTTGTAGCAAGCTGGCCATGAGGGAAAGCTGGTGTTCAAGTTACTTTCCGCTCTCATTTTTTTCTGGCAGTTGGAAGAAACTTCCCCAAATCTGGCAAGTGAATATTCTCATGGTTGGTGGAAAAGAGCCTGGTGTACCAGAGAGAGCACTGGACTTGGAACCAGAAGACCTGGGTTTGGGGTGGTGGCTGGTAGGCAGCTGGCTGAATGACCTGAGGCTGCTGCTACACCTGGGCACACTGATTTTGTAAGTATGTTTTGGTACAGCTTGATGTCTGCACCTCATCATTTAGGTTGTATCTGGAACTTTTAAGATCCTCTCACTATAATGGATAGGTTCAGTTATAAAAGGTTGTGAACTTAACGGAGTCTTTTTTTAAAAGGTGCAAAAGCATAGATGTACATAAAGTAAAAAACGGTAGCTCTCCCTCCAATCTGACTTTCCAGAGGTCACACCCCTATTTATCTTCAGGATTTCTTTTTTGAGACCTTAATCAGACATACACATGACAGTTTTTTGTTTTGTTTTTTACTCATGTTTTTCTAAGTTGTCCTTTTTTTGACCTGACTTTCAAATTGGTTCAGATAGAGCTATGTCATTCATTTTTTTTTAAGGGACAGATAGCAAATAAAAGCCTGGGGGGAGAGCAGGGAAAAGATAACAGAAGACCTGAGGGGATGGTGTCCAAGAAGAAAAGGAAGCATCCTTTCCTGGCTCTCATCCTGGGGGTCTCACAAGTAAGTTCACAAACATCCAATCCTGGAAAAGGCTTATTAAAGAAGTCAAGGCATAGGACTCACCCCTAGAAAACCTACCTTGAAAAATTTCTTGGAGAAAAGTATGGAGTTTCAATGGTTTTTGCCCTTCTTTGGGTTCCAAGTAAACACGTTTTGCTTCCTCCTTCACTTTTCTTATGACTGTCTCAACCTTGAATATTTTTTGTACCAACAATTCCTTTTGACTCAGTGTTTGAATCTAGATCAGGGCAAATGATGTTAAAAAAAAAAAACAACAACTGTACTAGGCTGCAAATTATCAAAAAGCATTAATAAAGTACATACTGCATCATGCTTATTAATATTAGGTGGTATATAAATGCCTGAGAACATTGTTCTCTTGTGATACTGGTTGGACCTTTTTTACACCTGTTAATGAAAGATTTATTTTAGCTTTTTGGGCATGATGAAAGGAACCTGCTAAGAAGTGTTTGCTTGGTGTGAAGCTGGTTTTGTGAATTAATATGAAGAGAGAATCTTTTACCTTTTTGAAGTCCCTTTTCCCTCTATTCCTTCATCTCCTTTAACAGCTTTGAAAAATTAGAACTACCTGTTAGATAGAATTCCTTTGGTGAAAGAGCCCAGATGAAGAATTAAGGAAAGTTTAGAAGGAAAGGGAAAACCTAGGGGGCCAGCTCCAATCCCTCAATTCTTTATACCTGTCTGCAAAAAAGAAAGAACTTAGATTTAGATGATTGGGGAGGGGGGAACAATATTTCAGAAACAACAAACTCTGATTTTGAGGGTTACTTGATAGGACTAACGGGATTTTTGTTTTGTTTTGTTTTTTTTACTAATAGGATTTTATAATCTTACCCTGCAGAGATGTGTTTTGTATCTTCAAGTGATACGGTATCTTTGGGGCTGTAGAAAGTATTTCTGTGATGGGGAAAAGGGGGTGAGGAACTCTTGAGAGCCCTGAATTTTTTCTTGAAAACAGCTTGTACTTATCTACCTTGTTCTTGATCTTCTGAAGCATTTCTTGGTTTCCTTCATTTTCTAAGTTGAGTATCTTCATTGTATGGTGAATTTCTCTGAAAGGTAAGAAGGACTTCTTAGATTGTTCTTCCTATCCTTAAAAAAAAAGCACGTAGGTGGAAAATACAGGGCTTGGAATCAGACAAGAATCCTAAATTCCGGTTTTACTGAACTTTATTTGCAAATATGGTATGATGCTTGCTTGTAGGGCTGTTACATAGTTTTTGAGATGATATATTTGAAGATGACATAGATATTATTTATTGAACACCTTTATGATAGGTTCTAATATGTTATCTCATTAATCATCACCAGAGACCCGTAAGGTAGACTACCATCTGCATTTGATACATGAAAAAATGGGCTCAGAGAATTTAAGTAACTTACCCAGACTCACATAGTTAGCACATATCTGAGCTGGGGTTCAAGCCCTGGTCGTTTTGATTCTAAAGCCTGTTGTCACTAAGTAGGCACTTGATAAATGTTACTTGAATTAAAAAAACCCACTGAGGATGGTCAACAAGTATGTAAACTACACAAGCTTGACTTTCGATCTAATTCAGGCCAGTTTTCCTGTTACCTGCCTAAGTAAACAGATGAATAGCACGGTTGAGCCTGTGCTTTTTACAGCCGTTAAGCAGCCTGGAGAAGCACGGGCATGCTCTGTGGGTTGGGAGAATTGGCAGTACAGGAGATCATGGCAGGAACCAGAGTGTTAGTGCTTACTTTAGAACAGCTTCGTGGTCCTCTAAGAGTAGCACGTCTAGGAAAGTGTCCCGGACCCGGTGTCCTTGAAGTTTGAGGGCTTGGATGCTACGGCAGGCTTCAAGTCGTACACCTGGTGATTTTTCATAGTGGATAGCCCAGAGCAGGAGGTCTGTCAGCTGGGGACTCACTTGGCCAATTTGTCCCAAAGCTGCAGAGAGTAGAGGACAGCATGATTCACTGTCACTTAAGACTGAGTTGGCTATATCCTAGCATCCAGAAACAGCCTTATTAATAAATAATAATAATAAAGTATAGGCAACCACTTACTAAATTAAATATTGCAAATGCTAAACTAAGTATTTTGTCTGTATCTTCCCTTTTAGATGATGTCACCATTAGAATCTTAGGGATGGGTTAGAGCTGGACATTATCTCCAAAGGATTCCTAGGAGGGGGGTGTCCATTAGGATGTGAGAATACATTAATTTACCTATTTATCTAGGGATGAGATACAGGATAGATAACTCAGAAGACCAGCCTAGCCAAGGCAGGGTAATGGGGAAAGAAGGCACAATTACTTCACAGGTTTACCCAGGGCTGATTCTTATGGGGACCTGCCAGGCTGTCAGAGAGATGCAATGTCAAAGATCCCTAAAAAGAAACTAGGAAAATTTGAGGGCAGGATTTTAGGTTTGTAGCAGTCTTGAATCTGGTCCGACCTATGTTTGAAACTTCCAGAGAAAGCAAGCGTATCCAACCATGGATACCTACCTGGAACTCATACCTAATTCTATTGGCCAGGGACTGTCCTGTCAGCCCTTTGCCTTAACAAGTTTTACGTAGTCCTAGACTCGGGATCCTTAACTACAAATTAAAAAGAAGAAAATAATCTTTAATTTCTGGGGCAAGGAACTTCTGAGAAGCTGTGATCATCCCCTCCCCTGTACTCTATCCTCTTCCTGGAGAGATTCTGGGGGTCATCTCTACTAACATATGGGCAAGTATTAGACATTGAGAGCTGGGGCCACTCCTGTAATACCTCGAATGGCAAAGGCCTTGATTTTCCAGTAGGGATCTTTCTCTGTCAGATTCAGAAGGCATTCAAGGACCTGGGATGGATAAAAAGCAGTGTTGAGTGGAGAGAATCAGAGCAAGAATGAACCAGGACAGGGACCCCTCTTGTCTCTAAAATGTGCTTTAACTAAAAAAGTGACCTTCTGTCAAATCTAGTGACCAATGAGCTGGAGCCTGAAGTATATTAGCCTACCCACATGGTGTTTTATCTCGTATCTGTAGATTGATTTTTCTCAGCTCAGATCTATGGTCATACAGGCTTCTTTTGAACACCTCCATCAGGTTTTCCACTAGTGACTAGAAATTATAACTCCATTCACTGGAGTTGGTCCTGAAGCCTCTCAGCACCCATGTAATGAGCTAGTTAACTGAGGTGAGAACGGGATTCAGGGATGTGTTAGAGTGAAGTCTGGGCTGGCTTGGAGCTAAATGTGGTCCTACCTGTTGATGTGGTCTACGTAATCCCCTCACCTTCCTGGTTCTGATCTCTCATTCTGTGTCCCCACAGAATGCTGAGTGTACTGGGTAGAAGGGAAGCACAGGGTAATGACCCCTTGGGTTAATCAGGTAAGACGGGTACATGTTTCCTTGACTCACCATCTTATCACGGATCTGCAGGGCACCGGCTGCCAAACAAGCTGCCTGCCGAACTGCCATGAAGTCATCAGAGAAGCAGTTCAGGAAGCTGGGGAGAAGCTTGGTGGTCATGAGTTTGAGCCCACGAATCAGGGAGAGGGCTTCCACACGCTCGTGAGGATTTCCTTGCCCCAGCTTGACTCTGTAAAGCACAGGTGCTGTTATTTTCCCTCCATAAACTTTTGATGCCCGCCCCCCCCCCCAGTGTCCTCAGGATGGAATCCAACTTCTGTAGGTGCTCTATTATCCATTCCCACCCTTTCCTAGTTAGCCTTATGCCCATTAGGTTGTTTCGCTGGGTAGAGACCTCAACTGTTTATTTACTTGAATCCCTATTACCTAACATACATTAGGCACTAAATTATGTTGGATGACTGAATAAAGGAAACTTTAAACATGCACTTCTTGATATAGTCAAGTTCTCTTCCCCACTTGCTTTCACATGTGCCATCTTCATTTCTGTATTTGGCTCCCAGTATAGAATGTCTTTTCTTCTCTTGCCTATGTTGTGGTATCCATCCTTCATGAAAATTGACCTTACTAGGCATTGTAAATCCTGCCTGTATAGTCAGTCATACATCTGAGCTCTCTCAAACATTAAAACTGCCTAACACCTAGTGGGTACTCAGTGAATGATTCTTTCCTTAGCCACATTGTTAGTGTTTGTAGGGACTGTTAACTTTTTATTCTATTGAAAGAAAAAAATCCTACAATGGGATCTAGTACAATGCTGAGCATATAGAGCAGCTCAACAAACACTGGCTGGATCCCAGGTTCCCTGAACAGTGAATAGAAGAGGTTCTCCCTCTGGGTTGACGAGGTGCTACCTGATTGTGTCATGCACTTCTTTCCCAAGGTTCATTTGCCCCAGAGCCCGGGCAGCTGCGTGTCTCACTTTCTTATTCCAGTCACTCAACATCAGCTGGATCAACTTATGTTTCATATCCTATAAATAAGTGTCATAATTAGCTACCATTGATTGAATGACAGTTTTGTACTTGGCACTGTGCTAAGTGTTTTTACCCATCACTTAAATCCTCCCAAACGATCCAGTAAGGCAGTTATTACCATTTAAAGGTGACAAAAATAGAGGCTTAGATTTCTTGCCCAAGGTTAACCTGCTTAGTGCTGGAGCCAGGACTCAGACCCAGGCCTGTTTTTGAAGCTCATGTTTTGAACTACTATACTATATTGAGACACTTAAAATTTGAAGGGTAACCAACTCATCCAGCTTTGCCTCAGACTTTCCTGGGTTTAATACTAAATATACTATGTGCTGGATAAACTAGGACAGTTGGCCACCCTATGTGTTGGGACTTCTCTCAAAGGGAAAGGGATGAAGATTACCAGTTGATGATTGTGTAATGTGCCCAAAGCTATTCTCCCTGCCTGAAACATCTCCCTTTTCTACCCCTATCTGGTACCTGATGTTTTTCTATTCTTTTAGGATTGAGCTCAAAAAGCATCTCCTCAGTGAACTCTCCTCTGCCTTCTGTAAGCAATAGGAAATCCCCATAATACTTTACATCTACTTCTGTTATAGCTCTTTATGTATAACATTTACCAAGAGAAGACACATTATCTTTGCATCCCCAATACTAGCATGTTGCCTAGCTTGTAGGATTGGTCAGAAACTGCTTTCTAACTGAATGTGTGAAAGAACTGCTTAATCCCAGCAGTCTGACTTGAAGTTCTCATCTTTACCCCATCCCCTGCTTGCTCTACATGGCTTCTTACTTTCAGTTGGCCATTCTGAGTGACAGATGCTAAGGAGATGAATGTGCAAATAAATCAGATGTTGTTAAAATGATGTTGTTAAATGCAGATTCTGATTGAATTGATCTGGGGTGAGATTTTGCACTTCCAGCAAGCTCCCAGGTGATACTTGTGCTATTGGGGCAGGATTTTAGCAACAGGGCACTACTGTGGCAGCCAAGATGGAATTAATCCAGACTAAAATGTCTTCAGGTGATCATATTGAATGGCCAGATGGTATGCTTTCCACATCGAAATGTGAGGGTCAAAGAGTGGAGGGTGCTCACTTCTCATGAGAATGGCAGTGTTCCGAGCCATTCTTGAGTTACTTGGTGTTATAAGGAAAAGATAATGGTGCACAGGGAGAAGGAGAAAATCTCATTTGCACAGCTGGAGATGATTTTAAAATTATAGCAAGAAAGAGACCAGGTGCAAGCCTAAGTGGTGGTCAGGGCTTCCCTTGCCTGGAGGTCTTTTTTCAGCTCTAAGTCTTATTCAGCTGTCCCACGCTCCTTCACGGGATTTTTAAGTGATAAGTTCAGCCCACACTAGCCTCTGAAAAGTTTTAAGAGAGTACCTTGGTTTTATCACTTGTTCTTGAATCATTTGTGTACGTTAGCCTTGTTACTTCAACTCTAATGTCAGGTTTCTGAAAGAAGGGACTGTGTTGACTGATACTTATAAAGTACCTTGATGTTGAGGCAATGTCAGATTACTATAAAGGTTTCTAAACCTTATCTTTTTTTCTTGCTTATTTCATTGTAGGTAGGTTATAAGCAGTTTGTGAGCTGCTACCATGCTGGGAAGCAGTGGCTTACATAACAAGAATATGTTGGCATTTGGAGAGAATTCTGGGTTAAGAGTAAGAGGTAGCAATGTAGGCACAGACATCTGTTTGGTAAGAATGGGACACTAAATAACAGTAAAAGTGGAAGAGGTCCCTAGCCCGGTTTTGCTTAGGCTTTCTGTCCTGGAAACAGAAAGAGAGAAGAAGTCTTACCAAACTGACATTTCCACCAATCCGGGAGAGAACCCGGCAGGCCACAATCCGGTCTTTCCACTGGTGGCTGTTCAGCTCCACAGCAAGCATGGTGTGTATCAGGGTCTGAGGAAATGGAAGACTTTCTTGGTTATTTGGTATGGTTATTCATGATCACTGTTAGAGATGTCAGAACCTTGAAGAAGTTACAAACTAACATGGCATCCAGCATAATTAATGTCACAAACACATGAGATGCCCATCCCTAGCAAAGGAAAGTGGATTTACAAGATACGGGGTACTCTTCCATCCAAGCCAGCTGACTTCTGGGATCATAAATCAGGGAACAAAATACATATTTAGTAATCTGAATGGAAATTCCTGGGATCTTCCTTTAACTATCTTTAACTATCTTTCCCACTAAAATGAGTTGTACATGCCTCAATCTGTGAGTTTCACATTTCTACTAAAGGTAAACCCAGTTGTAGGTCTGTTCAGTTTTCAATGGTTAACCTCTAGTAGAAGCAAATTCTACACAGCACAACTCTTCTTGTATACAGTTAGAAACCATCTACAGCCTACTCCCACCTTTCTCAATCAGCTGCTGTCACTTTTCCCTGTATATGCCCCAGTTCACCCACACTTAGCCCAGTTTTACCTGTGCTGGAGTTCATCCTATCCAATCACTTGCATTTTCAGTTCCTTACATGCACTGACCTCAAAGACCCAATTGTTCTCCCAAAACTTGATTTCTTTCTCTGACCCTGTAATGGACACATACTGTCTTCCCATTGAGATGGCTCAGGAGCATACAAGACTGGTGCTCGGTGTCCTCATCCTTCCTGGTAAACAGCTGATGGAGGATCCTCTTAATCACAGGATAAGTGGCAGCACCTTCCAGAGCCAGGCACTGAGCTGCAGCCCAGCTGTCCACGCTATTACCTGCCACAGTGGGGTGAATAAAGGAGTCCAGAATGGCTGTGTGTTCTCCCCACAGAGAGGACAGCTTTGATACCTCACTCTCCTGTGCCCTCCCAGTCTAGAAATTCAGTCCCTTATTTAAACCGTATTTAACTGGATTGTATCAAGTCTAAATATAGACTGAAAATCTTAACCTGAAAAATCAGATCCTAAAATATTTTTGTTAGGTAACAGCCATAAGGCACTCTGGCTTGAGTGAGAAAGAGAGATTGGGAAGTCTGGAGTGGAGGCTTTCTTAAGACAGAGGAATTAAGTTGTTGAGTGCCTCTAAACCGGTCAGCCAGTTGTCCTCACTCCCTCCTCCCCACAGCTGCATCCAGACAAGGAATAGGCACATCTTTCAGATGGAGCAGTTCGGCACCTTGGGCCTATCACTGGACAGAACCTTTTTGCTTGTATTACTCCAACAATGCATGTAGACAATGCCTGTAAGTTAATATGCAAAAATGGAAGCATGATGTGTTCAAATGGTAATTTTAAAATTTTCAGATTGTATTCTTTCATATTGTTACACATCATCTTTTCAATTGAAAATCTGGTTGTGTGAAAAAGGGGGCATGTTTTCTAGGCAAATGTACTGATGAAATGTTTAGCCCAGGTACCACTAGGTGGCAGTGCTCCCACTCTGTAAAAGTACCTAGGAAGAACAAATCTCTGAATATTCTAACATAAACCCAAACCCAGTACAGTAGACATCACAGAGCACGATGGTGGAGAAGAAAGGATGAGGAAAAGCTGATAGTGAGATGCCCTCTCTTTATCCCCAAATTTCCAGGTCATAACAAGAAGTTACTCACCCTTCAAAAGGGCAGTCTGCATGATGTCCCGGGCAAGGGGATTATGTGACTGTACGGCATACTGGCATACTGCTGCTGCCATCCGCACATTGGCATTCTTGTCACAAAGAGCAGCCTTCAGGGCGGGCTGTAGAACCTCTGGCAAGCCCTGGATAGGTGGGGCTTTCACACTTTCTTTGTGATCAAAAGAGAGCCAGAAAGAAGGTGTTAGCTAGCCCCTTTGCTTTTCTCTGAAACACAGCCTTTTTCCTGTAGCCACGTGGTGACCAAGCTCAGTCTCCATTGCAGGTGCTTATTGCTACTTAATTAGAGTTTAGTTGAGCCCCTGCAATGGGCAGGATTTTATGGCTCACTTTTGTGCTGGGTATGCCCGTTCCTAACCCTTTATCACCTGATCTCTGCAGAGCTGTATTCAAGCCAAAGGAGAATGTTTCCAGCTAGGCTATCGTGACCTTCACCATTAGTTTTAGTGATGAAAATCAACCTAATTATATATTTTTGTATTTTTAATAATAGTAAATATATTTAGATAGTGCTTTGCCATTTATATAGTGTTTCATTTTCACGATCTCATTCAGGCTTCTAACCTTCATTGAAGTAGGCGAGGTAGGTATTACTGCAAGAGCTCACCTGAAATACATGTACTTCAGGAGTCCTTTTAGGTTTAACTAAACAGACTCACAAGACTATTAGGTCACATATGCCACTAGTCTTTAGAGGGAAATAGGATGTAAGCACAGTGTTCCCATAGGACGGCATCAAGCGTTTCTTTTGGCCAGAGTTCTTGAGGTTTTTTGTCTAGCATTCCATGGAGCCTTCTGGGGTAGCCACTCCAGGTTTAAATCTTATGTTGCACTGGAGTTATTATCTCTTATATAACAACTCTGTAGATATAATTCCAGAGTTCTCAAAGGGCATGCCTTGATAAGTCACAGCATCCATGGGAGCCCAAAGGATGGTGACTCCTTCAGGCGTGTATATTTCACTTGTAGTTCTTTTCAGTCCAAATGCAGTTTATCAATCAGGGTTCATTTTTATCAAGCAATGTTGCCTACAAAGATAGTTCCTACCCTTATCAAGTTATCAAGGCAACAGGTAGGCATTTAACTAAAGCTCATTTCTCAATTAGAAGAGGAAATGTTTTGTTAACCTTTTGTCCACAACTATCTTCATTTTATAGATAAGGAATTTGAAGCTCAGAGAAGTTAACTGACTTCCCAAGAAGTGGCAGAGCTAGACCTGTAATTTAAGTTTTTAAAATTTCTTATCTGTCCTTTTTACTACTGTTATGGGCCACTAAACCATCTGTTAAGAATGAGCTAGATGGAAATATGTGCATTTCAGGAAAATAAACAAGTCAATTGAGTACTTCAAGAAATAATAACATAAGTTCCTTTGGGAAGGTGTCAGGAGGAAACAAGGCATATCAGAATCTAGACACCGAGGAAAGGGATCACCTGAAAGGCACAATTCTGGGGAAAGAAAAAAACACATTCTTTGTATGTATGTGGAAGATTTGGGGATGAGATAATATGTATTGCCACCTATTGAAGGTTTTCTGTGTGTGCCAGGCGCTAACATACATCATTCCATTTCATATCCAAGAAAATAAACAGTTAAAATAGAAAATGTATATGAGTGGAAGAATACAGCAGGAACACCAAACCAAGCCTGGGTGATGGGGCAGGAAGACTCCTCAGAGGAGGTGATAACTTTAGCTTAACACTGAAGGGCATGTATAGAAGTTAATCAGGTGAAGAGACAGTTTTCCAGCAGAGGAAGCAGCAAATTTGAAAACCTGGAGTTAAAATGCCCATATCTGGAACTCAGTGGATGGGAAATAAGTGAAATGAAACTCTAAAAACCTGACAACTTTATAGAGATAAAATTAGTCCCCATCTCTGAGAAGTTCCTTGCCTGATAGAGATGGCAGAAAAGTAAACAGTTATGACAGGATGATAAATATTAGAGCAGAATAATATTAGGATGCTACCAGCAGCAGAGAAGGAAAAAGTGTCAGCTCAGGCTTCACACAAAAGATGTATCTGAGAGGGCACTTGAGGGATAAGAGTCAATTTGTTTTATGTCCTTTCAATAGCATTTTATAGTTTCCATCATCTGGGTCCTGTGCCTTGTTAAACCAGCTCCTTAGTAGATTATGGTTTCAGCTCTCAAAAGTGGGAAATTTTCCTTTTAAGTGCTTATTGCTAGCAAAGAAAAAAGCTATTGACATTCATTTCCTTTTCAAAAGATTACAGATCAAGGTGGGGAGGGATAAATTAGGGGTTAAGATTAACAGACACACATTACTATATATAAATTAGATAAACAACAAGGGCCTACATATAGTACAGAGAACTATATTCAATTTCATGTAATAACATATAATAGAAAAGAATCTGGAAAGAAAAAATATATATGTATGCATATGTATAACTCACTTTGCTGTAAGCCTGAAATTAACATTGTAAATCAACTATACTTTATTAAAATTTTTTTTAAAAAAGATTACAGACCATTAGAACAAATGGCCAAGTCTTTAATTCATTTTATAAAGCTAGTAAAAACTAAAACTTAATAAAGATAGTATAAATAAAAACAAAACTACTGATTTCACTTAGGAAGGTAGTGAAACATTCTAAAATATTAACAAATCAAACCCAGGGGAGTAATAAAAGAATGATCCACTAGGATTTACTCTAAGAAGTTAACAACAGAATTTATCATATCCACAAATTAAAAGAGAAAAAACTAGAAAATGGCTAATAAAATTTAGGACTCAATTTTGAAATAAAGAGAAAAGCCCACATATACATTGGCATATGTTTGTAAAAGCATAGAGAAAGGTGTAGAATGCCAGACTAAACATTGGCTGCCCTGGAGAATGACATGGGCATGGGATTAAGACTGGGAAGTGGGTTGGGGAAAGGTAATGACCTCTTTTTATATTCCTCTGTGTTGACTGATAATGACACTTTATATATTTCTTTTATAATTAAAAAAAAAAAAGTTTAGCAGGCAGAATCAGTACATTCAGTTGGTTGTGGGGGTGAGGAAGGATTTGTCCAAGATGAATCCCAGGGTCCTGTCTTGAAAACTGGATAGATTATGGGGCTACTGATTGAGATCTGGAATATGGGGAAGGGGTCTATGGTGATGAGTTCAGTTTGGGACATGTTGAGTTTGAGACAGATTGTCAAAAGAAGGGCTAAAATGGAGTTGGGATAAAAGTGTGTATATACATATACTTTCTGGCTATTATGAATAGGATCTCTCAAAGTAGAACAATGTGAACTTTGTAAGCTACTGAGCAAAGCATGATGAAATTAATTAGTGCAAAAAGCACTAGACTAGAAGTCAGGAATTTCAAACTCATCTCTATGGCTGATAAGGTGTACATTCAGGCCAGTCTCATTTTGTACAATGATCTCAGAGAAGCTCCAAGGTCCCTGTCAGTTCAAAATCTCTATGGCTCTGTGAATTATATTCTCAAGCAGTCCAGTTCTGGCTCTCACCTGAGTCCTCCTGGCTGATGGCAATCCGGGGCCGTTCTAACGCAGCTGTGGCACATGTGATGATGGCTTGGATCCGAATGTCATCATGGATGTCCACCAAGCTCTGCAGTAGGCCCTCTATTGTCTTATAGTGCCACTCAATGACTGTGCCACAAGGCGGAAAATTAGAAGAGAACCACTTGGTTAGAGTAAGATACTGTGTTGCAGGCAGGGGACAAGAAGTCCCCTTCTCCCAGGACAATTCAAGCAAAACATTAGCTCAGAAGAATAAAGGGCCCCAGAGATGGGGTTCTTGGGAAAGTTATTTCTCTGATGATCCATGTACCTTCTTAGGTACTTCCCAAACAAAACTACTCCCAATCCCATCCTATATTCTATCATCTTTTGCTTAAATAAGTCTTTATTGTTATATCTAATAGTATGGGCAGTAAAACATAGTGGTTAAGAGGACTTTGTTGTCAGACATACCTGGTTTGGAATCAGAATTATCAGTTGTATGACCTTGGATAAGTTACTTAACCACTCTAGGCTTGAGATTTCTCATTTGTAAAATGGGAATAATGCTGGAATCTACCATATTGCATTACTTTGAGTATTAAATGAGTTAACTAGAGAAAGTATTGAGCAAAATGTCTGCAAGATAATAAGGGCTCAGATGTTAATGACTGTGGTTATCATTAGGTTTCCTTGACTTTGAAGACTCTTCTGTCTGGCTTTCAAGGTCTTCTTCCTTTTAATGCTAGCTGCTCTCTTTGTTAGGTATGAACCGTTTATTTTAGTGCTCCCACCACTTGTAGATGCTCTCTACTGGTAGCTTTTACCCTTTTTTTGTTTATCTGATCCAGTTTAGGTGATGGATCACTTCTCTTTTTCCTGCACTAACTAGTTTTTTTTTTTTTCTTTTTTTAAACGGAGGTACTGGGGATTGAACCCAAGACCTCATGCATATTAAGCATGCACTCTACCACTGAGTTATTGCCACCCCCACCCCAACTAGTTTTTTATATTCTGAAAGCCAGCAGTCCTTGAGTCCTCAAATCTTGCAGCTTCTAGTAGTCCTTGCTGGGCCCTTCCTCTGCCCCAGGCACTCAGCCTTCTACTCCCATAACTCTGAAGGCAAAGTAGATATGTGATAATCCCAGCTTTACAAATGAATTTCGGAGAGGGGTTATTTATACTATAGTCAACTGCAATTTCTTTTGATCACTACATTTCCACTGCTTGGGCAGCATATTTTGCCCTTCCCTTCATGCATCATTTATTGATTGGAAAGTTTCAGAGATCAGTAAGATAGGATCTCTGCCTGTGAAGAGTTCTCAGTATAGTGAGTTTCCACAAATCAAAATTACTGACGTAAAACTCGCTCATGTAAAAAGCATCTAGATAAATGCAAATTGTCACTGTGTGAAAGGCTCTCTCATCCAATCTAACCTTGATGAGGCAACCAGATTTTTATGTTTATAAGAGAGGGAGGGATCTTCAAAGATTGAGAAACGCTAGGCCAAGGTGAGAACCTCCTCCCTCACAAATACATGCTGATATGTCAGGCCCCTGGCCTGCCCCTACTTCACTCACTCAGAGCCCAGGCGATCCTCCATTCCTGCAGCATCCTCCGCAGGGCCACCAGTTCCCAAGTCACATTCTCCTTCAGTGACTCTGCCTGCTTCTTCAGTCTCCTGGTCTTCATGGGCGTGTCCTCCTCAGCCACCTGCAGCAGCAGATCCTTGGCCGGGGTGGGCAAAGCTGTCCAACGCAGGGCTCCTTTGACAGGCCTGCAAGCTGTGTGGTATGGCAGTACAAGGTATTTTCACCCCACTGCCCTAGGCCTGTGTCCCCAGCCAGCATCACATTCCTATTTCTGACTAGCACCAAGGCAAAACAAAGCTGTCCAGCATGAACTTTCCTATGATTATGTAGAGAAACAAGGACAAGATCCATAAGGAGTTATGACAAGTCCTGACTACAGACATGATAAAGCCATGATGATAGGGCAGAGAAATTTGGGGAAGAAAAACTGAGATGCATACAAACCCTTTTATAAGTTTAATAAATCTTTAGGAAAATAAATGTTTATACGTAGCAAGGTTTGCTCATAAAATTCAATATTTGACATATTGCCATTTAAAGTAGAATGTTATTGGCCATTAATTCCTAGTTTATTAAGTTTTCTTTTTAATGTTTTTAATTTGGGAGGAGGAAGGGTGCTATAAGCTGCTAAAGTTTTTAAAGTGCCTTGCTGTAGGAATGATCAGTATCTCAGTTTAATAAGGGAGCTGAAGCCCCAGAAGGTGACCCAAGGCTTTGCTTGCATGCTTTCTTCACTGCTTTATAGCGGTAGTCCTCAACATAGAAGGAGCATATGTGGGTTTGGTGGAAACTGCCCATACCTGCTGTCATTAGCACCTCTATCCTAGTGGCTACTGCCTATAGGGCGAGGCAACACTAGAGACAGAGATTTGGGGCTGGTGGGAAAAAGAAGCGGTCACTACCATTGCTAGTTTCTGCACACCAGGGGCCCATCTGAACAACGACACTGTGAAGAACAGAGTCTTGGAGCATGGGCACTTTTTGTTTCATAAGCTCTTTTCTCGGTTGGCTCCTTCCCCACCACCTTACCTGTCTTACAGAATGAGTAATGATGTACTTGTGAAACAGAAACTTGAAACACAGGTTGACCCTAGGGCCTGAAGCCAGTATGGGCCTGAGAATGGAATGGGAGGGTAGAGTCAGCCCAAGGAAAAAGGTCCGAGTGCTAGGTCAGGGATTTCATGTACTTCCTCTGGAAGCATTAAGATGGTATCTGTCCTATTGGTAATTACTGGCCTAAACCACTTGGTTATACCTAAGTTCCACCTGATTTCAACTGTATGGGCCACAAAGGCTTTTCCTAGCTACAGTTAGTACTATAATTTTACGAGATGATTTTTAGTTGGTAGGAAAGGACTCCCCTAGATGTTGGTGGAGCTCCAGCCTATGAAAAGGGGCCTTAAAGAAATAGCCACACTTCCATCTTTACCCCCATTGTAGCTTCCTGCTTACGTGGTTCAGGAACTGGCTGAGAAGTCCACCTTTCTGGGGTTTCAGGGAAGACCTTAGATAGCTGCTTGTTATATCGATTGAGGTTTTCCAGGAAAATCTGGTCTCTCTTTGCACCAATCTGGTGGATGACCTGGACTTTATCTGTGAACAGATAAAGAAATAATGAATCCCCAGCATGTCCCTCCTTCTTCTCTTCCTGGGTTTTTGGCACCAGGATGAGACTTAGTTTCCTTTTGCCCTACCCTAAGCCCCTAGGACTCATGGCTACCATGCTGTGCGGGCATCCCTTGAAGTTGACTATTGCTTGGACATAGGAACTGGTGGCCTCATAAAGGCAAGTCAGAACCTAGCTTATAGGCATTGTCCCCCAAGAAAACCTAGATACTAATGAAGGGGTACCTAATTCATCTGTTATCAGTCATAAATACCTTTGTCTGAATAATTTTGTTAAAAACTTTAAGAAGACTTTCAATTGAAAGCAGTTTAGGAACATCATGGCGGTAGAGAAGAATAAACAGCTTGGAACATGCAGACCTCGATCATGTATCCTGGAAGCCCAGGCATCTCAAGGATAGCAAGATAGCAAGATGGAAGGGGAAGGTAGTAGACATTTATGGGGCACTGGACAAGAAGTATTATATTTCTTGTCTACTGGAAGTTCATTTTTGTTACTACTGTTTTACAAATAAGGTACATAAGGCTCAGAGAGATTATATAATTTGCTGAAGGTTAGTAGGAAGGGGCTAAGCCAGGATTTAAACTCAAATCTGCCTGACCCTAAAGCCTGTGATTTTTTTTTCCAATATAGCACCTCAGTGGGGGACTATCTCAATGAGAGAAGGGAGAAGGGTGCACAGAGAAGAGGTAGGTTGTTTCCAAAGCCAATCTTGCTTACTTTGCAA
Organism: Camelus dromedarius; assembly: GCF_036321535.1. Taxonomy (NCBI): domain Eukaryota; kingdom Metazoa; phylum Chordata; class Mammalia; order Artiodactyla; family Camelidae; genus Camelus; species Camelus dromedarius. Next base: position 68,953,752 of record NC_087440.1, read on the forward strand.
TCCTACCCTCCACTGCTTCCTTAGTAAGCATAAAGGGAGAAGAGGAAGAATAGTTTCCTCCCCATCAGATACCTACCCCCCCCAAAAAAAACCTTCCTGTGCTAGTAACCAGGAGATGTTACCATGAACACCTGGTTCCTCCAGGGCCTCTCACCCACACCCACGACTGTTTCATCCCCCAGCTACCTTCTACTTCCCTGCTCCATGTCCACCTCAGCCCCCACCACAGGGCCCCAGCTCTGTTACCAAAGTAAATCTCCTGTTCAAAGGTGTTGTCCGTGGAGTAAGCAAACTTTCCAGCTCGGGGATTCACCTGTCGGAAGTAGCTTTGGTTTGAGGGCTGGTAGGCACTGCCCTTTACATCGATATTTTCGGCGGTCTTATTGTTGCCAGGCATGGTTTCAACTGTCTGCACTTGTGGCAAGTAATTGGGCAATCTTGGCAAGAGTGAGGTGGGGAGAGAAGCAGGGATAGGTAGCTTTAAAACTGGTGCTCTTAGAGGGTGCATGGACTTGGGGACGGGAACCCACTTCCTACATTACCTCACTTTGGCTATCATGTATGTAGTTATTTAGAGGACAGTCTGTAAGCTCTGCAAAGGATAGGTCCATGTCTGTCTCTATTATGTTGTATTCCCAGCACTTGCAGAGTACCTGGAAAGTAGTGGGAATGCAATTTATATTTGCCCAATAAATGAATAAACCTTTTCACTTATTTTTAGTTCAATTTTGGGAATCAAGGAGATTATAACAGCCCCAGTCGTCCCTCTAGCTATAAATGAGAAGGACGCAATCTGAGAAATGCGCAGTTATCCTCCTCTCTTGGGTTGCTTAGTTCTCTATCCTGCTGCCAGTCAGTTCTGAGTCAGTGACACTGACTCCTTATTCAAAGTGAAGCAGGACCAGAGCCATGAGGTCTCTGCCTTCCTCACTCTCATCATGGACACATTTCTCGGAGCACCTGGATAGTAACTGGAACAGCAGAATGGTTAAGTCTGCTGGGAAAGGCTGAGAATTGCATTCTTTTATAGGCAGTGGTTCTCAACTAGGAGCGATTTTGTTCCTCAAAGGGACATATGTCAATGTCTGGAGACATCTTGGGTTGTCACAATTGGAGGGTGCTACTGGCATCCAGTGGGATGCTGCTAAACATCCTGCAGTGCACAGGACCAGCCCCCCTCAACAAAGAATTGTCCAATCAAGGATGTCAACAGTACCAAGATGGATAAACCCTACTTTATGGAAATCTGAGAAAGCAGGTTGTTGGTGGAAAACGTGAGTCTAATGGGAGAGTGCCTTCTGAAATAAGGAGTGTGAGCCCACCCAGGAGTCCTTGAAGGGGAGCCAGGGATTCTCAAAGGCACAACTGAGTCCCCAGCCAATATACCTGTAATAGACAGGAAGCAGCAGCTCTGGCTTTTTCTCCTGGGTGGGCAGGATGACACTTCGATCCTCAAATTCTGCTGTCTCCTCTTCCTCCAGTTGTTTCAAGAGCTCCAGGTCACTGGTGGAAGTGAGCTCATCCCGGATGTGGCTCCAGTCATATTGCTGGCGCAAGAAGCTCTGCCACTTACTGGGGGACACCCCAGGCCTCAGAGGACGCTTGTTCTGGATCCATCGGGCAGTGCGCTTGTTAAGCTTTTCCAGCACAACAGCCTCCCAGGCTCTGGCCTCCTTCTCAGGAGGTGGAAGCCAGGCTCCCCTCTCTTCCAGGGTCACATCTGGAGAAAGTGACAGATCCAGCATGTCTGGATCCCTGCTGGGACTAAGAACAAGAGGGCCAGATGCTTCCTGGACTGCACTTCCTGGCTTTGATTTCTTCAGCTTCTTAAGATTGGCAGCACTTTCCATCTTCATAGCCTGGGAGGTGACCCTTGTTGAGGGGCCTGAAGAATCCAGGAACTTGAGGCTGACAGGTTTCTCAGGTCTGGCCTTCCTGATCTGGGGAGGCTGAATGATGTTGTCTGCATTGTAGAGATGGTCAAAGCTGTATTGGCTATAAGGAACGCTGGGAAGCCCTCGCTGCCATACCACCTCCTGAGAAAAGCTGAAGTTTGCAGCCGCCTTTTTGAAATATTGGCTCTTGACATGTGCACAACGCTGCGGACTGAAGTGGAGGACTGGAGGCACACTGGAAATGGAGGAGCACTCCTTGTTTCTTGGTTTCAAGTAGAGAATCATGCCCCATCCCAGCCGTGGAGGGAGTGACTGATGGAAACGGTGGGAGAGAAAGGACTTCCCCTTTTGGGTCCTAGTCATTGTTTCTCAGCAAATGCTTCCTTCCACACTGCCTGGTCCAGAGGAAGGCCTGGAGGCGCACCTGTTAAGCGGGTGGGAGGAACTGGTGAGAGCTCTGGGTCAGCAGAAATTGGGAGCCCACAGCAGTACAGTAAGTAGAGAACTTGGAGAACAGATTGGGGGATGGGGGAGGCCATGGAAATTAGAAGGACAAAAGAAAGACTGCAACATTTGAAGTATTCCTTGTGTCAGACCTTTGCTTCTAGTTCTTACATTTGTCCCACAGCTCAGCCCTCATCTCCTTATGAGGGATTGTGGCTTTTCAACAGCATCCCAGGCTTCTAGTTCTCCCCCAAATATTGCTTTCTCCCTCTTCAAAAAGCTTACAGTGTAAAGTTCAGACAACTCAGCCTGACACTCAGGGTTCTCTCTGAGTGTGACCCCAGTTTGTGACCTTGTCCTAACATGTAACCTCTTCTCTCCACTCTTCTAGCTCTTCTCCCAGTGGCCTTCCCTCCACAAGTAGAGCTTCCTTCTGTGACCTCTACATGAAATAGCCTTTCTTCCATACTTGACACAAATTCTATCCATTATTCCAGGCCTGGCTCAATTCCTTCCTGCTCCATAACTCTTTCTTGACCTATCCAGGTCTCCGTGTGATACAAGAATTTATAAATTCCTGCTAGTCCATTCCAGTTATTTTAACTTTTAACCCTGTGACACCTCACATCATTAAGTATTTGGCTGTAACTGCACCGAAAGGACCACATCTCCAGTATGCTGTCCTTCAGAATCACCCAGTACTTTTCCATATTGCTACATAGTCTTCAGTGTTTTATAGCTGCAGAATATTTTATCAAGTAGGTAAGTCACCTTAGATTTCCTTAATTTCCTGGCAAGCTGTTTCCAGGTTCTAGCTAGCATGGAAAACACTGTAGAGAACATATCCCTAGAGTTAGTGCTTTAAAAAAATATTCCTTCTGAAGCACTTCCTCAGCCTTACAATGATAACTGGCAATTATGGAGTACTTTGCTAAAGGCTTTACACTGGGAAGATACTATGGTCTTTATTACCTATGGGAAGAAGCAGAGGCTCACAGAAGTAGGTAAATTACTTCAGACCACATGGACCGTAAGTAGAAGAGTCAGGCTTCAAAGCCACCTGCCAGATTCCAACCCCAGAGAACTTCTGTGCCACACTGGCTTTGGCTTAGGCTCCACTCTCCACCAGTCATTGTGTTGGCCTTGCCATTCCCAGGGGCAGGTAGGCCTCCCCACAAACATTAAGCAAGAAGGTGAGGCCATTATTCGGTGTCCTGTCATGCTTTGTGCCTTTCCTTTCCTTTGCACAAGGTGCCCGTTAGCCTAGATCTGACTCCTTTCTTTCTTGCACAATACCCAGCACAATACCTTCTCTCCTTAGGGCTTGATTTGTTCCATTGTCTTCTGTGTATTAAATCTGACCTCTTGGTGTGTTTCTTTTTGTTAGGGGTCAGCTTTTATCTAGATGTCACTAGGCCAGAATTAATAACCTAACTCAGATTAAGTCACACATGATTAATGTGATACCCCTCCAGAAATTTTTGCATATAAGGTTAAATTTAGTTGTTCCATCTCTTCACAACCATGAAGGCAACATGGCCACAGGGCACTATTTAAAAAGTTAGACTAGAAAAATTAGGGCAAGCCTAGAGGGTGGTCAACAGGTGATATTTCTCCTTAAACAGTGCCTGCTCTCACTGGTTGAAAATGAATTGCTAGATGAAAACAATATTAGTGTCTTCCTTCCTTGTATATTTCCTAATAGAACATTGTATCATTCTTTTTTTTCCCCTTAAGTTTGTGCTTTATTTTTAAAATTTAATTTAATTTAATTTGTATATATTTGTATTGAAGTATAGTCAGTTTGCAATGTTGCATCAATTTCTGGTGTACAGCATAATGCTCCAATCATACATGAACATACATATATTTGTTTTCATATTCTTTTTCACCATAAGTTACGACAAGATATTGAACATAGTTCCCTGTGCTATACAGTATGAACTTGCTATTTATCTATTTTATATATATTAGTTAATGTCTGCAAATCTTGAACTCCCAATTTATCCCTTCCCACCCTCTTCCCCCCAGTAACCTTGTTTGTTTTCTATGTCTGTGAGTCTGTTTCTGTTTTGTAAATAAGTTCATTTGTATCTTTTTTTTTTAGATTCCACATATAAGTGATATCATATGGCATTTTTCTTTCTCTTTATGGCTTATTTCACTTAAAATGACAATCTCCATGTCCATCCATGTTGCTGCAAGTGGTCTGATTTTATTTTTTATGGCTGAGTAGTATTCCACTGTATAAATATACCACAACTTCTTTATGCAGTCATCTGTCAATGGACATTTAGGTTGTTTCCATGTCTTAGCTATTTTAAATAGTGCTGCTATGAACATTGGGGTGCATGTATCTTTTTGGATTAAGGTTTCCTCTGGATATATGCTCAGGAGTGGAATTGCTGGACCATAGAGTAAGTCTATTTTTAGTCTTTTGAAGAATATCCATACTGTCTTCCATAACAGCTGCACCAAACTGCATTCACACCAGTAGTGTAGGAGGGTTCCCTTTTCTCCACACCCTCTCCAGCACTTACCATTTGTGGACTTTTGAATGATGACCATTTTGACTAGCATGAGGTAATACCTCATTGTAGTTTTGACTTGCATTCTCTGATAATTAGTGATATTGAGCATTTTTTCAAGTGCCTATTGGCCATTTGTATGTCTTCACTGGAGAACTGCTTGTTTAGGTCTTCTGCCCATTTTTGGATTGGGTTGTTTGTTTTTTTATTAAGTTGTATGAGCTGTTTATACATTCTGAAAATTAAGCCCTTGTCAATCTCATCTTTTGCAAATATTTTCTCCCATTCTGTAGGTTCTCTTTTTGTTTTGCTTAATGTTTCCTTTGCTGTACAAAAGCTTATTAGTTTAATTAGGTGTATCATTCTTAACATATCAATGTGTCAATATCTTGCTCTTAAATCAGGGGGCATTTTGATCCTGAACACTTGAAAAACAGAGTGAGGACTGATTTTACCCCAAGATGACTACCTATATAGAATGACTTTGGGTGTCCTCAGATATATGCCCTTTAGCCTGTGACATATAGAATCTTTAGTTACAATGCCAACATCCCAGAAAGAATACCATATTATCATTATCAGTTATTATAAATCTCAAGGAATAGTTATCATCATCTAAGATGACAGCTTGTTGAAAAAGAAGGAAACACATGATAGATATGTATTATAATGGAACTGGGACAGGACAAATTGTCTTAAGGTCTGTCAGAAGAGTCTTGTCCTGGACAGACTTTAAAGAGTCAGAAGACAAGTGTCAGGCCATGTTCTGCACTTCCCAATCATGTTATCCTGGGCAAATGATTTAATATCCTTGGTTTGCCTGTTTGTCAGTCTAAAAATAGAGTCTGAGACCTGTTCTAGTTTAGTGTTGATATAAAGCTCAAAATTAGGGAACATGTATGGAAGTTCTTTGCAAGCTGCAAAGTATTACATAAATGTGAGGAATTTTTATTATTGATTTAGAGCGTGGCTAATAGAAGGCAAGTCGCTGAGGCCCCACAGACACTGGGCACTTAGGGAACAGTCTAGGAATACTAGGGCCCTAGGCAATGAAAAGAGAAGATGCATAGAGAAGGAAGAAAAGACCTACAAACAGAGTTTGGAAGCTCCATATTATCCAAACTAAATGTTACCTGGACCAACACTGAGGCAGGGTCCACTCCCAACAAATGGCCCTTAAGAACCAAAAGCAGAGTGGCAGGTCTTAGGTGCTTTTGTGCACTGACAGCATAAGAAATTGAATAAATAGCACCCTAAAGTTATTCAAACCTGGTGTAACTGCAGACCAGGCCCTGTAATCTGGTAAGCAGCAACCACTAGCACCATCTCTTGCACTTCTAGAACTTGGCTGGACAGGCAAGGGTAGGGTTGGAAGGTTTATGCTACATGCTTCCAGTTAAAGCCTGGTGTAAGAATCCAGAATCAAAATGGGTGCTAGCTCAGATAGCAGTTCCAAATTTAGCTCCACTCTCCTAGTCACCTTCCCAGTCCTCTCCCCTCACCCCGTGGTGTGGTGCCTTTATTCTGCAGAAATAATTGAAATGGGCTAAATAAATAATGCATGCTAAAAGGAGTAATATCTTTTTTTTTTCTTGTTATTAAAGGAGTGGAAACTGCCACAGAAGAAAAAGCTGTAACCTTAGCACAGTATCTTCTGAGAGCTTTAAAAAAGTAATATACTCTCATCTCCCCCAACAGACTCTGAATTTCTGAGGTTGGGCCCAAGAGGGGACAGTCAGCTTCTGGGAAAGTGTTAGATATGGTTAAAGGACCTTCTGCATCAAGCTATCTGAGGAGTTTGTTAAAATACAGATCCTTATGTCCAAGAGTTCCTGAATGATGCAGTAGGCTGCAAGTGAGACCTAGAAATCTGCATTTTAACAAGCTCTCAGAGGTTCCAATACACATTAAATTTAGAGAAACAACATCCCCAGGAGGTACCTGTGAGATTTATGAAGGAAGCTTGGCTACTGGGGAGAGCAGGATCAGGGAACACAGCTTTTTAATCTGCCTTATTTCAAATCCCCTCTCTCTGCTGCCTCTTACCAGAAAGTTCCCTTCATTTTTTTTCCCCTCAACTTTCTAATTACCATTCTTTGCCATGCACTAACACAGATATACTGCTGTCTCCTGAGATTACTCTGGAAACTCTACCATAAAGAAGATCTGTTCCAACTCTTTTATAGTACAGATTTCAAAATTGAGGTCCAGAAGCTACATGTAAAAGAATGAAATTAGAACATTCTCTGACACCATATACAAAAATAAAATGGATTAAAGACCTAAATGTAAGATCGAATACTATAAGCCTCCAAGAGAAAAACATAGACAGAACACTCTGACATAAATTGCAACAATATTTTTTTATCTGTCTCCTAGAGTAATGGAAATATAAAGAAACAAACGGGACCTAATTAAACTTCAAAAAGCTTTTGCACAGCAAAGGAAACCACTTAAAAAAAAAAAAAGACAACCTACGGAATGGGAGGAAATATTTGCAAAAGATGCGAGTGACAAAGGATTGATTTCCAAAATACACAAACAGCTCATATAGCTCAGTATCAAAAAAATAAACAACGCAATCAAAAATTGGGCAGAAGACCTAAGTAGATATTTCTCCAAAGAAGATATACAGATAGCCAATAAATACACGAAAAGATGCTCAACATCGTTAATCATTAGAGAAATGCAAATCAAAACCACAATGAGGTATCATCTCACACCAGTCAAAATGGCCATCATTCAAAAGTCCACAAATGGTAAGTGCTGGAGACGGTGTGGAGAAAAGGGAACTGTCCTACTGCTGATGAGAATGTAAATTGATGCAACCATTATGGAGAACTATGGTGGTTCCTTAAAAAACTAAAATAGACTTACCCTATGATCCAGCAATCCCACTCCTGGGCATATATCTGGAGGAAACTCTAATTCGAAAAGATACATGCACTTCAATGCTTATAGCAGCACTATTTACAATCGCCATGGCACAGAAGCAAGCTAAATGTCCATTGACAGTAAAACGGATAAAGAAAATGTGGTATGTATGTGTACACACACACACACACACACACACACACACATATACATACACAGTGGAATATTCCTCAGCCACAAAAAAGAATGAAATAATGCCATTTGCAGCAATATGGATGGACCTGGAGATTATCCTACTAAGTGAAGTATATCAGAGAGAGAAAAATAAATATCATATGATATCATTTACATGTGGAATCTAAAAAAATGATACAAATGAACTTATTTACAAAACAGAAATAGACTGCCAGACATAGAAAACAGACTTATGGTTACCAAAGAGGAAAGGCAGGGAGGGTGGGATAAATTAGGAGTTTGGGATTAACAGATACACACTACTATATATAAAATAGATAAGCAACAAGGACCTACTATGTAGCACAGGGAACTATATTCAATATCTTGTAATAACCTATAATGGAAAAAATCTGAAAAGGAATATATATACATGTATCTGAATCACTTCGCTGAACACCTAAAGCTAACACAACATTCTAAATCAACTGTAGTTCAATTAAAAGAAAAAAACCCCAGAAACCTGAGGTCCAGAGAAAAGAGACTAAGATCAGTGCTGATTAGTACCTGAAGCACTACTGATCCTTTGGCACCTCTTCCAAAATCTTTTCAACTACTTCTGGTTGTCTTTAATCAGCTGATGCTAATAAGCTCCTTCACATATTAATGAAGCATCGGTGTTTTGAAATTACCTTCAAAATAGCTTCCCACGCACAATCTTCAAAGGGAAGCAAGGTTCTGCCATCTTAACCTTCCTTAGTTTTAGGTTCCAAAGCTGCTTTTATTGGTTACCAAGCAACCATCTGTTTAGAATTCCCTGAGGCTACTCAGAGAACCTGCCCGTTCAAGCAGGGATGTCTTCAGCTACTTATTAATTATCTTCTTTGTAAAGTGAGCTTTGAGAAATTGCATTGTACTTAATGGTTGGGGGCCAAATCGATTTCTTGGTCATCCTTTGAAAAATAAATTTCTAGGTCTATGCAGCTCATTATCCCCCCACCCCTTCAATATTGGTTCATAAGTCCTACCGAGAAAGAGGCAAAGCAGGGAACACATGAACACCCATTTCTGGCATGCTTCAGACCACCAGGCTGACAGAACAAATGGTAAAGCAGAATGAGTGTCTTTGGGGCCTTTCCCATTCCTCTTTCATCTCTGCCCCTGCTTAATCTCCTTCCTTCACACCATTCAGTTCCATCTCTCCTGCTCCCCAAATTCTGGCCAGATTATCAGCCAATAACACTGTTTTTACAAGGGTACTCTTCAAGTCCTATATTCTTAATAATAAGATTCCAGGCCTACAGAATACTGGTCTTCCGGATTCCCCTTGTGAAAAGAACTGATTTGTCATGACAGTAAGGAGGATTTCTGGGTATAAGGTTCTGTCTTCTAGTTGACCTAGGGCTGTGCTATTCAGGTGGTCACCACCTCTTGCTGACCAACCTGAGCACTGACTTTAGTGCCTCAATTTGTGCTCAGATCCTGGGACCCTCACAAAAAGGGTGAAAGGACATGTTCTCTGAGATGAAATGACTGAAAGACTTAAAAAATTAAACATTAAAACCCTGGTTAAGGTTCCTCAAAAAATTAAACAAAATTACCATGTAATCCAGCAATTCCACTTCTGGGTATACACCCAAAGAATTGAAAGTAGGGGCTCATACAGGTGTTTGTACACCCATGTTCATAGCAGCATATTCACAATAGCCAAAAGGTGGAAACAACCTAAATGTCTATCAGTGGATGAATGGATAAACAAAATGTGTTATATACATACAATGGAATATTATTTAGCCTTAAAAAAGAATGGGGGGGAGGGTAGGGCTTAAGTGGTAGAGCACATGCCTAGTACACACAAGGTCCTGGGTTCAATCCCCAGTACCCCCTCCAAAAAAAAAAAAATTAAAAAGTAAACCTAATTACCTCATCCCCCCCCAAAATAAATTAATGAAAAAAAAAAAGAATAAAATGCTGATATATGTACATACATGGATGAACCTGGAAGGCATTATGCAAAGTGAAATAAACCAGACACAAAAGGACAAATACTGTATGATTCCACTTATATAAGGTATTTAAAATTGTCAAATCATAGAGACAGAAAGTGGAATAGTGATTCTCAGGGGCTGTGGTGGAGAGGGAAGAATGGGGAGTTGTTTTTTAATAGGTACAGAATTTCAGTTTGGGTGGTGAAAAAGGAGATGGATAGTGTCAAAGGTTGCACAACAATGTGAATGTACTTAGTTAAATATGCATTTTTAAATGGTAAATTTTATCTTTGTATATTACCAGGGTTTTTTTTTTTAACCCTGTTTAATTATAAAAGCTATGGATTTGTTTTTTTTCCCCTGTGGTAGAAATGTTGGAGAAAGAAGAAAATTAAAACTGCTCATAATACCCCAAAGCCTAAGACACAATAGTTTAGGGTAGTTTTCTACTAGTCTTTTTTTTTTTTTTTTTTTGTATATGTTGTTTTTTCTTTCTTTCTTTTTTGAGGGGTCAGGTAATTAGGTTTATTCATTTACTTATTTTTTTAGAAGAGGTACTGGGGTTTGAACCCAGGACCTTATGCATGCTAAGCATGTGCTCTACCACCTGAGCTATACCTTCCCCGCTTCTACTATTCGTTTTTAAAAATGTTTATATATATATTTAAGTTCTACAAATTGTTCTTTACATGCTTTCAATGTTATGAAAATTTCCTCATATTCTTCTGCTGTATCATTTTTAATGGCTACTGCTCTCCTTTTACACAGTTATATTACAATTAAATTGATTAAACCAAATTTATATTGCTAGTTTGTTTCTAACTTTTCCTCTGTTAAAACGATATAAGCACTGATATAGCCAAGTATTTACATGCATTTATGAATATTTACTTAGGAGAAATTTCTAGCAGGGGAATTGTGAATCAAAGAGAATGCATCTGTTAAATATTCTTATTCAGATTGCTCTGAAAAAGTCATACCAGTGTATGTATCTACCAACAGTATATGAGTGTTTCCCAAATCTCTGACATAGAACACCATCATGTGAAAGGCAATTAGAGCATAATGGTTTAGAGAAAGGGCTTTGGAATCGGATTGTAAAGGTATAAATCCCAGCATTTCCACATTCTAGCTGTGTAATCTTCAGCAAATCAGGCCACCACTCTGGGCCTTAATTTTCTCCTAAGGTTCTCGTAAGGATTAAGAGTTAGCTGTTATTAATTAAATTCTTTAGTTTCTGAGACTCTTGTGAAAAAAATAAATGTACTGTGAAGTATCCCACAGAACCAGTACAAAAGTAATTGGAACTAAAGGGAGTTGGATGGTTAATGACCAGGGGGACAAGAGAACATCTGAAACTAGGTAAAAAGTTTCTGGGAAAGCTCATGGGGGTGACCTTATTAGGAGCAGAGGCAAACACGAATTTGGTGGGCTTTACGTTTATACAATTTGCAGGCTTCTCTAATAAAAAAGGATATGAATTTATAAATGTAAAATCAAATTCAAGGCCTTGTAAGACACCTGCAGTTAAATCCGATGAAAAATTCACCACTGGGTGGAACCCACAGCTTATGAAAAAGTGGGAAAAGGTGAGAAGGTCCAGGGTGAGAGAGAGATAAGATTTGCCTAAATGGAGCAACATGAGAGACCAATGTAACAAAACATTAACTATTACCTCATTTGGCGAGTTTTACATCCAGAAGGGATGAAGCTAAGGTCATACAACTAGTAAGAGGCCAGGCCTCTTAGATGTGGGATGGTGTGGAAAGCAAGTATATACACAGATAATACACAGGTAAAACACCTTGGTGCACATTTAAAAAGAAAAGTACTATGTTCATTAGCCAGTGTGAATTGCTTAACAAAGTGATAAAACTCAATTCCAGTCCACTCCTCTTGGCTATTAAGTTTGGCTACTGTAACTTTGCTAAGTACCAATTTCCCTCAAGGGCAGGCCTGGTCCAGCCCGCTCTGCACGAGCCAGGAAATTCCTTCCCAACATAAAGTTCCTCTGTGTAGTTTCCCTCTTGCTTTGGAAGGTAGGCCACTGACTGGCTGGACTTCGGCCCTCCAAACTCAATTTTAGCAGGCTGCTCTGCCCCACTGGGCGCTTAGGCTGCAAATAGGCAGCGTGCCGCCAGAGCAGCCCTACCAGTTTCTAAATTGCTCCACAGCCTGTTCAGTTGATCCGAGATCAAAATGGTGGCCTCATTTCCGGCTCTCCTGCGACGGTCCAGATTCTGCCAGTGGTGCCTGACAAGGTGGCCACGGCTGGCAGGACCCACAGAGCTGAGACCCTGTGACCCAATCTCTTGGGCTCCTGCCCGGATGGTGGCGACAATAACGCTGGAGCCCGAGGGCCGCTGCTGCTGGGATGAGCCGGTGCGCATCGCCGTGCGCGGCCTGGCCCCGGGGCAGCGGGTCACGCTGCGCGCGTCCCTGCGCGACGAGAAGGGCGCGCTCTTCCGGGCCCACGCGCGCTACTGCGCCGACGCCCACGGCGGGCTGGACCTGGGGCGCGCGCCCGCGCTGGGCGGCAGCTTTGCGGGGCTCGAGCCCATGGGGCTCTTCTGGGCCCTGGAGCCTGAGAAACCCGTGCTGAGGCTGGTGAAGCGAGACGTGCAGACGCCCTTCGCCGTGAAACTGGAGGTGCTTGATGGCCATGAGCCCGACACCAGGCGGCTCCTGGGCCAGACGGTGCACGAGCGCGACTTCCTGCCGCCCGGGGTGCGGCGCGAGCCGGTGCGCGCGGGCCGGGTGCGCGCCACGCTCTTCCTGCCGCCAGGTGAGCCGCCAGCTTCCCAGGCTGTTTCTGACTGCCTTCCTCTTGTCTCTGAGAGACAAAAGAAAGGATAGTAGGTAGCTCCCAACATTCCGGAAGCCAGGGGGGGCCTGAAATTTTTGGGAAGACGGGAATGGACTGTGAGGCAGGCTGGGGAGGTGGTTCTGTGGCTCCAAAACTGAGCGGTCAGATAAAGGACATCACAAGGAAAGGGGAAAGACAGTTATATTAAAAAAAAAAAAAAAAGTTTGAGGTATCCAGTCTTTAACGTTTTCTTTCAAGTTTCGCAATTTTGCAACTTTGTTTCTGCCAACTAAAAATTGGCATTTGTCACCTCTCTCTACAAGGATTAAATCATGAGCTGCTGCAGCTGTTCAACACACCCTGACAGTTGTTCAGGATCGAGATCAGGAATGAGGCACTCTGCTCTGGGCAAAACTGGCAGAACAGGCCTTCAGATAGATTTTTTTCAGGAGAAGATTTTATAAATTCTCGTGTCTCCCATATCTAGAAAAACACTAAAATTATTAATGGTGACATCTGCTCCTTATGACTAGCAGCAAGCCTCTGCCTAAATGTGGGCTGGACTGCACCTTCCCCCGCTGACTAAAATCATATATAATAATGATGTTCCCCCTACCTGTTTGGAGCAGTTATGCAGAGCTATCTAAAATGCTATCTCCCAGGCTATAGTCCTCATTTTGCCCCAAATGAAACCTAACTCACATCTCTCATGCTGTGTGATTTTATTTCAGTCAACAGTTTTAACTCCCACAGTATACTAAGATGTAAGAAAATTAGCATGAAGGAGGAAGGCCTCTTTCTATCCACTGGAAGTCACCTGAAATTACTGGTTAATTTTATCATTATATACAAAGCAACTGGCCAATGAAAAAATTAAAATATACTTATCCTAATTAGGAATCAGAATTGCAAACCAAACCTATACACTACATTTCACACCCTCAATATTTACCAAAACGTAGAAATCTAACATTACCAATTGTTAACAAATATGTGGAGGGAAAGGAACTCACATAAAAGGAATATAGTTATTCATCTGCTCTGGAAGCAATTTGCTTTTAGAAAGTTAACTATGTCATTCTACTCCTGGTACATGTGCACCAAGAGGTATTAATGTTTCTAAGAGCAAAAACAGACCAAATGTCTGTCACCTATAGAACTAATGAATAAATTGAGGTACATTTACAGCAGGAAAAGGGATTAAACTGCAGTTACAAGAATCAACATGGATGAATCTCAAAAACAGTGTTCATTGAAATAAGTCCCCAAGGAACACATTCAGTATCATTACATTTAGATAAAACTCAAAAAATAAGCAAATAAACAAAATGCCATTTAAGATACATATGTAAGTATAATATTGTAAGAAAATCAAGAGACAAAATCCATGGTAGTGGAAAGTGAGGGAAAGGGCACAGGTACTTTGGGGGCTTTGATGGTAAGAACAGAGTTATTTCTTGAAGTGTTGGGTATAAAGTGTTTGCTTTATTATTCTTTAAATTTTGCACACCAAATACAAACTTTTTATATAAATGGTGAAAATATCCAATAACTAGAATCATACAGTAAGTAGCTTTTTGAGTCTAGCATAATGCATTTGAGATTTATTTGTGTTGCTACCTATATTAGTAGTTTCTTCTTCTTGTCTCTTAGAAGTTTCCCATCATATGGATGTACCACAGTCTGTTTATTCATTTGCCAGCTGAAGAATATTTGGGTTTCACATCTTTGGAGATTATGAATAACGTCACTGCAAACACATGCATCCAAGTTTTTGTGTGAACACAAGTTTTCATTTTTCTTGGGTAAAAACCCAGGAGTGAGAGTGCTGGGTCATATCTTAAGTATATGTTTAACTTTACAAAAAACTGCTCAGCTGTTTTCCAAAGTGGCTGTATCATTTTGCATTTGTTGACCTTAAAAATAAGTCAGCTATTTGACTAGCCAAAATGGGTTAATTTGGGAATAGCAGAGAACTGCAATTTAGGACAAGCAAGCCACAGCAAAAACAATATGCACATCCAACAAACCAAAGAGAGGCAAGATATTTTACAGAGAAAAAGGAGGAGGTTGGGAGGGGTTGTTTTGAACAAAAATACATTGGAGAAAAGTGAGAATTTGAGGTGATGGTGGTTTCTCATTGCTGAGTTGCTGGAGTAGTCAATTTCTTAGAGGAGATGCACTGTACAATTTTTCCCATTGGGGCTTGCAACTGATGATTCTGTCCTGTTGATTTTTCTGTTGTGATCTGTAATTGACAATTCTTCCTGTAATTGATAAGGAGTGGTACTCCTGAGAGCTCCCCATTCTGGCCTCCTGACTCCATTTCAGTGAGGTTTCCTTTTATTAATTTTCACAGTTTTCCCCTTTTAATCAAGACCTTTCTCCAAACAGATTGCTGAAGAGTCAGTAGTCTTTTGTCTGTTGGTGCCAGGAAGGAGCTTTCCTGGCTGTCATGTCCTTCGTTGGAGGGAAACTGTAGAGACTAGAAACCTATTGAAGTCACATTTGAGTAACAAGGAGGGGGAGATGGGAGAACTTTCAGGTACTTTTCATCTTGAGTCAATATTTATCAGGATCCTAAACAGTGGAGATCATCTCCTCATTAGGTACACTGTTTTTAACATAGGTTTGACAGGCTACAAATATAGAATCAAAAGTAACATAACAATTCCAAATTGTATCATGGTTTTAAACCAGGACGGTAGGCCTGAAGGTTGCCAACTGAACAAATACTTATTGGCACTTGCTCTGATTGCAGGGAGAAAAGTTCTCCCTATGGAGGCAAACCTAGAGTCATATATGCCTCCCGGAAGTCCCCATTTAAAGCAGCCATGAAAGCAAACTAGGATGGTGAATACAGCAAGAGCACACTCAGTTTGAAAGAATTAACTGAGTACATTTGGGGCACAGACAGAAAGCAATAGCTGAGGAGCTCTTTGTGAAGATAGAGAAACTTCAAAGATGTTTTAAAATAGTACTGTTATCTCAAACAAACTTTAGGAACCAAATGTGTTATCAGTAATACAGCCTGTAAGGTTGCAAGTCCAGAGACCCTGAATTTGGATAAGAATCCGGAGTCAGTTAATGATTCAGATGAAAAGAGACTTCTGTGAATCCTGAACTGTCTAACAGTCCTAGGCTGGACATCTTGGCAAAGCTTGTCTGGTCAGATGTTGTCTGATTTAATTTCAGGAAATTTTTACTTTAGGTCTTCATATGGTACGAGGTCCAGTCAGGGTTTGGTGCTCTTTTAGATATGTCACGTGAAATGAAGAGTATTCCCTGGAGTCTGGCAGCACAAGGATAGGTTAGCAGTACCTAAAAGTGGCCTTTCCAGTGAGGTTAAAAGCGTCTTTCTGGAGGTGTCTTTTCCAATAGATAAAATCTCCAGGTTGTAAGGTATGATGCTTAAAGTCTTCATACCCTGGGAGCTCACTGAGAAAAGTCTGCTCTACCAAAGCATGGTTGTTTTTACTGGAAACAAATAGGCTTTTACAATATTGAAGTATACCGCCTTTTATCAGCTGCGGATCAAAAGTGGCAGGGGCCAGGTGCATTGGATATCCTGTGACTCTCTCAAAGGGTAGAGTTTGAGTTCCAAAGGCAGTGGATCTGAGATTTAGAAGGACCAATGGCAATTTTTGGCTAAGGTATTTGGAGAGTTTCTACGAATTTTGCCTTTGAGTCTTAATAGTGCCCTTTGTTTGATTTACACTGAGGATTCAGGACGGTAAGAGAGCACAGTGAAAGTGGTGTAAAACCAGACAAACAGCACAGACTTATTGAAGTACCAGACTGGTAAAATGGGTTCCCTGATCACATTGCAGTTGAAGAGGGGTTCCCAGGTAGGGATGATCTCAAACAGAATCTTAGCTACAGAGGAAGAAGTAACTTCTCTATAGAGGGAAGTTCTGGTCCAGTGAGAAAACATACAAACTGTGAATAAAACATTTTTATCCATGAGACAGAAGAAGCTGTATGAAATCCATTTGCCAAAATGTGAACGGCCCATTAGACAATTCAAATTGTGTGGGAAGAGTGCATATAGGCTTTCCTGGACTGTCTTTTGCACAGGAAAGTCAAGTGAGGTGTAGGTACTTTTTGTGACCTTATTAATATTTCCCTACCAATATTTGTTCATGAATGCTATCATTTTATCAACAAATAGACATTGTTTAATGCATGTACAGTGCTAGGGAGTGGGAATTTTAGAATTTCTGGCAAGACTGGATTTTTAGTAAAGTATATAGGGGTTGGGCCATAAAAGAAAAATTTGGAATTAATTTTGAGAGTAGGTAGCTAGTCCGAGAAAACCTATAATTAGAACTTAATTTTAGGTTTTGGGAAGTTTAGGATGTCACAAAATCTACCTGGATCAAATGTAGTGTTGCCATTGTAAGGTGTACTTAATATCCAACTCGAGTTAGAGCAAACTGCAAATTTTCTTTGGAGAGTGTGTGTCCCTTGAAGGCCAAAAGTTTTAACAGGTGGATGCTGTCTTCCCACAAAGGGTTCTGAGGAGAGCAGAGAAGCAAATCATTAACATACTGTAACAAAGTGCAGCCTGCAGAAAAGTGTATATTATCCAAATCAGCTTTCAAGACTTGTGAAAATGAAGAGGGACTCCCTGTGTAACCTGGGGCATTACTGTCAAGGTGTATTGCTTTTCTTCCCAAGTGAAAGTAAAAATGTATTGGCTAGCCTTATCAATTGGAATACTAAGGAATGCACTGTATAAATAAACTGCAGTGAAAAACTTGCTTTCATTGGGAATGGATGTCAGTAGTGTGTGGGTGTTAGGAACAACAAGGTGTGGAGGATAAAAATGTTTATTGCTCATAAGTCCTGGACAAACCTTCTGCCTCAGCCATTGGATTTTCTCACAGACTAAATAAGAGTATTCCAGGGACTAACAGGGGATAATGAGGCCTTGAGCCTTGTAATCCTCTATTATGGACTTTATGCCTTGAAAAACTTCTTTATTTCCAAGGTACTGATTAATTCTCAGGAGAGGTTTAGAAGGATATGTTTCACACTTGATGGGAGATGCACTGTGGATTCGGCCCTCATCAGTTGAAGATTTTGCCCATAAAGAAGATGGTAGCTGATCCAAAAGGGACAATTGATTAGTGTCTCCCAGGTTCAGCTATAGTGCTGTCAGAAATGGAGCCAATAAAAGGTGTCATTTAATTCACTTGGTTGGCTATTCTGATTGCCACTGTGAAATTCCAGAATTATTTCTCCCTTCTAGGAGACAGAAATTCTAACATGGTACTTTTCTAAGAAGTCTTGGTCTAGTAAATGAATAGGGTGAAGGAACTAAGGAGAAAAGGGTGCATATCCCTCAAAAGCCTCAACAAAAGGGGATAGATTCAGAGACAGGAACTTCTTGAGATTCACTAGAGAGCCCCACTATTTGAACTGTTTCAGTACTCCAAAGCAGGGCTGCTTCATAGAAGTGGGATTTGTGCATGAGAGTATCTCTGGTGTGTCCGTAAGGAAGAGAGATTTATCACCAATCTGGAGAACTGTTTCTCTGAGACAATCACGAGGGAGAATTGGGAAGAGCCTCTGTAGTTCCTGGGAGCCCCCTCTTTGGAAAGGCTGGCTAAGGGCTGAAGGCACCCAGAGAGCTAAAATCTGTAAATACATTTTTTTCAATGTCCTGGCTCTTTGCGGTAATAGGGGAACTAGGAGGTTTTTAGCTCTGTTTAGGGACCTTCAGTTGCCCAAGTTGAAAATTAAGAATTCTAGTGGTGCTTCTTTTAGTTGACTCATCTGGGGTGCAAACGAGCTGATTTGTCAAATTATCTAAATCTGGAGTGGACAAAGTTTCCTATTCCACCCTGGTTCTTTTAACTGTAAGAGGAAGATCCTGGCTCAGCACATTAATAAAGTTAAAGACTACCTGAGTGGATTCAACATCTGAAGGAAGACAGAATTTTCTTTGAAAACAATCTGAAATCAATTATAGTCATGAACAGGTTCATCAGATTTTTTTGTGCAAGCCTGAATTTTGTTCCAGTCAACATGCCTAGGAAAAGCTACTGTAATTGCTCAGTAGAGGTTTTCAGCAAGCATTCTAGCATTTTTCCAAAAGTTAGGGCTTTGTTTTTCTAAATCTGTTCAGAATGTTCCCATCAGGTAAGCTTCATCCAGTGTTCGGCTTGACTCTCACCAACAAGCAGGTGTACTAACTGACAGAAGTCTAAGCAACCAGGTTGGGAAGTTTGAATACCTGTATTAAACTCTTCAGCAAACCTAGGAGGGTCCTCAGATACTTCAGGAAACTCTTCAACTATGGCTCCCAATTCAGCCTTAGTCCAGGGAACATAAGAGATTTGGGGTTTATTTGGATCCTTAGAAGACCTAACTTTAGAGAGGCAGGTTCACTTAGAGGAGAAGGGAGTAGAGAGAAGTTCAGGGAAAAAGGGAAATTTAGCCAGAGAATTAGAATGGGGAAACTGAGGGTAAAGAAGCAGTGAAGACAGTGCAGAAGGAAGGAGGAGGGTGGCACTGGACGTGGGGCCTGAGCACAATAAGGTGGCTTCCAAGTGTCTGGCGTAGAAGGGAGAGGGCAAGGGGCCTCAGAAGACTTGTTACTTTCCTCAGTTGTTTGACTTAGTTAATTTAGAAACTGTATTTTATAGAGGTAATTTCTAGATTCCTGATAATGTTTGGAAGCCTCAAATGGCCAATCAAAATAGGCATCCAATTCAGTTTTAGGAAAAGTTAAGTTTGGGGAGTTCCAAAGTTCCCCATAATGTTGACTGGTGTTCTAAATTACTTTTGATTAAGTCGATCCATTTAGTTAGAAATGCACAGGAGGAGAGACCAAGGTTTCAAATACAAAATCAGCTAGGATCACAGAAAGGGGGCATCTTCGAAGCATTTTGATGATGGGGATTCTATTTCTTAATGTTTTTCTCTAGAGCAAAAGAAAAAATCCTAAACAGCACAGTCCCAATAGGCATAGCCCAGTTCCTAAAGGAATCAGCCCAAAAGCCAAAGGAGTATTCTCAGAAAGGACAGAGCCTTTAAACAGATTCTGAATAAAGCCTGGAGAGCTCAAAATGCACAGAATGGAGCTTAAAATCCAGGACAGACTTACCCTCAAACTCTAGGGTCCGCTAGAAGGCAGTGAGTTCATTGGGCTCTGTGAGTACTGGCTCCTGTTTCCTCAGCAGCCTGGGAGTTGTTGGGGGTCTTCCCTGGGTCCCACTTCTGATCACCAAGTAATAGTGACCTGAAAAATTAAGCAATTATTTTACTAGCAAAAATAGGTTAATTCTGGAATAGCAAAGAATTGCAATTCGGGTCAGCAAGCCATGGCAAAAACCATAGGGAAGCCCAACAAAATGAGAGGAAAGTTATTTCATAGACAGAAAGGAGGAAGTCAGGAGGGGTTGTTTTGAATAAAAGTCCATTGTAGAAAAATCAGAGTTCAGGGTTGATGGTTTCTCATTGGCTAAGTTGCTGGGGTAGTTGATCTGTTGGAAGGGATGTCATGTACATCTTTTCTTATTGGGTCCTCTGATTGATGATTCTTTCCTGTTGATGATTCTTCTGTTGTGATCTGCAATTGACAGTTCTTCCTATAACTGATGTGGTGTGGTACCGCATGAGAGTTCCCCTTCTGTCCTCTGAAATCCATTGTTAGAATTCCTTTATTAATTTTCACACCACCCGCAATGTATGAGAGATCCAGTTGCTCCATATCCTCACTAGCATTTGGCACTGTTTTACTTTGAGGGTAGTGGGTAGAGGGCAATGACTTTGCTGTTTTCATTGTCTGTAAATTACTTTGAGGCTCTGGGTGTATAGGGGAATGTAGAATTAGTCCAAAACACGTGCATCTTTGAAGACCAGAGTCTTTCAGCATTTCTGATTGTCAACAGAAAAATATGACATCACCAAGGAGGCAATAAATGGCTCTGACACCAGTGCAAAGAGTTTCAAGAACAGTTTTTTGTTTTGTTTCTTCCTAAGAACCTGGGCCCTTTCCTGGAATTGTGGACATTTTTGGAGTTGGAGGTGGCCTTCTGGAATATCGAGCTAGTCTGCTGGCTGGGAAGGGTTTTGCTGTGATGGCTCTGGCTTATTGTAACTATGAAGACCTCCCCACGGGCATGGAGAACCTACATCTGGAGTACTTTGAAGAAGCTGTGAACTACCTGCTTAATCACCCTCAGGTTGGCACTTCTCTAAGTTTTGTGTTCTATATGTCAGCTCTCCTCCTCTTAAATGCTCTTGATTTTCACACAACTTGACAAATTCATGACCATCACTCCCTGTCCCCAACACACGCTACCTTTCATAGTCACTTCTTTCAGACAGCTTCTATACAGTTAGATGTTACTTTAATAGATTTCCTGCTGGTAAAGATGTCCTAGTTGGAATTATGGAATTTTAAATTCCAGTATTTTACAGCATTTCATTACAAGCCCAAACACATTGAGAACCCTCGGTTTGATATAGGAAGTAGGCAGAAAGGGAAGGGGATCCCTGGCCCCAGAAGGCCCCAGTATAAATGTTTGTATTCAACAACCATCCCTTCTTTGTGCCCCTCTAAGAGCAGAGTATGAAGTTTTAAGGAAGGAGCTGGTGGTCAAGAACCTAGGAAATGTTTTGAGGTTTCTAGGCTCAGGATATCAGAGGATCCAAAGATTAACCTCTCTTATTTTACAGTCAAGCAGAGTTCAAAGTTCAAAGCAGATGAAAACTTTGGAGCTCTCAGAAAAGGTGATGGGGTGTAGTGGAACCAGCATAAAATATTTGACAGAGAAAAGTTAAATTTTGATTTCACCAATTACTAGCTCCATGACCTTGGGGCCTCTGTTTCCTCCTCTGAAAAATTGGGACGGTAATAATATCATCTAATTCTTGGTACTTTTATGGGGAATAAATGGTTGAAATCAGTCAAGAGTGCTGTTATAGAATCTATAAGGTTAAAAAAAAAAAAAGACTGCTCTTGAGAGGTCACGCAAAAGGCCATTTATAACACAAGAGTTTGGTAATTGACAAGAGCAGGCCTTCTGGAATAGGGCAAAGCCAAGTACCCTGGAGGGGACTGAGCAGACAATGAAGATCAGAGAGAGAACAACTACAGACAACTTTCCCCACAAGTTTTGCTGTGAGAGTAGAAACTAGAGCAGAGTGGACGTGAGGTCAAGGGGAATTGTTATTAAAATGTAATACATTCTAAAGTGTGCAGTACTGATGGGCCTAAGCCAGCAGAGAAGAGAGTTATGAAGGAGAGAGAGTGAGGAAGTAACTACAGGAGCAAAGTCCTTGAGCATGAGAGTGGATGGGATCTAAGCAGAGACAGAGTGGTGGCCTTTGAGAAGAACAAAGACACTTGGGAAACAGGAGGAAGGGGAGAGCTTGAGCTCATGTGGAAGTAAGTAGATTTTGCAGGGGAAAATGAGGACGAGTTCCTACCTAATATATAGCTTCCATTTTCTCCATGAAGTAGGAAGGGCTGAAAGTGAAAGGGAGGGGAGTTAAATGGGCTTTTGGAGATAGGGGACAGTGTGAAATGGTCTTTTGGAGAAGTGAAAAACAAATATCAGTGAAGGGTGGCAGGACTGAGGAGCAATATAGATGCTTATTTGAAATTCATGGTCATGACATGAAAGTAAGACCTGTCACACAAGCATGGATTTTTTTCTCCATCAGTGTTCATCTGCACAAATGCAGACCTGGAGGAAGTGAATAGTAGGTGGATTTAACTGAGGTTAGTACTTTTCCAGGCAAATATGACCAAGGGAAGAGAGGTATTAAAGGAGTTATGAGTGTTTGCAAGGGAGCAAAATTAACGATGAAGCTTGAAATCTTAGCTGGATGAGGTGGGAATGGAGAACATGAGCGAGGTACTGATAGTGAGAAAGTGGTAGTCAGTCTCAAAGAGACTTTGGGATGGGCAGTACTAGAATGGCTAAACTGGAGTAAGAGAGATGGTGATTAGGGAGTAGAATGCTTGGGCCTGAGATTTTGGAGATGATGTCCTTATTGATGACTTGGTTTAGGTTATGACAGTGGGAGTGTGTGGCTGAGGTGGGGTAGAAAAAAAGATCATTGGTGGTTTGGAGGTCAAGGAACTGAACGGCCAGTGTATTTAGTAGTCATCCACGAGACTGCTGAAGTCTCCAAGAATGGTGATGGAGACATTGTGGAAAGCAATGTAGAGAGGAAGGACAGTCAGCATCCCAAGGCTGCAAACCTTGGTAAATGGGAAAGCCGAGATTCAGGCTCAGTTCCTCCTGACTCTCAAGAACAGGCTCTACTCACCCGCTGCACTGTTTTTCTTGGACTCATTCTCCTTTTTCCTCTGTCTTTTTCTCAGGTAAAGGTCCAGGAGTCGGGCTGCTTGGGACTTCCAAGGGGGGTGAACTCTGCCTCTCCATGGCCTCGTTCCTGAAGGGCATCACCGCGGCTGTCATAATCAATGGTTCTGTGGCCAATACCCTTGGAAACTTACACTACAAAGGTGAGACCTTGCCTCCCTTGGGTTTCAACCCAAAGCGAATCAAGGTGACCAAAGATGGCTTTGCAGACATTTTGGAGGTCCTGAACAGCCCTTTGGAAGGACCTAACCAGAAGAGCCTCATTCCTCTGGAAAGAGCTGAGAGCGCCTTCCTGTTCCTGGTAGGTCAGGATGACCACAACTGGAAGAGTGAATTCTTTGCTAATGAGACCTCTAAACGCTTACAGGCCCATGGTAAGGAGAAGCCCCAGATCATCTGTTACCCAGGAGCGGGGCACTATATTGAGCCTCCTTACTTCCCCATGTGCCCTGCTTCCCTACACACCGTGGTGGGTGGTCCTGTCATCTGGGGAGGGGAGCCCAGGGCTCATGCCACAGCCCAGATGGATGCTTGGCAGCAGCTCCAGGCTTTCTTCCACAAACACTTGGGTAGGGAAAAGAGGACAATCTCAGCAAAACTGTAAGCTTTTATCTGATTTTGTGACATCTTTGATGCTAATCTGTCTTGGGAACAGCTGCCACAATTAGTGTGTCTGTGTAGATTTTTTTCTTTTCAATAATTACATAGAGTTTTTCACCCCTTCACTGTTAAACTGGACTTACTAATAAGTTTTCAAGATATTTATAAATTATTTACTTTTTCAGTTGTTTGAGGGGACAGTGATTCTACAGAAAACACAACGGGTGGAGGAAAGCATACCTTTTAGTATCTAACAACACACAACCGATAAGGCTGTACCTCTGAAAGGAAAAAACTAATACCTGATAACCATGCCTGGTACTCAACTGGTGCACAGTAATTATTTGTTGAATTATTTATTATTATAATTTAATTTGTTTAATACTTAATTTATTAATGAATAAATGACTACTGTGGAAGAAAAGCATTTAAAATATCAAAATATTATTCAGCTTTGAGTTTTTCCTTTAAGAATGGATGTGTTACATTAATTACTAATCTAGTTAGATTACTACTTAGTTGTAAAGTTACTAACAGTTACTAAATTAGATTTCTACTTAGATGTAAAACTACTAAATATTTTCAAAGCAAATGCATTTTTAGTTCTTTGATAGCTACTCCTTGAATGAGTAAGGATTCTCCTAGTGCAGATAAACTAAGTTATGTTCCTATTGACACATATGTACCTTTATGATTTATTTGCTTTGAAAGCTGGTAAAACATTATTTTGGTGAGTTTCATAAGTGATTTTAATAATGATTAGCTTGCAAATAAATGATGACTTAGTATTCCCAACACTTGATAGAAGTAATTCCACAATAAACTTACTTAACTTTTCTAAAGTTTAATGTGTTCAAAATTTTAAAAATACATTAATTTATGATTATGATGTTCTGTTGCCTCAACTTTCTTTTTCAATAAAGCAATTCTTGACATTTGTTTTTCCCTGAAACTCAAAACTGTATAGTGCTTTTTGTTTTGTCAGCTTTTTCTTCTATACCACTGTGAGGCAGGTGTCATCTTCTTTTTACAGTTGACGAAATCGAGACTCAGTGAAATTCTCTGCATAGTACCTGTAGACTTGGGGCTCAGTCTCCCTGTATAGTTTCTTCTCTCCTTGCTAAGCCCATCCATGCTCTCTGTGGGATAACAGCACCAGCCACAGGGAAAGGAAGTGGCTCTTCTTTCTCCTGTGTAAGTTTTCGGTGGAATTCCTGGACTTGCAGTGTCAGGATGGGGGTTGTTTCAGGGTACCAGATGTTAAAATTACATATAGGAGTAGATCTGGAACCATGTTTGAACCCTGGCCTTGATGTGCTGTGATGGTTTTACAGGACCTGACAGACACCTCAAGATGCCTACACCCCTTCCCTTGATTGTTAACTATGTGTAAGTGATCTGCCCTCCTCCCTTCCTCTCTCCTCTCTTTATATCTCTCCTTCCACTACTGCCTGTAAACAGGGTGATCCAAGATATTGAAGGAACCTCCAGTTTATCAAGCTGGAATGCCAGGCTTCTCTAGAGATTCTAGGGCTGATCATGACGGATAAAAAGCAGAAGCAGGAGAGATTTGAAGGCCAATTAATGACCCATTCAAATTGTAGACTATGTATTTCAAAAGACCCAAGATAATTTCCTCTTTAAATTCTTTTGGGTGGGAGGAAGTAAGAAAAGGCAGAATAGAGATGCCAGAGGCATGGATTCTGGAGAGAGGAGTGAAACGACATACTATTGAGGTGAAAATTAGTAAAGAATTCAGAGGGATAGTGGCTTTTGGTATGGGTCTTAACTGATAGGATTTCCTTTTCTCTGAATCTAAAGTAATAAAAATTCATAGGAAACTTAGAAAATAGAGATTATTCAGTAGAAAAGAAGCTGCATATAATCCATTCACTAGAAACTAGTACACTTAACATTTTAGTATATTTCCATTTTCCTCCAGCCTTTTATTTTCTGCATATGTATGAGTATTTTAGAAAACTGGGGTTTTGTTGTGTGTATTGAGTTTTACTCAATTACATGTACATCCTTTTTTGCTTAATATCATATGATGATTATTTTACCATTTTTATATTATATTCTTCAAACGTATGACTTTTTAAAAACAGTGACTCATATTCCATTGGTGCTACTATCCTTCATTTAACCAATCCCCTATTATTAGGCCTTGACATTGTTGTTGGGTTTTCATTATAAAGTCTGGTCCTGTGGTGACAGGACTTGTACATGTGTTCAGTCTTTGTGTGTGTCATTGATTACTTCTTTAAGAGAGATAACTTTGAAAGGAAATTACTGGGTCAAAGTTATGAACACTTTTATGACTCTTTAGTATGCGTTCTGGAAACTGTCAGTCTACACCATCAGGGGCACTGTATGAGACACCCCTGTTGCATTACCAACACTGGTGCAATGTATATGTACATGCTGGGTGTGTGTCTCTAACCTTTTTATCTTTTATTTATTGGAGGTCTTCTCCATTTAATTTCTTTCACTGCACATATCCAGGTGTTTCTTTTTAACTGAAGTATAGTTTCTGTACAGTATTATGTGTTACAGGTTACAGTATAGTAATTCACAATTTTTAAAGGTTATATTCCATTTATAGCTATTATAAAATATTGGCTATATTCCTTGTATTGTACAATATATCCTTGTAGCTTATTTTATATCTAATAGCTTGTATCTCTTGATCCCCTACCACAATGTTGCCCCTTCCCCATTCCCTCTCTCCACTGGTGACCACTAGTTTGTTCTCTATAAGTCTGCTTCTTTTTTGGTTTATTCACTAGTTTGTTGTATTTTTCAGATTCCACATATAAGTGATATTATACATTATTTGTCTTTCCCTATATGACTTATTTCACTTAGCATAATGCCTTCCTAGTCCATCCATGTTGCTGCAAATGGCAAAATTTCTTTTTTTATGGATGAGTAGTATTTCACTGCATATATATATACACATATGCATATATATATCTCACAACTTCTTTATCCATTCATCTGTTAATGGACATTTAGGTTGCTTCCATACCTTGGCTATTGTAAATAATGCTGCTATGAATACTGGGGTGCATGTATCTTTTTGAATTAATGTTTTTGTTTTTTTCAGATATATACCCAGGAGTGGAAGTGCTGGGTCACATGGTAGTTATATTTTTAGTTTTTTGAGAAACCTCCATACTGTTTTCCACAGTGGCTGCACCAATCTACATTCCCAGCAACAGCGTACGAGGGTTCCCTTTACTCTACATCCTGGCCAACATTTGTTATTTGTGTTCTTTCTGATGATAGCTATTGAGGCACATGGCAAGCTGGTGCATGAGTGGTAAAAGAATTTACCAGAGACAAAGAAAAGTTTAAGAAACAAAGGAGAAGTTTAATAGATATGCTGCTATAGGCAACAGTGGGCCACACAGATGAGAGGTGCCTGTGTGAGCACTGGAGTGAACATGCAGGGTCTTTTATTGGGGAAGGGGCTATGAACACAAAGGGATGGAGGCTGTGTGATCAGCTCGTGCACAGGTACCTGATTGGTTACAAGTGAGGTAAGACTTGTCAGGGGTTATTCTGAGTAATGGGACTCCAAGAAGGGCAGGATGTGTAGTGAGGCCTGTCTGCCTGGGGAATGGTGAGATTAGCCATTTCTTAGGGTGGTTAGTTCTGTTAAGGTAAACACATGTCAAGGAGAAACGTTCTTTATCTTCTTTGTGAAATAACGCAGGCACACAGAGGATCCAGGAGTGGGGGTTAAGGCTGACAGTAGACTCCAGGCATATGAAGAGCCCACGAGTGGGGGTTTTATGGACTTCAGAGAGCACCAGCCCGCTCCACCAGAGCCATCTGGCCTCTGGGAGGAAAAGGACATTTACTTTAAAAAAAAAATTGTTATAGACATTTAGAAGAATAATGCTAAGTCCCTGAAAGAAAACTATCCTGAAGTAAATATTTCCTAAACAATTAAAAAAAAAAAAAACTCTAAGAATCATAAAGTCTGCAGGAACTTGGCTAATCAAATCCTAGAGCACTAAATTAATCAGTACAAAATTGAAAGGCTTTATATCTGTAATAAAAAAAAATCATCTTTGTGGAGGAGGAAACTTTAAAGTAGGCCACCAATTAGAAACTATGGAGAAAAGCAGTGGGAAAGGTGAACTAGCTCACTGAAGTTGTAAGGATGTGTAAACTGTCACACCAGTGTAATTTCTTGATTTTTCATGGAAAACATATTTTTTACTTCCATATTAAAGTCCAATGGTGCCCAATTTTTTTTGCTTACATTTTTTGTCTTAGTTTTATGGTGATATTACCACAGAATATTGAGCTTAGTTCACTTCCTGAAAATAGAAAAACTGGGTGATTCCCTGCCTACTGTAGAAAAAGAGGTGATTTCGTCAGCCCCACAGTCAGCTGCCCCTCACTCTTGGTGGCATCTCTACTCTGCATCAGCAATTCAGGTGGTCAGGACAGCCCTCTGAATGAGCTTACTGATAAGAGTATTGTATCTTCTATACTGGTTGAAAGATTCATCCAGAAGAGGTTCTCGGAATCTGACACAGATTTGGTGCCTCCCTTTCCATTTTTGCAACATCCTTTTGGGCTCTATTTCAATACTTCTTGCTATTCCAATATCAACAAAATTCCTGCCAGGAATACATGTGAATTCATCTTATCTCACCTGTGTAGGGGAGCAAAACTTTACCACTACTCTTTTAGGGTTTCTGGCTGGGCTTGGGAATAAACTTGACTTAAGACAGATTGACAAGAGAAAAACATACCAAGTTTATTTTTACATGTACATAGGAGACTCCACAAGAAAATGAAGCCCCAAGAAGCGGAAAAACCTAAGTATTTATGTACTACGTTGAAGGGAGGAGAAACTGGAAAAAAATATATGGGGGAGATTCAAGGAAGAGAAGTTTTCTAACAACATCATATGCAGAATTCTCTCAGGCTTGACTCCTGTTTCTGGTGATAAGACTGATCTTTCCTCCTGGTATAGGGAGGGCAGCTGTCACATGGGAGGTGGATCTTCTGCTTTCAAGGGAGAAAAGTAAGATAAGTGCCCTTCTTGTACCTGCTGCTTTTCAAGTGCCTTTAACTCAAAATAATCAATATACCAAAATGATATATCTTGGAATGGCATCACCTGAACGCTTCACCTGAATCATTTCCACAGTGTCTCTCATCCCACTTGATTCTGAAATTTGAAGATACACTGAGGAAGAATTTTTTCATCTTCAATACTGCTATGTGCTTAATTTCTTTTTGTTTCCTAACATGTTTTTTCTAATGTCAAATTCTGAGTTCAAATCTAAAGCACAACAATCTTCTAAAAGTCAACCTCCAAATTCCTAATTAGTCCCATTGATAGTTGTAATTCCTATTAATCTCATATTTTCTTTCTCTAAATTCTAAAAAATTTCCTTTCTTATTCTAACTTCTATAAAGCCATCAATACCATAGCAGGTACCCTTCACTGCTCTCAGGGATATCGTCAAGTGCTTGCCCAGCAAACATTACCCTTCTCCCTGTTTTAAGAATTCCTGATTTTCATTCACGTATTGGCCATCTCTTGCGACTACGGGCTTTAGGAAAAGCTAACTCCACCCTGATGGCAAGTGCAATGACAGTGATCCCTATTTGGTTGAAGTCCATCTCAACATTCTGTCCAGGGGAAAGTGTGTGACTTAGGTGACATACTTGGAATTCTGGATGTTTTCTCTCCCACTAGATATGAATAAAGATGCAAGAAGCCCCAGTTTTTCCGGCAGCCACCTTATGACACTGTGAATGTCAGAGCAGACAAAAAAGAAACCGTTCTTGGTGTCATCACTGAGCTATTGAATCAATCAGATACGAAGCCAGAACTTTTCCTGACTTACTATCCAATAAATTTCCTTATTTCTTTAAAACCTTTATTTTTTAAGCATGTTTAGATTCATAGTAGATGGAGAAGAAGGTACAGAAATTTCTTACACAGCCCCTTGACCCACATATGTACAAGCTCCCTCACTATCAACATCCCACACGAGAGTCCTAACATTTGTTACAACTGATGAGACTACATTGATCCATTATTATCACCCAAAGTCCTAAGTTTATATTAGGCTTAACTCTAGGTGGTATACATTCTATGGGGTTGGACAATTGTGTCATAACATGAATCCATCCTTACTGTATCATACAAAATAGTTTCACTGCCCTGAAATTCCTCTGTGCTTCACCTATTCAACCCTCCCTCCCTCCAACCCCTGGTAACCACTGATCTTTTTACTGTCTCCATGTTTTCTCTTTTAGAATGTCATGGAGTTGGAATCATACAGAATGTAGCCTTTTTACATTAGTGTCTTTCACTTAGTAATATGCATTTAAGATTCCTCCATGTCTTTTCATAGTTTGATACCTCATTTTCTTTTTATTGCTGAGTAATACTAAATTGTCTGAAAGTACTACAGTTTGTTTTTCCATTCACCTACTGAAGGACATCTTGGATTCACCCAAGTTTTGTCACTCTCCTCACATTTTGAAGCAAGTTGGGCACCAATCTTCAGAAGCACCTCTTTAAGCCTTGCTTTACAGAGCTGACCTTTTTCTAAGATGTAGCTCTGCCAACTGGAACGCCTGTGTTAGGTTCCAAAATTGCCAAGGAAAGGAAATAGAAGGAATCGTGTTTTATGACCAGCCCAAGGGGTATCATTTTTGCCGTCATTCCTTTTGTAGAACTTAGTCATCTAAACCTACAAAACCACAGGGGAGACTGGGAAATATTGTCATCCTATTTTCCAGGAAAGGGAAATAAACTGGTGGTGTTGATTAATTTAAAAGTGCATCCAGGATGGTTGTGGCATTGGGAACCAGTCATGCTCTTTGGCAAACACATCCTAACTGAGCTACAGGTCCTGGAGCATTAAGCCCCAGGTAACACTTGAGACCACACTCAATAAAATGTGAAGAATTTGCTTGGGGGAATATCCTACTGGTAAATATACAGGCTTCAAATCTCCACAATGAGGAGGGGGAGGCAGATCTGTCCAAAGGGGGGACTAAACTAAATACCTCCAGTTCAAGAAAAAAAAGAATAAAGTCCTCTTTTTTAAAAATAGGACAGGGGAGTTGTCCCCAGTGAGCCAGCATATTCAGAAACCTGAAGTTAAGCCTGTTAGTGACATTAATACACCTCATACATTTATATAGAACCTACAGTCACTTGCCATTCAGAAAGGGGCCTGTTGGAGAAAAAAGATTTCTACAACTGCAGAAGAAACATGCAAGCTATCTAAACCAATGACTCTAACCCTTCATTCATAAATATAAATGGACCATGAGGAAAACCAACAGCATGAACCATAAGGAATACAATGAGCAAACAGAACCACTGACCCAGGAGTAAACACAGATAATCCACAGAACCACATATAATTTAGAAAAAAATCCTCACTGACATCCTCAGATTTTATATTTGAGAATATTTTACTGGAAGAGAAGAAAATTTTTAAAAATCGGAGAAAAATAATTTATTGGAAATTACAACTATGATCGCTGAGATATACAATTCAGTAGATGAGCTGAAAAAAAGAAAACGGACAATGGCTAACAGCCAAATTAGGAATTCAGAAGGAAGAGTTAAGAAAATCTCTCATAATTTTGCTAAAACGAGAGGTTGGAAATGTATGAGAAAAAATTAAGGCAGAGAAGATTGCAACACACACTGTGTTCTACTAGCAGCAATGGTCTTTTTTTTTTTTTAATTGAAGTATAGTTGCTTTACAATGTTGTATTAGTTTCTGGTATACAGCAAAGTGATTCAGTTATATATTTTTTTCATATTATTTGCCATTATGGTTTATTATTAAGATATCGAATATAGTTCCCTTTGCTATACAGTAGGACCTTGTTGTATACCTATTTTATATATAGTAGTTTGTGTTTGCTAACCCCAAACTCTTTATCCCTCTCCCACCCCCAGTGGTGTTGGTTTTAGATTAACAAATTACAAAACAGAATAGGCTTTGCTCAGCACCAAGTTTACTTAGCTTTAAGAATTCAGGATAAGAGAAAACACAGCCACAGAATAAAGTAATTCTATACTCAGGATGCATGTGGTCACATGAGATGAGGCTAAGAATGTACAGACAACTTCTGGCTTCAGATTAAAAGGCTCTGTACAGAAGTGAAAAGAAATTCATAAAAAATTCCCAATTATGTATTGAAGAATCAACACTACCAAAAGAGAGGCATGACCTTTACCCTCGGCTAATCTCTAGGCTATCCGAATGTTATGCCTGATATCAGTACCTTTGCCCAGAGGCCTTGCGTCACACTAGATGATTTAGGATCGGCACTGTCCACACCTTAGCATAGGGACTGGCCATACCAGAAAGACCAATAGTGTGATTCAGAACAGGTGCTTTGGGTATCAGTCCACCTGCAGACTTAAGACTGAGATCAACCACGCAGTCAATCAACCACACCTATGTAATGGAGCCCCAATAAAACTCTGAACACTGGGGTTCAGGTGAGCTTCCTGGTTGTGCAAAGTACTCTACATCAAGGCCAAGAGTAACACGTCTTGACCCCACAGGAGAGGACAACACAAGCTCCATGTTATGAACTGACCTGGACTCTGCCCTGTACACATCTTCCCTTGGCTGATTTTAGTACGTATCTTTTCCTGTCATATCCAGGAATATGATGGCTTTCATTGTGTTCTGCGAGTAATGCTAGGAAAATTACTGAAACTGTGGGTAGTTTTGGGAAGCTTTGTCTCACCCAAACTTACAAGTGGTGTCAAAAGAGGGTGATCTCTTTTAAGGACTATTCCCTTTAACTTTGTAGTTCACCCCAAACACCTTGCACCAATCAGAATGAAGTGGATAATTTATCATTTCTTTGGCTGCCTAGCATCTGAACCTCCTTTCTAAGTTAGCATAATTTCCTTAGTTTTATGCGACTTGCTTGGGGAGACCCCAACTATTAGAACAGAATTTAGAAAGAGCATTAGCATTAGAGATTGTTGGTAGTGACAGAAAATCCCCCAAAGAGTGGCTTAAACAAGATAGATGTTAATTTCTCTCTCATGAAAATTGCAGATAAGTGGTACACTGCAAGGATTATTTTCTACAGTGTCAGGCACCCAGGCTCTGCTTTCACATCATGGTATAAGGAAAGCTAGCTGCTCCAGCTATCATGTACGATTCCAGCCAGCAGGAAGAAGAAAGGAGTAGGAAAAGGGCACACTGTCTCCATGATAATACTTTCCCCAACATTCACATTCTCCTTCTGCCTCTACCCAATTGATCTGAACTTCGTTACATGTCCACATCAAGCTGCAAGAGAGATGGGGAAATACAATCTTCATTCTCGGAAGCCATGTACTCATAAAATATGCAATCCAGCAAGACAATAGAACAGTCACAGATATTTATATATCTAATATAGTTTCAAATATATAAAGCAAACATTTTACAATACGGGAAGATATCGAAAGATCTACAATAATCATATTTGTATTTAAACTTAGAAACTGACAGACATAAGATAAACAAGTAAATGTATGGAGGATATGAATTACATAAATAATCAATTTGATTAGACAGATAGAGAGAGAAAGAGAGTAGGAAACTTTGTTCCCATCTGTATGTGACAGATAACACACGTTCTTTTCAAACACTCTTGGGATATTTAAAAAGTTGACAATGCACAGAATGTTAAAAAATTCAAAAAAAAATCTCAAGAATAGAAATGATGCAGACTATATTCTCTAAATACCATTCAAGAAAATCAGAAATAAACTAAAGGTTACAATCCACTTGGAGCATTAACACCTTTCTTGGAGACATGAAAAGTGGAAGTTAAATCACTTTGGAAAACATAGGGGTTGCTAATGTGTCTATCTTCTAAAGTCATACATTTAGTTGAAAGTTGATGAAACAAGAAATAAAGACTCAAATATATTATTTAAAATTACAAATGCAACCAAAAGAAAAACTGAAAATAACAATACGTCTATCAAACACTGGGAGGAGAAAAAGCAAGTAGAATGTTCACAGACAGTAAATAATTCTAAAATGCACGAATTAAGAAATAGAGAAATAGGCATAGTATTTAATATAACAGAGATAACTATAAAAACTAGTGAAACGAGAAAATAGAGATAGTTAAAAGAAGTTGCTCAAAGAACACAGGACTTTATGACAGAGGAGGGGTGGAAAAGAAGACTGCTGATTTGCATTTTAAGTTCTTTTCCTACTCTTATACTGCAGAAATTACTTGGGAAAAGTGTAGATTTTTCAATTAAAACAAAAGCTGTTTCTAAATAATTTGGATTTAAAAGGAGCTGAAATGTTACGGAAACGACAGGCCAGCCAAGAAACAAGCACCACTCGGAGGGCTGGAGTACTCAGATTTATTACACCGGCGGGCTCAGAGGGGCTTCTGCTCCGAAGCTCTGAGCACCTCCAAGACGTGTGCATGAGGTTTTATAGGGTTAATTACAAGCTTGGGGTATTTGGCCAATAGGCATGGAACAGCTTTTAGCAGCATCATTATCACAAAAGTAGAGGCAGGGAGGCAGCAAACTAACATTTCAAGGCCAGATATGTCTCTCTGAAAATCCAGCTGGCTAGCAAAAAAAACATGAGCAGGGAATCAGCAAACCAACACTTATTAACTTAGATTTATGAGTTAGCCCAGCGGAACTCAGATCAGTAATCCGACACTTGTTACACTTGGAATTACGAGTAGGCCCAGCCCGGCTCTTCCCTCACAATAGAAAGCTAAAAACTATTTTAAGATTATGATGATACAATAATGAAAACACAGTTAACTGTTGAATAACACAAGTTTGAACTGTGCAGGTCCGCTTATACATGGATCTTTTTCAGAAACACAAACTACACCATTCACTGTTGGTTGAATCCTTGGATGCAGAACCACATGATAAAAAGCACAAACTGTAAAGGTATACTAACATTTTCAACTGCATGCAGGGTTGGTGCCCCCAAACCCTGAGGTGTTCAAGGGTCAACAGTACTCCATATAAAACCATCACACATGTAGCCATATTAGTATTCAGAGGAAAACTATAGCCTAAATAAACTTGTTAGTATATAAGAAAAACAAAAGAAATAATCATTCAACTCAATAAACTTTAAAAAATTTAACCATATAAATGAAAGAAGGCACGATAAAAAAAAATAAAAGCAGATATTAAAGACATAGAAACAGGAAGCAACAATAATATGAAAGATGAAAAGGTTGGTCAAAGTACAATCAACCCTCCACATTCCATGGTTTTTGCATCTGTTGGATTCAACCAACTGCGGATCAAAAATATGAGGGAAAAAAACAAAATCCCAGAAAGTTCCAAACAACTAAACTTAAATTTGTCATATGCAGGCAACTATTTACATAGCATTCACATTGTATTTACAACTATTTACATTATATTAAGTACTACAAGTAATCTAGAGATGATTTAAACTATATGGAAGGATATTCATAGGTTATATACAAATATTATGCTATTTTATATTACAGACTTGAGCATCTACAGATATTGGTATCCTTGCAGGTCCTGAAACCAATCAGATACTGAGGGACAAATGTATTCTAAGATTTTTGTCATATTCAAGAGAAAGGTAAAGATACTATCTGTACACTCTGTTAAAATATTAAGAGTAACCATTAAAATAACCATTCAAAATATTTTATTTTGAAAAATAAAATTTTCAAAAATTCAAGAGTAACTACTAAAAGAAGGTTTAATTTACATATGAATAGAAGAGAACACAAGAAAAAAGAAAACTCTATCAAATCGAAAGAAAGGCAAGAAAGAAGTACAAAAGAAGCACAGAGAAAGCACACAATAAAATGATAGAAACATCTGAATATATCAGTAATCACAATACTTATCTATGGATCAAACTTGCCTGTTAACATAAATGGGTTATCAGACTGAATTAAAAAAAAATTAGCTTCAGCCATTTCTAGGAGATATACCAAAAAAAATAAAAAAATAAAATAAATAAAAACGGAAAACCGAGAAAAAGATATATCAGGCAAATGCTAACAAAAAAGAAAACCAGTGTTGCTGTATTAATATCAGTCCAAATGAACTCAAGGCAAAAAAGTATTTCTATAGGTAAAGGAGATGATGATTTTTTTAAAAAGTTCAATTTACCAAGAAGATACAACAACTCTGTTGTACTTAATAAGATCACTTCAAAATATAAAGGATAAAAGTATTTGAAGAAAATGTAGGAAGTTATTTTCTTAGTTTGAGAGTATTTATGCTTGGGTTTTCTCAAAAACAGACCCTAAAACTACAAAACATTGTTGAATAAAAATAATGAAGGCCTAAGGAATGAAAAGATATCCCATTTCATGGGCCAGAAGACTTACTATTAAGTCTTATTTAATGTAGTTAGTCTAAGTTAAGATGGTAATACTTCCTATTATGGGCTGAATTGTGGCTGCCCAAAATTCGTAGGCTAAAGTTCTTTTTTTTTTTTTCTTTTGAGGTACTGGGAATTGTACCCAGGACCTTGTACATGCCAAGTATGCATGCTACCACTAAGCTATACACTACCCACCATATGTTGAAGTTCTAATCCCCAGTACCACAGAATATGACTGTATTTGAAAATAGGGCTCTTAAAGAGGTAGTTAAGGTAAATGAGGTCGTATGTGCAGGCCCTAATCCAATATGACCGGTGTCCTTATCAGAAGGGGAGAATAGGATACACATATGCATGAGAAAAGACCATGTGAAGACACAAAGGAAAAGCCATCATCCACAAGCCAAGGAGAGAGTCCTGGAACAGATTCTTCCCTCATGGCCACAGGAAAAAAGAAAGTTGCCGATATCTTGATCTTGAATTTCTACCCTCCAGAACTGTGAGAAAGTCAATTTCTGTTGTTTCAGCCACTCAGTCTGTGACTGGCAGCCCTAGCAAACTAATATACTCTGCAAATTAATCTACAGATTCAATGTAATCTCCATCAAAATTCCAGCTGGCTTCTTTGCATAAACTGAGAAGTTGATTCTAAACTTCCTATTAAATTTAAGAAACCCATAATCTTGAAAAAGAAGAATAATGCTGGAAGACTTATAATTCCCAATTTTAAAACTTACTAGAAAGCACCAGTAATTAAAACAATGGTACACGCACAAGCAGAGACATAAAGATCAATGCAATAAAACTGACATTCCAGAAATAAATACTCACATTTACAGATAATTGATTTTTGACAATGTTGCCAAGCAAATTCAAGGGGGAAAGAACAGTCTTTCAAATTGTGTTGACACAACAGGATATCCATATGCAAATAATTAATTTCAATCCTACATATGCATACATAAAAATTAACTCAAAATGGATCAAAGACATAAATTTAAGAACTAAAATACAGAATTCTTAGAAGAAAATATAGAAGTAAATCTTTGTAATCTTGTATTAGACAATGGTTTTACATCAAAGTATAAGCAACAAAAGAAAAATAAATTGGACATCAAAATTGAAAACTTTTATGCATCAAAGGATAACAAAAAATTAAAAAAACAACTCACAGAATGGTAGAAAATATTTCCAAATCACATATATGTAAGGGACTTGTATCTAGAATATACAAAGAACTCATCAATTCAATAGTAAAAAGCAGCAGGGAAAAGCAACTAGTACCAAATAAGAAAATCCCTTAAGAATGTCAGCTGACTATTCAGCAGAAATTATGCAGACCAGAGGGGAGTCACACGATACATTTAAAATGATGAAAGGAAAAAAACCTACCACCAAGAATACTCTACTCAGCAAGGCTATCAGTCAGATTTGAAAGAGAGATAAAGAGCTTAAAAGATAAGCAAAACTAAAAGAGTTCAGCACCACTGAACTACTTTAGAAGAAATATTAAAGAAACTTCTCTAAGGAGAAAATAGGCCACAACTAGAAATATTAAAAGTGTGAAAGAAAAAATCTCATTGATTAAGGCACAGTAAAGGTAGTAGATCAACCACTTGTGAAGCTAATTTCAAGGTTAAAAGACAAAAATAGTCAAAACACTTATAGCCACAATAAATAGTTAAAATATACATAAAACAACAGGAAGTAAAGTATGATGTCACAAACAGTAAATGTGTGTGGGGGGAAATGCAGTGTGGTAAAATGTGTCTGAAATTAAGAGATCAGCAACTTAAAATATTCACAGATATATGTTGATTTCTATAAATAAACCTCATGGCTGCCACAAAGAAAATTCTATAATAGACACACATATACATAAAAGAAAGGAATGCAAACATAATACTAAATATAGTCATCAAATCACAAGGGAAGAGAGCAAAGAAGAAATAAACAAGAACTACAAAAATAACCAGAATACAATTAACAAAATCACAATAAGTACACATGTATCAACAATTATTTTAAATGTAAATAGACTAAATACTTCAATCAGAAGACACAAAATAGCTGAATGGGTAAAATAACAAGACCCACCTATATGCTGTCTATGAGAGACTCACTTCAGATCTAAGGACACACACAGACTGAAAGTGATGAGATGGAAAAGGTATGCCATACAAATAGAAAATAAAAGTAAGCAGGGGCAACAATACATGTATCAGACAAAAAAGACTTTAAAACAAAGACTGTAACAAGAGACAAAGGAGGATATTACATAATGATAAAGTTATCAATCCAACAAGAAAATGTAACACTTGTAAATATAATGCACCCAACATAGAAGCACCTAAATACATAAAGCAAAT
This sequence comes from Camelus dromedarius, assembly GCF_036321535.1. Lineage (NCBI taxonomy): Eukaryota > Metazoa > Chordata > Mammalia > Artiodactyla > Camelidae > Camelus > Camelus dromedarius. The sequence goes on from NC_087440.1 coordinate 68,992,177, forward strand.
ATTAACAAACATACAGGGAGAAGCAAGCAATAACATAATAATAGCATGGGTCTTTACTACCCAACTTACATCAATGAACAACTCATCCCATCAGAAAATCTGTAAAGAAACACAGGCCTTAAATGTCATGTTAGAGCAGATGGACGTAAGGCATATATAGAACATTCTAACCAAAAGCAGTAGAATATACATTCTTTTCAAGTGCACATGGAACATCCTACAGGATAGATTACATGCTAGGCCACAAAGCAAGTCTCAATAAATTTATAAGACTGAAAACATATCAAGCATCTTTTTCACTCACAATGGTGTGAGACTAGAAATCAACTTCAAGAAAAAAACTGCAAAAACACAAACACTCATGAAGTCTAAACAACATGCTACTAAACAACCAATGAGTGATGATATCAAATATGATATTGAAAAATACTAGAGACAAATGAAAATGGAAAGAAAATGATACAAAATCTACAGGATGCAGCAAAATCAGTTCTAAGAGGGAAGTTTAAAGGGATAAGAGCCTACCTCAGGGAACAAGAAAAATCTCAAATAATCAACCTAGACTTACACCTAAAGGAACTAGAAAAAGAACAAACAAAACCCAAGGTTAGTAGAAGGAAAGAAATAATAAAGATCAGAGCAGAAATAAATGAAATAGACATATCAAAAAAAAAAAAAAACCCCAACAGAAAAGATCAATAAAATTAAGAGCTGGTTCCTTGAAAACAAACAAAATTCATAACCTTTACCCAGAGTCATCAAGAAAAAAATGAAAAACAAGGGCCCAAGTAAATAAAATCAGAAATGAAAAAGAAGTTACAACTGTAACCACAAAAATACAAAAGATCATATGTAATACCTACAAACAATTATATGCCAATGAAATGGAAAACCTATAAGAACTGGGTACATTCCTAGAAAACACAATCTCCCAAGGGTGAATAGGGAAGAAATAGAAAATATGAACAGAACAATTACCAATAATGAAATAGAGTCAGTAATAAAAATTTCACCAAACAATAATAAAAAGTTAACGTCTTTCTCAAACTATCCCCCAAAATTGAAAAGTTCAAAGTGAAGGCTTATGAACTCATTCTACAGGCCAGTATGACCCTGACAAAACCAAAGACATCACATACAAAAAAGAAAATAATAAACCAGTATCACTGACAAACATAGATGTAAAAATTCCTGACAAAATATTAGCAAACTGAATTCAATGATACATTAAAAGAATCATACACAATGATCAAGTGGGATTTATCCTAGGAATGCAAGAGTTGTTCAATATCCACAAATCAATCAATGTGATATACCACATTAATAAACTGAAGAATAAAAATCACATGATTATCTCAATCAATGCAGAAAAACCTTTTCTCTCAACATCCATTTATGATAAAAACTTTCAAAAAAGTGGACATAGAGGGAAGGTTCCTCAACATAATACAGACCATACATGACAAACTGAAGCTAACATCATACTCAATGTTCAAAATGTGAAAGCATTTCTTCTAAAATCAGGAAAAAGACAAGGATGCCCACTCTTTCCACTTTTATTCAACATAGTATTGGAAGACCTAGCTACAGCAATCAGGCAAGTAAAGGAAATAAAAGGCATCCAAACAGGAAAGGAAGAAGTAAAACTCAGTGTCTACAAATGATGTGATACTATATATAGAAAATCCTAAAGAAACTACCAAAAAACTATTTGAACTAATAAATTCAGTAAAAAAAATTTCAGGATACAAAATTAAAATACCTAAAGCTGTTGCTTTTCTATACACTAACAACAAACTATGAGAAAGAGAAATGAAGAGAAAATCCCAGTTACAACTGCATTAAAAGAAGTAAAATACATAGTAATAAATTTAACCAAAGAGGTGAAAAAGCTGTATTTTGTAAGCTATAAGATATTGAGGAAAGAAACTGAAGAGAACACAAATAAATACAAATACATACTGTGCTCATGGACTGGAAGAATTAATATCTTTAAAATGTTCATACTACCCCAAACAGTCTACAGATTCAATGCAATCCTTATCAAAATACCAATGGTATTTTTCACAGACCTAGAACAAACAATTCTAAAATTTTTGTGGCGACACAAAAGATCCCCAAGCCAAAGTAATCTTGAGCAAGGACAACAAAGCTGGAGGTATCATGTGCCCTTGTTTCAAACTATACTACAAAGCTACAGTCATCAAAACAGCATGGTATTGGCATAAAAACAGACACCTAGATCAGTGAAGCAGAATAAAAAGCCCAGGAATAAACTCATACCTACATGGTCAATTTACCTATTACAGAGGATACAAAAATATACAATATGGGAAAGATAGTCTCTTCAGTAAATGGTGTTAGGGAAACCAGTCAGCTAATGCAAAAGAATCAAACAGAACTACTTTTTCACACCATAGACAAAAATAAACTAAAAAAAAGGCTAAAGACTTAAAAGTAAGACCTGAAATCAGAAAACTCCTGAAAGAAAACAGACCGTATGCTCTTTGACGTTGGTCCTAACAATGCATTTTTTAAAATGTCTCCTCAGGCAAGGGAAACAAAATAAACAAATGGAACTACATCAAATTAAAAAGCTTTGGGGTAGCAAAGGAAACTATCAACAAAATGAAAAGGCAGCCTATTGAATGGGAGAAGATATTTGCACATGGTACATCTGATAAGGGGATAATATCCAAAATATACAAAGAACTCATACTACTCAACATGACAAAAACAAACAACTTGATACAAAATAGGCAGACTATCTGCACAGACATTTTTCTAGAGAAGACATTCAGATAGTTAGCACACACATAAAAAGATGCTCAACATCACTAATCATCAGGGAAATGACAATCAAACCCACAATGAGATATCACTTCACATTTGTCAAAATGGCTATTATCAAAAAGACAACAAAAACAAGTGCTGAAAAGAATGTAGAGAAAAGTGAATCCTCATGTACTGTTGGTGAAAATGTAAATTGGTGCACTCTGGAAAACAGTATGGAGGTTCCTTAAAACATTAAAAATAGAATGCCCATATGATCCAGCAATTTCACTTCTAGGTGTTTTTCTAAAGAAAATAAAACACTAATTCAAAAAGAGAAATGCACCCTAATGTTCATTGCAGCATTATTTATAGTAGTCAAGATATGGAAGCAACCTACATGTCTATCAATAGATGATGGTTTAATAAGATGTAGTATATATATTACTGAGCATAAAAAAGAATGAAATCATGCCACTTGCAACAACATGGATGGACCAAGGGGTATTATGCTAAGTGAAATGTATCAGACAGAGAAAGACAAATACCTATGATTTCATGTATGTGTGGAATCTAAAAAACGAAACAAACAAAACAAGACAGAAACAGACTCATAGATACAGAGAAGAAACAGGTGATTGCCAGAAGGGAGGGGGTAGAGGCTTGAGTGAAATAGGTGAGGGACATTATAAGAGGTACATACTTCCATTACAAAATAATTGAGTCACAGGGATGAAATGTACAGCATAGGAAATATAGTCAACAATATTGTAATAACTTTATATGGTGACAGATGGTAACTAGACATATGGAGATGATCATCTCATAATGTATAGAAATATCAAATGACTATGTTGTGCACTTGGAACTAACATAATGTAGGTCAATTATACTTTGATTTTTTTAAATGGGCAAAATAATGGATACTTTACCAAAGAAGATATATACATGACAGACATATGAAAAGATGCTCAAAATCATATGTCTTTAAAGAACTGCAAATTAAAATAACAATGAGATACTACTACACACCTATTAGAATGAATCAACTCTGAGATACTGACCAAACCATATACTGGAGAGGATATGCAACAGCAGGAACTCTCATTCATTGCTGGTGAAAATGCAAAGTGGTACTAGCACTTTGGAAGACAGTTGGGTATTTCTAACATAGTTAAACACAGCCTTATCATATGATCCAACAATCACTCTCCTAGGTATTTAAATAAATTGAAAACGTATGTCCACATAAAAAACTGCACACGGATGTTTATAAGAGCTTTACTCATAACTGCCAAAACTTGGAAGCAACAAAGATGTGGTCAATAGGTGAGTGGATAGACACATTATGGTACACCCATACAATAGAATATTATTCAGTGATTAAAAGAAATGAGCTATCAGGTTTCAAAAAAACATGACAGAAGGTTAGATACATATTGATAAGTGAAAGAAGCCAATATGAAAATGCTACATACTGTACACCTTCAACTATATGATATTCTGGAAAAGGCAAAAATGTCAGTGGTTGCCAGCAGAGGTGTGGAGGGGACAAATAGGTGAAGCATATGGGATTTCTTGATCAATGAAACTATTCTGTAGGTTGGTGTAATGGTGGATACATGACATTATTCATTTCTCAATTTCTTAGACCAGTACAGGCATACCTTGGAGATACTGCAGGTTTGGTTCCAAACTACTGCAATAAAGTGAGTTGCATGAATTTTTTTGTTTCCCAGTGCATATAAAAGTTATGTTTATCCTATAGTCTATTAAATGTGCAATAGCATTATATGTTTAAAAATGCAATATCTGCAAAGAGCAATAAAAAGAAGTATGCCTATATAACCTAATTTAAATTTAGACTTTAGTTAATAATAATGTATCAATATTGGTCCATCCACTGTAACAAATATGCCACAGTAATACAAAATATTAATAATAGGGGAAATTATGTGGGAAGGGAAAAGGGGATATGGAAATTCTCTATACTTTCTGTTCAATTTTACTGTAAATTAAAGCTTTTTCAAGAATAATGCCTACTAATATTTTTTAAATTAAAATTTATATTTTAAAAAGTGGTTGAAGTGGAAAAATAATACAAAAATACATAACTTGCTTTTAATTTTTAAAAAGCAAACGAATAACAACAAAAAGAATAGTTCCATTGTCTTCACACTCCCATATGTTTACCTACTTTAAACATTCAGAATCAAAATCTAATTGGATGCCCTCATCTTTGGGGGAAGTAGCAAATGGAAGAGAAGAGAGTATCATTCCACATTGTTAACTTTTCATTACTGCTTACTATGTTTTGAAAAATACGTTTTTTCCTTTAAAAGGAAGTGAAAAAACAGTACACAAACTTATGGCAAATATCTGGAGACCATGAGAAAGAAAACACCCTTGGGCTCAATCTCTGGCTACTAGGAAATCAAACGTGACATTTTGCTTCCATTATTCTAAGACTTTTTACATACACTAACACTTTTGATCCCCATATAAGAGACTTTCACAAGAACTCTTGAGATCTAAAGAGATAATAAGCTTGTTTAAGGCCTCAGAACTAGTCAGGGCTGAAGCCAGAGCTAGAACTCATTATATTTCACCACAATGTTGCTGTCCATTGTAGAGATCCACACTGAAGGATTCATTACCATAAAATGCAGAGTTGGGAAAAACTAACCTGTTTGTTGGAATCAGAATAGAGTACCTTGGAGGAGGGGCAAGTGTCTGGAGCAGGAAACAGGGTGCCTTCTGGAGTGCTGCTAATGATGTTTCTGGATCCCTCTGTTTCGTTACCCAAGTATGTTTGGGTTGTGAAATTCATTGAATTATACACTTGGAATCTGTGCACTTTTCTATATGCATGTCATAATGCATTAAAAGTTTTTTTAAAGTGTCATTTTCCATGGAGAGGCTGGAATTTTTGGAATTCAGCCTAAAGCTCTGGCTTCACCACAAATCCATCCAACAAGTTTCACTGCGAGTGAGAGAGGTTTGAGGCAAAGAAAGGCGACCGCGGGTGGGTATGACGTCACATCTGGACTTTAGGACATCCCTGTATGCCCCGCCCCGGAGAACGACCTGGTGCTTTTACCTCAGACGAGTCGCGGGGCTCGGGGTCCACAGACCTGAAGCCCCAGGCCGGTTCCTGAGGCGGCTCAGCCATCTACCTCTCCCGGCTCCAGACGACGCCTGACCCCGTCGGGACTCCACGCGGCTGATATCGGACTCCAGGAGCAGGCTACGCTTTCCAGCTCAAGGCTGGGATGGTGACAGTGACACTGGAGCCGGAGGGCCGCTGCCCCTGGGACAAGCCGGTGCGCATCGCCGTGCGCGGCCTGGCCCCAGGGCAGCGGGTCACGCTGCGCGCGTCCCTGCGCGACGAGAAGGGCGCGCTCTTCCGGGCCCACGCGCGCTACTGCGCCGACGCCCACGGCGGGCTGGACCTGGGGCGCGCGCCCGCGCTGGGCGGCAGCTTCGCGGGGCTCGAGCCCATGGGGCTCTTTTGGGCTCTGGAGCCTGAGAAGCCTTTTTGGCGGTTTCTGAAGCGGGACGTGCAGACACCCTTCGCAGTGGAACTGGAGGTGCTCGACGGCCACGAGCCCGACACCGAGCGGCTCCTAGGCCGGGCGGTGCACGAGCGCGACTTCCTGCCGCCCGGGGTGCGGCGCGAGCCGGTGCGCGCGGGCCGGGTGCGCGCCACGCTCTTCCTGCCGCCAGGTGAGCCTGGGGTTCTGTGGGCGCGCGAGCGTGTTCGCTGGGCCGCTGAGGTTTCAGATACCACTTCCCAGGGAGTTTGGCTTGGGAGTAGGGCCAGAGAAGGGGATGTTGACTAAATCCCCTGACCTCACAGTCACAATGGAGGCTTTTGGTATGTTAGCGTCTCTGCTGTGCGTTTTGCTTGCATTATCTCATTTAGTCTCATATAATGGGCATTGTTATTATGCAGATAAGAAAAGACTGGATCGGGGTCTTTAAGATACACTTTGCTATTAATAATCACCCTGTAGATTTCTACACGCATCAGCTGATCGGTTTTACACTAAATGATAATGGTCAAGGAAGTTAGTTCCATATCTTCCTAGTGTCCTGAGTACATTGGGCCCCCTGCCCACTCTTTTATTTTCCTATCGCAGATCACACTTCACTGCCTTCCTCATCTAAAGCCTCGCCTATTTCTTTTTCTTCCCTCTAAGTAGACAGTTGAACCAAAAATAACGCCAAGGGTTGGCTCAACACAATATAGAGCTTTGTTTTAAGTTTTTAATTCTATGTCCAACCTCTAACAGAAGGAACACTGCAAATCAACACTGTCTAAAACGTTAAATTCCTCCTTCCATGATGTACTCGTTAGCCTTTGTTACTCTCCCTTACAACTAAAGATTCTTAGAACCTTTGAGATAATTTAACATAAATTCATGTGGAGGGTAAACTCATCAAGTACCTTGTAGACACCCCCCCCCCCGCCACATACATAAGGAACTTGTATCTCTTTTCAATAAAGACTCAGGGAGCTGTTTTCTTTCCTTTGATTCACAGGAACCCACTAAATAATTTGGAAACATCTCTAAAATGAAAGCAAATTGTTTAAATTATATAGTACTTTCCTTTAATAATATTACTTTCTCTAGGACCTGGACCTTTCCCAGGGATCATTGACATCTTTGGTATTGGAGGAGGCCTTTTGGAGTATCGGGCCAGCCTTCTGGCTGGTCATGGCTTTGCCACGTTGGCTCTAGCTTATTATGACTTTGAAGATCTCCCCAAGAAATTTGACACCATACACCTCGATTACTTTGAAGAAGCCCTGTGCTACATGCTTCAACACACCCAGGTTCGCCTAATGTCCTTCATCATTCTCTCTAGAAATACCTCCAGAGAGGGCGTCACTTTGCACTCACCTGTGTCAGGTGCACTGATGCTACTCTACTCTTCCTTCTCAGAGATTTCTTTTGGAGAATTCCTTAGCTTTAGGTACCTACTCTACTTTTTCTGTCAGATGGAATAACAATGCAGAATTCATTGTAAAATTCATGTGATATTTTATTGACAGGAATTATGTTGTAATACTAAAACTCCTTTTGCAAGCAAGTGGAGTTTCTAACTTTTTTAGTTTTGCATTCTTGTTTTTTAATCTATATTTTTCTGATAGCAGAGAATGTTCTCAGATTTTGATGAGAACCTACTCACCCATTTCAGAAGCTAAGAACTATTCCTTTGGACTCTGAAGTCTTACTTTGTTTCTATAAAGTTAATCACTTGTGAATATTTGTTTAGATGAGATCTGATGAATTATTCACCTCTTGGAACAGAATTTGGTTCCACAGTTAGATACCCAGGAACAATGACTCTTTAACTCCACCTGAATGAGGCTCTGGACTTGACAGGCTCCATGAGACATTCATTCTTAGCAGATACACTCTCTGGAACATTTGTAACCAATTCCCAAATTTGCCAGGGAGTTTAAGGTTAGTCTGCTATGTGTCCAGCAATATATTCTTTATGTGGGAAGAAATCCTTTGTCAGCTGAGGTTGAGTCTCTTGTGGCTAATTCACAAATTAAAGCTAACAGTATCTCTAGTTGCACTTAGAAAAATGTTTTTCTTTTGGGTAGATTCTTGACTCTCCTTCTTTTCTTCCAGGTAAAGGGCCCAGGCATTGGGCTTCTGGGCATTTCTTTAGGGGCTGATATTTGCCTCTCCATGGCCTCATTTTTGAAGAACATCTCAGCCACAGTCTCCATCAATGGATCTGCGTTGAGTGGAGACAAAGCCATATACTATAAGGAGAATAGCATCCCGCCATTGGGCCATGACCTGAGGAGAATGAAGGTAGCTTTCTCAGGCCTCCTGGACATTGTAGATATAAGGAATGATATTGTAGGGGGATGTAAGAACCCCTGCATGATTCCAATAGAAAAGGCCCAGGGGCCCATCCTCTTCATTGTTGGTCAGGATGACCATAACTGGAGGAGTGAGTTATATGCCCAGATAGCCTCAGAACGTTTACAGGCCCATGGAAAGGAAAAGCCCTGGATCATCTCTTACCCTGGGACTGGCCATTACATTGAGCCTCCTTACTTCCCTAAGTGCCCAGCTTCCCTGCACAAATTATTGGACAAACCTGTGATGTGGGGTGGGGAGCCCAGGGCTCATTCTAAGGCCCAGGTAGATGCTTGGAAGCAAATTCTAACCTTCTTCTGCAAACACCTGGGAGTATCTGCCAAATTGTAATGCATTGATCTGTTACTGACATGAGGGATTCAAGGTCAGATTTCTGTGTTTAATAATCTTATATGAATCAGTTGTCCCCTGGATAACATTAAATTCATGTCACTGGTATTAATGGTGTATTTCAGGTAAATTTTTGAGTGTTACTTTGTCATTAATTTTCCTAATGTAACACATACCTATTTTAGAAGATTCAGTTAGAAGTATACAATACAAAATAGTAAAAAGCATGCCCACTATTAACATTTGCGTTTTCATCTAGATTTTTTTACTTAACAATTTGAAGCGCAGATGAGATTTAAAGCTGAACAAGTACTGGGTTACTTTTTCCATTGCTGGGAGGCAATGGCCATCCAATGTTTGCTACTGTTTCAACTACTGGTAGCAGGGTAGAATTTTCATTGACCAAAAATATACTGAGAGGTATTGACAGAGGGAAAGCCAGACTGAAATTTTTCTCATGGAGCTCAGAGAAGAATCCTCTGGGAGGAGGAGTTAGGGTAAGAAGGGGATCATCTGGCTCTAGAACAGTTAAGTCCAAACTCTGTCCCAAGCAAGAGTGATTATGAACTATTTTCCTTCTTACTCAAAGAACAGACTTTGGAAAATCATACTGTCATGTTCTTAGGGGTATCATTCTTCACTTTCCTTGACATCAAGTCTACAAAGTATTGTGTAATTGTATTTGAAGTGATAACAGCTGAGAATTTTTGAAAACTAACGAAGACATCAAGCCACATATCTCAGAAGCACAATGTCTTATCTCGGGCTTCTTTAACGAAGTACCATGGACTGGGTGGCTTAAACAACAGATATTTTTTTCTCACAGTTCTGGAGACTGGGAAGTCCAAGATCAAGGTTCCAGCAGGTCCAGTTCCTGGTGAGGGCCTCTTCCTGGCTTACAGACACCTGCCATCTTCTTGTGTCCTCAACTGGCAGAGAGAGGAAGCTCTGGTTTCTCTTCCTCTTTTCATTAGGACACTAATCCCATCATGGGGGGGGGGGGTCTCACTCATGACCTCTTTTAAACCTAACTGCCTCCCAAAGGCCCTACCTTCAGTTACCATCACATTAGGGTCTCAGATTTCAACATATGAATGTTGAAGGGACACATTCTGTTCGTAACAACCGTACACCTCAAGCAACTTAAATACAAAGAAAACCATATTTAACACATCACAGAAAAATTCTTTGTGGCAGTTTTATAACTTAATTACAAATTCTTTGACATTTCTGGCTAGAAACATACACTATGCCAAGACTAAATAAGAAAGAAAAAGACAACTTGAACAGACTAAACACTGGCAGTGAAATTGAATTTGTAATTTAAAAAACCAACCTCCCAGCAAACAAAAGTCCAGGACCAGATGGCTTCACAGGGGAATTCTACCAAACATGTAAAGATCAGTTGATACCTATCCTTCTCAAACTATTCAAAAAAAATTGAAGAGGACGAAATAATCCCAAAATCATTCTACAAGGCCACCACTACCTTGAATCCAAAACTAGGCAATGATGGTACAAAAAAAGAAATTACAGACCAATATCTTAGATGACTATAGATGCAAAAATTGTCAACAAAATGTTAGCAAACTGAATCCAACAATTTATAAAAATGATCATACACCACAGTAAATGGGATTTATTTCAGGCCTAACAGGATGGTTCAATATTCACAAATCATCAATGTGATACACCACATTGACAACAAGAAGGATAAAAATCACGTGATCATCACAATAGATGTAGAAAAAGCATTTGACAAAATTCAGTATCCATTCATGATAATGTTTTGCTTATATTTTCTTCTAGGAGGTTTATTGTATCTTATGTTTAAATCTTTGATCCATTTTGAGTTTATTTTTGTGTATGGTGTAAGGGGGTGTTCTAGCTTCATTGATTTATATGTTGCTGTCCAGTTTTCCCAACACCATTTGCTGAAGAGACTGTCTTTATTCCATTGTATATTCTTCCCTCCTTTGTCGAAGATTAGTTGACCAAAAGTTTGTGGGTTCATTTCTGGGCTCTCTGTTCTGTTCCATTGGTCTATAAGTCTGTTTTTGTACCAATACCATGCTGTTTTGATGACTGTAGCTCTATAGTATTGTCTGAAGTCTGGGAGACAGTCTTGCTACTTCTATTTAACATTGTATTAGAAGTCCTAGCCACAGCATCAGACAAGAAAGAGAAATAAAAGCATCCAAATTGGAAGAGAAGTAAAACTATCACTATTTGCAGATGACATGATACTATATATGGAAAACTCTGAAAACTAAAAAACAAAACAAAACAAAAAAAAACCCCAAAACTACTAGAATTAATAAATGAATTCAGTAAAGTTGCAGGATACAAGATTAATATGCAGAAATCTGTTGCTTTGCCAACAACAACAACAACAACAACAACAACAACAACAACAACAAAAACCATTTAAAATTGCATCAAAAAGAATAAATTGCCTAGGAATAAACTTAGCCAAGGATGTGAAGGACCTATACTCTGAAAAGTATAAAACATTGATGAAGAAAATTGAAGATGATACAAAGAAATGGAAAGATATTTTGTATTCTTGGATTGGAAGAATTAATAGTTAAAATGACCATACAAGCAACCTACAGTCCTTATTAAAATATCTATTTTATGGATTTAATGCAATCCTTATCAAAATATCCATGACATTTTTCACAGCAGTAGTAGAATAATCCTAAAATTTATATGGAAACACAAAAGACCCTGAACTACCAAAACAATCTTGAGAGAAAAGAACAAAGTTGGAGGTATCATGCCCCCTGTCTTCAGACTACTACCAAGCTACAGTTATCAAAATAGCATAGTACTGGTGCAAAAACAATCATACAGATCAATGGAACTGAATAGAGAGCCCAGAAATAAACCCACGCACCTATGGTCAATTAATCTACAACAAAGGAAGCAAGATTATACAATAGCAAAAAGACAGTGTCTTCAATAAACTGTTAGTGCTGAGAAAAGTGGACAGCTACATGTAAAACAATGAAATTAGAACAATTTCCTCATGCCACATACAAAAGTTAACTCAAAATAGATTAAAGACCTAAATGTAAGACCTGAAACCAAAAAACTTCTAGAAGAAACACAGACAGAATACTCTTTGACATAAATCATAGCAATAATTTTGGGATCTTCCCCTAAGGCAAAAGAAATAAGAGCAAAAACAAGCAAATGTTACCTAATTAAACTTAAAAGGTTTTGCACTGCAAAGGAAACTAAACAAAATGAAAAGACAACCTACTGAATGGAAGAAAATATTTGCAAATATATGACCAACAAGGGAGTTATGTCCAAAATACATAAACAACCCATACAACTGAATATCAAAAAGAACAAAACAACCCAATTAAAAAATTGTCAGAAGACCTGAATAGACATTTTTCCAAAGACAATGTACAGATGGCTAACAGGCACATGAAGAGAGGCTCAACATCACTAGTCATTAGAGAAATGCAAATCAAAACTGCAATGAGAAATCACCACACACCTACCTATCAGAATGGCTATCATCAAAAAGCCTATAAATAAGAAATGTTTGTGAGGATGTGAAGGAAGAGGAACCCCTGTACACCACTGGTGGGAATGTAAATTGGTACAGCCACTATAGAAAACAGTATGGAGTTTCCTCAAAAAATTAAAAATAGCTTTACCAGATGATCCCAGCAATTCCACTCTGGGGTATGTATCCAGAAAAAATGAAAACACTGTTTTCCAGAGTCCATGTTCCTCGTCAGTCCAATCCAAAGTCAGAAAATTTGGACTTGCATTTGAAATTGTGACCATTCACAACAGCCTGCCGGAGGTTGGGAGCTTTTACACTACTCTCATTGAAAGGTGAAAATTAGAAACTATGGCATTAATATTAATGACTGCATTACTAAGACTCTGTGGAGGATGCTGAGAGTTACAATAGTTGATTTTTCTGGTTTGATTTTCTTTTTTCTTAGAGTAATATCAAAGCCAAAAACGATGGTTTTACTTTTACTAACCTAATGTAAATGTTTATCTAGACTGTTTTTAAATGTGTTTCTTTGTGAATGCTTCATCTGGCTCCAGGAAGCCTGTGTCAGCTGTATAAGTTGGTACTTGGGCACTTAATGTTTTTCTAAGAAACATGTTTTGGATCCTGTACTCTAATAAATCATTATTTTTTTAAATTATTTTTAAATTAAAAAAATGAAAACACTAATTTGAAAAGGTATATGAAGTCCAGTGTTAAAAGCAGCATTATTTATAATAGTCGAGACATAGAAGCAACCCAAGTGTCCATGAACAGATGAATGGATAAAGAAGAGGTGTTATGTGTATACAATGGAATTCTACTCAGCCATTAAAAATAATGTTATTCTGCCATTTGCAGCAATACAGATCTACCTAGAGAATGTTGTGCTTAGTGAAATAAGAAGTCAGAGAAAGACAAATACTGTATGTTATCACTTATCTGTGGAATCTAAAAAATAAAATAAATATATATGGCAAAACAGAAACAGACTCACATATGTAGAGAACAAATTAGTGGTTACCACTGGGGAGAGAAAAGGAGGCAAGGGCAAGATAGAGACATGGGATTAAGAGCTACAAACTACCCTATATAAAATAGACAAGCAACAAGGATAAATGGTATAGCACAGGGAATTACAGCCATTATCTTGTAATAACTTTAAATGAAGTATAACCTATAAAAACACTAAATCACTATGCTATACACCTAAAACTAATATAATGTAAATCAACTACATTTCAATACAAACAAACAAACAATAAATAATACACATAGAATAAATAGCATATATAGGAGGGGGTAAATGGAGGTGAAGTGTTCCAACATCATTGCATTTCCCAGAAAGTGGTAAAAATACTGATTTATATTAGATGTTAATAAACCAACAGAGAATATTACAGTGAGCTAATAGAGGAGGCAAATGGGATTTTTTTTTTTTTAATCCAAAGGAAGAGAAAAAACTTGTAGAGAACAAGCAGGATACAAAGTAAGTAATAAAGTTGTAGATTTAAACTCAAGAATTTCAGTAATTACACTAATGTAAATGGGCTATATATTCCAATAAAGGACAGCAAAGAAGGCTGGTTATCCTATGATGTTTAATTCTGTACTCTAAAAATTAAAGTATTAGATCATGCATAGTATTGATTTCCTATCAGAGAATTAAAAATGGACACCTTAACCTCAAGTGACAGTGGGTACATATGCAGGGTATAAAGTAAAAGTATAAGATAAGAGAATTATGTTTAAACCTTGTTCTAAAATTTTATCATTGATAAATAATGAAATCCAGTCTTACTGAAAATTAAAGCCAGTTTAACCAATCTGTTTAAGCTCTTTATCCCCTATGTATATTCAAAATTGATTTATACTAGGTATTCATAATATAGCCTTCATTTTGCCAAGTGGAAATAAATCTGCTGAGTACCTTATTGAAAGGAACTCCAAAGATATGAGAAAGCTTTTATTCTCTATTCTGTTTTCTGGTGTTGTCTTCAGTCATCTAACTTCATTCAAATATTTATTGAAAGTGTACTCTGAAAAAAAAAAGGAAGTGTACTTTGTGGCAGGCAGAGTTCCAAGCTCATGGTAAAGATGAACAAAGCTAACAAAGTCTTTGCTGTCAAGGAGTATTTATTCTAGTTTGGAAGTCAAAAAATAAAATGAGAAGGCTATGAAGAATAAAAAGCAGAAAAAGATTAGAACATGATGAGGGAGGTGACATTTTAAATAAATGGGTCAGGGAAGGCATGTATAGGAATAGGTGGTCTTTGAACAGAGACCTGATTGAGGATGAGGGAGAGAGTTGAACTTCAGGTTGAGGGAGTGATAGAGGCAGAGACCACAGTGGAAGCATGTGCTTGGTCTTAAGCCAAGCAGGAGAAGGAAGGAGGTGTAGAAAATGAGCTCAGAGAGGTAGCCAGGGGATACCTGTGATTACGGGAAGCCAATGGGGAGTTGAAAATGACGTGATCTAAGTTAAGCTTTCAAAATATCATTCTGCTTACTCTATGGAGAATCAATTGTAGGTAGGCAGTGTTAGCTTTCAGGCAGTGAGGCCATTTGGAAGGCTACTTTAGTCATCCAGGCGAGAATCACTTTAGAGTAGGGTGCTAGCAGTGCAGGTGATGTATAGTGGTCAGATCAGGATACCTTGCAAAGTAGAGCAGTTGGGTTCCTGATGGATACAATGTGGGATGAAAAAAAAAATCCAAGAATGACTCCAAGCTTCCCCCCCCCCCCCCAAGCATGTAAGCAGATGGAAGAATAGTGTTGCCATTTACAGAAACAGAGAACCCTGAGGAAAGAACAAATTTGGGGTGAAAAAAGTCAAGATTTCCATTTCTGTCATTTTAAGTTTGCCTGTTGGACATTCAAGTGAAGATGCCGAGTAGAGAGCCAGACCGTCAAGTCTGAATCTCAGAGAAGACATGAAAGCCGGAAATGTAAATGTGAGAATCAACAATCAGGAAATTGGACGGTGAGTGTTAAAAAAAAACTGGGAAGTAAGAGGATCAATATTAATTTTACATTAAAATCCACCATGAGTCCAGACTAGCAAACTACATTAAATCCTAATATATAAAAATGTATGGGCTTTTTTTTTCCAGGTGAGTTACCTGAATCAATTCTCCCACTAAAAACAACTAATACTCCTGGATAAAACATCTTCTAAAAGCATTTGTTGAGACATGGAAACAGCCTAAATGTCCATCAACAGGTGACTGGATAAAGAAGATGTGGTATATTTATACAATGGAATACTACTCAGCCATAAAAACAGACAACATAATGCCATTTGCAGCAACATGGATGCTCCTGGAGAATGTCATTCTAAGTGAAATAAGCCAGAAAGAGAAAGAAAAATACCATATGAGATCGCTCATATGTGGAATCTAAAAAACAAAAACAAAGACAAAAAAACAAAGCATAAATACAAAACAGAAATAGACTCATAGACATAGAATACAAACTTGTGGTTACCAAGAGGGCAGATGGTGGGAAAGGATAGACAGGATTTCAAAATTGTAGAATAGATAAACAAGATTATACTGTATAGCACAGGGAAATATACACAAGTTCTTTTGGTAGCTCACAGAGAAAAAAAAAGTGACAGTGAATGTATATATGTTCATGTATAACTGAAAAATTGTGCTCTACACTGGAATTTGACACAACATTGTAAAATGATTATAAATCAATAACAAATGTTAAAAAAATAAAAATAAAAGCATTTGTTGATCTGACAAGAAAGAAAAGAAATTCTGTGGTCAGGGACTGAGTGAAGGTGGGAATGCTGAGGAAAGCAGAACTCTGCAAGCAGCTCGTTTTCTGAGAGCATTTGCTGAATGTCATATTGATGTATTGACACATTTCATTATATAATATCAAAAAATCACATTAGTGAATACACAACTAATGATCTTATTTTTAGAAAAGTTTAAATATCAGACAGCTGTCAAGCTCACAGTGGTTGAAGGCAGGTTTTCCTAAATTCTAGTTTTTTTCTTGAAAGGTCAAATTTCATCACTGATGACAAAGTTGTTTTCTTTGAAGAGACAGGTTCACTAAGCTCATTTTTGGAAGAATGTCTGCCAAATACCGAAGCTTTAATGACCATAGTTGTCAATCATTCTTTCAAGTAAATTCGTGTTCTATGAAAAAAGTGGCTAGTTCAGCTTATGACTCCATGATACACGTGCTTTTACTTAAGATACTGTTGTGGGTAGGGTGGGTATAGCTCGGTGGTAGAGTGGGTTCAATCCCCAGTACCTTCATTTAAAAAAAAAAAGATAACTGTCATATTTCTGTTGCAGCAGAAGTGCTTTCTTTTTAAAATTTTTTATTTTTCATTTTTATCTTATTTACTGTTTTCTGCAACAGAAGTGCTTTATGTATACTTCTCAATTTGTCAGACAATATTTTTAAACATGGTTTTTAAAAAAATTTTATTTTTTTATTGAAGTATAGTTGGTTTACAATGTTATGTCAATTTCTGATGTACAGCATAATATTTCACTCATATGTATACATACATATATTCTTTTTTTATTATTTTTTCATATTCTTTTTCATTATAGGTTACTACAAGATATTGAAAATAGTTCCCTATGCTATGCAGTAGAAACTTGTTGTTTATCTATTGTATACATGCAAATCTCAGACTCCCAATTTATCCCTTTCTCCCTCTTCCCTCCAATAACCGTAAGTTTCTTTTCTGTTGGTGAGTCTGTTTCTGTAAAAAACATGTTTAAGGTGAAAATTTAATAAAACTAATACATTTTATAGCTTCATCAAGGAATTCCTAATTGTAACTGACTTTTTTTTCTTGCTAGTGCATGGTGATGAGGAATACTGTATGTTTGGTTTTTTTTTAAACATTTCTTTATTGAGTTATAATCATTTTACAATGTTGTGTCAAATTCCAGTGTAGAGCACAATTTTTCAGTTATACATGAACATATATATATTCATTGTCAAATTTTTTCTCTGTGAGCTACCATAAGATCTTGTATATATTTCCCTGTGCTATACAGTATAATCTTGTTTGTCTATTCTGCATTTTGAAATCCCAGTCTGTCCCTTCCCACCCCCTGCCTCCTTGGCAACCACAAGTTTGTATTCTATGTCTATGGGTCTGTTTCTGTTTTGTATTTATGTTTTGTTTTGGTTTTTTGTTTTAGATTCCACATATGAGCGATCTCATATGGTATACTGTTTGTTACAGCACCTTTCTTAATGCTAAAGCAGTAGCAGTTTTAGCCGTCATTGCTTCTGCAACATCAGTACAAATGTCAACACAGTGAAAAAGGCACAGATCATCTTAGTATTATTATGAAGTAGTTTTGACCCTTACCCTGGGGTCTGTAGACCAACTCTGAGAACACTTATCCTAAAGTAACCCTTTATATATCCCCAGGGAACAAAAACAGGAATATTAATAGCAGCATTGTTTGTACTAGAAAAAAACTGGAAACTATCAAAATGTCTATTAACAGTAGAATGGATAAATTGTGGACTATTCATAAGATGCAATATGATGAAGCAGTGAAAATTAGTGAACCACAGTGACCCAACACATAACATAGATGAATCTCAGGAAAAATATTGAATATAAAAGGCAATTGCAGAAAAATAAATAAAATGGTTTTTTAATTATGACACGAAAAGCACAAGTAAAATACTAAATAAGTTGGACTTCCTTACAATAAAAACTTTTGCACTTCAAAGGACAGCATCAAGAAAGTGAAAGACAACCCACAGAATGGGGAAAGACATCTGTAAATCATGTATCTGATAAGGGACTTGTGTCTAAAATATATAAAGAACTCTTATAACCTAATAAGATAAATAACCTAATTTAAACATGCAATGGCTCTGAATAGACATTTCCCCAAAGAAGGTATACAAATGACCAATAAACACATGAAAAGATGCTCAATATCATTAGGCTTCAGGAAAATGCAAATATAGCCACAGTGAGATTCCACTTTATATTCACTAAGATGGCTGTAATAAAAAAAGATAAAAAGAAGTGTTGATGAGGGTGTGAAGAAATTGGAACCCTCATACACTGCTAGTGGGATTGTAAAATGGTGCAGTCACTTTGGAATTCTGGCTTTGCCTCAAAAGTTAAACACAGAATTGCAATATGACCCAGCAATTCCAGTCCTAAATATATATTCAAAACAAATGAGAACTACATACACACAAAAACTTGTACATGACTATTTAAACTGGAATTAGGAAACTGAACTCATTTCCACGGGCTTATAATCTGTATTGTCTAAAGGCAATCATATAAAATTATGAATATAAATGAAATTAATAAAATTTAACTGTTGGAGACAACATATTACTCCACCCATATAGCAAAACGCATTCAGGAGGAGCAGACAAGACAACAGTTGGTTGTTGATTACCAACTTGTTCACTAGAATGCAAAGAAACTGGCATTCCTATTTTCCCAAGATTTACATCCTTCTATAGCATATAACTAATCTTCCAAATAGTCAGAGGCTAGAGCTATTGCAAGGCATGGATGATGCTGGTGATAAAGAATTGGCCAATAAGAATGTACTTTTGTGAGCCAATGTTTTATTCTGTTCATACAACAGTTGCTTGGGCAAAATATTTTGTCATTGCTTACTGGTAATTTAATAAAATTACAAAAGTATTTGATGTAGCATCTGAGTTAATTTCTCAAACTTCCTAGTAACAGCTGCAGGTGGGGCAAAATTCTCTTAAGTGCTCAGTTTGGTAACTTCCATATTTCAAAGTTCTGGAAACTGAGCCAAAAGAGGGCTCACTGGGATAAGGATGAATTAGTTATTGTACCCAGACAAGTGGCTGTCTTGAAATCTATGCTTTCCACTTAAACTTAATCTCACTGAATGTATGGAACCTTCCCTTAAAGACTAAGGATGAGGCCCCTCAAAGGGAGAGACACGTAACCCTAATGTCCTTTCTTTCTAGATCCATTACAATATTGTTACCAAGTCCAAACTCATTCTGCTTGTCGCATAACAAGCCGATAAATCGGGAGATGAGTTGTTGGGGTTAGGAATAACGACTTTATTAGGAAAGCCAGCAGATCAAGAAGATGGCAGACTAATGTTCTGGAGAACCATCTTATCCAAGTCAGAATTCAGGCTCCTTTTATATTAAAAAGGGGGGAGGGTGTAGTTGGCTGTTGCAAAATTCTTGGGGTCGCAATCCACAATCCTTTGTTCTTGCAGCTGTCCAGGTAGGTCAGGTCATAATGTTCTTGTAAACATCCTACAAGACAAATATTATCCTCTGTTCTGCAACTTTTTATCTCCATATGAATGGAAAAGTGTTCGACCCTTAAAGGTCAGAATCTTGAGAATGGGCTACCCTGTATATTTCAGGCTCTAGGTAACATTCTTTTACAAAAGGTGCAGAACCAGCATGACTAAGCACAGGAAACAGCATGGGGTTAGAGCTAACAGAACAGATCTAATACAGAGTCAGATTTGTTCTTCCCTATTGCAATGACAGATTCATCTGGAGAAACCATGTGCCTGAATCCAGATGCTTTGGACGAGAGAAATATTCAAGAATTTCAGGGAATTTTAGGTACAGGATCAGACATAATGCAAATTCTTGGAAACCTCAATCAAAGAGGAAAGACTAAGTGTTCAAGGATATGGAAGAGCAAGGATCTGAGGTAGACAAGTTTTACTAAAACCTACAAGTTAGACACAGACAACTAAAGGAATCTGCTAGGGTGGTTCCATCACTCCAACTTTTTATTTTGAAGTAATTTTAGACTTAAGAAAATGTTGTAAAAATAGTCCAGCTATACTCTTCATCTGTTTTCCCTTAATATTAACATCTTACATAACCATAGTACAAATATCAAAATCAGGAAGTTAACATTGATACAATACTATTAACCAGGACAGTATTACTGAAATTAAGTTATTGCTATCTTGGAGAAAGAACTTACTCAAATGGATAGTATTCTGGCTGCTAAAAAACAAAAAGTGAAGCTCTCTTGTCCCACCAAAATGGTAACAGAAAATAGTACCAGGCCCAGGATCATCAGGGAAATCACACTTATGGTACTGGAGTAACTAAGCATCTGCCTCCACCTCCAGCCTTTTCCTGTTTAACTGTCAGTTGGGTTATCAGAAAAGTAAATGGATCTGGGATGTTGACTGAGGATTACAGAAAACAAAATGAATTTTGTGTTAACTGTGGCTGACATTGTTTCTCTATAGGAAGAGCTTTCTAAATCACCTTAGATTGAAATCGTTTTGATTTTACAAGGGCATTGTTTTCAATCCCAGTATGTTTTAAAAACAACAGCAGTTTGCTCTCTCTTGGCAGTCAGTGATTTACCTTTACAGTCTTGACTCCAAGATATTTCAATTCTCTAACATTTGTCACAATCTGTGAAGGTGAGATTTAAACAGGTGTCCTAAACCTAATTCAGATAGTAATATTAGTCATTATATTGATGGTATAATGGTCAGAGATGACTCAGAGCCAACTGTTTCTGAAGCTCAGCCTTTTCATATTGAATTTATAACTGAGAATGAGCTATCAAACATGGAAAAGTTCAGGAGCCTTCTCAGAGAGAAACCTTGCTGGCAGTGTAATTATCTGGGGTAACCAGAGAAATTCTACCTTAGATCAGACAAAAGCTTTTGTCCATCCATGAAGTCCATACTCCTAAAATAGAGGCACAGAAATTAATTTGTATGTTTAATCCTGGACAAAGCATGTCACATATCTGGATGTTAAGCTACAGTCACTTCATCAAGTCACTAGACAAACATTAGAATTTGTATGAAGCCACTCCCCTCTTAGGAGAGTACAGTATTTTCTAACAGCAGCTGATTCTTTTGCAGATGTGGGCACCCCCTGGCAGTCAGCCTGTAGAGTGCCTTTCTTCTGCGGAGTTCCTAAGGAATTCCCCACAGGAGGGCATTTTTCAAAGGCCCAGCCTAGGCCCCCTCCTTAGCTGCTTTTCCCTCTTGTGCCTGGAAGCCTTTTCACAGCAACCTGGGCATTGAGGGGAGGGGAAAGGAGAACCCATCTTTCTCCCTGCCTTTCTGAAATCTGAGTGCAATTGTGCTGGTGGCTGTGGCAGCCCAGGTAAATTCTTTGTAAGCTGAATGTTCCTAGATGGAGGAAAGCCTGTAACACTTTAAACAACAGGAGTTTAAAATATGCTGCAGTAGTTACTTCAGGAGGTGGAATGGGGGAATTCATGGAACTCTGAGATCTGAGACGTCATCTTTCATTTGCTGGCCATTTTCTACGTGCTCCATTCACCCTGCTCTGTACCCAGGATGGCTGAGCTGAATGGTTGGCTTCAGCCAAAGAGAAGCACTCACAAGATACTGAAGGGCAAGAGGAGAGTGAGGTCAAGGTGTTTATTCTTCCCACTCTTGCCATCTCACCATAGGTTGCCTGCCTCCCTCCAAGAAGGCTACAGTTTCTGCAGGCAGACCTCTCTCCTTGAGCCTTCAGGCCCAAGGTTCTGCACTAAACCTTTCTGGGTTTTGTTTTGTTTTTTCAACCTTCCCCATGCCTTTGCAGATAGTCCCTTTATGAAAATGTCTTCCAATTACCCAGGTTGAAAGTGCCACTTGTTTCCTGCCAGAACCCTCATGCAACTCAACGCTGACATTGCCAGTGACCACATTTGTGAGTCGAAGAACAAGTCTTACTGAGCAGCTACTATTGTGAAGGAAAAGCTGGGCTGGTCTAACAAGATAACTCACAAGTCTAGGAATGTGGAGAGGCTGGGCTGGGCTGGCAGGATAACTCACAAATCTAAGTATTGGAATACTGATCTGAGTTCTGCTAGACTAACTTGTAAATCTAAGTTAATTAGTGTTGGTTTGCTGTTTATGTTTTTTTGCTAGCCAGCTGGATTTTCAAAGATACATATCTGGCTTTGAAATGTTGGTCTGCTGCCTCCCCACCTCCACTTTTATGATGATAATGCTGCTAAAGCTGTTCCATGCCTATTGGCCAAATACCCCAAGCTTGTACTTTACCCTATAAAACCTCATGCTCAGAGCTTTGGAGCAGAAGCCACTCTGAGCCTGCCGGCGTAATACATCTGAGTACTCCAACCCTCTGATTGGTGCTTGTTTCTTGACTAGCCTGTCGTTTCCGTAACACTATAAGTGTAACAGTGCAGTGCTAGGTCATATTGTGAAGGAAAAGCCGGGCTGGGCCTACTAGTAAATCTAAGTGTGACAAGTGTCGGATTACTGATCTGAGTTCCGCTGGGCTAACTCATAAATCTAAGTTAATAAGTGTTGGTTTGCTGATTCCCTGCTCATGTTTTTTTTGCTAGTCAGCTGGATTTTCAGAGAGACATATCTGGCCTTGAAATGTTGGTTTGCTACCTCCCTGCCTCTACTTTTGTGATAATGATGCTGCTAAAGCTGTTCCATGCCTATTGGCTGAATACCCCAAGCTTGTAATTAACCCTATAAAACCTCATGCACACATCTTGGAGGTGCTCAGAGTTTCAGAGCAGAAGCCCCTCTGACCCCACCAGAGTAATAAATCTGAGTACTCCAACCCTCCAAGTAGTGCTTGTTTCTTGGCTAGCCGTCATTTCCATAACAATATGTTTGCCCATTTAACCATCACAATAAATTCTTTACAGATAAGGAAACTGGATTCAGAGGCTTAATTATGTAACTTGCTAAAGATCACCACGGAATTAAGAAGCAGAGTCAAACTGGAGCCCAGGTAGGTCTTACTCCATAAACAGCTACCTGCTCTGGAAGTCACAGTAGGTACCCTTAGCTCTAGGGAAAAGGCTTGGTAAAGGTTTTAGGGGGCCAGGGAAGAATTAGGAATATGTTTCCACTGATCCCCTGAATTACAATCACTTGAGATGCTTTTTTTTTTTTTTCCAAATGGAGGTACTGGGAATTGAACCAAGTACCTCGTGCATGCTCAGCATGCACTCTACCAACTGAGTTATACCCCCATCCTTGGAATATTTACTCAAGCTTCTTGGGACTGCCAGTGTTTTTCCCAACCCATTAGCTCTCAGCAGTCTTTGAACCTCTATTATTGTTACAGAAACGACAGGCCAGTCAAGAAACAAGCACCACTTGGAGGGTTGGGGTACTCAGATGTATTACGCTGGCGGGCTCAGAGGGGCTTCGGCTCCGAAGCTCTGAGCACCTCCAAGACATGTGCATGAGGTTTTATAGGGTAAAGTACAAGCTTGGGGTATTCGGCCAATAGGCATGGAACAGCTTTAGCAGCATTATCATCACAAAAGTGGAGGCGGGGAGGCAGCAAACCAAAATTCCAAAGCCAGATATGTATCTTTGAAAACCCAGCTGGCTAGAAAAAAAACATGAACAGCAAACCTACACTAATAAACCTAGATTTACAAGTTAGTCTAGCAGAACTCAGATCAGTATTCCAATACTTAGATTTGTGAGTTATCTTGTTAGCCCAGCCCAGCCTCTCCACATTCCTAGACTTGTGAGTTATCTTGTTAGACCAGCCCGGTTTTTCCTTCACATTACTGGATTGCAGGATTAATAATTAACTCTTATTTTGGCGAATACTTTCTTCCAATCAGGCGGTAGTAGATTGCACAAACTCTAAGAGACCTCACAGACCACTTAAGCAAGTGTCCCCAAGGCCAACCAATGAGAGTAGCAGCTGCGTCCCAGGTGGCGAGACGCCAGATCTTGCTAGTGACTCCAACTAGTGGGGCCATTCCTTTTCCGCCGGGATCTGAATGACGGCGACGGTGACGGTAGAGCCCGCGGGTCGCTGCCCCTGGGATGAGCCGGTGCGCATCGCCGTGCGCGGCCTGGCCCCAGGGCAGCGGGTCACGCTGCGCGCGTCCCTGCGCGACGAGAAGGGCGCGCTCTTCCGGGCCCACGCGCGCTACTGCGCCGACGCCCACGGCGGGCTGGACCTGGGGCGCGCGCCCGCGCTGGGCGGCAGCTTTGCGGGGCTCGAGCCCATGGGGCTCTTCTGGGCCCTGGAGCCCGAGAAGCCCTTGGTACAGTTGGTGAAGCGGGACGTACTGACACCCTTCGCCGTGAAGCTGGAGGTGCTCGACGGCCACGAGCCCGACACCGAGCGGCTCCTGGGCCAGACGGTGCACGAGCGCGACTTCCTGCCGCCCGGGGTGCGGCGCGAGCCGGTGCGCGCGGGCCGGGTGCGCGCCACGCTCTTCCTGCCGCCAGGTGAGCCGCCCGCTTCCCAGGCTATTCAGAAAAGCCCACCGGAGTCCCGAGACCCTGGGCGGCACCTTTCCTGGCCAGGGAACCACGCGACTGTGGAACGCCCCTAACTCCCCAAGTTCCAGAATCTATCATGGATTCTGTGTGGAAGTTTCTCCTTTAAATTCCACTGCACTTCCTGGAGGTACTGCCACTCCCTTAGCTCTATGCTGTGCTCTAAAAAGTGCATTCAGCATCCTCAAAAAGTGAATTTATTAAGAACTGATATGTGCCAGCCATGCAGCTGTGTCCCAGATACTCATATTCATCAACGACTTAGGCTGGTATGCAAGAGTGATTTTTGCCTTCTTTCACAAGGAAGCTAAAACCCACGGATGGAAGCAGTGCCCCATAAATCTAAAACAGAAACGAAAAACTCCCGGATGGTCCCTTCCCCCTATCATAGACAGTCTGTCAGTGGTTCTCAACCTGGGATGATTTCTCCCCACTCTAGGGGCTATTAGACAATACCTGGAGATGTTTTTGATTGTTATAACTTGAGGTGGGGGTGCTGTTGGCATCTAATGGGTAGACATAGATGCTGCTAAACATCCACAACGCACAGGACAGCCCCACAGCAAAGAAATAGCTTACTCAAAATGTCTATAGTGCTGAAGTTGAGAAACCCTAATAAATAAAAACAAGGTGCTTGCTAGGTAAAAGTGGTCTGTAAACAAGACACCTGACTCTCCACTTTCAACCAATTCCTATCTGAAACCACTACTATATAAAAATGCTGGAGTTGCCACTACTTGCAGAGTCCCTAAACTGAATTCTGTGATTATTCTCCAAAGTGAGAGGCCTTGCTTTATTCTTAACAGCTCTTCAGCAATTCACAAACTTAACTAGTTGCTGCCCACTCAACTGTGAACTCCTGGAGCTGGAATTGGGTCTTTGACATCTTTTATCTCTATATTCCTAGAGGCTTACACAGGGATATAATATGAGCTCAATAAATCATACTGACTGATTCAATAAGACTCTCCTAAAGACTTTAATTGAAAAAAAAAAAAAAAAAAAAAAACCTTCACCAGCCAGTGATGGTATCTAATATTCCAGTCAAGTTAATCTTATGTTAACTATTTTAGAATTTACTGTGTGGCTCATTTAAAATTTATTGTTTTCTGACTCAAAAGCTTTTTGTAAATAACGCAGAAAAGTTCAGTCATTTAACA
Source organism: Camelus dromedarius (assembly GCF_036321535.1). Lineage (NCBI taxonomy): Eukaryota > Metazoa > Chordata > Mammalia > Artiodactyla > Camelidae > Camelus > Camelus dromedarius. The sequence goes on from NC_087440.1 coordinate 69,018,146, forward strand.
AGTATGTATTAAGTCAGGAACTATGCTACCTACCTACTGGGGTGCAATTGTGAGCAAAGTCAGACATGGCCCCACTGTACCTACTGCCTAATAGAGGATACAGGCAACTGTACTTGGATCTGTCAGTATGGTAAGTGCTATCATAGGGAAAGAACAGGCCCAGGGTGCTGGTGGGAATGTATAAAAAGCTACCTTGTGGGGAGGGTATAGTTCAAGTGGTAGAATATATGCTTAGCATACACGAGGTCCTGGGTTCAATCCCCAGTACCTCCATTAAAAAAATAATTAAACAAATTAGCCTAATTACCTTCCCCTAAAAAAAACACCCCCCCATAAAAAAGCTATCCAATTCAACTCAGCCTTGGGGTGGGGTGTGATGTGAAGGCTTCCAGGAAGAGAGATCTAAACTTAGATTTGAAGACTGATAAGTCAACCAGGTCAAAAAGATGGAGAGAGAAGGAGAATAGTATATACCATTTTCAGGGGCCAAAGAGAACATGGCACATTTAGGTATGGCCTTTTTTAAGGCTGAAGCAGAGGGCAGAAGGAGGTGGAGAGTATATGCTAATAATCTCCTATATATGTAGAATGTTTTACAGCTCTCAAAACATTCTCCGAGTTCTTTGAGGAAAATTTGGTGGAAACTGTACATCTCATCCTGTTATTTCTAATTTGTGTATATTATTTTTTTTAAATACGTGAAAAATTCTGGAGAAAATAAGACTTTTTTTCCCTATCTCTTCTCCCCAAAAGTTATTTAAAAAAAAAAAAGACAAAATAAAAAGGGTCCCCTCAACCTTCCTTGCTTTAACAACTTCTCTTTGCAGACTGCCAAAATCTCAAACCCAAGAGTGTCTTTTGAGAGTCTAAAACTCCTTATGATTTGTGGTGCTCTCCAGGTGCAGGACCCTTCCCTGGAATCATCGATCTGTTTGGAAGTGGTGGTGGCCTTTGTGAATACAGGGCCAGCCTCCTGGCTGGTCATGGTTTTGTTGTGCTTGCTCTGGCTTTCTTCAGATTTGAAGACCTCCCTAAATATTTGAATGATGTGTGCCTGGAGTACTTTGAAGAAGCTGTGGACTTCATGCTACAGCATCCAAAGGTGATTTCTGGTGCTTGCTTGTATACAGAGGAGGTGGGGTAGAGCAGACCCAGGGCTGGATCCAAAAGCCCTACCAGGACACCCAGGGTTGGAACTATGCCATGAAACACAAAGGCTCCTTCCAAAGTTGTTAGGATTATTTTCATTTCCCCCCATCTCTCTCCAAACCCTTAAGACTCAACTGTTTATTCCCTTTAATTCTTGACTGGAATTCAAAGAGCTGTACTAAAAAGTTACTAACCTCAAGTTCTAGTTCTGCATCTACCACAAGAGGCCTTATAATCCTGAATAAGGCAATTTCCCTTTCTAAGATTCAGTTTTTATCATTTATAAGGTTAATGTAAATGTGTAGAGGAAAAAATATGACTATGGATTTTTGAGACAATTGGTGACATTTGAATAGGGACTATGCATTTTATGATATTAAAGAATCATTAACTTTGTTAAATGTGTTAATGGTATTATGGTTTTGTAGAGAAAGTTCTTATCTGAGACTGGAAAAATTAATTAAAACATTTTGGTATGATTATAAATGGAATACATACTCTTTGCTACTATCCAGACTTAAAGAAACCTAAACATCTGTTAAGGAATAAGATGTTCTGCAAGGTCTAACTCTTTTAGAATTGAGGGACTTATTTCAGCAGAGCTGCTAAAACCTAGATGGTCTTGAAAAGTGATGATTGGCTTATTTATGGGAGATAAGGTTCCAGGAACAGGAAGAGACCAAAATAGATAGTAATAAGTTTTGCCCCTAAACCCAGGCAAGAGGGGTTTCTGCTCTGGACCTTTTGCTTAAGATGACCACACTCTGGCCTTCCTTTAGCTGCATCTCTGCCCACAAGGTGTGGAGTTTGAGGGACCAAGGGAATGTGTCCACCTGGAACTCATGTCCTCTTTCCACCATGCCCTTGGGATCTGGAACCCCAGAATTATCTGCCATGCAGCTCTGATCCTGCTTCCAGGCCCTATACCTCTTCTCTGGGTCCATTAATGTGAATATATCTGGGCCTTATACATACAGGCTGGGGTGTCCACATATATGTGTGAGAGGGCCCTCAAGGTATATGACAGAGCCAGGGATGGGAAGAGAAGCAGGGTTGGCCAAGGACCAGGAACTGGGGCCAGGGCCTGGCTCTCCCCCATGTCATGTTCCAGTATGAACTCCAAGGAATTGCAAGATTTAAAATTTGGACCTGACCTTATAAGTTGTTATGGAGGTGTATTTATCAAAGTAGGAGAAAAGAATATATTTTATTAACTTTTAAATATTTATAACTTTTAAATATTTAGGTATAGGGTGTATAAGCCTCTGTGTGTACTCTTGACCCAGTCCCATAAATGTTAATGGAGGTCCTGTGTACTAGGAAATTAATTGATTTGCTTATTAGAAGACACATTTGAACTTTGTGGATTATTGCATAAGGAAGGAAAGCAAATGGCATTTGATAAAGCTCCCAGAGAATATAAAATGGCAGTTTAAGTCTTCCATTTATGAACTCTAAGCTTGTTTTCTCTCCCTCTATCAGGTGAAAGGCCCTAGTGTTGGGCTTCTTGGCTTCTCCAAAGGAGGTGACCTGTGTCTCTCAATGGCCTCTTTCTTGAAGAGCATCACAGCCACTGTAGTTATCAATGCATGTGTGGCCAACACAATAGCTCCGCTGCGTTACAAGGATATGATTATTCCTGATCTCAGTAATGACACAGCAAAATGTAAGATCACTGAGTCAGGCTTTTGGAGTTTCGTGGATATTTGGAACAATCCACTAGAGAAACCCAACCACCAAAGTCTTATTCCATTGGAAAAAGCCCAAGGGCCCTTCCTGTTTATTGTTGGCATGGATGATCAAAACTGGAAGAGTGAATTCTATGCTCAACTAGCCAGTGAACGGTTACAAGCCCATGGGAAAGACAGACCCGAGATAATCTACTACCCAGGAACTGGTCATTGTATTGGGCCACCTTATTTTCCTCTTTGTAGAGCCTCTGTGCATGCATTTTTGAGCCAACCAGTATCCTATGGAGGTGAGCCAAAGGCTCACTCAAGAGCACAGGTTGATGCCTGGCAGAAAATTCAAACTTTCTTCCATAAACATCTCAGTGGTAAAAAATCTGTCAAGCCCAGCAAAATGTAACATTGTAATAATATACCATTTAATAAAAATCCTATTCATTCTAACATGTATTGGGTTTTCCAGAGCACCTAGGAACCTTTTTGTAACGAAGCAATCATATCAGCTTCCTTACTGGGTCCTTTTGGATTTTCAGCCTTTGCAACTCTCCTTTCTTCACTGGGTTCATCCCTTTCTCCCCTGAACTCTACCCAATGTGTAGGCGAACCCTGATTTTATCTATAGGACCAATCTTTACCTTAAGTAGGAGAAATGTAAGAAGTGCCTGCCCAACTCTCAGTTGCTGCCCTAGCTTTGGCCTTGTGTTCTGGTTCTGAGGACTGAGCTTTTGTATTGCTAAGAGTCCCATATACTTGTTGGGCTCTAAGTGACCATGTCTGAACCTTGGGAACCTGCCCTCTCGAGTCCCTTGAGGAGTGGACTCTGCTTCATTCTTGCCAGTACTCACCCTAACCCTGAATGTGTACTCAAGACTTGTCTCTAGACCCCACTCTGAAGAATGGAGGCATTGACATACTTAGTATCTTAAGCTTTGCTTCTATTTTATGAATGCAAAACTTTGCTTTTATTTTATGAAATGAAAGCTTTGCTTTTATTTTATGAATGAGTCCCTAGACTTCAGTATTTTCCTTACTAATAACTTTACAAAGTAAAATTCAATCCTTTACAAGAAAATTTGTTATAAGCAAAACAGTTTATTGATATATACTACTGATCTACTTCCTCTATACTTGCCATTTGAATTCTCAATCTCAGTACTTGGCTCTTTGATGCCAAAAGACTTTCAGGACTATACCCTGTGGGCCACTGCCTTAATCTTTGGATGTAGGGTTATACCTGACAAATTAAACTTCTCCTCAGCACCATCAGTCTGTTCCTCTTACCTTCCTACTGGGAAGGACTGGGATCAGTCTGCCTCAAACCATTGCCTTGTACTGAGCACTGTCTAGAGTCATGAGACCCGAGCAGAGGATCTTCCCTGAGGGCAATGAGATTTTTTTGAGACACATCACATGGTTTGCTGGGTGCATACAAAATCTTTCACAAATTTTGAGTCTATCCAAGCAAATGCCCATTAGATGTTAACTAATGAAAAGAAGGGTTCCTTAGCAGTAACTTAATTTTGACCAACCTTTAAAAATTTGTGTTGAGTGTAGTTATTCACTATATAGTATACTTTTCTGTGATTTGAATTCAGAGCCTATGCTTTAACTCACTCCCATGCGGTCCTGCTACGCTATAGAGATGCCTTTGGGATGGAGGATCATAAGAGGAAGTTACAAAGAAAATGGCTGGGAGAGTGAGAGAAGTGAAGGCCAAAAAGGTAGCACGAGAGGCTAAGCATGAGGATGGCTACTAACCATCTCTTAATACTAAAGCACTAGGTGTAGGGACAGCCCCACACCTCAATTTCCTCCTTACTGATAAAGCAGCCTTGAAATGCCCTACACCGCCTAAAGGTATTTTGGTCACTTTCCCCTCAGAGTTGATTATATGTGGCCACCCGTCTCTAAGATTTCAAAAAGAGTATCTGGTTGTTACAAAGCCACCTAAAATATGGTAAATGTGAATTAAAAGGAAGAGGAAAAGAATTCATAAAATGGAGTCAGAAATGAGGCCAATACAATACTGCTTATTATGAAATCCTATATACTTGCTTAGATTGGGCCAGTCATTTGTTTTCTAGAGGTTATGCAAAGAAGGAAACCTAACCAGTTGCACAGAATTTACAGCAGTCATAAAATAAAAGCTTAGAAATCAATTTCTCCCAAAGGGTATCCTAGTAAAAACATTAAATGTTGTAAAGGATCGTACCCTCAAATTTGCCTCTAAATAGATATAAATCCCGGGCTCTACCACTTACTGTGTGACTGTGGGTAAGTTGTTAACCTCTCTAAGCCTCCATTTCCTCTATAAAGTGGGGATAATAATAGAGATAATAATAGAAACTATTTCATTGGGCTATTGTGGTTAAATTAAATAATCCAAGTAAAGCACTTAACGTATTTAAACTCTCAAAGATTGGTGCTTAGTAATTCAGATGAGGAAATTGAGACCCAGGAGGGTTAAGAAATATACCTGGTTGATGGGAGAATTGGGTCAGTCCAACTCCAAAGTCCATGGCCTTCACTGACCATTTGGCTCTACTGCCTTCCAGCCTGAGGACACATGCTCAAATAGTACAGAGCTGCATGACGGGTTACTGGAAAGTTAAGGATAAATGAGGGTCACATAATGAAGACTCCATAAGCCAAAACGAAGAGTTCAGATTTTAAATGATACTAAATAAGGAGCTATTCTAACATATTGATATATTTTTGCTTTTAAGTGGCTGTCAGTAATTTTTCCTTAAAGCTTAGTGGCTCAAAGAAGTTGAAGCCTAAAATAAACTTAATAGGAGACACTATAAAAAAAAGAAAACAACAACAAAAAATTAATCAGAAAATATAGCCATGATAAACAACAAGGTCCTACTGTATGGCACAGGAAACTATATTTAATAACTTGTAATGGCCTATAATGAAAAAGAATATGAAAAGGAACACATGTATTTGCGTAAATGAATCACTATGCTGTACACTAGAAATTAATACAACATTGAAAATTGGCTATACTTCAATTAAAAAAAATACTAAGAGGGAAAAAAAAATATCCTATGTTAGCCCATTGTTCTGCCTTCTTTTGTACACCTAATGCCCTTGAATGTACTTCCATCAGGGTGAGAAAGGCCAATGGACCATTCTGAAAGCAAATACATGTTTTTGTTAACCACTGATTATTTTTAAAATATTTGTATAAACCTGTTACAAATTTCAGCCAACTGAAAACCAAAAAGACTTCTTAATTCTTTCAGAGTATCATGGCTAAACTTATGTACATTCATTTTAAATGGTCTTTGAACACTGGGAAGATAAAAGCTTGTGGAAGGCATTCTATTTTTTCAGGTGGTATATGCAGAAATGCACAAAATTCAATATTCATGGCTACTATAATAATGGATTTGGGGGGTATAAGTCAAAATTACTTGAGCTGTTTTCTAAAAGTGGGAGTCAGCCATATATAAGCATATATTCTCCAAAGACAGAAGGACTGTAACAAGTACTTTTCAAAAAGACAGGATTGTTGTATGGCTCTAAACCAGAAATACTGGTCCAGTAATCATGTGCTTTCAGTAGCAAATATTTTCCATCCATAAATCAGGAAACACAATAATTATGATCTTATTTATGGGGTAAGTAGGATAAAATACATATTTGGAAATGAGATTGTTCCTAAAAGAATTCAAGATTTGTATATTTACCCTTCTTTCTTGACATAGCAGTTTAACAGAATGTTTTCACCTGGGTTAATTAACCTCATTTTACAAGTACACTTTAATTAAGATAGAATTCTATAGTGGAAAACAAAATTTAACTTACACATATCAATACATTCTTCACTGTAAAAGATTCAATTAAAAGTCCTCTTAACTCATTACTCAATTACGGTTTTCTCCAAGTGGTATTTACTGTTACCAAATTGATGTGTACCCTTCCAGAACCACTTTGTATACATGTACATAAGAATATTTGTACGAATGAAAAAATATGGTTTTATTTTGTGAGTTCAACGCCTTTTTCTTTAAATAAGAGAGACACCATAAATGTCATGTTAAGTTTTTTTCTTGCATTTAAAAAAAATATACATTTTTAATAACTGTGCCAGGCCACAGGACAATACAGATTACTTCCACAGTGTATACATCTGTACTGCTGCCTCACCTGAACCGTTTAAACTTCAACCTTGACAGTCTTTCTTAATCTTAATTGAAAAATAATTTCAATCAATAAGAGGAATTTAGCTAGGGCCTAGTAGCCTCATTCAACCAGGTTTAGGAAACAGTGTCCCCTGATGGCCAGAGAGAGCTATTAGAGAAGGCGAGTGGCTGGCATTTTCGGTCAGAAATCATTAATTGTTGTTTCCATGTCTTGGCTATTGTAAATAGTGCTGCTATGAACACTGGGGTGCAGGTGTCATTTTGAAGTAGGGTTCCTTCTGGATATATGCCCAGGAGCAGAATTCCTGGGTCATACGGTAAGTCTATTCCTAGTCTTTTGAGGAATCTCCACTGAAAAATTGTGCTCTACACTGGAATTTGACACAACATTGTAAAATGATTATAAATCAATAAAAAAATGTTAAAAAAATAAAATTGAAATAATAAATTATCATCAACATAAAAAAAATCATTAATTGCTCATTCTCGGCACGTCAAAGGGTAGGCAGGCTAGGAGTGAGCTCCTGCCTCTTCCGGACGGTCCCAGCCCGGGACCTCCAAAAGCACAGCCCATCCTGGGCCTTCCTAAGTAGCTCCTTCCTGCAGCTCTTTGCTGAGTGGCGCCCCAGGGACCACCTTCGGCCTGATGCCGAGGGGCATGATGAAAACCCCCCATCGGAGTGGAGGACACCGTCCACCAGGCGCCGCGGCGGCCGGCAGTGCAGCAGTCGGGCGCCCGCCTCTGTCCAGGTGCAGAGCTGGTTCTCCAGACCCAGCCGCGCCGCGTTCTGCAGCGAGCCGGCCGCCTGCCTGGCGGCTTCCTGCTGCCCCCTGGTGTCGGAAGCCTTTTACGCAGACTTTCAGTGGATCCAGGAAACAGATTTATGTAACTGACTTGCTTTGCTAGCTAATTTGTCATTTGAAAATAACGGGAGTGTCTTAACTCTTTTGCTTTGTCGCCTAGGCATGAGGCGGGACATTCATTCCCCTAAATGGTGGCGGGGATTTAAATTTAATAGGCTTGGATACCTCTCTTATGCCAGCTGCCCATCCTAACTCCTAGTGCTGCAGGCGTTATGTACACCTTGCAGGTTTTCTGTTACTAAGCCTAAAACTGTGGACATTTTCTAGCGTTAAATGCTTGTTTGTCCATCTCTGCTAGGCAGAGCTTTGTGTTAATTTAATTTTTCTTGTTATCATTTCTTGTAAAAAAAAATGGCAAGAGTAGTTGCTACAAATCTTAGCAACTATTCGCTTGGTATCTGTTCAAGCCCCAAGGTGACTGAAGTCATACTATACTGTTCAGTCTTTTGTACTGCCTTTATTTTAAGATAAAGATGACCCTTCTAGTTGTGGTATATTCATACAATGGAATACTACTCAGCGATAAAAAAGAATAAAATAATGCCATTTACAGCAATATGGATGAACCTAGAGATCATCATTCTAAGTAGGCCAGAAAGAGAAAGAAAGATACCATATAATACCACTTATACGTGGAATCTAAAAAAAAGAAAAAGAAAAGAAAAAAGAGGACAGTAATGAACTCATCTACAAAACAGAGACTTGCAGACATAGTAAACAATTTTATGGTTACTGGGGGAAAGGGAGTGGGAAGGGGTAAATTTGGGAGTTTGAGATTTGCAAAAGTTAACCACTATATATAAAAATAGATAAAAAAAATTTATTCTGTATAGCACAGGGAATTATATTCAGTATCTTTCAATAACTTTTAATGAAAAAGAATATGAAAACAAATATATTTATTTATCTATACACATGACTGGGACATTACGCTGTTCAGAAACTGACAAATTGTAACTGACTATACTTCAATTAAAAAAAAAGATGACCTTTCTTTTATTGTCTCATATATTCTAATACCTTGGAGACCTTCGGAGACCTTCACCACGATGAGAAAACTGTTGTGTTGCTCATTTCATAGATCAAAGAACAAACAGCTTCTTTATAGCATAAATGAGGAAACCAAGGCCTAAAGTGTTTTAACTACTAGCTAGGTGAGGCTAAAAACAGGGTGCAAATTCTGAGCTCCAAACTCTGGCTGAATGAGTGAATCAATGAGTGGAGTAATTGGTTTTTTAAAAGCCCAGTCTGGTTTATCCCCTGCCCTCATCTTCAAGATCCTCAGGGACAACTAAGAATCTTTTAAATGAGAGATTTAAGACATTTTCGTAGCTATGAGGTCCAAGCAAATTTCCATACTGGGGATTAAATTAATGAATTGAAACAAAATAAAAATTCTCAGTTATTTTAATATGGTAATCAGATTAGTATTTTGAAACCTGTAGTTGGAAAACTCTATTGCCAGAATGAGTTTAAGGATCTGAATTTTTTTTTGTTTTTGCTTTTTATAACAGATTTATTAAGACCTAATTCAGATACCATACAATTCACCCATTACAATTGATTTTTTTTAATTGAAGTATAGAAGAATTGAAGACCCCTGGGATCCGCCTACTAAAAAGCCCTATCCCCCTTGAGAAAGCCAGTGCCCATTCCCTTTTTATCATTGGGGAGGATGACAGGCATTAAGATCTCTGTTTATGCTGACAGAGCTGTGAAGCACCTCACAGAGCATAGAAGACAAATTTCACTCTTTTAAGCTGCTCTAATGCTGGGCACAGACTAGATCCCCCTTACAACCCTTTTTTTCTCTGTAGCTCTGGATCCTGAAGGGGGTCCTGTTTTGGGAAGTGGGCAGCTCAAAGCTCATGCTGTGGTTCAGACTGAGTCTTGGAAGATAATCTTAGAGCTTTTCCACTTGCATCTAGAGTAAAGGCTAACAAGCTAGACAGTTAAGTTTAGAATATGCTCAGAACAAATCGGGGGACAAACTGAGTATTTTTGACAAATAACAACTGAGATCTGGACTTCTCATGGGCATCTGAAAGCTTTTAAAAGAAGTAAAAATACTTGCTTCAACTTCGTCAGAGCCTGTAGCTTTGATACTATCTATGTTTCTCCATGTTTGGTTTGTTTTGAGCTTGAATTCAAGGTAATTGCTACATGAAAACCAGTTTTCAATCTGCCATTTACCCACTTTTCCAACCACCCTCCCTGTCATCTCTGTACTTTCAAAGATTTTTTTAAAACTGGCATGTGATACCTCCTATACCCGTCCCAGAGGTTTTAAAACTGTTTCAAATAAGGTAAATACAGGAATATAGGCCCATGGTTTTATGATGAGGAACAATTGGGCTATGATAACTTGTTCATAATAGTCAGAGGTTGGAGTGAATTCTAATAAAATGACTTAGAGGCTAATTCGTGGTAGACTGAAGTCACAGAATCCTTTCTTCTGTAAACCAGACTTTGATTTTTCTCTAGTTGCCACCTGTTCTGGGATCTTTAAAGAAAGTCAGAGATCCTAAGATACTTCTTTAAAAACGGCAACCAATTACTAGGAAACACTTTGATTCTCTATAGTTGCCTTATCTCTATATTTGTACCTTAAAAACTTTTCTTCCCACTTTTTTCAAAACTGTAGTATTTTAAAAATAGGCTGATTCCAGGTCCCAGTCCCAAGTTGATAATTACCTATGTAGACAATATAATTACCTGAGGGAAAGACAAAGTTTATCCCTTCTGCCTTCTACTAACTTCACCAAAATTTTAATTACAATTTGTGGGTAAGTCTTAATTTATTACAATAATCCTAGCTGAAGTTCTGAGTTTTGTTTATAAACTTTAAAAATATATGTGGAATTAGAAGATGTTAAAAGTTCTGGCCTTCATCATAATTTAGTTTTGATTTAGTTTTAATTTATTTAGGTTCCCCACCCCGCCACATACTTGAAGAGAAAGATTAAGGTATTAATTACTAGCCTTTGATTTTGGTTGATCAGTGGATCTTGTGTTCAGAACTATATTTTGGGCTCTTCTTGGCAAAGGATGAAGTGTTGTCATCTTAATTTGTAGTATCAATAATTCCCCCCTCCAAAATTAACATTATTTTTTTAACTGAATATGTTTTAAATTATTAGCATCACCAAAGAAGTATTTATATATGTACATATACACACACATACTACCTCCTGATTTTTGGATCATTCATGTAGATTTTTAAAAAGAGTTTTATTTTAAAACAGACCAAAAACATAGTGAGGGGAGAAATTGGCTTTTTAGCAAATAACTATAATAAGAATCATAATCTGGGAAACTATTGAAATTTGACACAGTGCTCATTCTAAATCTGAACTGATAAACCTCTTAACTTTAAGAATTAATGATGCTATTAGGCTTTAAGTTCTTTTTAAAAATCTTTTTACTTTAAGATATGTAACTTTTAGCTATTTTTTCGATCTCTAATCATCTATTCACTGTGACAGTGTTTCTTTTCTTTTAGTCAATCCAAGTTCTTGTTTAAAAATTAAATATTTCTTAATGTATTTGGTTTTCTATCATTTTACACTATTTACCTACACTTTTCAAAGGGTCTGCTAGATTTTCTGAATTTGCGGAAACTGTTTCAGTAAGATTTTTAACCTTTCTCTCAACTTTTACCCAGGCCTGCAATAAGAGCAAGTGAACCCAACCATATTCTGTGATGAACAACTTTTAAAATCTATTTTGTCATTTTGCAGGATTAAAAAAACAAAGAAAGGATCTAAGTTATATAATCTTTCTTTTTCTTGTGTGAAAGTTTTTAACCTTTGAGTACCTGAAACTCAAAATGTACTTGATGGAAAATGTACCAAGACATTGTGAATTCATTTGCAAACAAGCAGATTTCTGTTTATATAGTGGTAAATAGTTCATATGATGGTAAATATCCATGTTAAAAGTTTACTACTGCAGTGACAAGGAGAAAGTAGGAAAAAACGTTCTGAGCAAGCATGAAAATAAAGCTGATTTATTAATGATATTTCACTATTAATATCAACTCCTTATGGTGTAATCCACAGTTTTGAGTAAAAGGACTACTCTGCTGGGTTATAAGATATATTTAAGGATTAGATTCCCATTACAGTCACATCAACAAAACTGGTAGAGATTTTGGCAGGTGAAAAAGAATTCTAGTTTGGAGAGCTATGGAGATGTGAAGCTCTTCCAAAAAACACTACAAGAACAAAATTTGAATATGTTATGAATATATATTTCTTCAGTAAACATTTAACTTTTTCTTATTTTTATGAATTGATTAAATTACTTTTTTCAAAGTGAATATATTTTTCTTATTTCAAAATTTAAAACCTCCACATTATAGAACAGTCAGAAAACAGACAAGCAACATGAGCATTGTATTAGTTGGTTCAGGTTGCCAGTAAAAAAATACCACAGACAAGGGGTTTAAACGAAAGTTTGTCTTCTCAGTTATGGAGGCTAGAAGTCCAAGATCAAACCACAACAGTGTTTTTTGGTGAGACCTCTGTTCTTGGCTTGCAGATAACCACCTTCTCACTGTGTCCTCACATGGCCTTTCCTTTCCACCCACCACTCCTGGTTATCTGTTCCTCTTCCTATAAGGACACCATTCCTATTGGATTCAGGCCCCACTCTTATGGCCTCATTTAACCTTAATTACCTCCCTAGAGGCCCTGTCTCTGAATAAATTCACATTGGAGGTTAGGGCATATGAATTTTGAGGGGACATAACTCAGTCCATAACATTTAACCCTTGTAATATCCTTTCAGTTATGTATGTGTATGTGTGTGTGTGTGTGTGTGCGCGCGCGCGCGCGCACGCGCGCGCGTGCTATGTGTAATTTTTAAGAGGATGATACTATTTTGTTTGATAACTTGCATTTTAAATGAATACATGACGGCTATCTTTGCAAGTGAATAGATGCATTTCAGCAACGTTTCTAACAGAAGTATGTTATTTCATTGCTTGGGTGCTTATAATACCAATTCTCTTTTGTTGACATTTGGGTTGTTTTTCTTTTTGCTATTAACTTTGAACGTATATTTCTGCGCATTTGTTTGATTATTTCTTCAGGATGAAGTCCAGAAAGTGGAACTGCTGGGTCAGAGGTGCTGAAGTTTCTAAAGCTTTTAATACATACTGCCGACCGCTTCCGGAAAGGCTGTATCAATTATAAACAGCAGTGTATGTACGCGTCCTCATTTCTCCACACCCCTAGCAACTCTGAGTATCTTTACAATTTTTGGCTAACTTCATAGTTAGGGGTAAAAAGACTTCTCGGTTGTTTAAGAACCAACATTTCATGCTTTCAGTTGCCTCAGGCCCCCTCAAGAGGTTGGGGGAAGACGCTAACTGAAGAAATGCAGCCGCGTGTAGCTTAGGGTATCCCCGGTCTGACAGACCAACAGGTGAATTATAGCAGGGAGTCAAGAGAACCGGAAGGGCAATAAGCAAGGGAACAGAATTTAAGGGTTTTTTATGGGAGGGGCAACTGTTACAGGGACATTTTAAAGTTTTAAAGTTTAGGCAGGTACGTCACTCCAGATTACCTGAAATTGCTTACACAAGGGAAAGAGACAGCTGCCGACCACTCTGCGAGGTTAAGCTCCCATGCCCTCTGCGACACTGGGAAGAGAGCGGCTACCCAGCGGGAGGACTAGGGCAAACGCCGCGCCATCCCACAATGCCCCGCTCGCGCCCCCCTGAGGGCGGAGAAAAAGGACCGCTGCTAGGGTAGGGATCTGCGCGAGCTCTGAGAAGTGCGCACGCGCACTGACCCCGGCGGGCCCTAGCAACCAGAGCAGTGACAGTAGCAACGGCCGGAATGGTGAGTACCCTCCAGGCCTCGCAGCCAAAGCTGAGAGAAGATTGAAGGTGGAAAAGGCTGACTGTGGAGTGTTGAGGGTGGGGGAAGTCATCGAACAGGGGAAGGGAGCCGGTAGCGGATGCTAACTCCATGGATTTAGAGGCCTGAGGCGAAAGAGAAGCCCTGGTACCGGGTGGCCTGGGGTGAGGGCGGCCTGGGGCGGATTGGAGGTTAGGTTAATGGGGAAGGACTCTGGCAGAGAAAAGGGAGGGCAGAGAGCAGAAAATTCTCAAAAAAGGGCGGATTAGAGTGGGGAAGGTGATGGAAGGGAGACTGTGAATCAGGATATCTTTTTACACAGAAGTAATTTCCCCCTGGAGAGATGGAAGGTGGAGATGGCTGGTTACGAGAGGAATGCGTGTAACACCGATGGGTTGCCGCAGTATTTGTAGCCTGTGATGTGCCCAGGTTGCCCTCTGAATGACTGCCAGTTCAGTTATTAGGTAACATTATATAAAACACTCTGATAGAATATATTAGGGTAGTGTTTCTCAAGTTTCAGTATGCATAGATATGATTTTGGCCTAAGTTGGAGAGCAGATCATTAACTTTTAATATAATGGGGGTTCAGGAATGTGCATTTCAAGTGATTATAAAATTGGAGGGCACCCCAGAACACTTTGAGAAATACTGCTGCCTTAGATTTGAAATCTGTCAGCAGTCTACGGAAGTTCTTCATGAAGTAATGATTTTACCAAGTGATGCTCCTCAGCTCCTACTTAAAATGAGCACTGTCTTGCTTACATACTTGGTAGTTCCAGCTAGTAGTTTGAAAAGGGGTGTTGTTGGTTGGTTATAGACCCAGCCAAAGCTATTTAGCAAAGTATGTGATTGTCCTGCCGGATGGAAATGTTTATAAAGAATGCGTATAATTAGTACTCTTCTTTTTGTGATTTCATTGCTATGTAAGTGGGCAGATATTGATCCCAGGAAATTGTAACCGATGAGGAGGAAATCATGCCCGCCCTCAATCACAGGATTAAAAGCTACTTCTTTAAAAGTAGTTTCCTCCTCTGCTTTCCTACTTTATTCCACAAGCATTTAGCTGAAAACCAAGGAAAGTGAAAAATTCTGGAACCTAGATTTATATTCAGGTGAAGAAATAATCAGCCCTAAATAATCCTGAAAGCATGAACCATGAGAATTATCGAAAATCTTCAAAGAGAGAATCAGAACTACTAATTAGATTAAACTAGCTGAGGCTCAAACCCATAGTTCTGGGGGCCTCTAGAAATACAATCCCACATATTTTTTTAATTAAAAAAACTATCTTCCAGTATCTTAAAAATGATCATATTTCACATCAAACCCAAATTTCTGGCTTCCCTGAAAAATCAGAAATACCATATTTTCTCCATTGGAGTCATTTCCCCCCACATTTTTGTATTACTGAAATATGATGGTGTAATATAATTGGCAGCATCTTTTCTTTCTTAATCGTACATAAAATAAAGGAGTTACTTTCAATTAATAGAGTTTTCATATTTGAAGAAATGTGGTATTAGAGTAACTCTTATCCCAAAGCCCAACTGCCAACAGTTCTCTAGAACCAAGTAGAGGTTATCCTCTTTATATGGCCAGCTTTACACAGTTAATGATGTCCATTGGTCCTTTAGGCATTTCAGATTTTGATTCCTGCTATCTATAGGGGAACTAGTGACCTTTTAAACTAATTTACAGATAGCTAGATTGCTTTTAGCTAGATTGCTTCCAACTTGAAAATGTTCTCATATGTGTCTTTTTTTTTTTGGACCCATGCAAGGGTTTCTCTGGGAAATGAACCCAGGAGTGGGGTTTTGCAGTCATAGGGTCTGTGCATACTTAGCTTCCCTAGGCACTGTCAGACTGCTTTCCAGGACAGCTGTGGTAATTTTTACTTCCTTCAGTAATACATAAGGGTTCCTGTTTCTCTACATTCTTACCAACTTTCTAACTTTTGCCAATTTGAGGATGTATTTTAGTATCCCATTGTTTTACTTTGCATTTCTCTGATTTGCAGTAAATTCAAATACTTCATTGTTAGTCATCTGGATTTCAGTTTCCGTGAATTTTCTCTTCGTATTTTTGCCAACTTTTTGTGTTTGTTTTTGAATTTTAGGAGTTCCTTGTATATTCTAGATATTAGTCCTTTGTTGGCTTTATGTTGAAAATATCTTAATTTTTCTGTTAACTTGTCAACAATGTTCTTCATTTGCTGTACTACATCTGTTCTAATATTTGTCAGTTTATCCTATTGTGTTTCCTACATAGATGATCATCGGCACATAGTGAGTTTTATTTCCTTCTTTTAATCGTTCCAATTTGTATTTCTTTTTATTGTAATATTGATAAAGATTTCTTGTTCCATGTTAAACAGTAGCTGTGATAGTAAGTAAGCATCCTTAATGTGTTTGGGATCTTAAAGAGAATACTTTTAATGTTACCTTCCTAATTTGGCCCACCTTGACCACCTTATTTAAAATAAATATCCTCCATACACAAATACACACATCCTAATAATACCCCTTACCAATTGTCACCTTCTAATTTACTATATAATTTACTTATTTATTATATATATTATTTACCGTCTGTATCCTGCCAATAGATGTAAATTCCATGAAGGCAGGGACCTTTGGTTTGTCCACTGATATAACATAAGCAAGTGAAAAAATGTTTGGTACATAGGAGATAATCAATGAATATTTGCTGAAATTAATGAATTGCTCCGTTAAGTATGGTGTTTGATATAGCTTTTTTATATGTAACTTTTATCAAGTAAGGAATTTCACTTTAAACCTTAGTTGAGAGCTTTTAAAAGGAGATGTAGAACTTTATTAAGTGTTTTTTTCTGCACTTACTGAAATAAATGTGATTTTCTCTCT
The DNA here is from genome assembly GCF_036321535.1 of Camelus dromedarius. Classification (NCBI taxonomy): domain Eukaryota; kingdom Metazoa; phylum Chordata; class Mammalia; order Artiodactyla; family Camelidae; genus Camelus; species Camelus dromedarius. Next base: position 69,034,753 of record NC_087440.1, read on the forward strand.
TTAATCCAGTAATAAATGATTTACATTTATAGATTTTTCTGTTGTTAAACAATCCTTATGCTCTTGGAATAAGCCATTTTTGATCATGATCATTATACGCTATTGTCTTTGGAGATCTAATATTGTGTCTAGAATTTGAAAATCTGTGTTGGGAAGTAAAGAGGGCTCCTTATCTGGTTATGGACAGCATTAAGATTATTCTAACCTCATAAAATAAGTTGGCAGCTTTCCTATGTTACAAGGAATATCTGTTCCTTGAAAGCTTGGTAGAACTCACTTGTAAATTTATCCAGGCTTGGAGCTTTAGGGGAGGAGGGTGAGGGTAAATCTTTTTGATTATCTTTTTAATGTTTTAAATGGTTATGGGTCTATTCAAGTTTTCTGGTTCTTCTTGTGACAGTTTTGGCACTTTTGTTTTTTCTGGAAATGTATACTTGGTCTAAGCTTTCAAACTTATTGCCATATATTTGCTTATCATATTTTATTTTTTAAATCTCTGTGGTATCTATGTTATTTCCCCTTATTATTCTATATTTTTAATTTGTGTATCTTTCTTTTTTGCTCAGGCAGGCTTGCCACAGACTTAAGAACCAACTTTTAGTTTTGTTAACCTTTTCCCCCAATTCTGTTTTTCATTGATTTCTTCCTTTATATTTCCTTCTGCCTTCATGATGTACTTTTTCAAATATCTTGAATGTTTAGCTTATTTGTTTTCTGTCTCTTGTTATCTTATTTTCAAATGAATGTATCTGAAGCATAAGTTTTCTTTTAAGTGTTATATTCCTCAAATTTTCATGTTCTTTGTCTTTTATTATTTTACTTTAATTTATAATTTTCTTTTTAATTTAAAGGTTATTTATTAGCATGTCTTTACTTTATAGACATAATTCCTTTTGTTATTGTTTAGGATTCTTTCTTTTTTTTTATGAGCTCCAGCAATAATTCAAAAGATGTCTTCCTTTTCTCATCTTTAAAGTTTTAAATGTCATATTAAATTGAATCTAAGATATTGTTGATTATAAGGTGCAACATTATTTTATGTTCCACTAAGAAAGAAAAACAAGAAATTGGAATTAGTCTATGACATAATTTCCTGTCACTTAGAATTTTTATTTTGTACTTATTGACAGAGTTATTTTAAATGTATTTAGGCATATAGATTTTTATCATGTCATCCTTTGACAAACATAAAAATGAATATGGTATGTATAGTGAATAAAATGGTTAATATTCTTCTAAAACTTCATCACTGCTACCTGGCTGCAAGCAATTATAAATTGTTCCTGGTTTTAAGATGTATCCAAATTTCAGAGATACTAAAAATGTAAAAGAAGATGTAAATCTTAGAATCAATGAAATAAGATATACTTTAATATCAGTGTTGAAAACTGTGTGTTTTTTGTAAACCAGGTGGGAGTAAAGTATACAACATTACATCATGATTTTCTTAATTTCTCTGAGAGGCATTTAAATAAATCATTCTGATTTCAGAAAATTAAAACACTCTCTTTGCATATAAAATCTTAAGGAAAGAAGTTGATCTTTTTAATGGTAGATGCCAAGGCTAATTATTGCATGACAATTGAATCAGCAAATTACACCAATAAAGACAGCCTTGTTTTTTCTTTTCTTTTTAAGGCAAAAGCAACAACAATCAAAGAAGCCCTAGCCAGATGGGTGAGTTTTTTAGTTTTTACTTCTTTTAGAAACCATACAAGAATTTTTGGGTAGTTACTTAAGTCTGATCATTCAGTACAAGAAATCTTTGTGATATTAGAACATTTAGCAATCTTGACTGTGGTAGTGGATACATGAATTACACAGGTGATAAAATTGCATAGAACTTAATACACACATGCAGAAACATTCACACTCATATGTACAAATGTGTACAAGTAAAATTGGGAAAATCTGATTAAAATCAGTGGATTGTATCATTATTGATACTGGTTGTGATATTACACTATAGTTTTGGGAAATGTTACCATTGGGGGAAACTGGAAAAGTGTATAAGGGATCTCTCTGTATTGTTTTTTATTAACTGCAAATGAATCTTCAAATATTTCAGTAAAAAATTCAGTTAAAAAAATCTGACCACTGTAAAATTTAAATATGGAAAGGCTGATTAATCTGTTATTGTAAGATGGCAGGAATCTCTATGTTACAGTACATTTTCTTTTTCAACATTACCGTCATTAAACTACATGTCATTTTCAGGTGATAGAGTGTCACGCAAATTATCTAGGTTTTAGGAATGGTAGTTTTAGCCTCTTGGAAGTTGGAACAGAGACCGCCAGTGTGGGCAAGTGAAAATCATGCATAGACAACTGAAAAGACATCAAATAAAAATACTAAAGTGATGCTCAGTATCACTGATCATCAGAGAAGTACAAATCAAAACCACAGTGAGATATCACCTCACACTTGTTAAAATGGTTATCATCAAAAAGATGAGAGAAAAGTATTGGTGAGGATGTGGAGAAAAAGGAACTCTTTTGCACTTTGGTGGGGATATAGATTGGTACAGATGCTATGGTGAACAGTATGGAGGCTCCTCAAAAATTAAAAGTAGAACTACTGTGTGATCCAGCAGCCCCACTTCTGGAAATATATCTGAGGGGAATGAAATCACTATCTTGACAAGATACCTATATTCCCATGTTCATTGCAGTGTTATTCATAATGGCCAAGGTGTGGAAACAGCCTAAATGTCCATCAATGGATGAATGGATAAAGAAAATGTGTATATGTACACAATGGAATATTATTTGGCCATAAAAAGATGGAAATCCTGCCATTTTCAACAACATAGGCAGACCTTGAATGCACTATGCTAAGTGATACAAGTCAGATAGAGAAAGACAAATACTATATGATTTCACTTGTATGTGGAATCTAAAAAAGTCAAACTCATAGAAACAGATTAGAATGGTGGTTGCCAGAGTTGAGGATGGACAAAATGAGGAGGTGTTGGTCAAAGGATACAAACTTCTAGTTGTAAAACAAGTAAGTTCTGAGGATCTAATGTACAACATAGTGACTATAGTTAATATTGTATTATATACTTGAAAGTTGCTAAGAGAATAGATCTTAAATAATCTCAGCACACACATGAAATAATTATGTGAGGTGACAGATGTGTTAACTAACGTTTTTCTGGTAATCATTTTGCAATATATACATGTTATCAAAGCATCACATTATATACCTTAAATATATACGATGTTGTGTATGTCAGTTATATCTCAATAAATCTGTAAAAAGTGGTATCATTTTGTAATGTATAGAAATACTGAATCACTATGTTATACACCAGGAACTAACATAGTGTTGTAGGTCAATTATACTTCAACAAACTCATAGAAAAAGACATCAGATTTGTAGTAACCAGAGGTGGGGGGAGGGGGAATTGGATGAAGAAAAGTGGTCAATAGGTACAAACTTCCAGTCACAAGAGAAATAAGCACTAGGGGTGCCACGTACAGCACAATTAATATAATTAACACTGCTGTATATTAGATATGAAAGTTGTTAAAAGAGTAAATCCTGAGAATTCTCATCACAGGAAAATATTTTTTTTTCTTTTTCTTCTATTTTATGTCTATATGAGATGATGGATGTTCACTAAACTTATTGTGGGAATCATTTCATGATTATATAAGTCAAATCATTATACTGTACACCTTAAACGTATTCAGTGCTGTATATTAATTATATCTGGAAAAATAATACATACACAAAATACTTTTTTAAAAAGCATATAGTAGTTTAGAGAGGAAACTGCATTGTAAAAAAGCATGCATTAAATATAAACCAATATTTTGAATATAACATTCTATAAAATTTGAACAGTTGTAATTCAGCATTGCAGATAGAATTTTCATAGAGTATAGAGGTGGCTTCTCAATTTCTATGCCCAGTGATGATTTATTTGACTATATTACCAGTTGTTTTTTGTGTAGTAATGTATCTTTTGCTTTTGTAGCTGGGCTTTGAACAAAAAGTCTTTCAAGAAACTTGGTGTCTAGGGAAAACAGACAAGGTGGTAGGATAATGAAGTATTTAAATTCTTGTTTTAGTGCTTATTAACTTCTTTGTATTCTAATTACATTTTAAAATTTCATTTCTGTTTGGTTAATGAAAAATCAGTTTTATTTAATAAAAAAGTATGAAGTAGGCTCAGTATTAGATTTGATTCCCTTGAATCAGATTTTAGAACTGACTTTATTTATTTATAATAACAAGTGGTTGGTTTTTTTGGTTTGGTTTGTAGGTTCTATTTCTAGATTACATTATGGCCATAAATCTTTGACTTTCAGATTATTTTAAGACATCATGCTCATTCTCACACTGATTAACCCCAGATTTATTGAGAATCTACTGGATTTCAGTCTCCCCTCTCCTAACCTACAAATGTATGGCACAAAAATAAGTAATGAGTGGATGTGTATTAGATTTCTTTCAACTGATTATATATTTTTTATTATTGATGTGTTTCGATTTGATTTTTTAAAATAAGCTTCTTTTGTATCTTGTATTACACTACATTATAGAAAACATAGGAAAGCAAAGAAAACGGTTCCTGAGCTATAGGAGTTTCTTACTTTGTTGGAGATGTAGAGCTAACTCTAAGTATTGATATATTACAGAATATTATTAGGCAGCATATACTGGTAATTAAAATTTATATTGTGTACTTAGTACTGAAATTAAACTCTAAGGTAGAATTTAGTAGTAAATTATAGAGCAAATAGATTTGACTTCAGCTCTGTTATAAAGAGACTATCTTCCAAAATTCTTGGTATTTGGGGGTTCTAGCTCAGACTAAACTGTAGATAGGAAAAGGAAGATGAGATGACAAAGAAAAGAGCTGATCTTACAGGTCTGAATCTGATACTTAGGAAAAGGTTATTTAGGGACAATGAATTCTTCCCAGGAAAATGTTTTTGTTGTTGTTTTTTTATTTTTGTTTGTTAATTGATAGGCTCTTAAAGGATTTTAAAAATTACAGAAATTAAAAATTACTTTCTTTCCCCCTCTTTTCCATTTGGTTGAGATCTAATATTGAATTATCCTAATCAGCCACATATAAGCCTAATTATCAGGTTCAGTAAGTAAATGTTGTCAATAAGTGAATTGTAAAGAATGTACAGAATTATTAAATTTTAACAATTGTTTTAAAATAAACATTGAAAAGCCTTGGGAACTTCTGGCCTTTTTTCATTCCACATTAAAATCCAAGATCATTAGGGGAGTGGGTATAGCTCAGTGGTAGAGTGCTTGCTTAGCATGCATGAGGTCCTGTGTTCAATCCCCAGTACCTCCATTAAAATAAACAAACAAACCGAATTACCTCCCCCTACCAAAAAAAAAAAAAAATCCGGGGTCATTTTCTTCCAAATTAATTTTTATCATAGGAAGAGAAAACCAGTCAGAAGCCATCCGAAGCCAGAGAGATAAAGCTGTATGCCCAGATTCCCCCTATAGAGAAGATGGATGCGTCCTTGTCCACACTTTCTAATTGCGAGTAAGTTCTTTTGTCTTTTTTTCATCCTTCTAATATTGCTGTTAAGTTCCCCTTCTTTTTCTAAATACACAAGCCAGAAAAATATATTTGTTTTCTGTGATCTTCATTTCTTTTTCTTTCTTCCTTTCTTTCTTTCTTTCTTTTTTTTTTTTTTTTTGCTTAATATGATTCTCTCTTTGGCAAGGGCAAACATAAAGGACTGTTGGTTTATAGTATTATTAATAAAGTAATCCTGAACAATACAATATTTTTTACATACAATTTTTATGATATGCCTGGAAAATAGAAATTCCCTGTTTCTTGGGAGAAGCTAAATAACACAATAAAACTATTACTCTGTCATAAAATCTAGTACTTTCTCTTATAAAATTAGACACCAAAAAAAAAAAGTTAAGGAAAGAACAACAAAATAAATCCAAAGAAAATAAAAGAAAGGAGATAATAAAGATAAAATGTGACGTAAATGAAGTAAAAGACATACACACAAAAAAAAATTATCCACCAAAGTCAGTACTATACTTACTTAGAGGCACAAGAAACACTGCTTTAAAAAAACTTTTCAAATTATGTAAATACATTGTAAAACATCTAGAAAATATTAAAAGCACAAAGAAAAGGAAATAATATCAACCAAAATTACACCAAATTTTTTTGCATTCTTTTTTATTGAAGTATAGTCAGTTTACAGTGTTGAAATTATGCCACCTTTTGAGAACCAGTGTTAGTAGAGTCTTCTAATTTTTTTTCTAATTGGGATCACATTATACTTATTATTTGGTAATCCTATTTTCCCATGACTTTAAGTATCAGATCTGTATTAATTCTTTTTAACTTATTTCTAAATACTCTACATACTTTTTAGCAGGTTCTGTGGCTAATATGAGGCAGTTTTACCATGACACCTTGTAATCATGCTCTTGTCAGGGCTGTAGAATATTATAGAATCACTTGGGGTTTTTCCTGATTTCTTCATCCTATGTTCTTCTAAGTGTGGTCCCCTGACTTCCTACAGAATCTCCTTGGGTGGAGATAAGCCCCACTCCAAATTTAAAGAAATAGAATCTACTGATGAAACGAGGTATCTGTATTTATAATAAGCAACTTGAATGATTCATAGACACGTATTTGTGAACCCATACATTAGGTTAATATCTGTCTTCCAAATTAAAAGGAAAAGCAAACATATTTAGTTGTTGCATGCAACTTGTCCTTTGTGATCAGAACATAATGTATTATATAAAAATCCACCTTAGATTTTTTTTTGGCTTCAAAATCATGATTTCAAAGAGCATTATTTCAAAGTGGTCAAATATCTTTTTATCATAAAGCCATATCAAAGGCAAGCATTTGAGAAGGTTTTGTACTCCATACCAGAGTACCTTGGAAACTGCTTAGAAAAAGTCAAGGTGTTCACATTATTGCTGACAGTTCTTTGGGCAGGTTGGCTAAAAAACAATTAAGAGAATTATTCCCCAAACATATTCTCATGTTTTCCACTCTTGTTTTTCACTTTCACTGGTAGTTTTTGGGAGTGGGGATTGACTTGAAAATACACAAATTTGACCAATAATTTACACTGTACAGTAATCGCTTTTACTGTTTTAAGCAGAAAGAATGAATAATTCCTCTTCAGGTAAAATCAGAAAGAATAAGATCACATGTTCTAGAGTCAGTTTTGGGTTTTAAATTTGGCTGTGTAACTACGTGTCTGTGTAACAGGCAAATTGCTTAACATCCTTATGCCTCTGTTTCCTCATTTGTAAAATATAGATAATAATAGTTATTTCATAGGATTGTTGTGATGGTTAAAATAGTTAATACATGTAAAGTACTTAAAAGAGTACTAGGCATACATTAAGTGTTCAATAAAATTAGCTTTTATTATATTCTTTCCATGAAATATTACTAAGATATTAAACATTTTTGTCAAGAAAGGAAGACTAAGAATGTGTAATTATGCTCCCTTTAAACTTTTGTTTTTATACAGTTAAAATATGTATAGAATGAATCTAGACAAATATATACAAACTGTTAAAAGTAGTTATCTCTGGGGAAATGCATGGGGTGCTTAGGATTACATATAGTTTTTATAATATACATATGATGGACATGTTCCCAAGTTGGTATCTATAGCCCAATCTTGTTTGTTTTAGTGGCAGAATAGTATTTCATTATCTGTATTCCTCAGTTGATGAGTGTTTATAGATTTTTCCCAGTTTTTTGCTATTACAATAATATAATAAATAATCTAATTTATATATCTTTTGGTATTTGTATTAGTATTTCAATAGGATATATTCCTAGAAATGAATTATTGGGTCAAAGAATACATGCATTAAAAAATTTGGTAACACCAAATTGCCCTCAAAAAGGTTTTTTTGAATTTTATACAATGAGTGTGTATTAACTTTGTAATCAGGAAAAAAGTATGAGGATTTCTAAGTGAAGGAGTACATGCCATGTCTGAGAGGAAAAAAGGATTCAGTGTAAAAAGGAAATGTGACTTAATATCATCTTCTGTAGGCACTAGAAGAATAATTTCTGATATACCATTAACTTTTTTTCGTATTAATTCAAGTTTTCCTTTCTTTTTTTTTTTTTTTTAGGAAGCTTTCACTGTCTACAAACTGCATTGAAAAAATTGCAAATCTGAATGGCCTAAGTAAGTGATCCACAGTAACAGATGGTTCTTGGATTTTTTAGTTATTTGGAACAAACATTCCAGAGACACTACATAATCTTAGAAGCTGGCACCTGTTTTAACCACAATAATTGTCAGATGACAGAATATATAAACCATGTGTCTTAAGTTTGATTACCTAAAGAAATTTGAGATAACATGAAACCTGAACATTTAAGACATTTTGAAGGTTTTATAGAGTTAGAACTGAACTATCTTGAAGAGAAAAATCAGATTTTTTAATTGTACTTTTTGTTCAGGTTTACCTTGTGTTTCATACTTGTTATATATATATTGTAATATTAATATATTGTTATATTTTAAAGTTTATTACTCACCATCCCTATTTTTCCTGTGCCATTGCTCCTTATGACGTGGACACCTTCCCAGTTGCCAAGGCTCCTTGTGCTAGTTGCCTATAGTTACAGAAGCTTGGTGGCTTAAATACAGAAATTTATTCCCTCACAGTTCTAGATGCCAGAAGTCTGAAATCAGTTTCACTGGGCCAAAATCAAGGTCTTGAAAGAGCCATACTTTCTCTGGAGGCTTTAGGGAAAAATCTCTTCCTTATCTTTTTTAGATTCTGATGGCTGCCGCATTCCTTGGCTTGTCACTATATCACTTGAATATAAAGGTCAATTTGCCCTCTCCTCTTTTGTCTCTGCCTTATCTTTCTTTCTTACCCTCTTATGAGGATGCAGGTTATTGCATTTAGAGAATACCTGGATAATCAAGGATACTCTCTGAGTCTTAAGATCCCTTACTTAATCATATCTGCAAAGTACTTTTTCCCCACATTTGGTAACATTTACTAGGTTCCAGGGATTAGGATGTAGGTATCTTTTGGTGAATCATTATTTACCTATCCTATTTCCACTTTACTTTCCTCAAGCCCTGCATCCAAGTTCATCACTAAGTCCTGCTGACTCTACTCTGAAAGAGCCTTCAAATAAGTTTTTGTTTTTCCATTTCCAGGAGCTGCAGCTTTAATTTAGACCCTCATCATCTCCCCTTTAGGTCGTGTTTTTCAAACATTTTTAAACACTTCCCACAGTAAGAAATACATTTGAATTAGTGATTCAGTACATATATTCATATGAATATATGTATCAAATATATGTATACTCATATGAACTGGATTAAAATTTATAAAAAAATAATTACCTTTATAGCATAGGTTCCTAATAAAACTTTTAGTGTGATTTCATGTGTTTTTAAAATGCTTGTCCCAACCCACTAAATTGATTTCACATGACCCACAGTTTGAAAAGACACTCATGACTTTTGTTGATAACCTCCCAATTTATCTCCTTGTTGCCTATCTTTCTGTTCTTCAGTTGAACCAGAGTTTTCTTTTTAAAAATATTGTTCTTATTATTATTTCTCCGTATCAGGGACCTTTAATGACTCTCCTTTGCCTAGGAAAGACCAGATGGCTTAAGGTTGCATTCAGAGTTATCTAAAAGCTTATAACACCCTCTTCACACCCAAACACATCATTCTTTTTCATGATGTTGTACACTTGTTAATGCAGTGCTTTTCACTGAGAACAGCCCCTTCTTCTAACAGGAGAACCCTACACGAAATAAAATTAAGATCGAGAATGCGGAGTTTAAATGTTATTTAGAGGGACACCTCTAAATACTTCTCTAATCTCCACCATCATGATTACTTCTTCTTTGGGAGGATTTACAGTCTACCTTGGATTATAATAATAATTACCTCTTCATATAGTTATTGTGAAGATTAAATGAGTTAGTGTGTATAAAGTGCTTAGAATAGTGCCTGGTGCATATAAATGCTCAAGAACTATTACCTGTTATAGTTAGTGAGGAATATGTTCTGTCTCTTTAGATAATGAGTTCCTTGAGGGCAAGCATCACATCTTATTAATCTTCTTACTTTCTATTCCAAATCTCTATCCCACCCCGACCCCGGTACCATACTCAAAGTTGCATTCAGTATTTATATAGAGCTGAAGAAGTGTTTACTATTACAGTTGTTTATAAGATTGTTCAGTCTATTCTAGTTTTCACTGACTCATTAAACAATTTGAGATGTTTCATTTTATTCACTACTTCATTTCAGTTTCTTTGTCTGTAATTGAAATAACTTGCTTAAATGAGACTAAATTGATAACATATTATTTATCAGTACAGATAGCATGCTTTTCTTTCATAAAAAACATGACTATGACAATATGAAAATGGATAATCTTCTATATAGGGCTGGTAATGGGTTTTAACCCATTCTCTTTGGTCAATTAGTAGTGACTCTCAAGAACATCTTATTAAGAAGAGTTCCAAAAATTCAGGGGAAAAGAGTACCTTGATCAATTATTGATGTCTGATGTAGACATGAAGTGGGAGAAGATAGGCATTTATATAGTATATTTGCTATACTTGACTCATCTCATTTTAGTCCTGCTTGTAACAAATGGTATTTCTGCAATGTACAGAGGAAATACACTTTATCTGTGACTTTGCAGCAAAAAGAAACCAACTCATCCACATAAAACATTGAATATATGACTGTAGCTTCCCTCCCACCCCCTTCCTTTCATAAGCACTATAGTCTTACCTACTACACTAGATGAAAGGATCTGAAATAAGTCGGTATTCCTATTTCACAGGGGTTTTATAAGGTGGAATAACCCTAACAGCAATATATATTTATTGTACCAAAACTGTATGACATGACTATGTTCAAAACTGTGGCTAAATAGCAGTACAATGTGAGTATTAATACTCACATAAAAGATTAGAAAGTAAGTTTTGTTGGTAAAAATTATACTTTTCTCCTTCAGTTTACTAAATATATTAACATATAAAACTTTAAGATGCTGTTTTGATTTTTGTCAGGACCTATGAAGAAACTGTGTTTTCCTTCTACTGGTGCTCTACTTATGCCACATATAAAACATGGAAAGTACATAATTGTGTAATGTTGGAACATTTAATCTACTAACTTTGATGTCATAATTTACTTCCTTATACAGCAATAAATAAGATTTTTTTAGTCTTTCATTACCATTTTCATGTACATTTTTTAAGAGTTGTATATATTAAGTTAGATATTATCTTTGAAAGATTTGCATATATCTGTTATCTCCAATTTCTGAGGTCATTTCTCAGTTCTTATCCTAGTTGACCTAAGTATTTTTTTTAACTTTGTTTTATTGAATTATAGTCATTTTACAGTGTTGTGTCAAATTCCAGTCCTAAGTGTATTTTGACATGGATGATTTCTTTCCTCTTTGAAGCAGTCTCAAGATTTGGTTTCTAGGAGACTATACCTTTCTGATTTCCTTCTGCTTTTCTGGCTATTTCTTTCCAGTCTCGTGTCCTCGCGTTTTAAATATTGGCGTATCCCAGGACTCATCCCCTAGATCTCTTCCCTTTTCTGTCTTTACCTGCTCTCTAGATTATCTCATCCAGTTCATAGCTTTACCATCTACAAGCCAATATCCCCTAAATTTGTATCTCTAGTCCAGGCAACTCCTCTGAACTCCATTCACACATTCAGTTGCTCAACATTTCCAGTGGATGTCTAATAGGCATCTCATGCTTAGCATGTCAAAACTGAGTCCTGATATCCTTCCCCAGCTCTAGATAGGCCAGCTACTTGTGTGTATCTCAGATAGTGACAACTCCTTCTTCCAGTTGCTCAGGCCAAACTTATTGGTGATTTCTTGACTTCTCTCTCACGTCACCCCATATAAGGCCTATTATCTTTGTAATTTCATCTCCTATTACTCTTCTCTCATTCTCTCAGCTGGGTTATGTTTTGTGAATACTTCTACTATGGTCTTGCTTCAGAGCCTTTGCAATTGATGGTCCCTCTGCCTGTTCTGCCTCCAGATGGCCTCATAGCTAGCTGCTTTGCTTCCTTTGAGTCTTTATTTAGAAGTCATGTTCTATCTAAAATGTCAGATGCTCCCACCTCCTGACATTTCATTCCTTTTACCTGCTTTTCTTTCTGCTTTAAACTTGTCACTATCCAATATACTTATTTGTTTTATTATCTGCCAAATATTAGCTCCATGACAGCAGGAATTTTTATCTGTATTATTCACTGTTATATTGCAAGTGCTTATAGCTGTGCCTTGCATGTAGTAGATGCTCAATAATTGTGTATGGAGTGAATAACTTTTTGAATAAGCTTTTTATTCAGTATGAATTAGGAGAAGATAAAATAGTATTTTTCCATATCAAGAAACTAAATTTAAAGAATAGTTGATTATGTGATTTTCTTAAATATTTAAATTTTACACATTTATAGTTATATGGGGTGTATTTGTTAGGGCTGCCATAACAAATTCAACCAACTGTGTGGCTTAAACAACAGAAATTTATTTTCTCACGATTGTGGAGGCTAGAAGTCTGAAGTCAAGGTGTAGGCAGGATTGATTACTTCTGAGGCCTCTCTCCTTGGCTTGTGGATGGCCATCTTTTCCCTTTGTCTTCATATAGTCTTTCCTCTGTTTCTGTCTGTGTACTAATCTCTTCTTATTAGGATACCAGTCATATTGGACTTTACCTAAAATGATGTCATTTTACCTTAATTATCTCTTTAAAGGCCCTATCTCCAAATAAAGTCACCTTCTGAGGTACTGGGGGTTAGGACTTCAACATACAAATTTTGTGGGGACAATTCCACCCATAACATGGGGTCTTGTTTCAATAGTTAAACTATTGAGCTTGAATTAGATCACTTTAAAAATACCTCATTCTTAAAGCTAAATGTTTCTCATAAGATAATTTAAAATAATCTATTGAATTAAATAAATTAAACCCAAAGTTTATATAACTATAAATGCCTGATACACACACATTATTTATTGTGTACTCACCATGAATTAGGAACTATGCTGAATATTTTAGACAATTATCTCATTTAATCTTTATATTCTTATAAGATAGATACTATATTTCCTCATTTTACATAAGATAAAACTGAGATTCAAAGGGGTTTGGTTGTTTCCATAGAGAGTTAGGATTGGAACTTAGTTAAATGGATTTGTGTTCTTAACCATTGAATTATGGATGTTATAGAAGAGTACCATCCAATAGAATTATCTGCACTATCGCAATACAGTTGCCACTAGCTATATATAGCTATTAAGCTCGTGAAATGTGGTTAGTGTGAGTGAGAAACTGAATTTTTAATTGTATTTAATTTTAATTAAATAGCCACATGTGGTTAGTAACTACCATATTGGACAGCATATTTATAGAAGTTGTGAAAACTAAATGTGGAACATAAGTAGTCAGAGTAGTTTTTTAGGACAGCAATGAAGTTTCCTGTGTTTTACTAGAAGTCTTTTATTTTAATTTTGAAAAATAATATATTTACATGGTTTTATGCAAATAGTTCAGAAGAGGTTACAGTTAAAAATATCTTTCTCTGTCCATAGACTGACTCTCAGTTCCTTCCGAAAAGCAGCCACTGTTTCTACTTTTCTTTTTTCTCTTCCAGAAATAGCCTATAGATATACAGATAGAAACATCCTTTAAAAAAATTCAAATAGACATTTTCTTAATCAGATAACAATCTAATTATTTTTTAAATGAAAGTAAAAGATTTAAAAATATTAATTCATTTGATTTCACTTCTAATCCTTTGTAGAGTGAGGTGAACTATATGTAAATATGTTTCTGTTTTCTGCTGTAAGTCCTCATACTATAAAAGATTTGAAATATATATGCTCCCAAATTTAAAGTTCAGATCTTCTTTACTCTTATTTTATCCTTGTAATAGTTTTACTGGCAGCAATTTAAAACCATACATTCCAAATAGCTAACCATTTTAAAATTTAATATTGGCATGATGTACAATTATCATTGTAGTGTTTACCTTAGATGATAGGTCAGTGTTAGTTCCTATTTGACTACCACTTCTTATTCATACAGCCTTTATTATGATATAAGACTATTTATTATTCAAAATTTATTAAACTTTTATAATATTAGATTTACATATTGTATAATATAATTCTAATAAACCAAACATTGCTTTATTTCCTCTACAGAAAACTTGAGGATATTGTCTTTAGGAAGAAACAACATAAAGAACTTAAATGGACTGGTAGGTTCTCATTTATTACTTTAGAAAAGCATACGCTCTTTTTCTTTAGTATATAAATACTACTTGTCTGTTGCTGAAACTTTACAAAATAGAAAAGCAAATATACAAAATATCTATAAACCACTGACAGTTTAAATACTGCTAACATTTTGATTGACATCTTTCTTGCTTTTTTTCTATTCTTTGATGGACATGTTGAGAATGAAATCATACTGTACATATTGTTTTGCATCTCTTTTTTTTTACTTAATATGTAAAGATAATCTTCCCATGTCATTCATTCATTCACTCAACAAATTCATGCAATATATTTTCTGAATGCCTACTTTAAGCCAGGCATTGTTCTAGGCACTGGAAGTACAGAAGAATATAAAATAAAGTCCATGCTCTTATTGAACTTATATTACAGTGGAGGGAGACAGACTAGAAAATAATTATATAATACACAAGGTGGTAATGAATGCAATGAAGAAAAATGAGGCATGTAAGAAAACATAAATAGATGGGAAGTCCTCTCTGGAAGTGAGGATGTAGGCTGTAGAACTGACCAAGGGACAAATGCTCTAGACTTGAGAGGGACAGCAAGTGCAAATATCTTGAAACTGAAGCTGTCTGGTATGCTTGAGTTGCATGAGGGAGAATTGTCCTCAGTGAGGTTGGAGAGGGAGTCAAGAACCTGTCCTTATAAGACATGATAAGATTTTAGATTTTTTTCCAAGTGGCTTGCAAATCCATTGGAGGATTTTGATCAAAGGATATGACTTGAGTTTTTAAAATAATTTTCAACCATACCCTTTTTAATGACAGCATAATATTCTATTTTATTGATGTACTGTAATTTATTTAAATCAGTTACTTATTATTCATTATTTACTTCCAGTTTGGAGTTATTATAATCAATGCTGTTACAAATCTCCTTTTAGCTGTATTATTGCACACATCTATGAATAATTCCTTCGATAAATTCCTTAAAATGGAATTGCTGGGTCAAAAGGTATGCATTTCTTTTAAGGCTTTTGTGACATATTATCAAGATATCCTTTGGAAAGTTTGTAAGTTTATACTCCCACCAGTAATCTGTGAGGGTTCCCGTTTCCACTTCAACCTTGGGCATTTTTCAAGTTTTTGACAGTGTGTTTTATTTGTATATTTATTGGCCATTTGAATTTCCTTGCAAAGAAGTTCAGGTAAAACAATATTGTGAAGCTAAGCAATTTCAGAAAAGATGAAGCTGATTTCTTTTTCTTGTACATGTTCCCCAAAAGACAACTTTTTAAAAAGTGCTTATTGTTAAATACTTCATAAAAATTCTGGAATATTTTGTGACTTTGGCCTCCTCCACACCCTCCCCCAGTAAGTCTAGCTTGTGCGTCATAGGGGTCAAAGAGTTTGAAACTTCAATGTTCCCCAACAGTAATCTCCCAAGACCAGACAGGCTAAAATGGCCATCCACCCCATTTACAGAAACAGCCAAAATGCCTGAACAGTAGTCAGTGCTCAGAGGTACAATTATGGAATTATCTTGAATTATCTGAATAATATTCCCACATCTACATGTCTATTTACTCACGTAAAGTGTTACTAATAAATTTATAAAATGCTTGGAAATTCTTAGAGATTACATCCTGGGGTTAAATAAAGGAAGTTTTCTCCCCTAAAACCATAACCAGTAGATGAATTGTTTGCTTTCTAGCTAGATATGATGAGTAAAATCCTAATTATCTGTAAAAAAATTTTTTTATGTTCTAAATGATTGGTAAATTTAAAGACATTTTGCCTTCTCTTCATTCTCTGAGCCTTAGATGATAAAAAGTGTCAAATACAGGAACATTATTCATGATGGATAAAATATTAAATTGTAGTATAAAAATTCAGAATTTATTATACTTCAAGCTAAACATTACTTTGAGTTATCTGTAAAGGAAGAATTTGCAAATAAACGTACCCTGGAAGTTTTAGAACCAAAACTAGATGTTTGTTGTTCTCCCAGGTATTTACAGAACACCAGGTTCTCAAATATTAATATGGTATATAATTTTTCCCATGAAATGTAATATATACATAAAAACCACAAAGAAATTATAAATACAGGATTAAAGGCATTCATGAAGATATTATTTAGCTGAACCATCACTTACTTAGATCTCTTTACTTTCTATAGACTCCTATCAATAACACCCAGCAGTTGGTTTTTTTTCCAGGATGTGTGTGTATATATATATTATAAATATACCAAAAACAACATTTTATCAGTCCAAAAGCTTTACTACTTATGCATAGACTAAAGAAAAGTAAATCTGCATAGGGATACAGATGCTAGACTTTGAATAGGTTCACATACAAAATGATTTCTTCATCTGGACTCATCAGCCTCATAGCATGATTTAAATAGCTGCCTATGTAAGTTACAAATGACTACTCAAATATGTGAAACATGGAATGTTAAATTGAAGGAAAGGAGTTTATTTGAAATGCCTTAGGAAAACTGACTATTAAGGTACATTATAAGCCCATTTATATATATGATCTGGCCAGCCTCTGCTTTTTTTTCAGATCTCATTTCATATTACTCGTCTTTCTAGTTGGTAATCTGCAGCCACTTGCCTTCTTTCTCTTTGTTGAACATACCAAGTTGATTCCCCCCTGAGGACCTTTGTACTTGCTATTTCCCCTGCCTTAAAAACTCTGCAACCCTGGATTTCCATACTACTCACTCCTTCTTAATTTTCATACTTCAGCTCAGATGTCACCTCCTCAAAAGAGACCCAGCTACCCTGTCCCTAAAGCACTCCTCTAGGCAATAACTCTTACCACCTATAATTTCTTCCCATCTTTCTTATTTGTTTGTTCTCTTTCCCTCTCTCTGTCAGAGACACACACACAAGTCCTGATAAGCATGTCAGTTTTGTTCATCAGCATCTACATTAGTGCTTGATACGTGTAGCAGGCATTCTATAAATATTTGTTGAGTTATTCAACATATTTTATTATTAATTACAATAACTATTAGGTTAAATATTTAATTCTAAGAGTAATATGTGTTAATTATAAAAATAAGCAGTTCATAAATATGTGGAATGTACTGTGAAAATCTTTACTCTCCCTACCTGCCTCCCCAACTCCATGAGGTAACAGAAATATTTGTATACTTTAAATTTTTTTCTGTGCACATACAAATAAGCAGTTATCTGTCTGTGTGCATGTGCATGCATGTGTGAGTGTGTGTGTGTATGTGTGTGTGTGTGTGTGTGTGTGTGTGTGTAGGAATTACCTATATGTGTATGTTTGTACTGATATTATACCAGGCATATTTTTCCTGTTTTTTCTTTCAACAGTATATCAGGAATCTCCTTCCATGTCAAAACACGCAGATTTAATGCATTCTTTTTTTTAATAGTGTGATTTTCTCCAGTATCACTATACAGCAATGTATTTAACTATTCCTGTACTGCTGAGCATTTAGATTATTTCCAGATATTTTCTTGAGGAAGGGGTGTCTCTCTTTCTTTTTTGCTGTTACAAATCATGCTATAGTAAACATCTTTTCACATATATCCTTCAGCAGTTATTTGAGTGTTAACATGGGCTAGATTCCTAAAAGTAGAAAAGCTGAGGTTATTTATGTGCATTTAAATTTTTGTCTGATTGCTCCCAATGCTTATGCCAGTGTCTACTCCATCAGTGGTATATAGGTGAGGATTATCCCCTCCACCCCCAACATCCTGAGTATTATCCTTACTTCTAATGTCTGCCAATATGATAGACAAAAATGGAGTATTATGCTTTAATTTGTATTCTTTAGTTCATTGTGACTTTGAACATCTTTTTATATATTTATTAGTTATGTATGTTTCCTCTTTAATTTGACCAGACATATTTTTTACTACTTTTATCTTTTTCTTATTAAAATCTAGGCATTCTTCAGTATTCCTAGTAATTATCTAGTATTGAGAATGTTATTACTATTATTGTTGTTGCAGTTAACATTTATGAACTATGTAGCAGACTCTACATGGATTATCTCATTTGACTTTCACAACAAGTAGATAATGTTCTCATTTTAAGATAAAAAATCCTCAATCCTCATTTTAAGATAAAGAAACTGAGGCTCAGATAGTTGTGTAAAGTGCCCAAGCACTGTTGAACACTATCACTGAGATGGGCAGTTTGTCAATAGCTATCACAGTCCTCAGTGTGTATTTACTTTGTCTCAGCTATTCTATATTAGGAATTTTTCATACTCACATACATGAACAAAGATGATGGACCAAGTATATTCATTGCAGTATAGCTTGTGTAAAAGACTGCGATCTAATGTCTATCAGTGGTAAACTAGCTAAATAAATAATATGTATCAAGGGGAAAAAATGAGGTAGGAATTACCTATATGTGCTGAAACAGAATAATTTGCAAGATATATTATTAAGTAAAAAGAAGCAAAGTGGATATTTTATGTACATATATGCATAGAATATTTCTGGTGATAGCTGTTATCTCTGGGGAAGGGAAAAGGGCATGGGTAAGAAAGAGAATTTATATTTGTTTGTATTGCTTGATTTTTGTTATTGTTGTTACCTTGTGTGTTACTCTTTAAATTAATAAAAAAAAAAAGACAAATGATCTCCCCCCAAAAAATACAAACAAAATATTTGTACAGTCATGTTCGTAGCAGCATTATTCACAATAGTCAAAAGATGGAAGCAACCCAGGTGTTCATCTACAAATGAATAGCGAAACAAACAAAGAAGATGGTGAAGGAGAGAAGTACAGGAGGGAAGAGGAAGAAGAGGGGGAGGACATGGTCAAATCTAAGCAATCTGATTGAAGATTTCACACTGCAATTTAATGCAAACAGTTTTCAGAATTATTAAATGTATTTTATTTTAGTTTGTTAATTTGTCTTTTTACTTTATTCATAATTGCTGTATGGAGTTTTAAAATTTTTATTTGTCAAATTACTTGTTTCTGCCTTTTGGCATAAAAATGCTACTACGAACATTGGTATCCAAATATCTCTTTGACCCTGCTTTCAATTCTTTTGGGTATATGCCCAGTAGTAGGATTGCTGGTTCATATGTTTTTAATTTTTGAGGGAACTGCCACAGTTTTTTATAGCATCTATACCATTCTACATTCACACCAACAGTGCACAAGGATTCCAGTTTCTCCATATCCTTGCCAATACTTGTTATTTTCTGTTTACTTGATAGTAGTCATCCTACTGGGTATGAGGTGCTATCTCCTTATTTCAGAGTCAGAAATTAAGAAAAGAAATTATTTGTTCACTCATGGAAGCAGGCCAATTTGCTAAATGCCTATTCACTCGATGTCCAGTTCTCCAAAGACCTAGTTTATTGAATGACAGATTTCACGAAATTGATTGATACAAACTTAGCCAAGTTTTACTGATTAATATTCACAAGATTGCTTCACCAAAATCTTGTCTTTATTACCTACTTAGAACTATATAGAAAATTGTGTTGCTTAGAATGATTTCAACACCTTTTGAACTTTTCTTTAAGGTTTTATTTAGTGTTAATTTTACTGCAGCTGTTTTATCCCAGCTGTTGGATTTGTCAGTCCATTTTTGTACAATGTCAGTTTCATATTTTAGACACTGATAACTTCTCAAATGATTAAAACACAGAAAAATAGTAATCCTAACTGAGTTGATGAGTGAATCCTTATATTTAGAGAAGTACAAAAGACAATGGAATAGATTAAAAATGTATTGAAAGACAGAACTGTGCCCTGGACATCCAAAATCTATCCAACATTTGTAAATCAATAAGAAATTCTCCTTCTGCAAAGTTATATTCTCAAGTAAAGTGCCCCAATGCACTGATATTTGGTTATGGCCAAACAGCTGCATCCAAATGGCTGAAAACTAAGCTGAAACTGAATTAGCAATTTAAAAGAGTAAACAAAGCAGGACATACCTTCAGAAGTTATCCTATCTAAAGTGATTTCTATCGTATTCTGTCCTATCATATTTAAAATGAATTGCTATAATTTGTAAGTAAACAATTTCTCAGTAAATCAGGAAAAGAATAAATTT
This sequence comes from Camelus dromedarius, assembly GCF_036321535.1. Classification (NCBI taxonomy): domain Eukaryota; kingdom Metazoa; phylum Chordata; class Mammalia; order Artiodactyla; family Camelidae; genus Camelus; species Camelus dromedarius. The sequence continues at coordinate 69,055,105 of NC_087440.1, forward strand.
AACACATTGACCATTTGGTGAATTGATCAAATTGGCTTTGTGAAAATTGACCTAGAGTCTTCGTCTGCACTTGTAAAATGACACTAAATAAGTGGCAGAACCCAGAATTGAGCCTACATTTTCTAATTAGTATGTAATCACTAATTTTTTCTGCTACCTCACACTTTCTAAATTGAAGACATGAGATGGATGGAGATGCAGTACAATGAAAATGTGTGCAATAAAGTTTAAATTATCTGAAGACCGATTCCCCTCTTCCAAAAGATATGTGTGACATACTAATTATATCTTTTGAGAGAAGATATCAGAATACTAGCTGAAGGGGTTGGTTAAATCACAAAGTTCTGATATAAAAGTGCCCGGATGGACTGTTATAAAAATTTCTTTTAATTTGAAGCTTATTTTTCTACTCAGAAAGTTGAAACTAAGATGACTTGTGGGACTTGAGATGACACACACAACTAACTCAGGCCACTCCATTCTCGGCTTTTCCCCTTGTCTCCACCAGTATGGAAAACGCATTAAGGATCTTTATCCAGGGTACATTTATTCTCTGTAGTCTTTGAAAGGTCAGTTACCAGGACATAGACCTGGGCCCTACATTCTAGGCATTACCATGTGGATATAATGTGGTAAGTTCTTTTGGGTTAAGAGGGGGTTGAGCATTGAATTGATTCTACCTAGTTTGTTGTTGTTGTTGTTTTAAAGAAGAAATAATTACTATATTTTCTCTTTTGTCTATGAAAGAAGGAAGAATCTTTGTACCACCATTGATTATATCTAAAGTGATAAGGTAGTGCTGTTATTTCCTCTCTTGGTGATTTCAGTACCTATTCTTAGTTCAGATCAGTTTGAAGAGAGGAAGAAAATATTCTAGTTGGCTTTCTTAATAAGAAAAAACTCCCACACAGTCTTTAGCAATCCTGCCATTGGACAGGTGGATCTCAGTTCTCTCTAAAAACCATTGTCTTTATGCTTATAAGGAAGGTGATGGAAGGAAAAGCTTTCAAATGAGCATTTAGAGCGGGAAGGTGTAGCTCAGTGGTAGAGTCCATGCTTAGCATGCATAAGGTCCTGGGTTCAATCCCCAGTACCTGTGTTGGTTAGTTTTTTTATCTCCCCCTCCCCAACAAAAAAAAATCATGTTAATCAAATTGCTTTCTTTTTCAGGAAGCAGTAGGAGACACGTTAGAAGAACTGTGGATCTCCTACAATTTTATTGAGAAGTTGAAAGGGATCCATGTAATGAAGAAACTGAAGATTCTGTACATGTCTAATAATCTGGTGAAAGACTGGGGTAAGCTGAGGCTGGCTTTTTGCTAACCTTCTACCTCCTGCTTATAGAATATAGCCCAATAGGGAACAAGATGCAAAATGGGGACATTTCTTTCTAAGCACAGAGAGAAATAGCTATAGGAGTACCTATATTTCAGTTAAACACTTGAAATTTACATTTAAATATTTACTTAGAATGATTATAATTGAATAGATTCTGGTACTATTAATTGTGAAAAAAATTATTGTCCAAAGGCTAAAGAGAATCAGTTTAAATTTAATAATTATTGGGTGGAAGACTTATTTAACATCTACATTGCTTTGCTTTTTATTTACATTATCTGTTCAGCATTTTAAAGCCCTATTATGTACCGTGAACTATGACAGGCTCTTGAGATACTTATTTGAATAGGACACTATCCCTGCCCTCAAGGAGTTCACATCTTAGGGGAGATTAGTTTATAAGCTAATAATTATAAAACTGTGTGATAAGTTCTACAATAGAAGCTTGAATGAGTTGCTTTAAGAATCCGGAGATGAGGGACTGAGTAGAGACAAAAGCAGTTTAGCTTAGCCCGTCCTGATGCAGTACAACATAGAGAAGACCTGTCACTGGAGACTGAGTTGATTCTGAACCTCATTTCCTCTTCTTATCCCTTCCTTAGGCTAGCATAAAGGTAGACGAGGTATGTCTCCCTTTCCCTCCCTTTCCATAATGTCTTCAGAGAATGACTTCATATGGTAGAACTTCCCTTATTTCCTTCAGAATCTCAAACAACAAATTGTTCTGAATAGTGACAAACGGAGGGGTAGTGATATTGGAATTCAACCCCTGAAATCATAACAGTAAAACTTGCCATTTTAATGTGGAATGCATTCTTTGTACTTATAGCTGAATTTGTGAAGCTGGCAGAGCTGCCATGCCTGGAAGACCTGGTGTTTGTAGGCAATCCCTTGGAAGAGAAACATTCTGCTGAGGGGAACTGGATTGAAGAGGCTACCAAGAGAGTGCCCAAACTGAAAAAGCTAGATGGTGAGTGTCTCCGAGGCAGCTTGGAAATGTTTTCTGGGTGTAAGAATTGAATTTGTAACCTAGAATCACGAATGGGAGCAAAACTAAAGAAAATGATAGGTTGTTTCTAGTCTCCAAGGCCATTTCTGTACATAGGAAATTTTATGGTTCAAGTTTGGGCCAGGGTGAGATGAAAAACTTCTAGAATGTTTAGATTGGTATAAGATCATCCCTAAACCAAAAGCTTATTGGAAAGCTGGACTTATTCTCAAGTCCCAAAGAGACTGTCTTGCAAATTAATTACACGTAATTAATTACACAAAATAATTACACATAAATAGTAAGCAGTTGTTTTCAAAATTAGGTCAAAATTGTAGTGTTCTCTCCCCCCTAATTTTTGCTACCCAGTATCTAAGATAGGTGTCAGTGTCAGTAGAGATCCCCGAATGACTGGGTTCAAGTCCCAGTTCTACCACTTAATAGCTTTTTTGTTACTGTGCTAGTTCATTGATCTTACCAAACTTTGTTCTTTTGTCATCTAAAAACTAGAAATGGTAATAGTCACAGACCTCTCTGGGTCTTTCCTCCTCCCAGTGGTGCTCACAGGAAGCCAGGCCAGGGATCTGACTGTTCTAGCACCCATAGACTTTCCTCCTTTCTGCCAGCCCAAGGCAATATCTTTCTAGTCTGAGGAGATCATTATCCCCCTCCTTCCTTTTCACATCATTCTACATTTTCCCACAAACTCTGTCTTCTCGGTGATCTTCTTGCACTTTTTTCAAAGACAAAAGCCAGTAAGTCTGATGGTCTGTTTCTCCTTTCCACATGGCTCCTGAAGCAATGATGCACAGAGCCAACTAGCCTGCTTCATTGAATGGGGAGAAAAGAAAATACTTAGAAGAAACAGATAGTAATATCCAGCTACATCATCATCATCATCATCATCATCATACCATGTACCAAATGCATATTCTCCCTCTGTCTTCATCACCATACTCACACTGATATTCACATCCAAAATAAAAGGACCTAGTTGTCTGTGGTTGAGGCTTCCTTGTCCCTCAACCCTTCTCTCCCCTCTTCCCTACCCCTATTGCCCTGCCATTCTATCCTTCCTATTCTGTATCTCTTCATCTCTCCCTTACCACCTCCATCTACAGCTGAGTATTCAACCCTTTTATCCACACCAGCTTATTATGATGGTTGTTCTTAACTGGGGCTGAATCCCCATGGAGGGATATTTCAGAATCTGGAGAGAGAATGAAGGAGGTCTAGAGAGTATGAAAAAGTTTTGTAGGTGATTTTCTTTCTTTCTTTCTTTTTTACTTTTTTTTTTATTGAACTATAGTCAGTTTACAATGTTGGGTCAATTTCTGATGTATAGCATAATAGTTCAGTTATACACATACATACATATATTTGTTTTCATATCCATTTTCATTGTAGGTTACTAGAAGATACTGAATAGAGTTCCCTGCAGTATTGTATAAACTTACTGTTTATCTATTTTATATATAGTAGTTAGTACCTGGAAATCTCAAATTCCCAGTTTATCCCTTCCCACCCCCTTCCCCAACGGTAACCGTAAGTTTGTTTTCTTTGTCTGTGAGTCTGTTTCTATTTTATAAATAAGTTCATTTATCTATTTTTTAGATTCCATATATAAGTGATATCATATGGTATTTTTCTTTCTCTTTATGGCTTATTTCACTTAGAATGACAGTCTCCAGGTCCATCCATGTTGCTGCAAATGGCATTATTTTTTATGACTGAGTAGTATTCCATTGTATAAATATAACCACATCTTCTTTATTCAGTCATCTGTCAGTGGACATTTAGGTTGTTTCTGTGTCTTGGTTATTGTAAATAGTGCTGCTATGAACACTGGGGTATATGTATCTTTTCGAATTAAAGTTCCCTCTGGATAAATGCCCAGGAGTGGGATTGCTGGATCATATGGTAAGTCTATTTTTAGTTTTTTGAGGAATCTCCATACTGTTTTCGATAACAGCTGCACCAAACTACATTCCTACCAACAGTGTAGGAGGGTTCCCTTTTTCTCTGCACCCTCTCCAGCTTTTATCATTTGTGGACTTTTTAATAATGGCCATTCTGACTGGTGTGAGGTATAGTTTTATTTGCATTTCTCTGATAATTAGCAATATTGAGCACTTTCTCATGTGCCTATTGGCCATTTGTAAGCAGCACCATTTTAATAGCTATAAGTTGAAAACAACCCAAATGTCCAACAACAATAGAATAAATAAATAAATTATGACATTTGTACTATGGAGTATTAAACAGCAATGAGGATGAATGAACTGTAACCTCACACAATATAGATGAATCATACAAACATAATGTCAAGCAAGAGAAGCCAGACACAGAGTGCATGCTGTATCATTCCATTCATATCAATTTCAAAGTCAGACAAAATAATCTACAGTGTTAGACATTAGGAGCGAATGTACCTGTTGTAGGATAGTGAGATAGTGACTGGAAGAGGGCCCGAGGAAGTTTTAGGGGTTCTGATAATGTCCTAATCCGGTGCTGGTTACCAGATGTGTTCACTTTGTGTACATTTATCAATCTATATGCTTATAATTTTTGTATTTTGTATGTATGTTATACTTCAATAAAATACTCGCTCTTCCCCCACAGATGCTGTAGGGATTACAGAGAGGTAAAACTGCTCACTACCATAAAGAACATAAATGTTCATTTAGGAAGAATTACACAGGAAGAGGCGCTGGAGTTGGTTCTAATTAAGGGTAGAGCTTAGATGAAAGGAATGTTGGGGAGGGCATCCAAAATGGAGGAATTTTGTTAACCAAGAGTCCAGACATGGGAGTTTGCAAGATTAGTTTGGGAGACAGTGAGTTGATCAGTTTGGCTGAAGTGGAGGGGGACTGACTGTAGAGTTAAGACTGCATAGTTGACTAGGGTCAGGCTGTGGACACACTTCAAATGCCAGAGCTCAGAAATGGGTGGCTCTTGGCCCAGTGAAAGCCTGCAAATGTATTTTGTTTTCTGTGCTTTTGTTCTTTTTTTTTTTTTCCATTTTATCCCCAATGTTTAATATTTGGCAGAGTAACATAAAAATTCAATACTGAGATTGCCTATTTTATTGTGCTTATGTTTATCATACAAAGTTTGTATAGGGCTTTATTTTTCTGCCTAGTACCTGAGGGCGTTTTTATTTGCAACTCTGCATTTGAGGAGTTCATAATTACTTATATTAATCCATTTGCAGATTCTCCTGAGAGGCTCCTTTGGATAATTTGAAATTAAAGAGATTATTTTGTGAAATTATTTTTATTGTGGCACATGTCACAGCATGTCAGAGCTCCTCAGGTTAACAGAAAACTATTTTCATTTAGAATTTAACAATCTGTTGAGAATGACCAGAAATAATTTTCTTTTTCATTTTAGGTACTCCAGTAATTAAAGAGGATGAGGAAGAAGATAACTAACACCACATTTTCCATTTTGTGTTAACTTATTTAAATCTCATAAGAACTACAGATAAGTTGTCTATTTTAAAGATTCTGTGTGGGGCAAATGGTTCTTAAGATAAAACGTATCTCTTTTTTTCTCTTAACCTATCCAGTATTTCTCCCCCAAAATGGTAACCCCAACTTTAAATATTGTAGTTTTCTTTTTAGAAACTACAAATTTCTAATTTTTGTCTTCAGTCCCAGTTATGTACTATCTGGCCCCATCTACTGAAACCTTTATAGACCAGTCATTTTTAATAACAAAGGAACAAATATGGTTCTTTAGTTAGTTTAGTTTTTTTTTTTTTTAGGCCAGGCATTTGAATATTTATATTTAACTTTTAGATCATAGGCCATCCTTCCTAAAAGTCTGTCTCTTTATAACTCAGAAGCACAAATGTGTCAAGCCTTTGGTATGGGAAGAGTTCCTCTTAGAAATGCAGCAGCAGCCCTAGAATCAAGACTGTAAAGTCCAATCGGAAAAGCTATGGTGATAAAAGGAAAAAATTAATATCTTGGAGGCCTTATAGCCCATGTTATATTTACTTATTTGTTGTCCCCAAGATGTGTGCATTGTCAACTGGAATTTAGGTTGTGTTTACCTGCATGGTCACTCAAGTCCTGTGCACAGTCAGCCAGTCATTCCATGATTCAGGTCAGTGGTTAAAATGACTGTCATCATCACTCCTCTGACTAATACTTTAATCTTATTACACATATAATGTGAACCTGATCTTAGGCACACTTTTTGGTTTATAGTTTCTTATATGTTAGATAAGGAAATACATAAAAGCAGTAGTTATATTTTAATTCCAAGCCTAAATGTTGGCCATTCATTTTTGTCAAAATCTGCCCTAATAACTTCGGTCTATTGACCCTCATGTTGGGAGAAGTGATTGTTATAAGGGTATAGAACGTAAAGACTGGGTTCAGTACCTTTCAATAAGCGGAATTTAGTATTTCAAAATATATTTTTGAAAAGTTTAAAGTTAAACAGCTCTTAAAATGAATTATGTAAATGGTTGTGGAGAGAAAAGAGAGATTTCATTATGGAATCCCAGGCAAATAGCAGTAGTTTTGAGGACTGCTTCTTCTGTGAAGCACTGCAGGCAACTTAACCTTAAAATTGCAAAGCAATAGTTGCATGGAGAGCTTAGAATTTATCATATAAGAAAAAAATTGTTTTTGGAAAATACAAGATAATGGTAGTCAGTAACCAGATGAAGTCCGTAGCAGGCTGTGACTGAATCACTGATAGACTGCAAGAAAAAAGTCAAGCCCTCTGCCAAATTGTGCCTAAAGTCCCTCAACCAGAGACTGTTGATTCTTATTTCTCCATTTACTTGTGTAAAGCCAGTCAAAGAGGGGACAGTCATTTAAAAAAAAAAAAAAAAAAAAAAAAAAGATTGCGTAAGTAGTCCTGGCTTTCAGAAGTTTTTAGCTGTCATTTAAGTAGGAATTACATAATTTCTCTGAGTCACTCTGATCAAAAGGGACCACTGCTTTGACAATCAATTATAAATAAAATTCCAACACTTTTTTAGCTTCCTTTTAGCTCTTCCTTACAATCTTATGGGAAGAAATATTTACTTTGACTGGCTTATACATTCAAAGCCTTTGGGTATGTCTTTTGTGAACCATAGGCAATGAGAATTCCCCTTGGTAATATTTAAGGCCCATAAGCTAAGAGGGAAGACGATCTTCTTTTCTTGTACTTTGCACTTCATCTAGTAGGTAAACTTGAAGCCATATTGCTATGTATGGATATATTTTCTAAAAGTTACTCTGAAAGTGAATATAATAGGGAATGAATGACTTCATATTGAATTTGTTTATAAAATGACTTACAGTATTGGTATTTGGTTTTTCCGAATTCTGTAATATAGAATCTAATCTCTCTGTCTCTCCTTGTTTCTTAATGTCTTTTCATCATTGGTAATTCTCAGAGAAGTGTAAGGTACTTTTCTGTGTCCATTTCACACAAATTTCATAATTAAGTCCCACTCAACAGATATTTGAATGACTTCTGTGCATCCTTTTCTTGGAATTAAAGCCAGAATCCATGTCACCAGATAATGGAAGATAAGGTACATGAAGAAGTTCAGAATATTCTCTCAAATCATTCCTCAAATCATCCTTTACTGCTGCAGATTTAGCTGATATTAAATGCTTTTGGTTTATGCTTCTTGGATTAGGTATTTGACCTACTTGGAATGGAGTCTGTGCTCTTTGTTTAAAGCATTATGCCATTTTAGTGGATCATTAAATTTCTTCTATTTTCATAATGATAGAATCAGTACAGTATTTTAATTTTTCACAGGGAATTTTATTTAGTTTATCAAGGAATTCAACTTTCCTATGTTCCCTAACTCTAAGCTTATATCTGTATTACCTAATCAGGTCTTGTATGGTTTTCATGTTCTCTGTTAATAGGAGTTCGTTCCTTTAAACCAGAGTTTCTCAACCTTGGCACTGTTAACATTTGAGGTTGGATAATGTTGTTGGGGGCTGTCCTGTGTAGTATAGGATGTTTTAGCAGCATCTCTGGCTTTTACTCACTAGATGCCATTAGAACCCTCTCCCAAATTGTGATAGCCAGAAATGTCTTCAGACATTGCCATCTGTCCTCTGGGGCAGAGGGCTGGGAACAAATTGGCCCCTGGTTAAGAACCAGTTCTTTATAGCAACATTCCTTTTGTCCAGGGTCCATTTATTTTCACTCTCTAGCCATGTGCCACCTGAGTTATTGTATGGAAAGAAGGTGATGTATTTAATAATCATGGATGGAAGGAAGTGGTCACTGGTGTTTTCATTTGTAATGCTCATTTTAATAATTTTTACATAACACTAGAAACTCAGGGCTGGAAGGGTTCAACTTATGTTTTCAGCAGCGTCTCAATTTTTATTATTTAGCATTCTTGCTTACCTTAGGACAGTAATTATTAACCTACCTCTCTCTTACTATCAACAGAATCCAACTTTATGATAGATTTTGCTTTGTCTCTAAAGTTTAACATTTTGAATGTACTTTAGAAAATGGAGTGTACATTATTCTTTAAATGTTCATCCTGTAAGCATTCATTGTCCAATAATGCACAAATTTTGCAGACTGTAGCAATCATTAAATACAGAAAAATGTTGTATAAAACTTGGTAATCATATATGAAAGTTAGCTGGTGTAGACACTGATTTTGTATGTGATCAGAAGCATGTCTGGTCATGATAACTGGCCGATAACGTTGGCATGGTTACTGGATCTATTCCACAAATAGAGGTGATATAAGACACTTAAATGTGGTTCCTGTGTAGAAAGAGAAATTTTATCTTGACTAGATGCGTCTTCTGATACTTCTTCAGTGGTCTGAAGTAGAATAAGGAGGAGTAAGAAATGAATCTTAACTGTTGACTTGTTCTCAGAGTTGGTGATGTGTAAGTGGAGTTGAAGGTAGTTGTCTCCGTGACCCAGGATCTTCCACCTGGATTTTTTTACGGCTAAATGGGAAGTGTAGGTCCTAGAAAGGTTGGATTTAATCATTATCTTTTAAAAACTAGGGGGAAGTGTTAAAGCATCAGTCATGAGTAGTTAGTGTCTAACTGCAGTCTGACTGTCAGTTCACAAAGACCTTACGTATGTGTTGGTAAAGGGAGGAGAAAACTAACTGCTAAATTGAAAGTTATCCTCTACCAGAAATTAATTCCTTTGGCAGACATTTTCTTTATTTGGGCTGCTTAACGTGTCTGTAAATAAATATAAAAGAAGATTCAGTGTAGTGGAGTTGGTGCTTCTGACACAGCTAACTTAACCATATTCCTTTATCTTCACTTTAGCATGGGGTTTTTTTTTTCAAACTATAAAATAAGTGCAATAAGAAAATTAAGGGTATGTTTTTTTTTAAATCACTGAACTTTTAGAAATCCCACATCTGTATCTCTATTCCTGCCTTTTTAAAAACCAGTGACTGCAAAGAAGGAATATTGAAAAGAAAAACAAGACTGAGTCTTACCTTTTTCAGACCTAAGATAAATTTTCACTTGACACTTGGAAAAGTCATAACTGGATTCTAGTTTCCCATATTGGGCAGGTTAGAGGAGAACCAGCCAACCAAATTACCATCTAGCAAATTTAACAGGGGAATAGGGGAGAGTAAACTATTTTTCAGTAGATTTGCACTTTAAAATGATGAACTGGATGTAGGTGGAAAGTACTCCTAAAGGACAGATAAGTACAGTTGAGTAGCCTGCATGTGGATATTAGAGAATCAGACCTCATCCTTGCTCGTTCTAAGCCCACCTGAGCAGTAGTCATCTGTTGATGTAAACAGGGTCAGGATTTCCCTATTTCCCTACTTGGTGTCATCTTCCATGTCTGCTACATCAGCAGTCATCCCTCTAGGGGATGTCAGGTAGAACTCTTCTACTCCAAATAGAAACTTTTTGAGTTATCTGTTCCATATCTAGATTTTAAAAATTAATTTAGATGTTGGCTAGATTAAGTTGTGCCTCATGTTACAAGGGTGGAAAGTTCTCTGCTTCTTTGGTCATAAGGGTACCTGCCTCTGAGGTGCTATTGCCTAGAGGGATCCATCCCATCAAGACTGGTGAGTTGGTAGCCGTAGAGAATATACAGATAGCCAGCTACTTCTCCCAGGGTGCCAGTCATGATCACGAGCATCATTCCAGAATCTGGCTTCTAGAACCAAGGCCATTCTGAAAAACATTTTAACATCTATTAATACTATTAATACTTTTATATGCAGGAATTTTGTAGCATGACTTTATGACTAAACTTATTATGTTAAATTATTTAGAAATGTTGTTTCTGAATGTTATTTTGTGAGATTTGTTTTAAAATAGTAATAAATTGTGTTATTTTATAAAAAAATGAATGTGTATCTTTTTTGGTTATATGTCCATTGGTTTTAGCTAATATAGAGTTAACTATGTGAACTTACAATGATATTCATTTCTAAAGAAATTCAGTCTTTGGATAACATTCCACACGGCTTGTGTGTCAGAGAGAGGATGAGAGAGAGTGGGAGGGATTGACATTTCTTTATGCTAAAATTTTTTTTCAGTAGTTTACTACCAATGATAATCTCCTATTTCAGGTTTGTAAGTCTTCCCCAGAAGTTCTCTGGGCACCATTTCAAATGACTAGGATCTTGGAAAGAACACTTCCAGAACAGCAAGTTACTTGGCCATTCTTAGTCCTCTCCTCACTTCAAGATGTGTACAACGTTAAAGTTGGCTGGTAGGACCTTGATTTGTGGTCTGAAATGACCTGAAGTTGGCTAGCCCTTTTTTGATACACAAGCAACAGGAAGAACCCAGCAATAGCAGTAATGTTACACATTTTCCCAGCACATATTCCGTGCTCAGTCAAATGTAATTTTGGTCACAGAATACTTCTATAGTACAGTTTCTACTTCTTTATTCTACAGTTCCTTGGCTGTGAGAATGTTTTTCTTGCTGCTGTTCTTTAAAAAGTGGAAAGATTTTAATTTGAGCCTGTAAAGGGAAAACCTTAATTCCCATCATAAATAGCACATTTACAATAGCACATTGTTTTCTAGAACAAAGGGTGGACATCTAGAATCCTGACATTGTTTTATGCTATATATGTGTTGTATTATATACGTATGTACATGCAGATATATATATAATTATTATATATAATAAGACTACTAGATGTTGACTCTCCCTCCTAAAATGCAACCATTTCTACAGCCATAAAAAGAAGGTATATCCCTACGTACAGATGGAAGGATGCCCATAACATATCGGGTGAAAAAAAATAAAGAATCCATTGTTTGTTATGAATGTAATATATGTTGTGTGCGTGGTGGGAAGATGGAGTATGTTTATGATGGAGTGTTGGGGGCAATGAGAGAGTGAATGTGTGAAGACAGGATTGTGAGAGGTGAGGAGAGTATACCCAGTGCCATGCCTGTGAGAAGGGAGGAGGAAGTTACGTGAGTGGTAAAGGCAGGGAATGGGGGCATGCTTGTGGGGGTCAAAGATGTGGAGACGTGTGTGTTGAGAAGAGAGTGAGAGGGAGGAACAGACATGATATACAGGTAGTAAGGACATGAGTGTACAGAAAAATCTGTTAGAACATATACCAATATTCACTATAAATAAATTTATACTTTATGATTATTACATAGACCAGCTATAAATTTAAAGCCTTGTTACTAGGAAAAAAACCCCACAGAACTCTTATGTTCATTTAATCACTTCTGGATTTAGTAAGATCTCAAAAGATGGACCGCTTCAGTCACTGAATCTCTACAACCAAATAAACATGTTTTTAAGCCATATTTCCCTTTTTATATCCTGATACAACATGGCTGCTGTAAATGAGAAACATTAATCGTACACAGGTATCAGATGAGTTGTTATTCTTGCAGCAAAACATTTTTAGCTGGAAAAGGTCTTAAAGGGTGAGAAAAAGCATTGTAGATAACCTCCCAAACCCCATTTTAGGATTTTCTAGTATTTTACAGTAAGTTAATATTTACTTATGTCTATTTTGCCTTCTAACATTTGTCTTGTAGAAAACAGGCAAAAATCAAAATATATTAAAAGGTATTGCAATTTAAACTTACATAGTATGATATAAACTTAAAGTAAAATAATAGAAGTTTGATTTTTTTTTTTTTTTAGTGGCATGGGGAAGTCGTCCTAAGAAAAGGAAATACAGAGTTTAATTACACTAAAGTTTTTAATACATGTTTCTTAAAAACAAGAAGACAACAGAACTTTTAAAACATTTTTATTTATATACAAGTATTTGATAACTTCGAATTTAGAACACTTAGAATCAGCATGAACAAGGTAAACTACTCGTCAAAGATTTGAAATGGGGGAATAGATACTGTAACTGGTTCATATTAACTTCCCCATGCAATTTATATCTGTATCTTGTACAGTGGAAAACTGATTTACACAGCTCTATAAGTGCAGTGTTTTTCTAACACCCCATTTTGTAGACTCAGAATACTTTTCAGTTAAACTCATCCAGATGTTTAAAGATGAAAAATAAATTTACACTGTTAAGTCGAATAATAATATCTAATCAATTCACGTTTCTTTCCATTAATATAAATCAGGAGCAATTTATAGTAAACAAAAACTATTCACGATTGTCGTAATAACAGTTCACATTTTTACTGAACTTGTGTCAGCCAGGCCCTGCGCTAAACATCTGAACATGCAATTTCATACTTAATTACCTCTATGGGAAGTGTCACAAGTTCACGTTTTTCACAACTGATGATGACAGCTTCACTGAGCACTCTTGTCCAAGCCTTTCCCGGGCATTGTAGCTAGCTAGCACGACTCACTTGTACCGCAGCATCACTGGTGCTCTGATGCATGGTTTTACTGTTATATGAATACTCAGGCCCGACTTCCCCCGAGAAAAAACACAATTAAGTCTTCACTACTAGGAGACATGCCTGTAGGACAGCACAGAGAGCGAAAGCAGCTGTGATCTAGGTCTGCACCAAAGCCCCTTTTTCTGGGACTCAGAAGTGCCCCTCCAGGCCTAACTGCAGGAGGGCGGCCTCAGCCTCCTTCTCCTCTTCCTTGGCCTCTTCCTCACGGATCTGCACCAGCAACTGGAAGAGGTTAGGCGCCGGCCCTTCCGCAGCCCCTGTCAGCCACAGCTGCCTTCGGATGGCCCCGCTGTGGTTGGCCCCGGCAATGACCTGCTCCAGGCGGGCCTGGTTCACGTTATCTTTATCTATGGCCCCCTTCTCCACCACCTTCTGCAGCAGAGGCTCCAGACGAATGACATAAGCAGATAACTTTTCTCCCAGGTTCTGGTAAGTGTTCAGAAATCTGACCTGAGCATCCCTAGAGCTCTCGACACTCCCAAACACCTGCTCAAGCGCCTTCAGGCATTCGGCGGTGGTAATCGCAGGGTTGTTGGTCTTTAGGATGCGGATGACATCAGCAGCAGGGCCTCTAAGACTCTCCATCAACCGCCGCCTCTTTTCTACATCAGACACCTGCCACTCCTCTATGACCTCATTAGTGTGCTCCAGCCAGGGATCAAAGGTCTCCTCCCCAGGCCCCGGGATGTCCCTCCCGGAGAACAGCGTCAGCTTCTTATACCATATAGACTCAACAAGAGGCTGAATAACATTATCCAAAATATAGTTTAGCATTTCTGTTGGCATATCTGGGCCTGGGGCCGGAGTGGGGTTCTGAAGCCCAAGGACACGGGCAACATCTTGCACGGTCCACCCCTCTCTCGCTAGGAAGAGATGCAACCTTTCTAAAAATTCAGCATCTGAAGTCGGGGGCTTAAAGATTACTTTCCAGACCCCTCCTTTACCTGGCATCTCCCTGGGGATCGCGGCGTAATCCACAGCGCCAGTGAGCTCTAACAAGGCTGCTTTGGCATTCTCTTCCCTCCAGAACATTCTCCCAAGCACTCGATAGGGCACCTGGGGCATCGCAGCCTGGAGAGTCTCTTCGATTTCAGCCTCATCACAGTTCACTGGGATCCCCCAGACCAGCAGGGCTCTCTGGGAGTTCACATCCATCCCTCTACACCAGTCTTCCAACAGTGTCATCGCCATTGTCCCAACCAACTTATAAAGGGTCCCAATTCTACAAATACGGATTAGACTGTGGCTCCGGGTGCTCTAGGATTTAGGACAACAGCGGACACTCCCCTCCCCCGACCCAATATGCCCAAGGGAGGCAAGCTTCACGCAATCACGATTGACAGAGAACACCAGCGCCCTGCTCTCATTCTTTCGCTGCCCCCTTAAGTCAGTCCTTCGCGTTCTCGGAGCGAAGCATCGGGGATGCTCAAACCAGTCACTCGGCCATCGCCATCTTGCGACTCTGGTCGGGGTCAGCAGGCCGGGTCCTCCACCTGCAAGCAGGATGTCTCAGAGCAGAGAACTGGCGAGGAGCGAGGGTGGGTGGCGCAGGCAGGAGCAATCCGCCCCGGAGAGGCCGCCCGGCTGTGATCGCGGGGCGTGGCCGCCTCGTTTCCCCAGCCCGGGCGCCGGGAACTCACTGCTCCCGGCTTCGACCCGGCTTTCGCGGTCGGAGCCCGGCTTTCAGGCCGGCGAAGAGCCGCTTCTCTGCAGACGAGAACTGTGCAGCCCCCGGAGGGAGAGACTGGCCTGGGGTCGCAGCGTCCGCGGCGGGGCCAGCAGGAGAGCGGCTTCTTCACTGACGCAGGAACTCCTCTAGGCGGCGAGGACGGCCGAAGACCCAGAACACAGGCAGCGGAGGCGTGGGAAGGATATGGAAGCGAGGCTAAAGGCAGCGGAGGCGAAGGCGGGCTGGAGCGGCCGCGTGCCCGTGCTGCGGCGGGCTGCAGAAGGCTAGCGCACCGCGGCGGCAGGCGGCTCAAACCAGCAGCCAGCCAACGCGTTACTGCCGCAGTGGAGGCGGGCCGGCGGGCGAGCGGAAGACACCTCGCCCCGCCCCACCCCCGCGGCCGAGCCTGCGCGAGCGTAGCTACGGCAACGGTGGCCCAGACGACGCGGGGCTCGCGCACTCCGGCCGTCCGTGGGGGCGAGCGGTTGCCATAGTGCCAACAAGGGGCTCCCAGCGTTAATTTCTCTAATGGCGCATTTTCTTTTTCACATCTTCTAGATATTTTTTAATGCAAAGAACTGTATTAAAAAGTAAAAAAGTAACAATTCTGGAGTGAATTTAAAATAATATGCGTCCATCAAGGCAGACTTGTCTACTCACGTCGCTCGTTCAATGAGTTCAAAGCTCTGAAAGAAAATACCCTGTACCAACTGATCGCACTCTGCACCCGCCAAATTTCATCCCAATGAAACTAAAACGTTGGAAATGGGCCTTGTTTTTGTGTGAGACAATGAGTTGAGACTTTTGTCAAATTTTGTTAAAATATCTAGATCTATCCAGTAACCTTTGTAGCCAGGTAAACTCTAGTGTGTTATTTTCCTTGTCCTGGCATCACTGACAATGGGCTGATAAAACAGAATCCTTATGGTTCAAAAATGTTGAGTAATCCCTTGCAAGCAAAACAAGGCCTACTTACGTCAGTCCCAGATGCCAGATGGTGAAAAATCTCCCCCAAAGGTACACAGCATTCAACTCTGAATTTTTAAAACCTTATTTAATAAAAGGTTTAAAGATACAGAAGGACATTCAAAAGTAAATAAGTTACATAGGTACATTACAATCACATCAGCAAGATTTTCTTTAGTGTGTTAATTTTTTTTTTTATAAAAAGCACACAAAAAATAAAATCTTCAGTCTGGTCTATCACAACTGTACAGCAAAAGAGGTAATATTTATATATATGTACACTATTTTAATATGTAACAGTCTTTAAAAAAGGGTGCCACAGGCAGCAAACACACAAAAGGCAGTGTCTGATTTTTTTCAAAATAAAAGGGATATACTTATTTATATGCTATTAAAATATTTTTACAATAATTACAGACTGTCAAGGCTGTTCCTGTGCTCTGTCCCCTCCAACAAGGCCTTCGACTAAGAGACAAATGAGGAAAAGGTGAAACAGCTGCAAATTGTTAGAGGCAAATATTAACACAGCAAAGTATAAGGAGGACATACAATTGTTTTATAAAAATATGCATACTTCCTGTATACCTAAGGACTTAGGTTTGCCAATCTGGTAATAAATACCATCCGAGAAAAGTGAGCCCCAGTGAAAACATATTTAAATGGCTGAGGCTTGAGTCCATGTTGTATTCCTCCTTCATCTTAACATCTGGCACATGAGAATAGATTAGGTCACTGAGGCAGTTAAATATAGGGAATCCCTTTAGACATAAGCAGCACATGACCTCTGTGCCAGGGGTGGAAGTGGGGTGGCCGAAGGAATGGGTGTGTACATTAGCGATGAGGGGGCTGCTGAAGGCATGGAGGACAGTGCTGAAGCACTGTCTCCCTGGGTAGGTAAGAGACCTCAGAAATGGTCTAGAACACAGGCACTAGGTCAGTTTCATGCCCTTAGCTGAGTGTAGATGGAGGCTGAGAGATGGATATGTGAGCTATGTGAGATGGTGTGGGTAGGAGATTATAAAGCTGAAGGTGTTTGTCATTTAACTTCTTAAAGCAAAGAGCTCTGAATAGAAGAAAAAAGAAAAAGACAAGACAAAATATTAGCCTAATGTGTCCACAGGGAGAAAGCACCATAAAGGATAGACCTATGCCAGCCTCTGCGGCTACACCTACTTTACTGGCAGGTCACTTGCCACAATTGCATCTGCCCTCTAAACATTTTACCTTTCACACTGCATTCTAGATATAAATCCATCCTGGAGCATAAACTCTTCTAAAATACGGTGTCTGGTGGGGTTAATACAGAGAGTTACCATCTTGATTTTCTCACCTACATTCACCTGGTCTGGTCTCCGTGAGCTTAGAGGAGAATCACTTTAGATGAAGGAGGTTTCTGTTACCACATATCCAAAAAAGAGGCCTAAAACTAAATAGGTTTAAATAGAAAAAACCTTGGGAAACATAAGTAGCACTTTGGGGAGAAGCTGTGAAGGCACTCATATTACACATGTGATTTAGAAGAGAGCCTAAATTTGCTACCCTCCTGTTTGGGGACAGTATACCAAATTTTTGCTATCTTGGGATATTGAGCTTCCATACAGAAGCCTATGGAAGAAACTGGGAAGTTGGAGGTCTTAGGTAGCCGTCAGGAGTTGGTGGGGGCGGCGGGGAGAATTTTGTTACTCCCATAGCTGAGTTCCTGTATAACCATATTAATGCATAAATGAATGCTAAAAAATACCAGATAGTGCATAGTTAAGAAACAAAACTCCCTCCCCACTCCCAGTTACCAACACGATGCCTTTAGGCTATCTCATCAGAGTAGCAGAATGAATACTTTTTTGGCTCTTCCTAACATGTTAACCTATCATATACTTGCATTCATTTAGAACTTCTTTTATGCAACTAAAGTTGAATAACAAGATCAGAAAAACAACTCAGCCCTCCTATGGGACTGGCAAGTGAAGGGGCCTCCAGAACCTTCCAGCTCTTTCACTTCAGTGACTTCACACCAAATATGGCTTCTTCAAGCCAGAAGCAAAACCAGAATGCTGGCTTTCAGCCAGTCCCCTCAGGCAACTTGAAAGTACAGCCAGAAAAGAGGTAGCAACAAGAACTGCCTTTGATCTCCCTTGATCCTGCTAGTCTCTGTGGGGCTTTGTGACACCTTCCACCTTTCCACCCTCTTTCAGTGCTACTATCATTCCTATTGGGAAAACTTCAGAGCAACAACGCGAGGGTTCTTAGGGTCTTGGGAATGGGGGGGGGGGGGGGGGCGGATGCTAAGAAAGTGCCTTGTTTTGGGATAAATGCACTTGGGCCTCTGGAAAGCAGGAAGCCCCTGGTCCCTGAGAGGATGTTAAAAATTAAATATTAACAATAAATAAATAGCTCCCAAATGACACAAGTCAAGGAATGAAGGCTCCTGTCCAATCTGGCTAGGAGACCTCCCCCCTCCCAGGGAAGGATCCAGAAATCTCCAGCATGCAGGACTAGGGGCTGGGCTCTATCAGCTCTAGACCAGGTTGGGTGAGGTTAGGTGGCAGCTGCCAAGGGCAGGACAGAAGCAGGCGGGGAACCTGCACCAAGAAGGAGCAGGCTGGGCCTAGGTCCTAGGTTAAGCTTCCTTAGCAGCCTCCAAGGCCCAAAGGTATCTGGCAAAAAGGTGGCAAGCTGGGAGAGCCAAGACTTATCAAAAGCTCCCTAGGCCTAACCCTGAAGCAAAACTGCAGCTTCTATCCTCTGTACATTTCCCTTCCCTCCAGCGGGCTGAGAGCTTGGACAGGAACAGTGGCCCCTTCCCCAAACATCTGAAAACACTTCCCAGCCCCAGCAGGCTGCTAGCAAGCAGCAAAGGGATAGGTAGCAGTCCTGGTCTCTCTCCCTGCATGCTCTGATAGCCTCCCTCCTAGGGAGGAGGTGGCCTCTCTGAAGATCTAGTCACTAGAGCAGCATGACCTGAACACTGTCCTGCAGGAGACAGCACAGGTGCCACGCTGAGCTCCCTCTCAGAGCTGGCCACCACCCTTCCTCCCAGTGAGTCCCTCTTTCGGGGGCTTGGGGCAGGGCCCGTGCAGGTCCCCTGGGGAGGAGGATTAATGCTGCAAAGGGGCGCTCTAGTGCTTGGCTTTCCTTGGTGAGAAGGGAGCAGCAGGAGCAAAGAGGGAGCACGGTAGCAGAGGTCGGTAGCGGAGGTCCATGAGAGAGAGAGAGAGAGAGGGAGAGAGAGAGAGAGGGGAGAGAGAGAGGGAGAGAGAGAGGGAGAGAGAGAGGGAGAGAGAGAGGGAGAGAGAGAGGGAGAGAGAGAGGGAGAGAGGGAGAGAGGAGAGAGAGAGAGAGGGAGAGAGAGGGAGAGAGAGAGGGAGGGAGAGAGAGAGGGAGAGAGAGAGAGAGAGCGCGAGAGCAAGCGGTGGCAGCACTGGAGCCCCTCCCGGTGGGCGGCCCCAGGGAGCAGGGCCTCTCCCAGTTCTAGGAAAGCACGAAGACAACTTCCGACAGACCAAAGGCAAGAGAACTGGATCTTGCAGCCCCTTTACACTGCTCCTGGGACCTTTATAAATAAAAGAGCCGTTTATTTAATCGTCCTATTCGTTTTGCGGAGACTAGTCCACGTGATCTCTCCCTCCGGAGATTCCGGGTGCTGACAGGACGTCGGCAGGCTTGGGTAGGTGCCGGAGCCCGCCGTGTCAGCCCCTCTCGCCGGCGCCGCTCTCCTCCCGCAGGGCCGGCTGGTGGGAGGAGGCAGCGGCCGCGGTGGCGGCGGCGGCGGCGGCCTCTTTTTCCTTCTGCCTCAGAGCGGCCGCCTTCTTCTCCTGCTCTGCGTGGCTCTTCATGTGGGCGCTGCGACTCTTCACCTTGTAAAACACCCTGTAGCCGGGCAGGAGGGGCTCCAGTGAGACGTCTGTCCCCACCCCAAGGGGTACGCGTGTGTACACGACGCGCGCGCGCCCGCGGTGGGGACTCCTCGGCCCTTTCGGTCAGCTCCGCGCCACGTGGCCCAACCCCCACCCTCTAACGATGGGCTCCAGATTCCAGTGCCTTCGCCCCTCTGGTAAAAGCTGCCAAGGGACGTCACTGCCCTGGAAACCCTCTGAGCCAATCAGGAGGCAAAGCGAAAGCACCGACTCCTCCTCCTTCTCCCGAGATTCTGCCCCTCCCCCAACCAGGGCCAACCCGCTAGTCCCAGTGAAAACCGGGCCTGCCTTCTCACCTGCCACATTTTTTACAAGGGAACGTATTCTCCTGGTTCTGGGTCTTGTTAAATGTCTCTGCTTTTTTCTTCTTCTCTGAAAACGGTAGTGCCCTTCGTGACTTCCCTGGCCCCTCCCTTGGCTTCTCTGAGACTTGGCCACTCGCAGACCCAGGGGCATTGGACTCGTGGCTTCTGAGGATGAGGATGTCATTGGCCTGCAGACGATCATACAAGGAAAGTTGAGAGATTTAGGTAAGACAGGATCCCAAATTCTGGAATCTCAGCAGAGGGCTCTTCAAGGTCATACCCTCCTGCCAAATGGTCCCCTAGCATCCTCTTGAATCCTTCCAGTGACAAGGCACTCGCTGCCTTTTCAGCGAGGCACTCGCTGCCTTTCTATCTTTGGCCAGCTCTATTTTTACAAAGCTGCTGGTATAGTAATTTTGTAGGATAGTCCTAGCAGCTACAGGACTTCTTGATGCATTTGACAGGGGTCTTAGTATCTCAATTAATGCCATGGGTTCATGTTTTCTGTCATTTAGTCTACTCATGACTTCACTCTGTAAGTGCCCTTCAAATCTGTGTAATGTGCCAGGTTACACAGAAGATACAGAGGTGACAGGAGGCCCTGCCCTCGGAAAGCTCACAGTCTAGTGGAAGGGACAAGCATGCAGACAGCTAGCTGATGGCAACATGAGCCACCATGGGAAATGCCAAGCAGGTGCCAGAGAGCACAGGACATCCGGTGCAGACATGGAGAGGTGCTGTAAGGTATGTGAGCCATGGGCCTCAGGTTAGGGCAGCCCCAGATGGCATTAGAAGTCACTGGGTCAGCCCCCAGTTGGCACATGCACTGGGTCAACGCCCACAGGAAAGTGTTCACAAAAATTCAGCAGAACTCAATCGAGTGTGTACACAGAGCACAGCTCTTGGAGGAGCACAGCCGAGGCTCAGAAGGGAGAAAACAGCTGTATGTCTACAGTTTGTGGGGGGTTTTAAGCAAGCATAAGTGTACAACACAAATTAAACAAAAGAAGACTCTCATAGTACTTCTCCAACAGACCCTTCCCATCCCTACTCTCTATTGGGGGACCTCTCCTTGACAAGAAACAGCTCTGACCAATATGTCTTGCTTCTTGGCCTGTGATGTGGTGGACAGAGCACTGCACTAAGACATAGGGTGGGACATCAGGCAAATCACTTAGCATCTCTGAACCCAGTTTCCTCCATCTGCAAGGTGGGGGTTAACACTTTCTGAGGTCATTGTGAGGAATTAATGAGATAATGGACAGGAAAGCACCTTGCAGACAACATGCATGAAAGGCCACTATTGTTATTCTCATCATCTCAGCTGAGTTTCAGACATTCTTTTCAGGGTCGAAGCTCTCTTAGGAAGAGCCCCGTCTGAGCTATAAGTCACGGATGCTTCCCCAGTGTCCCATACTCTTTCTGGGTTTTCACAAAGTCTTTTTCCTCTGAGTCTCAGATACAGGAGCAGTATAGTATAAAAATTCTGGAATCAGGCTGCCTACTCCTTGTCTTGGGCCTCAATTTCCTCACCTGTTAGATGAGAATAATGACAGTACCTACCACATGGGGTTATGAAAATTAAATAAGTTTACAGCTTGAAGTATTTAGTACATTTCCTGCCATTATGATGATGATCATTGTCATGTTCCTGCTCTGCCCTCCCTCTCACACCCCCAGGCCCATCTCCAGCTGCCCTCCTGGCCCTGCGCTCCCTAAGTGGAGGTCACACTTACCGACTCATTGGCCTGTAGTGTCTGTGTGGCTTTGACGGCTGCTGCCCGCCGGCTTCGCTCTCGCCCCTCTTCCTGCTCCCCCTTCTCCTGGGTCTCTGGCATCTCCTCCTCCCCTTCCTTCCTGGTCTCCTTTACTTCCCTCTTAGGCTCCAGCCTCTCTTCATTTGGGGACTCTCTTCTTGGAGGAGGCACCCTTGGGAACTTCTGAGAAGTCTATGGAGGACAAGAACAGGCCAGTGAGCCTACAGCTCAGTCACACAGCCATCTGCACCGACTCTGACCCTGCCAGTCCTGCTTACCTGGCCTGGCCCAGCACAGCCTCCTGTGCTGGGACCCTATACCCTCCCACAGCTAGTCTGCCTGTAAAAGGAGAGTCTTGAGCCCTGGGAATCCTCAGGGTGCGCACTTAAGATAGAGCTGGGGCAGGGAAAGGCATGCCAGTCCCTCCCCACAGGCCACCTGTCCTCCTAGGTGTGTCCAAGAGACACATCCTTGGGCAAGGTGGTCTGGTGGAGCCAGGCAGCAGCCTTGAGCTCCATTCAAAGCTACCTTTATAATGTTTTCTATATCTCCACCCACTTCTCATCTGCAAATCAGGACTAAGCCACTCCCTGTCTTACAGCAGCATGTCACCAAGTGTGGATTTCTGACCCCAAGATCATATTAGGTGGATACATGGGCACAGAATTAAATAACATTCTCTTCAGCTCTCTTTCAGTCCTGATTATGGCAAGGAAAAAGTCTGGAGTTGGTGTTAATACATCTTTTATACCTCTCTAGACTCAACAAGGATGGGTCAGGCCTTACCCTAGAGCCTTGGCAGGTCATAGTATCTAGCTAGAATTTAGTAACATTCGTTTTCATATATATTTTTACCAGTACTTCCTATGACAAGCAACACTGGTTTCCTATTTATGACTGTGATATAAAGCTTCCCTTTTGAGTACAAAATGAGCTGACTTAAAGGAAAACATTAAGTAATAGCACAAGTGTGAACATGACAAAGATAGTAATGGTGACAGATGGTAGGATGCAGACATAGCAGAGTTCATAAAGGTGATACAAGTATTACTAAAGTTGGGAAACAGTGTTAGAGGTCTGCTATGAGGAGACAGTAAGTTGATGCTGGTGTAAATACTGTGGGAAATATCCCCCAATGTTCTGCATCAATACGATGTATTATGATGACACTGGCAAATAGAGAGGGGAACCCAAAGGTCCAGGGCCAGTGCCCAGGACATCAGCTTCCTGGGGCTGTCAGAGACACTGCCTCCTTCTCTCTGCCCTCCAGGGACTCCTGGAGAGATGAGCCTCAGGCTCCCAGCTCAGCCCTCACATCAGACCCAGCCCAGGCTCTAAGCAGCTGAGGCTGGGAAGGGAGTCACCTTAATATCCACTTCAGCCTCTTCATGGGCTGACTTTTCATCACTTGTATCCACATCCCCGAAGGTTAGCGTCCCATTCCGTCCAATCTTCACCTGCTTCTTGTAGGTATAGTAAAACTCCACACACTGGGCCACAGTCTTGGTCTGGATCTGGTTTGGAGCCAAAACAGAGGTCAGAGTTCCTGGTTCAGCTCACCTGTTTGGGGATACTTTCTCATCCCTGCATGTCCCCCTTAACCTAAGCAAACACTAAAGCCAATAAACCCAGGAAATACAAGCATTTCTCCAACAACGCCTGCTCTGCGCAAACCACTGACTAATTCAATTAACCAAGCCTTCAGCACTATTGGAAAAAAAACAAAACTAAACTAAAGAGGACAACATAGAGCCATTGAGATTTGAATATGAATTGCATATTAGAGAGCATTATTGATCAGTTTAAATTTCTTGGGTGTGATAATGGTACTACAGTTTTGTAAGAGAATATTCTTATCTTATATTTAGGTCAAATGTCATGATGCCTGTAACTTACTTTTTGTGGGTTGTTTTTTTTTTTAATGTAACTTACTTTTAATGCTTAGTTAAAACAGAAGGAATAGGTGTATGTGTGCAATTATATATAGACACAGAGAGACAGCAAATGTGGCAAATATTAACAATTGGTAAATCTGGGAGGTATATGGGTGTTCACTATGCTATTCCTTCCATTTTTCTGTAAGCTTGAGATTTCTCAAAAGAAAAAGTTTAAAGGGGATAAAGTCTGGGCACAATCCACATTCAAAGCCAGCCTAGACCTGGCAACACAGCCTCTCTACATCAATCCAAGGAAACAATTTCATTCCTCTCTAGGCAGCAGTGACGGATAAGCGAGGACAGAGAAATGTCAAATTGTCCTCTGCCGGGGAGGAACTCAAGGGAGACTAACATGAAAGTCCTTGAAAACCAAGTCTTGTTCCCAACTCTGCCACTGAATGGCTGTGTAGCATTAGGCAAGTCTCTTGGTGTGGAAGTGGTGAGTGGGGTGAGACTAGATGATCTCCAAGGGCCTTCCAAACTCTGAAACCCTATCCCTCCCGTTTCACAAATCCATTTGGCCACTGGGTTTGGTTTCTGGATGGCTTTCCCCCACGCAGCTGTTTTCTCAGACTCTCCCCACTCCCCCCAGGCTCCCAGACTGCTCAGCCAATTGCTGGGCTGGGCTGGGAGCTGGCAGGTCCTGTCCACAGAGCCCAAGAGGTCAGAGAGGGCCCTCTGTGCGTGCAGGAAACAGACATGATTCATCTCACAGGAATGGCCAAGTCAGAAATGTATTAATTAGATCCTGTTTACACTTTTACTATCAATTCCCTCCGATCATCTGTTTGCCTGACTAATGGTCTGCTTTCTTCATTAAAGCATTAGGGGTGCCTCAGTGAACTTCACAGGCGTGTACTTCCCGGCAGTACTGCCCATTCAGGGAGCACAGCAAACGACTGTCCTCACAACAGGGCCCTTGTAGGAGATTTGTCAGCACTCTGTCCCGGCCCAGGGCGTCCTGGCACAACCTACAATCCCAAGAGGAGAAAGCACATTCTGGGAAGCCCTTTTCCCTCAGTGGTCCACACAACTCACTCTCCTCACAGCCCAGACTCTGAGACAGGACCGGTGGATTAGCAAAGCACTGTACTCTCCCAGAAGAACATGGGGAAAGGACAAGAGAAATCTAGGAAAACTAGGCTCGGGCCTCCTACACCCAGTCAGCTGAGTTACCAGAAGGAAGCCCTGGGTCTGACAGGAAGTGGGCAGAGGCCCCCAGGTCAGTTAGAGGCACTTGCTAGCTCTCATCTCAGCTCCCCTCATCTCAGGGTGACCTCTCCTCCCACATACTAATAGCGGCCTTCGAAGGACTCCAGCCCCCTGGGATGGCTCACCTCTGCCTGCAGCCCTCCTTTCCTTCCTGTTCTTCCTCAAGAAAGTCACTGTTTTAAGTTTGATGCTCCTGGGTCTGGTGCCCACTCAAGCCCCGCTGTGGACTGAGACCCCAGAGTATAGCCACGCTACTCTGAGGTGAGGGAAGGGGGCTTAAGAACCAAGGGGTGAAAGGCTCGATCACTTCCCTTTTTGTTTTATTTAGAAAAATGTCTCTGAAGCTACTTAAAAAGCATTGCTCTAAATGCTTTTTAAGAGGGCTTGGTAAGCAACTGCAGGGTGCCCCACGGGCAGAGGGAGCCCCAAACCATGCAGGCCCTCACTTGTCCCTGAAACAGCCCCAGCTCACCAGCTTCTGCACCAAGAAGAAATCTTTCTTGTAGATGGCAATGCCCTTGTTGAACAGCTTCCTCTCGGCCGTCTTCCACTGGTCGGAGCCTGCAGGGCAAAGAAGCAGCTAGGGGAGTGAGGCGAGTGGGAGTGTGAGCATGGTGAGGGGCAGTTCTGACTAGGGAAAAAGGGTGAAGTCATCCAACCACCGTCTCTGCAGGCATTCAGTGCTGGCTCCACATCCTGCTTCTGCACTTATTAGCCATGTCGCTTAGCCTCTGAGCCTCACTTTCTCCTCTTGTGAAGTGGGAATTAATAATAGAAGCCACCTCCCCAGCTGTGGTGGAGACTAAGTGAGACAACGCATGTGGAACCCCTGGTGTTCTGCCTGGCACTGACGGGTGAAACCCTCAATGGGGGTCGATAACAGCAGCTGCTACAATTATGCCACTTGGCCAACATCCCTCTTAAAGCACAGCGCCCAGAACAGGACATGGCACTCTGGGGGTTGTCCAAGTTCCAGGCAACTGATGCCAATTGGGATGGCACTACCTGGTGCCTGGGCTTTTTTGCCTGGATGGGCTCACCCCTTCCCCCTTCCACTCTAAGGCACAGGAAACCCCTTGAAAGCTACCCCAGCATTGGTGTCAGTTCTCTCATTCTGGCTCTGGGCTCATCCGTCCCCCACCTCCCTACCCACACCCCACCCCAGGCTATGACTCAGCACTGAAGTGGCCCCACTGATGCTGGAGCCCCCTTCTGGCTCCAAGCTCCAGGCCCCAGGCCCACCCTGCCAGCCCACCTGTGTAGTGATAAGTTGCCAGCGGGTGGTTGTGGGGCCGCAGGGGCTTCTTCAGTAGCAGCTTATTCAGCGTTTCCTAAAAAGGAAGTGAAGAAAAGGTCAGGGCCCTGGCAAGGATCTCAGTGGGCAAAATTCAGGTCTCTGAGTAGGGTGGGCACTTACTCTTGGCCCCTTTAGATGAGGAGAAGCAATAGGTCTGGCAAGATGGCAAGGTCACGGGGGGTGGGCCTGCTCAGGGCCTCTTAAGAGGGAACACACAGCCCCCAAGGCAGGCAGCCACAGAGGGAGAAGGCCTTCAACGACACCCCTGTCTGAGGGTGGGGACCTACTGACCCACAATCAGGGACTGGTGTGGACCCTGCACAGCAAAGCCTGGAGTTTGGAACCAGAGCTTCCTTGGGCCAACTCCCTACCACCCCCAACTTGGTCAAACCCTCCCGCCTGCCTCAAATCAGCAGGCCTGACAGGCTTGGCTCCTAAGCAGCAGACACAGATCCATGCCAGCCTCCCTGAGGGGCCCGTCCTCCACAAGGGGCATTGTCTTACCAGGATATCTCCCCTGGACTCATGCAGACAGTGTAAGGCCAGCTCCTGGTTGGTGCCGGCTCCAGGGAAAATGCTGGAGCAGGCAGCTGTCAGCAGGTCCTCCACTGGGGAGGAAGGAAGGCAACACACTTTTAGGGCTGGGCTGGGTGAGCAGGGCTAGGTTGGGGCAGGGCCTCGCCCACCCACTGCCCAGCAGCCGGCCGTGCTTGCTTTGCCTGCTGGCCCGGCCCCTCTCACCTTGCCTCTGCTTCTCCCGGCTGCTCTCTAGGTTCTCCCACGGCTGCCACACCAAGTCTGCCTTGTGGGGGTCTGCAGCCGCCAGGGTACGGTCCCTCATTGAGGGGATTTCCGCTTGGAACCGGGAGCCCACATTGATCCGTCTGCAGGGGTGGAAAGGGCAGGGAGTAAGGCCTCACCACGTGGGGATGGGGAACCCGACTTACTCCCTGAGGATGGAGAAGATGCAGGGGGTAGTTGGCAGAGGCTGAGCACAGCAAGGCCCCAGCTGGATGTAAGGGAATCTGGCTTCTGTGGGCACAGCCTGGCAAGTGGCACCTGGTGCTGCCAGAAAGGCAAGACCCAGAGGCTGGAAAGGGGAGAAGCTCGAGGTTTACAGACAGGGAAAGAGTCTCTTGGATTAGCCTTTTAATTCTTTTCAGGAGCAAATTCAAACTGAGCTGGTCCTTTCCTTCCCTGTGACTTCCACACAGAAGCTGGCAGGAGGAAGTTCAGTGAAGCCCAGGCCTGACTGCAAAAGCCCAGAGAGGTGTGCTCAGCCCTCAGCCCACAGGGCCCACCTGCACGCATTGACCCCACCTGGCCACCCTCACCCACTGGGCCAGAGGCAGGGCTGCACTTACGGCTCAATGCTCACAGGGGTCGCCTCCCCCATCACAGAGAGGACAGGCGGGGTGACTTCAGCGCTATCTATGGGACAAAAGGCAGGTTAGTAAATGGCACCCTCTCCTCCTCCCTTCAGCAAAGCCACCCTCCCCAACCCGAGGTGGCTGCTCCGTATGCTCAGGAGCCACAGAGGTGACTCACAGAGGTTCATGCGAGGAAATCAGGCACCCTGAGTCCTGGCTCTGCAGACTGCAACTGTGACAACCAGCTGTGACTTTACCAAATATGTGAGTGCCTCCACTTTCACACTTGCTGTAAGGGGCTATTACTACCTATCTCCCTAGGTTGATGTGAAGATTGAATGAAATCATACACAAAGCCCTCAAAAAATATTAGCTACTATTATTACTACTACTACTAGATCTACTTCTGGAGCCGGGTCCCTGCCCCAGGAGCGCCCACACCACAGCACGAACTCCAACATTCAACTACAATTGCTCTGGTAAAGAGGCTGAAACTTCCGCCCCACGAGCAAGGTGGTGAAGGAGATCACTGTTTCGTAATTATCTTCTCAATTCCTTGCTGGGTTCTCTGCCTCAGTTTCTCCTGAGCTAATGTTAATGCCCTACATGATCAAGACACTCCCTTGCTCCAAAAACAAAATCTCTGCTGACTTCCCTCTGCAACCTGAGAGAAAAGCTCAACTCCTCAGCTCAGCATTCAAGGCCTGTTTCTCTTCCATCTATGCCTCCTACCACCACCTTGCCTGGATCCTCGATCCCAGCAGATCACTCCCTCTTGGCGCTCCCTGCACGGTCCCACCTCCGGGCCTTTGCATTACTTCATAGGGTGCCCTCCCCACCTGCTTCCTAGTTCAAGTACAGCTCTAGCCCCACTCTCTCTTAAATAAATGCCTTCCTCACCACCACTCTGCAGGCTTCAGAGCTTAGGGTCTGCTTCACTCACTGACTGCTGATCCCACAGTGCCTGGAACTTCTGTTTTTCTGTCTTCCAAGCTTCCATTTCGACTCCCTAATTAATGACCCTGCATTCTCTTTAGAATAGACCATGGTGTCCCAGACATTTCTGAGGCCCTCACAGGACCCAGTTCAGACTTTACAGCTAAGAGCAAAATAAATATTCATGGATGGACAGACCTCTTCTTTGCTGCCAATATGGTCTCTACAGTGACTTCTTCCTGCACAACCCAGGCAGGGAGAGGTTTCGAAGCTTCCTGTAGAAGTTGAAGGGCTGAAGGCCAGCAGGCCCAGGGGGAGCCATTTCTCACCCACAGACACCAGGGGGCACCAGAGAACTATGCCACGGTGAGGTCAGGGTCAGAGGCTAATTCAGGGACAGCACTGCCTCACCCCGGTGCTACCTCTGGTCTCACACATAATCCTATCACCCTGAGAAAGGATTATCCCATTTCTCAGAGGAAATGAACCCTTGTGTGGAGTAGGCAACATTTTTCAGCAATTCACCATCCAGGCCAGCCAAAATGTCTGCTCTGGGCCAAAAGGACTGTTGAAGAGACCCAGGAGACAGGGTCTGCCACATAATATTAAGAACAAATGTGACACGCCAGGCACAGTGTTAAGTGCTTTACGTGTGTTAATGCATCTGAACCTCACCACAGCCCTGGGAGGAAGCTATTAGGTTGAATCATAGGAAACTGCTGTTTGTGGATTTAAAAATAGCTGAATACATATTGACAATTTCATCATTAACCAAATACTAACATCCTCATTTAAATATTGAAAAAACTGAGACCCAGGGAGTTTAAATGACTTCCACAGGGGATGTAGGAGTAAATGGTGGAACTGGGATTTGAGTCCACGCAGCTGGGCTGACACCTCCTCTCCCCCACACCTAAATGTACTTGAGCCAGGACAACCTTCTCTCTTTCAGAGGAGAGCGTGTGGAGCCCCTTTTCCCACAGCATTCCAGCCCAATCCCCAGCTGCCCCAGAAGCTGAGTCTTCCCTGCTCAATGCCTTCCCTCCCACATTCCTGCCAGGTCTGGGTTGGGGGGTCAACTCACTAGACCGGAGCAGGGTGCGATGGGCACTCTTTGGTGTGATGGGAGGAGGGGCTGGGATGCTGCTGGTCGACATGATGGCATTGAAATAGAGTCCGGAGCCTTCCCGCACGGGGCTGAGGATGGGAGGTGGTGTGTAGGGGGGCAGTTCAAAGCTCCGCTCAGAGGGGTGGTCGGCGAGGCGGACAGGGGAGCGCAGGTGGCTCTGGTATGGGGTGATGTTGGAGTAGACGGGAGGGGCGATGAAAGTGCCCGCCTTGGTGGGGATGATCAGGGGCTCAGGCCTCGGCCGCTGCTTTGGTTTCCGCACTGAAGTTTCCCCCTCCAACTTGATATTCATGTCCTCAGCCTGGGGAAGGAAACAGAACCAAGACGGCTCAGCCTCCTACGTCCTGGGAACACTGAAGTCTTGACCACTGCTTGCCAGTCTCACCTTTGGAACTTAGTCTGCCCACCACACCCACCGAGGCAAGCCTAAGATAGGGAACAGGTCCAAAAGCCCTTCTTAGTGTCTCCTCTAGGGCAGGGGTCAGCAGTTTGCCGAGGGCCAGAGAGTAAATATTTTAGGCTTTGTGGGAGACACATATATTCTTTGGTACATGTTCTTCTTTTCCTGGCCCTCTACCCCCTTTTTAAATAATCCTTTGAAAAGGGTAAAAACCACTCTTAGGGCTGGATTTGGCCCACAGGCCATAGTTGCCAACCCCTGCTGAAAAGTCCTCTAGGGCAGGGGACTATAGTGGTTGAGGGCCCAGGCTCTGGAACTAGATTACTTGGACTGGGATCCACTTCTTTAACTTACCACTTAAAATTACTTAACTCTCTGGGCATCATTATTTTTAACAGGGGAATAAAAAGTGCCTACATGATGGGGTAGCTATGAGGACTAAATGAATGAATACGTGGGAATCACTGAGAACAAGACCTGGTACATAGCAATTAATCAATACTGGCTGCTACCACTACTTACACTCCAAGCTCTGTATTAGATGGTGGCCCATACTGTGTGCCAAGATCTGAGGGACCACACAGTGAACAGGACAGCCCTTGTCCTTGAAGAACTTTAATTCTCATAGTATTAGTCCTACTATCACAGGCTAGCCTACTTGTGCTGTCAAAGGTTAGCCCTCCTGGCTTACACTTCTCCCTGCTTGGTACACCTCATGGGCTCCATACAGAGTAGAAGGCATGGCTGTAGAGGAATGGGGGCCTATCATTGGCTCAAAAGAGAATGAAGCCCTATAGGGGGTGAGCGACTTCAATCACCTCCCTGGGTACACAGGTAAGATTGGCCACATTGACTGAGTGGGACTGGGAACAACAGGTTTTCCTCTCCTCTCAGGTTCCAGCTCCCACACAATCTTCCAGCAGAGGGCCCTGACTCCCCATGATGCCTTGCCCATGCCGGTTAGCTATTTGTACCCTCTGCTGTTTTAAGACTAGGAATAAATGACATTGTTCATGCTTCCCCACTTAGGGGAACAATATGACTACACAGAAAAAAAAAAAATGCAGTGACGCCAAAAGCCCCCAAACTTGATAGATGAGAAATCCAACACGAACTCAGCTAGCTGTAATGATTTGTGATTTCATAATAGGGAAAATGGATTTAAAACTATTCTGAATATTTGACAATATTGATTTTTTAGGTGTGATAATGGTATTGTAGGAAGGAAGAAGGAAGGAAGAGGGGAGGGAAGGAAAGAAACAGAGAAAGAGAGAGATTGAAGGAGGGAAGGAAAAGAGGGGAGGGAATGAGGGAGGAAAGAAGGAAGGAAGAAAGAAGGAAAGAGAATCCTTATGTATGATGTACTTAAGATACAAAACCAAAGTATTTATGGATAGAATCATGTGATATTTGGGATTTGCTTCAAAAAAAAAAAAAAAATCCAGTAGCAGGGAGAAGTAGAGGTACAAATGAAAGAAGACAGGCTATATTTTGAGAACTGTAAACAGGGTGGGCAGCTGAATATTAGAGTTCATTATACCATTCTCTCTACTTTTGCACATGATTGAAAATGTCTACAAAGATAGATAGATAGATAGACAGACAGACAGACAGACAGACCTCCCTCCCCAGAAAGTACTCGGGCAGGATTCAAGAGATTCAAATTCCAGGACTAGCTCTGCCACTACTTGGCTGTGTGACCTTAGGCAAGCCCCTTGCCTTTTCTGGATCTATTTCCTCATCTATGAAATGGACATGTTGAGCTGTGTAGTTGCTCAAGCTCCTTCCTGCCACCCTCAGGACAAGCTGCCCAGACCTCCAGCCTCCAGCCTCTAATACAAGCATTTCCCTAACCAGAGAACAAGACCCCAGAGAGCAGAGACTGTGCTGCACATGCTAACCTTGGAGCTCTCCTTTCTGTTACAGACAGCAGGCATGCAGGCTGACTCCCCAGCTAAGAATAATGAAAAAATCCAGATTCAGTACAAAAACCACAGTTTTGCAGGTATCAGAGAGCAAATTAGTTCGCAAAGAATTAAAGAGCCAAGATCCAGGAAAAAGAGGAACACCAAAAAAGGTAAGTTGTATTTTCCCTAGAGATAGATGCTATTATGGAAGAGGCAACTCAGAGGCTGAGAAAATGAGTAGAGTTTTTAATAAATTCAAGGAGCCAGCAGAATAAAAACTGGAGTTTAAAGCTTGCCAAGGAAGGAGACCCTGGTAAACCCCCAGGCTTTGGATTGGGACTCCAAAGGGCTATATCCTCGAAATAAAGGTGCATCAGAAACATTTGAGACTTGTTCTCAAATGGAATAATGCCCAGCTTCAAGCCATCTGATTTAAAGTAATCCAGGACTGCTTGTGCTCTTTGCTACCATAAATCCTCTCCAGTAGAGAAGAACGTCACCCAGAATCTTTAATTACCTCAACAATGTTTTATGTATAATGTCTGACATTCAATAAAAAATAACCAGATATACAAGAGAGCAAGATGTGACTGAAAAACAAGAAATGGCAGATAATAGAAACAGATCCATAGGGATCCCATTAATGGAGTTATCAGACATAAACTTTAAGAAACCTATGCTTAAGTTATGCAATAAAATAAAAGGCAAAGTTGTGACTCTCATCAAAGAACTAAAAACTCTAAAAATGAACCATATGAAAATTCAGTAACTGAAAAACAAAATAACTAAAAATGAGAGCTCAGTGAATGGGCTTAACAACATATTAGACACAGCTAAAGAGAGAACTGGTGAACTGAAAGATAAGTCAGACTGAAAAAAATGGAAAACATAGAAAAATACATGACAGACAAAATAAGGAATGTGGTGAAAAGCTCTAACAAAATGTGTAACCAGGCAGGGAAGGTGTAGCTCAGTGATAGAGTGCATGCTTAGTATGCACAAGGTCCTGGGTTCAATCCCCAGTACCTCCATTTGAAAAAAAACAAAAATAATAAAAATGTGTAACTGGAGTCCCAGAAGGAGAGGAGACAGAAGTGGGGCAGAAGAAATATTCAAGAAGCACTCTAAACAGGATAAATACAAAGAGAACGATATTTAGGTATTACAGCAAAACTACTGAAAACCATGACCAAAAAAAAAAAAAAAACCCAACCCCCAAACCCTTACATTCAAAGGAACAAGAAGATGGCTTGTAGCGACTTCCCAACACTGTAACTACAATAGAAGCCTAAAGACAATGGAATGATATCTTTAAAGTGCCAAGGAGAAAAAACAAAAAACAAAAAACCTACTGACACAGAATTCTCTACCCATCAAAGCTATCATTCAAAAATGAAGATGAAATAAAAACAATTTCAGACCATCAAAGACTAATAAAATTTATCCCTAACAGAGTCACACTAAAGGAAATGCTAAGGGATGTTCTTCAAGCAGCATATAAATGATCTGAGATGGAAGCTTGGAGATATGAGGAGAAACAAAAAGCAACAAAACACTCAGTATTTGGATAAATCTAAAATGAACAACTGAACATTACAATAATGTTATAATGCCCTGTCAATGTTAAAATATATAGAGAATGAAAACTCATGTCAATAGTTCTGTAAGTTAGGGATTGGTGGAAAATGGGGTTCAAGGGTTATAAGAACTTTGCATTGTCCAAGAAGAGTTAAAGTACTCTTGGATTAGATTAAGAGTAGATTTCAATAAGCCAAGAATGCATTTTAATTTCTAGGAACACTTCTCAACCAGAGAATTAAGCTCTAATGTCATAAGGCATTCACTATGTAATGAGTTAACTTCTCTTCTATGCATTTAGAATGGTGCTATGAACTATCCTCCAGATAACTGAGGCAACAGTCACTCAAATCCCTTTCTGCAGGGCTTAGTTCTCTCACAAAAACAAGAAAGGCTGCTAGGGTAATCACTAACAGAGTAATACTAAGTATATAATTAATAAATTAACAAAGAAAGGAAATGGAATAACAAACGCAATCAACCCAAAGGAAAACAAAAAGGGAAAAAAGAAGAAAGAAAAGGCAGGATGGGATAAATAGAAAGCAAACAGAAGATAGCAGATTTAAGCCAAAATATATCAGTAATTATATTAAATGTGAACTGTATCAATGCTCAAGTGAGAAAACAAAGGTTGTTAGAACAGATAACAAGAAACCCCAATTATATGCCACTTGAAAGATACACCTTAGACAGAAGGATACAGAAAGGCTGAAAGTAAAAAGATGGAAAAGATAAACATCCCGTCCTCCTCCCACCCACACTAACCAAAAGAATGCTAAATATCTGACAAAGCAGACTTTAGAAGGCAAAAAAATTACTAGATAAAAAGAAACATTTCATGATAAAGTGTCTAATCCAGTTCTAAATGAGTATGCAACTAATAAAATTGCATCAAAAATATAAAACAAATAGTGACAGAACTAAGAAGAAATAGAAAAAACCTCAATCTAAGAGAGAGATTTCAACATACATGTTTGTACTGATAGAATAAGCAAACATTTCTACATCCCAGTGCCTAGCACAGTGCCTGACCCATATTAGAGGCCCAATCAAAATTTGCTGACCTA
Source organism: Camelus dromedarius (assembly GCF_036321535.1). Taxonomy (NCBI): domain Eukaryota; kingdom Metazoa; phylum Chordata; class Mammalia; order Artiodactyla; family Camelidae; genus Camelus; species Camelus dromedarius. The sequence continues at coordinate 69,089,733 of NC_087440.1, forward strand.
AAATAAGAGATTCACACATCCTAGATTTTCCTAAACAGTACCAACTTTCAAGTATAAAACTGTCTCTCTGTTCCCCGTAAGTACATTTGCTCAAAAGGTTCATTTGGAAATATAAATAATATCCCCATGGGTCACCTAAATCCCTCCCACACGGCCACGTTCTCCTTTTTCCCCGTACAGTATTAGGTCCCCAGGGGCACCCAGGTACTGGAGGTGTTTGCATGGAGCGTCTCTCATACCTGAGCTGGGGCATCAGTACCAGGGATACGGGTGGACCGCCTGCGGGTGACGATGACCGATGGCTTGTGTTCAGTGGGGTTCTGTTCAGGACCCTTTCCATCCTCATCAATACCTCCAGCTTGGGCCGCCTCGGTTGGGTCCACAGCCCGCACAGGCACAGACACTGGGATGATGAGGGGCACCATCCCGCTGTCCTCCCGTGCTCGCTTGGCAGCTAAGGAGGGCTCAGAAAACTCCACCCCACACTTGGTAGTTGAAGCCAGTACACTTTTCCGCTTCTCTTCAGAGCCATTGGCATCCTAGAGAAGGAGGGAGGGGGAAATGAAGAGAGTTAGAAGGTAAGTCCTGATTTGCTGGTCTGGGACCCTTAGTCCCATTTGATTCAGGGATTCAAACACTCATGATGGTTCCCAATGGTCTTTGGTAACCTGGCCTTTCCCTGGCTACCTTTTCCCCCACCATATTCCTTAATACTCTCCAAAACCTCCCTTCTGCCAGGTTCTCCCATCCTGGCCTGGAGCAGGAGTCCCCAGATGGCCATCTCAGGCCACAAGTGGCTTTACAGATGTTTTTTATTTTGCCTACACGGTTAGAGGCATGTGAAATAGTATCTCAATAGTCAAAACGTATCTCTGCAAAAGAAAGTAAGCAAGGAACCTGTGGCAAAGTAAGGGTGGTCTCTGTATCTATTTCCTCACTGGCAACTGGCTGGCATGAAGTCAAATTCTGCAGCTTCCTACGTATCAGCCTGGCCCAGTGGGCTTTGAAGGTTCAGACCTCTAGTGAAGGAAGGGGCAAACACTGCCTTTGGAGTCAGATACTAGGCTTCTATCTTACCCCTGTGACCTTGGGAAATCCCAACTGGGTCTCAGCTTCTTTAGCAATAAAATAGGACAAATGACAGCATCCTTCTCATAGGGTTTGATGATAAATTACTTGTGACCAAGTATAAGAAACTCCACGTACAACACAGGTGCTCAAATTCTGTTCATTCTTCTTCCCCATTTAGATTGTCTTTTTCTCTTAAATCAATTTTATTGCAGTATAATTTATATACAACAAAATGCACCAATTTTTAATTATCGTTCAATGCATTTTGACAAGTACAACCACCTGTGTAACCACTACCACATTCTTATCTGTGAAATCCACTGATCTGTAAACGGTTCCGCTTCTCCCTTCTCCCAATCCTGCAAATCCCAAATGAAGAAGCCAACCCACAGGAGGGTACTGCATTTTCCTGCCCACAACCCTGCATGTGTTTAAACCCCATCTTCCCTTCAGGTGTGAATACACCTACACAGAGATTCAGAACTCCCTGAAATGGATAGGTTCTTGCATTTCCTTTAGTGAAGTAAGAAGACCACCCTCGTGGACCTGGAGTCACTTGCTCTCCCCCAGCCCCAGACACGGCTCCCCCACCCTGTGCCAGGTCTGCCCCAGCCCACACCACTCTCACCTTTGTGTTCTGCAGTGAGGCCAGCTCCACGGCCTTCTGAGCCAGGGTCAGCAGGTTGGCCTCCTGGGACGCCCGGCGCCTCCGTCTCGTGCTCTGGATCACCCCACCCCGTAGCACCTGCCCACAGTCCCCCGTGCCCACTGCCCGCACGCCCTCCTCGTTGCCCATGGCAGGAGCCTCCCGCTCGCGACCGTTGGGTGCCAGTCTCTCCCCGTCAGACAGCAACTGTGACTCCCTCAACTCCAGCGGGAATCCCAGAGCTTCAGGATGAGGCTGCCCCAGGGGGCCAGGTGGTGGCTGCTGCGAGGGCCAGTGATGCAGGAACAAGTTGCTGGCAGGATCCTGCCCAGGCTGGGTGCCAGCCCCATCCAGGGCGGTGGAAGGCAGGACGCCCTCCTTAGAGAGGCGGCGGGAGCGGCGGGGGAAGGGGATCTGGGCCTGAGGTAGCACAGGCTGCGGGGCCGACTCCTGCAGGAGGGCCTTTCGCAGTTCTGGGTTCAGGTCAGGGTTGGGCGGGAAGGGGTAGGGTGCCATGCTGTGGTGAGCCAAGTGGGGCTGCCCCAGTGGCCCGGCCGGCTGCAGGCCAAAGTCCTGGGGCTGCTGAGAGGGTGGCTGCTGCATGGGGTAGAAGTTCTCAAAGAGCTGCATCTGGGGCAGGGTTGCCTGCTGCTGCTGCTGCTGCTGCTGCTTCTGCGGCGGGAAGGCAGCAACAGGGTTGGGGGGCGGCGGGCCCTGCCGGAAGACCTGCCGGTTCACCTGGTGGCCGAACGCCAGCTGGAAGGGCTGCAGGGGCAGCGTCTGGTTGGGGGCCTTCTTGGCCATGTGGAAAGAGTTCAGGGGTGCCTGGGGCCGCCCTACCTCCAGCTGCACCTTCTGTGGCATCACTGGCCGCACTGCGTTTCCATAGCGGTCCAGCTGCGGCCCCCCTCCTTTCTCCCTCTTCAGTGCCTCAGGGTGGTTATAGTAGGTAGAGACCCCCATGCCAGGATGAGGGCTCCCCTTGGGTCCACTGTAGAGGGGCAAGCTGTGGCGGTTCCACGTTGAGTGGGGTGGAGGCTGGCCAGGCTGCTGCTGCCAGCCGCTGTCACTGACCCCCCCACCCCCTCCACGCTCCGGGCCCCGCCCTGGAGCCATCACAGAGTTGGGCCACTTGACTGAGCCCACCTGCTGGGACAACATGGTTCGCTCAGACCCATACACCACAGAGTTCAGCAGGGCCAGGCTGTTGGGAGGGGGGAGTTCCACTGGCTGGGAGGCAGGGGCAGCCCCTGCCGGACCCTCGTGCCCAAAGTAAGGCTCCTCCTTCACTCTGGTGGACTGTGGAGGGGCCTGGGGCTGCTGTGGGGCTTGCAGGGGTTGGGGCTGCTCCTTGGGAGCTGGTTCCTGGTCCCCAAAGAGGCAACGCTTCCGCTTGTTCTGAGCCTTGGGCTGGGCCTGGAGGTTCATGGTGTGGCCAACGGGGCCCCGACAGTGAGACCTACTTCACCAGTTGCCCATCCCCTGGGGGACAGTCGTGCTGGAAGTCTGGCCCTAGTCCAGCAGCCAGTGGGGGCAGCAGAAATGCTGGATGGTGTGGTCAGACACAGGGAGAAAGAACAGCTGGCTCTTCCTTGCTCTTCAAAGAGAGGCTCTTGGGCTCCTCTACTCTTCCCAGTTCATGATGCTCCACGGGGCCCTGCAGCCTGCAGACAAGAATAGCAGCAGTGTCAGCTACAGCCTCCCAGGACGCCCCACATGTCAGCTCAAGTGCGAGGGGGGCCTCAAGGGCCCTGTGTTTCCACTGCCTCCCAGGAACAAGCCCAAGGTCACAGGGCAGCATTGGTGAGGCAGCAGCCAGGACCTTGGGGGAGCCACCAGAAGTAACCAGAACCAGCACCTCCCAGGGCGCCATGGGTCTCTCCTCTTGTCCCACCACCTTGCCCTCCTAGTTAGACTCCAGATCTATTGCATTTAGTTGTGTAACCTGCACACAGCACAAGGAAGCTGCCAAGGGGGCCAGTGGGGCTGAGATCCAGCCTAAGCCCCTAGGTGACAAAGGCCATATTGGATTCCCTTCTCCTCCTCAGCCCACTGGGCAGCCCGGCAGATCCTCTCACATCCGTTGAAGCTGTAGCCTCCCACCAGACCAAGTAGTTTTATTCAGCCAATGCCTCCTCTGATACTCCAGGCACATCTCAAACAGGCAGTAGAGAAAATAGGAATCATTCCCAACTGTGCAGCCCAAGGGTTGGGAGCCCCACCAGGCCCTTGCAGAGTCCTGGGCCCAAGGCTAGGCTCGGGTCTTTTGCACTGAGGCATGTAGGTGAGGCCCCTACATGAAAGATATGTGCAGTCCTAGCCCCACCCCTGGGAGGAGCTGCTGGGTGGAACCGTAGCTGCCAGAGTCTTCCCCAAACTAGCACAGAACCTGTTTTGCAACCCCCAGCTGCCTGGAGACGGGATCCAGCCTGGTAGCTAGTCAGCAGTCCCCACCCACCCTTCCCCACTGCCAAAGAGCTCCTGGCATCTGTAGCGAAGGAACTGTATAGTTATGATATTGAGGGGGTTCAGATTGCTAGAACTTAGGTCCAGAAGGTTATTCCGTGACATGCCGTGACTAAAGTGCTCATAATGTTCCCATATTTGTTTTCTGACAACAAAAACAGTTTGCTCTATTTATCCTGCTACAGAACAGACAGGATTGAGACCAGTATTTTATAATTTACATGTGTTTTTATTACTTACATGCAAGTTATAACTTACACGTATAACTTGCATGTGTTTTCAAAGACCTTTTTCTTTCTTCAGAGGTTTTTTGTTTGTTTGGGTATTTTTGTTTTGTTTTTCCCCCTTCTCGGAAGCTGGCAAATGTGGGAGCTACATGGCCCATCTCTTCCCCATGCTAAAATTCTGGTCCTGAGCCAGTCTATCTAGAAGGGGAGGGGAGGGGAGGAGGACTCAGGAAGCCCCTGCAAATAAATCTGCAGGACCAGGCTGACCTCAGACGTCAGAACCTAGACGCTCCGGTCTTCATTAGCAACCTGGGGAGTTTCCAGAAAACCAGGCGAGAGCAGAGGAGGGCTGGGGCTGGGCATACTGGGCAGGCTCTAGTATGAAGCCCTGGCTATACCCGGCGATGCCCCTGGCCCCAGAGAGGCCGCCGCGCTATCGCTCCTCCGCAGGCTTCCGCAGCTCCCCAGCCCTTCCCCTCCCGGAGCGGCCGTGACTCACTCCGGCCCCCTGCCGCCTTTCACTTTCACCCAGCACCCAGAAGGGGAGGAACTTCCTCCTCCATTTCCTTCCTCAGCTCCCGGCCCTGCTGTGAGTGAGAGCGACTCTCCGGGCTCGCACCCCCTTTGTCTCGCCTATGGAAGCTGGGGGTGGGGGAGACTAGGAGAGCATCCGAGTCACCCAGGCTCCCGCCCAAGGGGAGGACTTGGACAAGCAGAGAGTGCCGAGGCCACAGAAACCACCTTCTGAACAAACCCCTTTCTCTTGCTTTTGAACTCTCATTCTCTGACAGCCAACCCAAAGCCAGCACCTAGACTGAAAACAACCCTGGGCGCCACCGTGAAGCTGCCGGGTGGGACTGTCCTGGCTACCGGAGTCTGGCTCTGCCTCTCCAATCAGCATGAACCAACTACAAGTACGTGTGTGTCTGCAGAGGAAGGAAGAACATGCTGGCTCGAGGGGAGGGGAGGGGAGGGGAGGGGGCCGAGGGAGAGTTGGCAGGTCCATGTGCCTCGGAAGCAGGGAGCCTCCCCTCCCCCCAACAGTACACAGACATCCCCCATCACAGCGCTGTCGCCTTTTGAGCTTGGGGGCTTTGAGGAAGGGAAGGCCCACGTAGCAGATGGGCCTGGCGCATGTGTGAGTGTGTGCCCAATGGAGGGTACCAAGGCACAGGGATGGCCAGCTCAGCCCTAGTGGAGAGCGGTTCCCCACATTGGGTTGGAGAGATGGAGGTGGAGTCTGTGAAAGAGGATCCAAGGCGGGGCTGCTCCTGCCCTAGTCCCAGACTGGCTCACCTGCCACTGTTTGGTCAGGCCAAGAAAGGCTGGACTCTGCTGGTCTACCTCCCACCTGCCACCCTGCACATCAAGGAGGGCCTTTCCTCAGGACACCACAGTAGGCTTCCAAGCTGGACCAGGGACTTGCTTAGAAGAAATCAAATGGGTCAATTCTGAGGAGGCTGAATTGCTCCAGAAGCTTCTCGAGAGGCCTCCCTTTCACCCCCATCGGAAGGCTAACAGTGCTAAGAGCACAGACAGCCAGATCCGGGACCCTCAGAGAAGAAAGGTCAGTTATCTGAGGGGATGGAGAAAACAGGGGACCCCGGAGGGAGGCGGGGAAGGGACACACCAAGGCAGCAGGACACAGAGGAGCAGTAGTAGTAGAAGCAGCAGCAGCAGCCAGTAATAATAATAATAATAATAATAATAATAATAATAATAATAATAATAATAATAATAATGCTGCACCTGTGCCAGGCAGGTCCTCAATGCTTCGCACATGTTTAATTCCTACAACAGCTTTATAAGACAGCATGAAACTGAAGCATAAAGCATTTTTATTTTAACCTCCACTTTATAGGTGAGCTAGACAGGCTCAGAGGGGTTAAGTGACCTGCCAGTGGTCACATGGTAATTATGTTGCAGAGCCAGGAATTGAACTTAGGTCTGCCTGACTCAAAGACCAAGCTCTTATTCCTTATCCCTAAGACATGCCACTAAGACACCAGGGCCCTCTCTGCACACCTTCCTTCCACAACACGCTCTCAATGGTCTCAGAGCAAGGATTTTCTGCACACGGATATCCCTCCTCACTGGCACTGGGAAGCCCCTGACCCTTACCTGAACTGTTGACAGGTAAACCTCTCCTGTTCTGCTCCAGTTCATCTGAGACCCTCAGTCCGACAGGAAGGGAGGGGAGGAAGGAGCTTTCCCACAGAGGCATCAGCAGGTGTGGGAGCTCCACAAGGAAGCCTGAGACTGCACTGGCTGCTTCAGCCTTGCTCTCCAAGCCTGGACCCTCCAGCCCCTGCAAGCCCACCCCTGCCTCAATTCTGGTGGCTGTTGGTGGGGCTTCCAGCCCTCATGCCCCAAGCATACCTCACAGCCTGCAACTCTGGCCAGGACTGAACCACTTCCTCCCAGTTTTTCTGCCCCAGCCCTCCTCCTCTGTCCCTCACGTGGAAGTCAACCTGGCCTTCCTCACAATGAGGAAGAGGAAGGAAGCCATCCTTTCTGAAGGCTGCCGACCGATGGGCCAACTCCGTGAGGTTGCGGGGAAGAGGGTGTAATGAGGAACTCCTGCAGGCAGCTCACCCTTGGGACCAGCTGCAGGGCCTAACAACGGATGCAGAAACACTGCAAAAGGAAACCCACAGACATCATGGGGCCCCAGACACTTACACCCACTCTGTCAGTCTGTTTGACTGTCTATCTGGGCTCTACTCACCCTTCCCTTCCTCCAGGAGCCTCGCTGCTGCACACCACAGACAGCCCTGGGCAGAAGACATGGCAAGAATCTAATCTCAATGGCTGGGGACCTATGGGGCTTTCAGAAGCATCTATGGTGAGAAGCACCTTCTCTACAGATGAAAGCAATGTGCACTAAGAAAAGAAAACAGTGCTGAGCCCACACATGTGTTTTGCACACAAATGAGAGAAGGTGCTGAAAAGGCTGTTGGGTGTTCTATGCTGGTGGTGACACCATGCCCTCCAAGGACGCAACTGAACACACACTGCTCCCCATGTGCCATCAGCAACCCAGCTACATGCCCAACATTGGCTGGGAGAGTCCTGTGAGCCCTCAGCACAGGGCAATGGGCCAAGTCATGACCATTGAGGGGACTAGGGCCACTCACAAGCTTGGGGCATTCAGCACTATCATCCAAGAGACAAAACTATTCTGAGTCAAGGTTACATAGGAAAGGGGTGCCCAGCTTGGTCCCAGTGGCCCCAGGGGCTCATCTCTGACCTGGAGTTGAAAGACAACTAAAGGACCCCCCTGACCCCAGGAGGCTAACACTCCCAAGCTCCTGCTCTTACCTGTGCCACCCCTGGCCCTACAAACTCAGCACTAGGAAGAGGAGGTCACAGCTCAAAGGCCAAACAGACCAAAATGTGGCATCCAACAAGGCCCCAAATCTCTAGGCCAGCCAGTTCCCTGAGCACCAAAGAGGCTATCTTAGGACCAAGTCTAAACTTCCTATCTGGCCCACAAGTCCCTGCATACTTGGGCTCCTGCTACTTCTCTCAACATTCCATGCTGGAGCCATCATTCAGGGCTGTTCCTGCTTTGTTTCCAGGTCTTTGACCAGGCAGTTCCTCTGCCTCGTACACCTTCCCGCCCCTTTCACCTGACCAAGTCCTACTCATCCTTCAGGTCTCAGACACTGCTTCCTCCAGGAAGTCTTTCCTCACCCCAAGGCTGAGCCAGGAACAACACTCTGAGTTCATAATACTTCTAAACCGCATGACTGTGCTCAGCATACTGAATTCTAGGTACCTATCTCTTAGTCTCCAGCAGACAGCACTCCAGTGGGGCAGAGTTTGCTGATCCCTGTACCTTGGCACTTGGCTTGTACCTGTGCCTGAGGTGAGTCAGAGCCAAGCCTGGGCAGAGGCACTACTCATAGCCGATGTATCCACCCTGGGCTCCTGCCTGGCCCTGACTTCCGGTCTTTCTTCCAATGCATATCAAAGCTCCCCATGATGCAGAATGAAGCAAAAGGCCCAGCCCCCTTACCCAACCCCAGCCTACCCCATCAGTGGCCACAGGATCCATCCAACTAAGCTGAACACAAATCCTTCTCCAACTGCGGGCCCATAAGCCACTTGCCCCTTGACTGTCACTCGCTGCCCCCACACTACATGCAGGACAACTGGGAAAGTGCCAGTCCCACTATTGCCTCTGCTCCATTTTTTTCCCCTCAAGGCTTCCCACCCCTGCCTAGACCATGGCCAGGGACATGAGCCTGTGGATCTGTTCACCTCGTGCCGAGACATGGCTGGGATGGACCTCAAAACACCAAGGTGTCTATCTAGGATGCCAGGGGGCAGTGGTAAGGGGCCCTCCTTAGAGGAGCCCAGCATGGCCCAGCTGGCCTTCCAGTCCAGGCTCATATCCTGAAAAGCTCTCTCTCAGATACTCGGGGACTGTGCAAGTGGCCTGTAACTGCCATCTTGGACCAGCTAAAGGTGCCCAGGCCCTAGACAGACTTTCCCTCTGGGCACAGTGCAACCATCTGCAATGCTGTGTGCCCTCCTCTAACTGGGAGTTCACACCCAGGCTGAAGGGCCCCATTTCTTCAAGCCTCTGGACACACATGTCTCGTTCTCAAGGGGTACATAAAACTAATAAGGAAGGAGACGCCAGCCACAGAGATGAGGGCCTGCCTCCCACAAGTGTCAGTTCCCCTGGGGGTGTGAGAAAGCAGGCCCTGTGATGTGCCTATGCCGAGTCCAGAGGGAGTCCCCGGATTATCACTTCTCCCGACTGAACTTCAGCTCTGAAAGGCAGCGGCCAGGCTGATAGGCCAGGGAGTCATGAGTCCCAGGGGTCTCAGCCACCAAGTTGACCGGGCTCAGCCAGGGTTTGAGCTGGCTGCAGTTCGAGCTTTGACCGTAAAAAAGGCAACACTAAGATGTTTCTAAAAGGATACTTGTGAGAGGGAAATCCTTTGCCTTATGAGGCACTCCCAGGGCTTCCTTCAGACGTTGACCTCTATCATCCCCTCCCCCAATGCCCCACAGACAAGCCCAGGATGTCCATGTAAGCCAGGAGAACCGGGTCCGTTTTACTGGAGGGAAGCTGCAGCAGATAGGAAACATCGAGTCCCAGGCAGGGCCAGGAAAGGATAGAGCCTCCAGGCCCAGCTTTCACCCACACTTGGGGGGCTAGCTGCCTCCCTCCTAGGCAAGGGCCACAGAGGATTACAGGCAGCCCAGGAAACCCCTTCCACAGGACTCAGGACTCCCAGGGTGAAGTGGAAGCTGGCAGGCCTGGGCTCTCCCCAGAAGAGATGGAGCAAGTGTCCCTGCAGCCAGCCCTGGAGCAGATCTCACAACCCTCTCATACCCTACAGGGCTCATGCCACCAGAGTCTGCTCCAGCTCCCCTTCCCCTTCTGGAAGGGCCCGGCTCACCAGCAGGTCTAGAGCAGGGATCTCTGGAGTCTGCCTGAGCCCCAGTGCCAGACTCTGCCCTAGACCAACATACAGAGAAGGCCACTCACAGGGACCCACCTTAACATGGCCTTGCCCTGCCTACACCCCTGCCCCCCATACACACACCCTCTGTAGCCCTGCAGATCAGCCCATTGCCCCTTCATCCACTCAATAAACATCTGCTCAGCACTGGCTGTAAGCCAGGCTCTGGGGAGACACAGGAGACAAGGTACAGTCCCTGCCCACATAGAGCTCCCAGCCCAGTGGGGGAGAAAAACAGAAACACACATTGATTATAATGCAAGGTGGCCTATCCTGGGTCTAGAAATACACACAGGGAACAGGTGACCCTGGGAAGAGTTCCCTGACTTTGAGTCTTTGTTGGAGCTATTCCCTCTGCCTGGAAGGAAGTCCTGCCTCCTCCACTCTGACAACCTGCCTCCTATCAAGTCCTATCTCCTCCAGGCAGACCTCCAGCACATACTGTTCTCACCCTTTCTGAATCTTCAAGCTTTTACTCAGTGTTAACCACTATCCCATAATGCTTCTTTAATTTTCCTTTCTGTTTCTGCACCAAGGCTGGAAGAAGCAGGGCCTGGAGGTAGTGTGGCCCAGTGGAGAGGGCAGTAAACTGGCTATCAGATACCTATGTGTCTAGTCCAGGAGTCACCACTCACTAGTTTCTACCTTTGAGGAATTTAGGTGCCGAGGGAGGGGCAGGGGGGACAAGGCCTGAGTCCAGGCATCACCTTTGTAATGAGCAACTGCCACATGAAATAATACCCACCAGCACTGCCCACGTGTCCAATGTGTGTGAGGACTACTTACTAGCATAACCACTTACTCCTATCTGAGAAACGAGGAAAGGTTGGCTTTGAAAAGTAACTTGTTCCAGATCACAGCCTGAGGTCACCAGTGAGAAGCCAGGCTTCAAATCCAAGCTGGCTGACTCCAAACCAGGTCTCCATCACACCCTGCTGCCTATCTATGTTGAGCAGTGCTTCTCAAACCACCCTTGAGAGATTGGTCCATGGGTCTGGTAACAGGGGGCAGGACCAAGGTGGGAAATCTGCAGTGCTTCATAAGCAGCCAGGAGGTGCCTGGGTGCTAGAAGAGGGGAAAGGCTAGAGGGTCATGGCCTGACACAGTGCAGTTTCCAAGGATCCACTGCTCCTCACTCCCCAGGTAGCTGCCTGCCAGGGTGCTGTGCCCTGCCCAGGAGGCACGAGGGGTCCTGGGTGGGCCTTGCTCTCAGCTAGTCCTAGGGCTGACCGTGGCTCTTACAGTGCCTGAGGCCCAACTGAGTACTTGTGTTTACTGAGCGCTTACTATTTTGCCAGGCACTGTGCTGAGTGTGTTGCAGGCAATATCTCATTTAATCCTCACTCTTCTTTGTCTCATTTTACAGGTTTAGAATGCTATACTCAAAAGTATCTATTTAAGGGTAGGGAAGGGTATAGCTCAGGGCGAGAGTGTGTGCTAGCATGCATAAGATCCTGGGTTCAATTCCCAATACCTCCATTAAAAAAAACCTAAACTATTACTAAATAAATAAATAGACCTAATTACCCCCCCCAAAAAAAACTTTAAAAAAAATTATCTATTTAACACAAAAGAAGACAGTGATGGAGTAACAGAGAAACAGAAATGACATTAGACGGATAGAAGTCAAATAGCAAAATGTAGACAGAAATCTGATCTTATCAATAATTACTTTAAATGTAAATAGATTAAATACCCCAATTTAAAGGCAGAGGTTGGGAAAATGGGTTAAAAAAAAAAAACATGACCCACTGTTTACAAGAGACACACAATTTAGATTCAGAAACACAAACAGGTTGAAAGTAAAAGGATGGAAAAAGATATACACCATACAAAGAGTAACCAAAAGAGAGCTAGAAAGGCTATGCTAATACTAGATAAAACAGACTTTAGGACAAAAATTCCTATTATAGACAAAGAAGGATATTTTTAATGATAAAAGTGTCTATACATCAAATGGATATTATAATTGTAAATATATATGCACCTAATGACAGAGCCCCCAAAGTACAACTGTCAGAACTGAAAAGAGAAATAGACAATTCAACAATAATAGTTGAAGACGTCAATACTACACTTTCAATAATGTGTAGAACAACTTAACAGAAGATCAACAAGGAAATAGAAGACTTAAAAACTACAAAGCAAATAGACCTAACAGATAACTATGTGACATCCCACCCAATCACAGCAGAATACACATTCTTCTCAAGGGCACACAGAATATTCTCCAGGATAATCATAAATTAGGTCATAAAATAAGTCTCAATAAATTTAAAAGGGTTGAAATCATACAAAGTATGTTCTCCAATCAAAATGAGATAAAAACAGAAATCAAAAATAGAAGGAAATTTGGGGAATACACAGGAAGTGAAGGTTAGAAGTAACTTGTCACGTTCTCACAGCTCAGAAGGGCCACTCCCTACTTACTCAGACCATGTTCTCCACACCTTCTGCACAGCCCAAGGAAGCCACAGAACTCAGACTTCTGCAAATGCCTGGGGAGCCCCTCTCCCAGCTCCCATACCAGACACACACTGAACCTGACCCCAAGCTTGATCCCAGAATCAAAACAGCTGGGGGAGAGAGAGGGCCCTTTAGGGCTGTAACAGCTTGCTATGCAGCCCAGCTTCTTCCTGGGAAAATGGCCACAAGCAAATATTTTCACTCCCCCAGGCAGTCTACAGAATATCCAAAAGGGGGATCCTTCCCAAAAGAAGGACTTCCCAACTAGGCACCTTATTGTCCCCATTCTACAGAGGGAAAACGAGGCTCTGTTATTAAGATGACAGAAGCAAGATTCAAATCCTTGTTGCCTGCTGTTAAAGTTCCTAGTCTTTCCATCATCCTTCCAGAAAAATCCCAAATCCACACTTCTGGTGGGCATTCAGAAGGAACGCTACACATGAGAACCCCACAAAGCCAGCTGTGGACCCTCCCCTTTCTCATGCTCCCTCCCAGAATGGCTGCTTTTCCTGGGGCCATTTCCAAGTACAGCATAGCATAACACTCCCCCCAAAACAATCCCAGCCTCGGTCTGCCAGAAACTCAAGATGCTCTCCTCAAGATCAGGAGCATCTATCTGTAAGACCCTCTGGAAGCTAGGAGAGCCCAGAAGGTTTTGAGGTGGTGGTACTGCAGAGGTGAGTTGGGAGCTGCAGAGTAAGCAGGGTCTTCTTCTGGAACAAGAATCTCCAAACCACAAGGAGAAAGGTGGCTGGTGCCTCTCTTCAGAGCCAACCAGCCAAGCAGAGCCCAGCTGGGGAAGCTGAACAGATTCCAAATATCAAGGGATGTTGGAGTTCACTCAGCCTAATTCCTTGTTCCACAAAGCAGCCCAGAGGAGAGAAACCTCCCTGCAGATACACAGGCAGGAGCAAGGTGTGGCTCAGAATTGAGGACTCCAATAACAGTGCTTCGGGCCTCCATTTAGGAGGCCTTTTGGCAAGACACTGGGCAGGGCTTGAAGCCAAGGTGAAACTCCAACATCACAAAAATAAGGCTTCTGCCTCACCATTATGACCACCTCTGACATTTCTTGAGGGCGCCACTAAGTGCCAAGCATGGTGCTGAGCACTCTACACACATGATCCTGTTTAGTCCTCACAAGATAGGAATTATTACACTCCCTTTTCTCAGCGAGGCACCTGAAGATCCAAGATCACAGGAGTACAGACAGAATGCCAGGACTGGAACCCAGAGCCCTTTCTGCAGGGCTTCAGGCTCAGCCTCCTGCTTGGGGGCCACACCAGGCTATTTGGAACAGATGGCAGCAGCCTCTGGGCTGTTCACATCTTCTCCCTGGAGAGCAGCTTCAGCTGGCCTGGAATCCACTGTCATGTCCTGGAAGTGTGGCTGGTCAGGAAAGGTGAGTGAGAGAGGCCTGGGAGGTGAGCAGCTTTGAAGATGAGGGCACTACTAGTGATTGTCACCACTAGGCCAACCTGTGAAGGCTCAACATCTTCAGTTCAAGAGGAAGCCACATCCCTCCCACGCTCTCCAACCCCACACCCACAGTTGGCCAACAGCTCTTTAAAAATAAATTCTTGACTTGCCCCAAATCTTCACAGCCCAAGCTCTGCCCCTTCCTCTGGCACCCTGAAGTCTGTGTCAAGTCAGTCCATGCTTGGGTTCCTACTAGTGCCAATGGCCCCCACCCAGGGCACTGAGCATCAGCTCTAACCACAGCAACCCACCTCTCTGAATGGGGCTCTCAAGAATTCAAATCCCAAAATAACATTTGTTCACTGTACATCCTGAATAAGAGAGACAGATAGTGCCCAGCCACCCCAAAGATCATTGGTCCAAATCTCTATTTCATGGCTAACGGAACTGAAGCCCTGAGAGGTAAAATGACTTGCCCAAGAACACACGGCTGATTACTCGGGTAGAGCTGTGGTCAGGGCCTCCCGGGGAATGTTGTCACACTCAGCACACCCTCAGACCTGGCACTGCCTCATCTCCTCAGTAGGGAGGTGGCACGAGCTGGGGGATGGAGTAGGGGGATGTCTAGTGTGTGATGTCTTCATCAGCTCGGCCTCTCCTGCCTGGCCAGCTGCAGAAAGAGCCAAGATCTACCTGATGGCCTGAGGGAAGGGGAGGAGTTCTGGGGGGGGGGGGGAGGGGGTTGCAGAATCCTGCTGGTTTGGAGGAAAAGAATAGGGATGATATGGCTCCCCAATACCTGTCGGTGACCAAAAGCACAAAAACTTGCTGCCAGCGGGGGCGGTGGGGGGGATCTCAACATGGCTGCCTGGGGCCTCTTAGATGAATGACAGCGTGGGCACAGAGAGCTGAGCCGCCTGCCCCACTTGCCCAGCCATCCAGTCAGTGTCATGGCCTTTCTCAGGCCCCGGTCAAGATCCAGGGCCTCTGCCAAATGCTCACACATTCCTTGCATTTCTCCAGACTCTCAGCAGCTGCTGCAGGCCATTTTCTCCTGTGTTGATTTATTCTTTATTGTTCCTGAAATACACCCAGAGGCCTTTGGCACCGGGCACCAGCAGAGCATCCAGCCCAAGCCCCAAGTACACACCAGCCAGGCTCTCTGGGACCTATGCCAAGCCAGCTGGAGTGATGGGCCCTGGGGTCAGACCCAGCAGCCAGGAAGCCCAAGATCCCACCCATCTCCAGCCTGTGGTCCCAAAGCCATTCTCAGGACTACAGAGGCTGGGATACTTGGGGAGAAGGAGACACTTGGGAGGTCTCTGGAAGGCCGAATCTGAGCCCTTCAATTCCTCCCATGCATGAGTGACACCCCCAGCCTACCCCTCCCCCGCAACACAGACACACACAGCTGACCCCTACATGCCTGTCATCCTCCACAGCAGGGCCTTGTGGCTCAGGCTGGGCTTCTGGCTGCCCTGTGAAGTGTTTGGAGTGGGAGGCCTCAGGGGGGTCTTCCCCACCCTTCCCAGCCCAAAATATCTCCCCTATCAGCCAGTCTAATGGTGCCTGAATTCCTACCATCAACACTTCATTCCAAGGGTCAAAGTACTGTCCCCTGTGTACATGAAAATAGCACAGAGTGTGGGGACTGTGTGGTAAAAAGATGGCTTTAGGGTCAAACAGAATGTGTCCTGGCTTTGCCAATCACCTGCCTCTCTGTGTTCCTCAGTTTCCCTACTGGTAAATGAGCACAATATCTTCATCTCATAGTTGTGGTGGGATGAAACAAGGTATATATATGTATGAAAGATGAAGTGCCTGGCACAAGGTACAGGCTCAACAAGTGTGGTTTCATTTCCCCCTTGCTGGGCAGGGGTAGCATCATTTTTAGTCTCCAACACCTGGAGGGGAAGGAAATGGTCTGATTCCTCCAGCTCCACAGCCAGCTGAGAGCTGGGCTGGCCAGGCAGGAACAGGACAAGGAGATCAGGAGTCCCGCAACAGGGTCGGGCTCTGCAGGCACGCAGGGCATCTGGCCTACAGCCCCAGGAGGAGCATGCTCAGCACAGGCCTCCCCTGGGCTTGGCTGAGCCAGCAGGGCCTGCAAGGACATGGTGGGACAAGAGTCCCCAGACAGAAACTGGCAGGGCTTCCGAGCCCACAATGGAGCCTCCACCCTCCTGGGCTCAGTCTAAGCAATAAAAGGGAAGGTGCTGGGGAGAGGGCGGCCACAGAAGGCCTGAGCAGGGAAGCCAGAGGCACCGGGGCCTGCAGGGAGCAAGTAAGCCTGCCCCGAGGCCACCACAGTGAGTGTCCCACAAGTGGAAGCGCCCGCCTGGTTATTTTTGGCAACTCTTCTGCCCAAAGCCAGCAAGGAGAGGCAGCTGCTAGCAACATGGAAGGGCTGTTAACGCTCAAGTGTGCAAGCACCCTGCAGGGACAAAAAGAGAGCCCCAGAGGCCACCACACAGAAGGCCTCTGCCCGCCTTCCTCTCCCGACTGTCCCTGTAAGGTCCAAGCTGTGCGCAGCCCAGCCCACAGCGCGCGGGCACTTCTGCTTTCACTCAGATCCAGCCTCCCAACCGCAAAGCTCTCACACACACAAACAGACAAATAAATAACTATGGAGCCAGCTGAAGACAGAGCCACACCCAGGAGCCGAGACAGTATTCCTCTGGGCTCTTCCTGCACTGAAGGAGCCTGCCCCGTTTCCCGGCTGGGAGGGGCAGGGGCCAGGGGCAGGACATAGGAGCAGCTCCTCTTTCCTCCCTCCTAAGGCGAAAGTGGGGACGTTCTACTGGAACCTCAGAGAACTCACTGCCTCTCAGCTTCCCCATTTGAAAGTGAAGGAGTTGCACTAGATGTCCTGAAGTGTCTAGCTCTGGGATGACTCCTGGGAGCTGGAGAGCCCAGGACTATGACCGGGGGACCAGCTGGAGGGTCAGACAGAAGAAGGTGAGGTGGGTGGGAGGCTGAGGCCAGCCAGGTGTGCGCCCCAAGAGCTGCCAGTAGGCTGGGAGGAGGGGGAGGGAAAAAAGGAGGAAAGGAAAGGCCAGCTATATGCACTCTTGGGACTTTGAGTTACCACTCAGGTCTGTTTCTGAGCTCCTTTCTGTTTTTGTGTTTTTGTTTGGGGGTGGGTGGTAGTTAGGTTTATTTATTTAGCTAGTTGTTTTAATGGAGGCACTGGGGATTGAACCGAGGACCTCTTGCATACTAAGCATGTTCTCTAACCACTGAGCTATACCCTCCCCACTCTGAGCTCCTTTCTGAGGAACCTGCCCCTCCAAGGAACTGGCAAATTCTGGCAACAGCAGGCTGGATTGAGGCCTCTGTCGGCCCAGTTGCTGGAAAAAGCTAGGACTCGAAATCCCTCACTGTTTTCCTTCCTCTCTGGACCCCATTTCCCCAGAAAAGTTGGGTGGCCTCAGAGGAAACCCCCTTCTGGCTGCAAGCCTGGTGTACTTCCCTCTCTCCAAGCTTCGGCCTGGACATACCTCGCCCTGGCTGCTCCCCTCCCCCTTTCCTGAGACTCCTGGAGGAAGAAGCACTGCCTGGAAAAAATAACACTCACCACGAGCTCCCTGTGGCTGGAGAGAACGGCAGAGGGAACAGGGAGCACCCTCCCGAGCTGGCCACAGCACCAGGCTGTGTTCCAGGAAGAGCAAGATCAAGAACCACTGCCAGGGATGCCTCAGGCTTCCAGCCCCTCTCCTTCCCACCAGCCCCGGAAAACCACAGCCAGCAAGTTGAGGCCCTCAGGGAACCCCCACCCCCACCCTAGCAAAACCCCAGGTCTCTTCTGACATGTGGCAACTTTCTTCTTATATAACATCTTGTTGTCCCACCCCCTACTCCACTCCCACCCCTCACTCCACCCCAGCTATTTCAATTGGTGAAAAAGCCAAAGTGCTCTTAGGAGTGACAACTCCCACCTCAGGCTCCACCCAAACTTCCACTGAGGCCACACTGGGAGGCTTCAGGTGAAGCAAAGACAAGGGGACTTTTTCCCAGTCTGAGAAAGCAGCCTTCCTCCCACCCATGTGAGCAGTTCAGCCTGAGGCCTGGGCGGGTAGGTTCTCGGGAGCACAACGTGATCTCTGGGAAGTTGAGCCCTTAACCCTCGGCTGCAGGCACAGAATCTCTTGCAGTGGTACACAGGCAACAGGCTGTGGGCTGGTCTAGGCTAGAGTGTATCACACAGTTGCACCCAGGGCCTAGGGAGTTTGAAAATGAGCTTCATTTTCATAAGCCCCAGCAGCCTGGAAGAGTACCCTCCTACCACAAGCAAGAAACCCTTTATTTCTTCTTCCCTGGAAGAAACGAAAGACAAATAGGAGCTGGGCTTGGTCAGAACCAGTAAAATGCCAGCCATCATCTACTGAGTACCTACTATCTGCCAGTCATTTTGCAGGCATATTTTTCCACAGCAACCCTTTGAAAAGTTATTATCCCCATTTTATAGGTGAGGAAACTGAGGCTCAGGAAGTTAAGCAATGCCCAAAGCTACACAGCCAGTGGGGAAGCTGGAGCATGAACCCAAGTCTGCCCAGGCCCTGTTCTTTTGCATCCACCAGGCTTCTGTCAGAGCCACTGGCCAGGTTACCGTCCACACACCATCCAGGAATGGTATTCTGAGTGTAGGGGTGGAAATAGGTGTGGACAGTTTTGCTTGATGGCTCTGGAATCTGAACTGATGCCCCACTAACTGTTATTGCTCCCAAGAGTGTGAGTGTGAGAGCCCCTGTAAGTGTGTATGTGTTGGGGGTGGAGGGAGGGTGATCTGGATTCCAAATAGCAGTTTCCAACACCGAAGTTATGCTGTAATGCTTCTGATTCATAAAGTGAGCTCACAGTTTCACAGTATCCTGAACGTTGCTTTGAATGCAAATAAAGATCCCATAAGTAAGAACTGGGGATTTCAGCACACTCCACCCAGCTCCAGCTGAGCTCGCACTTTATTCAGTTCAGCCCCACACAGTCAGAGCACTCCTGTGCAGGAGCTACCCTTCCAAAGGAACTCAACCTCTGGCTGCATTTCCTGCAGCCTACAGAGTATCAGGGAAGAATGGAGCCCCCAGGCTGCTTCTGTACTCATGCATGCACACACACAGGAAGGGTGCCTATTGGCCTGGCCAAAGGAAATGCCCAAGTTAGCAGATTCCCAGGCGGGAGGCTTCACACTCTTTCACCCTGAGGTCCTGCTGGGGTCAGGATGGCTGGGACGTGCTCTCCAGAAGGTCAGCCATAGGGCAGTGCCAGGAGACTGGCTTCACCAGCACCAGAATCACACATGGACCAACCATTCTGAAACCAATGGCACAGTAGAGAGCCCCAGCAGTAGGACTCACTGGGCCTACCACATGCTAAGTCCACATTGTTTTGTTGTTGTTTTAATAAATGTTGGCTCTCTATTTACTTATTTATCTGTCTGTTCATTTATTTATTCAATGGAGGTCCTGGGGTTTGAACCCAGGACCTTGTACACACTAAACATATGCTCTACCACTGAGTTATACCCACCCCCTCAAAGTTCACGTTGTTTTTGATGGAGATCTTTCATTCTTTTTGTTCAGCTAACATTTACTAAACACCCACTAAATGCCAGATATTATGAGAACATTATAGAGGACATATTAGAGCAGAGGCTATGATAATGCTGAAACGTGCTTTCAGCATTCGAAGTATATGTGCTAACTTGCAGAATCTTCACCACAACTCTATGAAGAAGGTAGAGAGACTCTAGCTCCCAGTTTGTGTTGTTGACCACTATTCTATAGTATATACACAAATGGCTACAAAAGGTGGCAATGAGTGTTCAGAAGAAGGCTTCTCCAAAGAAATGGCATTTGAAACAGGATTAGAAGGAAATAAGCAGGAATCTCCCAGCCACTTGCGACCATCCCCACTCCACCATGAGCAAAGTTTCCCTCTGGGAAACTCAACAGCAGGAGAGGGGCTGTCAAGGACAAGAATTCCTGGACTGGGCCCACTCCCCTTCCAGGGCACTGTCCCATGCAGACAAGGGCCCAGAGAGAGAGGCCTTGGCTCCACTGGGTAGCTCTTCCCTGAGTTCTGCACCCTCAGGAGGGCTTCAGCTGATATCTATAACTGTATATTGTCTTTTTTTTTCTCCCCTCCATTTACTAAAAGCAGCAGCCCACAGGACTAAACACTTGAGTCATTTTTAAATTCCACATTTAAAAGTTGAACTCTCATCCTCATGGGCACTTCAAGGTAGTTTTTCCTAGGGTGGGGTGAGGGGCTGGCAGAGCCAGGGGTAGTGTGGGTTCTGCCTGGTGCTTGGAGAAGCCACACTGGCCGTGGTCTGGCTGTTCCAGAGCAAGTTGCATGGTTGGGGGTTGGGGGAAGGGACCCTCCAGGTTCTTCACCCCCTGGTCCCCTGGGAGCTACTCAGACCACAGTAGCCAGCCAGAGGCCAATACAATTAGAATGGAGACTAGGCCAGAGCCATGCAATGAGATGGTTTATCATAGTAATTGAATATTTACACCTCTATTATTCACTGTCCAGAGCTGAAAAAAGAGGACCCATAAATTCCTAATCCGGGATGGTTTCTCCATTCCCCTCCATCCTGAAGCCATCTAACAGCCTGTGAAAAAGCTGCATTTCTCTGATGCTAAAGGGGCCCGAGCCACACCATCCCTAGGAGGTTCTGGAGCAAGTCAGGTGGTTTTCTCCCCTCAGCCAGCGCCCCACAAGAGAGGAGAGGCTTCTCCTCAGAGCTGTGGTTCTTCCACCTTCACCAGGCCTCCAGTCTCAATCCTGAAGCTGCTAGGCCAAGGAGAGGCCAGACCTCCAGGCTGCCACCAGGCCAGGCTCCCCCTGCTGGAGCAAGCTAGACCTCCCCTCCCCCAGCCATAACTGCCAACAGGGATCCCCTGCAGACACGTGCCACGGTGGCCTCCATAGTCACCCAGGGCCAGCCAGCACTTCCCCATCCCACACTCCCCTGAGCAAGGCTCCACAGGCTGGCATACAGGCCCCACGTGGGATGGTGGAAGCAGGAAGTAGCCACCAAAGTTGTGACCAACAAAGTTTTAAATGGGGGCGAGCAACTTCCCCTTTCAGCCTTCCAGCATCTGGCTCTGGAGGCTGGGCTGGAATACCCACGGCCCCCGCCCCCCTTTGAGTGGCAGGTACCTCTTGCAGGTCTGCCTTCCTTGGGACTTAAGCCTGAAAGACCCAGGCCCTCATCCAGAAGCCTGGGTGAGGGCCCTCCAGGTGCAACCTGGTGCACACGCTCCTGGATGCGTGAGCTGAAAGAGGTATGACTGTCTCCACCAAGCCGGCCATATGCAGGGTCGAGACAAAACCTGGGCTCCCGAGTTCCGCACAAGCACCACCAAACGCAGCACAAGGTGAGGCGGCGGGAGTGCTCTGCAGGCCGCAGCGGCGCGGGGCGTGCGGGGGCGGGCGAGAGATGACAGGTCTGAGGTGCGCCAGCAGCCGGCAGTGCCGGGGTGCGCGGGGTGAGGCCGGCCCGCCTGCCCTAAACGCTCCAGCTTAGGCCTCTACTGCACTGGCCCGGTTCCCTGCCACTCCGCCTCTGTCCTCCAAACTCCCGGCGCGGGCGCAGTATCCACGACAGCTCTCCGGTGCACACGGGAAGGGGAAGGGGCTCCTGCGCCAAGTTTCAGTAGCTCGCGAACCCCTCCGGCGCCTCCCGGATCCGGGCTGGATCATGCAAGCTGGTCCCTGAGGACACCACGTTTCGCTCAGGCGGAGGAAGAGCCGCCGTATTCCTGAGCCGCCGCCGCCGCCGCCGCTGCCGCCGCCGCGGGCCCCGCGGGTTGGGAGGGTTTTCCTGCCCGGGCCGCGCCCGGGTGGGCGGGAGCCGCGCGCGAGCTGCGTAGCTGCACAAACACGGCGGGTTGGCGCTGCACACGCAGCTGCTGGCCGGGGGTGCGGGCCGCCGAGGGGCGGGCGACAGGGCTGCAAACGCACGTACACACGCACGCGCTCCCCTCACCGCCCAGGCCACCGAAGTTGCCGCGCCGCGGCCCAGCAGCCCCGAGCCCCCGCTCCGGGCCGCGCCTGCAGAGCTGCAGCCCGCGCGCCCCGCCGCCACCGCTTGCGCGCAGCTCGGGGTCCCTTGGCTGCTGCCGCGGCCGCCAGGGCGGGCTCTGCGCCGAGCCGCGTGCAGGCCTCAGCCACTGGCCGGGCAACCCCACTTACCCTGCTCCTGCTCGAGCTCCAGCATCGGCTGTCCCCTTTCCGCCGCAGGCCGCCGCCTTCGGGTCGCCTCCCAGGCTACTGCCGCCTGCACGCACTCCCGATTTTGAAAACAAACAGGCGCCGCCGCCTCCCCGCGGCGCTCGCAGGGCTTCCGCCAGCCCGCGCCTCCAAAGGCTGGGAAGTTTGCTGGCAGGGTCCGGGCGGCACGCGCGGGCTGTCACCCCTCGCTCGTGGCTCAGGAGCCTCGACGCAGCCCGCGCCCGTAGTGTCCGCCTCGCGATCGCTCTCCCTCCCTCCGTGTCACCCCCAGTCCTGCGATGCAGTGTCAGGATTGCACTGCTCTGACTCATCGGTTGAGCTCACAGCTTGAAAAAAAAGAGAGAGAGGGCGAGAGGCAACAGCGAAGGAGGAGGACTCTCTGGCGTGCTACAAAGGATTGCACAACTCGGGGCTGGGAGCGCGGAGCGCCCAGCGGCCGGCCGGCGCGCGCGGCACGGCGGCGAGCAGGAACCAGCTCTACCACTTCATCAGCACAACTGTCTCGGGTCGGCCTCTCAGCCAGCAGGCCCGGCGCCGCCCACTTCCTGCGACCAAATAAGGCTGGGGAAGGCGTCTTCAAACCTCCGGCGGCTGCCGGGGCTGGGGATTTCCAGCAGACCTTACCTCCACTCCCAAGTCAGTCGCCACCCTCCCCCAGCCCAGGCAGGCGCCCCCGTGGGCTTTGCTGGAACCAACAGGCCACGCGGCTCTTTCCTTTCACACCAAGGTCAGGAGGAGACGGTGACGAAATGTTTGGAAACCCATCGGGCCTGCCAGGAAAGTATGTGTGTGATGTTGGGGAAGACACAAGTCGCTTTCTTCCACAAAGAAAACTCTGGTTTTGGATACGGTAAAGCATGCACAATCCTCTCCCAGACGCTTTTATTAACAGTCTCCCCAACTTTTACCTTCTGGCTCATCAGCATCCTAGTGGTGTGAAAGTTGTTGAGAAACTAGTCCCAGCCCCCATAAAAGACCCATATCTCAATTACTTAGGTGATATAAAGCTCTTGGGTTTAGTTCTAGCAACTGAGGCCAGAATTGGGCAGCTTTTCACTGCATGCCTACATTTCCCCTACTTTCCCTACTATCCCCACGCCTCCTCACTTCTTAAGAAGATGAGAAACATTTCTGCTACTCAAGAGGTTCTCGCTGCCCCCCACCTTCAATGAGGCTCCAGAGGCAGGAGAAAGTCCAGAGGAGGGAGCTCTTTTTTCCTGGTTCCTTTCATTTGTTTTTGTTTTTTGTTCTTCCCAAGGAGATGGGTCAAAAGGAGGTTTTCCTTGGAAGGAAAACTTGAAAGAACACACTGTGTCCTGGCACCTGCTTTTTCCCTGTGGCCAGTCCTGAGAAGCAGGTACATCCCTTGCTTCCTCAGGGGAAGGGGAGGGCAGCAGAATATGATTCCCACAGCCCCTCTGAGCCTGCAGGGCAAGGAGCTACCCCACAGCACCCCTCCTGCAGCCCCCAGTGAATGACAAAGACAACACTCATACCTTCTGCCTTGAAATCTTCAAAAACCCACACTTGCTTCTACGGGGCATGACCTTTCTGTCCTCTTCCACCCCTTTGCTGGCGGGAGCACCTGGGTGCATCTGAAGCTCACACCTCACCCAGGAGGAAAAGGGTTTATTTGCACCTTGGTGTGACAGGTATGTCACAGTAATGACAACTTAGTCTTATCTGCAAAAGAAAGATAATTATGCCAGGGGACTGGATCAGATGACCTCTGAAAATTCCTTCCAGTTTCAAATCCATGATTCTGTAATGGTAAAAAATGAATGGAAGAGCCAGGGAAACCACCTCCAACAAAGAAAAGCTCAGGCTCTCAGATTTAGCATCTGCTCTGACAGTATTGTTCCTGAAAATTCTCAAAGGATGTCCCCACACACAGCCTACTTAACAACCCTGTGTGTGAGAGAATTTCATCCCACTCATTTTAAGGATGAGAATATTAAGGTTCAGAGAGGTTGAGTGATTTGCACA
Source organism: Camelus dromedarius (assembly GCF_036321535.1). Lineage (NCBI taxonomy): Eukaryota > Metazoa > Chordata > Mammalia > Artiodactyla > Camelidae > Camelus > Camelus dromedarius. The sequence continues at coordinate 69,113,738 of NC_087440.1, forward strand.
AGATCACAAGGCAACCTAGTGGTTCATCACCTCTCTGTTCTCCTTCCCATCTCCCCCAGGAAAGACAGTCAGCAGTTGAGGGACTGGGGTACTCAGGCATGCAGACCCCAGAGTAGAGCCTAGACTCTCAGGATTCCTGGCAGGGGCTTAGTGTAAAGCCTTTTTGTTTCTTCCATTTGTCTGAGTTTTTTTCCTTCTCTCTGACACCTCATCAAAGCAAGGAAAGCAAAAGCAAAGCCACTTGGTCCCCCGTGCACTGCTGCCAGGTTTCTCTGCAGACCTGCAGCCATCCTGACCTCCCACTAGGGTCTGGCCCCCAAAGCGAGGCCTGGAGAGCCAGTGCAGACCAGCCCAGGGATGTTCCCCACCAAGCAGAAACCCGCCTGGGGTGCACATTCCTAGAAGAGCCTGCCACCATGGAGCCAGGGCCCAGCCTCCAGGGAACAAGTGGGAGCCACTCCAAAGGGCACTCCTCAGCCTTTTGCCGCCAGGACTTCCTCCCTGTCCCACGCCGGGCTGCTGGGCCTGGCCCAGGAAGTCGCACAGGGAGTAGAGGTAGGTGGCAGGATGCATGAGAAATAGAGTCGGTGACCTGAAACAGCCCTGCTCATCTTGGAGCAGCTCATGCCTTCACCCCAACTAAAATTCCAAATTCAGGCCACCTCAGAGATGGAGAAGGAGTGTGTGTGTGTGTGTAGGGAAGGAGGGCTCAAGACTGTCCCAGATGGCCCCTGCCTGGCAGGAGAAGTCTCCCTCCCAGAGGCAGGCAGATGAGGATGTGTAAAGAAAGCTGCAGCTCTTCCGGGAAAGCCCTGGAGGTCAGTTTTGCTGCAGATATGACAGTGCAGAATCACTGACATGTGAAGTGAAAGTTTTGGTTTTAGAAGCCCCAGCCCTTTCTACAGGCCTCTGGAGCAGCTAAGAAGGGTGCCCTTTGGGAAAGAAAAAAAAAGTGTTCCAGGGACCTCACCCATACAGTGGGCTTTTCTCCATCATCCAAACTTCTTTGTAAACTGCAGGAAAGAGAGGACAGAACTCCAGTTCCTAGGGAGTGCATCTGCTGAGAAACACCCCAGGAAGCAAGGCACCCTAGACAGGATTCCAAACTCTGGGTCCCATGACGGCAGAATATGGCATCACGGAGGCTTCCTGGAACCACATCGGCTCTCTGGACTCCACTCAGAGTGATCCCCACTACCCTGAGTGTCATCACCAATTTCCACTTCTGGGACAACCTAAGACCAGTAAGCAGCTTCCTCAAGGGTGAGTTTTGTGGTATGTGAATTATATCCCAATGAAGCTGTTATTAAGAGAAAAAAAAACTTCAAAGGAAGGCAGGTTCTCACTACCCACCCACCTGCCTACATTAACTTTCTGCTTCTATCATTCACAACATAAAAGAGTTTTCCTTACTCCAAACCCCATGTCTGCTTTCCTGTCATTTTTCCATTGTCCTTTCTCTGTCAGGACTTTCCACTTTCCATCGAGGCCAGGACACATGGTGCATTTAAGTGAATAACTAACCTTTGCAGGAATGGAGGGAACTGGGGGTACAAATACATTTGAGGAAATCACAAGTCCACAATGCTGGGTTCCTTATGTCCCTTATGTTCCTTGTGTCCCTGTTTTCATTTCCCTTTCCAGAATAAAGGTATTACCTCTAGGACCTCATTACCTACAGTTACAACAGAAGAAAGAGAAGGTTGCAGAAAGAACAGGCAACCAGGACCGACTTTAGGTCCTGCCTAACTAACCCATCACCGTGTGATCTTAGGAAAGTTGACACTTAAGACCCTAAGAGATGTACTTTATTTACTACACAAAAAAATAAAAGAATGTCTACCTTCTAGGGACTCTGGGGAATCCCAAGGACAAAAAACTGCGTTATAAATGTATCATGCTATGTACCGTAAGAGGTTACAAATTTTTTTTAAACTGCTTTATCCTATAACCCTATCTCCCAAAACTAGCTTCTCCCTTTCAAGAATCTAGTCCAGGCAAGATTCTTTATCCTCTGAAAAGACCCCAGGTCCACCCCATCAGCTTCAGGGTGATCCTCTGCTGGGCTCTGCCCAGAGACTCTTTCCAACACTGGCTCAGTGCCCTACCCAGGTGTCTCTCCAAGCTTCTGTCCCAGTCCCCACTCTTTGTGTCTTTCCTACCAAGCTTGTCCACAGTGCACCCATCCAGCCTGAATAGGGACACTCCTTTGATGCCTGTGTCTTCTCTTCACCCCTTTTTGCCATGTCCTTCCCCAGCCATTAAGTTAAGCCACCATGTGCTGAGAAATCCCTTCACTGTGTTCTCTTTTACCCTTGAAAACCCAGGGGACTCTCTGCCTCAGTTCACATTTACTTCACCTGTTCCGGGGCAGGGCCATGCCTGCCACAGCAGCCCACAGCTGTCCACATCCCTTGGCCCTCCCACCTACCCCCGCCTCCACCTCCCTCTCTCGCAGGCCTGGGTCAGGTTCTGAGTGTCTTTGTCAGGCCTGAGAGGGAGCTTCTGCAGAGGTCCCCAGTTGCTGCTGTCACTCTGGGAGAGATGTCTGGCTGGGTACAGGGAGAAGGACAGAACAGGTGTGGCTGCCAGGGAGAGTGGGCCGCCAGGGCCATGGGGACAGGAACGTCCTTTCTTCACAGAGCCAGAGCTGCCAGTTTCCCAAAGGCCTCATTTCAGCACAGTTCTATGCCCCCTGCAGAACCAGTCCCAGGCAGACTCCTTCACTGGCAGTTCTCTGGAGTTCAGCTTCCCGACACTTGTGGCTGTGGTGGCTGTGAGCCAGGAGGAATGGGACCTCCGAGACCAGTGTATGCACTGGGCATGCTTTAAAGTAGTATTTTTAAATGAAAACAAGTAAAAATGATGCATCTTGGACTATAATCCAAAATTCAGATTCATGGCAATGTACAGGTTAAGGTCACAGGCTGAGACCTGAGTCCAAATCTTGGCTCATACTAGAGCCTGATGACCTTAAGCAAGTTACTTAAACACTTGGTTTTCTCATGTGTGAAATGGGTATGATAAGTAAGCCCTTAAAACACGGTCTGGCATTCGTTAAGTCTTTCATAAGTGTTGGCTATCATTTTTTTCTCATCTCCTAACTGAACTTCTAGTCTTGCACACTTATCCCCCACACTCCCGACAGAGTGACCATGTCCCTTTTCAATAGCTGCCATCATCCACTGCAAAAAGCTGAGACTTTTGGCCAGACTGCTAGGCACTTATGCTTCTGGAATGATCTGGCTCTGCCCCACTTCCCAGCTTCAAGCCCACACAGCCCAACAACCTGAAGTTCCCCAAGATGCCTGCTTTTCCCCACATGTTCTTCTTTCCACCACTTTCGCCCACAAGTAAACCCATACCCTGGTCTTGACTTGAGCTTAATGGCAGCTCTTCCGGGAAAATTTCCTTGACTCCTCCAACCAGAGGATGGCCCCTGGCGCCCTCCCAGATCCCCTGTGTCAGGCTTGTGCACCATCCCCCAGCTACAGTGAGTGCTGGTTGCTAAGGGCTCGCAACTGCCCCTTTCACAAAGGGAGGCTTTGCTGGGAGAGAACACTGTAGCCAATGATGGACTGCGGAAGGGCGGGGAGGTGGGTGGAGAGGGGAGGATCCAAAAGGCCCACCCCCTCTACCTCAAGGTAAGATCAGATCTGTTGTGATGCAATTTATGTTCCAGCGCTCCCTGTGGAATCTGGCTGAAGCTCGGTAGCTTCAGCTGCAACACATCCTTCCTTGCTTAGCTTTTCCCCCAGTCCAGAACTGCTTTCCTCCCTCCCCTCCTCATGAGAGTACTTCCTAAATCAATCCCAGGGACCCCGAACTGTCTCAGGCTCTGCCCCTAAGGACCAGAACAGCCATTCTCTCTCCTAATTCCCACGGCATCCTCTGTTTATCTTTACTCTATCCCCTAACATTGTTCTACCATTGCTTACTGCACCATCTCCCTACTAGGATCAGAGCTTCTGAAGGGCACAGCCTAGTCAGTCACCTTGTATCCCTTGCATAAGTGCCTGCACATGGTGGGTGCTTAGGAAATGCTTGTTGATAGATGCATGAGTAAAATATTTGTGAAACCTTGAGGTAAGCAATAAAATGTAACTATTATTGTCACAACTTTTATTACTGTTCTGTTCCTTCCATTCTAAGATGCACATTTTCTCCCATTTTAATATCTCCAAAATCAGGATGCATCTTACAATTGATAGCATATCATGGTTTAATTAGTGGCATTTTCTCCTTCATAGCTGTACATAAAATAATGGCCATTTTATAATCATTCGCTTCCTAGGTTCAATGGTGCATGGTATTATTATTATTATTATTACTACTACTACTACTACTGCTACAGAGACTCGATCTCCTGGGTTCTGAGGATTGCAGGGCAAAGTCCATGGAGCTAAGTCCCCGTTACCTGAGCTCAGTAGCTCTCAGGCAAGCTCTCATAAAGTGACCTGCAGTTCTCCAAGGATCAGAAAGACCCCTGTCTCCCGACACCCGTGGACTCCCACGAAAGCAGACCAGTGTGATGCGGTACGTACTCTGGACTGGGAGTCAGGAGAGCAAAGTTCTAAGCCTGGTTTTTCTTCTAATTTTCTGGATGACCACACACAGAACCTATCAACACACTTATTGAACACTTACTAAATGTTTGACGTGATGTGAGCCTAATGAACCCACCCAGCACCCTGAGAGGAAACCATTATCCCCATTTTATAGATAAGGAAGCTGAGGTTCAAAAAGGTTAAACAGCTCTTCCAAGGTCAGACAGACGGAATTTGACCGCTGGTTTTTTGAGTCTTTCTCTCTGATATATGAGGATACCTCTCTGGGCCTGGGTTTTCCCAGTAAGGAAATCAAAAAATGAGAGGTCACAGATTAGAGGCTTACAAGCCATTCTCATTCCCAGATATATTGTATTTGACCCATATAATATGTTTTACTTTAATTGAATTAAATTTATTGTCAACATTTATTTAAACCAGGAGATTTAAGCTAAAAATCAGGATTTCTGGTTTGTCATGAAAAAAACTGGAACACTGGCCCCACTGAGCCCTCCTTCTTGGAGGTGGTGCCAAGTAGCGGCGCAAGGGGAGTAGCATTATGAGAGGAACAGCACTGCAATAGGAGTAGCACGTGATTCCACCCCTTCCTAGGCCACGGGTCACTATTGTTTATCATCTCACTGGTGCTGTTTTCTTGCACCCAGCCAGTCTCTGTTAGTGATATCCCCCCAACCGCCCCAGCCCCCGACTCCTGTTCCCTATGGGCCTTTGAGTGGGTGATCCTTAGACCAGATGAACTCTAGTGCCCTCTCCAGCCCTCACAGCCTGTGGCTCCACCCAGAATCTCCCAGGTTGCCTCCCTCCAAGGAGGTCACTTTATGGACCTATTTCAGAACCACTCAGACAAGCCCCTGCCTCGCACCTACCTCCCCTTGGTCCCCATCACAGGGCCCCCATTGTCTGTCCCTCCTAATCCCTTCCATTCCCATCCCCACCCACAGCCAGTCCAGGGCTGCAGGTGGTGAGGGAGTGGCTGAGGTGGTAAACCAGCGGGGTGTGGAGGTGAGTTAGCCCAGGTCAAGGGGCGGGGCCCCACCCAAGGAGGCAGGGAGAGAGGAAGGCAGGACTTTGTATTTCTCAACAGGAAAGTGGTTCAAGGAGATAAATGTAAGTGGGAGGCTCCGCAGTCACAGAAGATGAGTATGGTTTGACACATAAGGAAACACAAACAGTAAATCATCGGGATGAAAAATGTACAGTATCAGCAGCAATTTAGGATATGCAAATTAGAACACCATTAAGGACCCATTATGGCCAGAGTCAACATGAAAATAAGTAAATAAATTAAACAAGAAAGCTGCTGTTGGCAAGGTCATCAGGAAAAAACTGCACATACATTGCTGTGCCACTATAAACTTCAAATCTTTCTAGAATGTGATTTGACATTATGTTGTAAGAGTTTAAGACCTTATGGTTAGGGAACCAGATTCCACGAAAACAATTTAAAATACCACCACAAAGGAGTTTTTATAAAAGACGCTCATAGCACCTGTATATAGACCTCCAAAATGGAACTCCATTCAAATTACAGTAGGGGATGGTAACAGAATGAAATATGAAAGGATTGACACATGGAAACGTTTGATGAAATCATGTTAGATGACAAAATCAATACAAAGAAATAGTAGAGGCAGACTTTTAAACTATGTTAAAACTTCCACAGGAACATCAGCAGCAATCAGAAGAGAATTCTGAACAATGTAAATTGCTAATGTGTAATGTTTATTCTGTTAAGTTCATCAAGATGGTTTAAATAATGATGATGATGATGGTGATGATGATGATGATGATGATGGTACTGTAAAGGTCACTGAACAGGATCTCCTCATCATAAAAATACCCCAGTGTAGGTCCCAGGGTGCATTGTAGGCCCAGGCCCCTGGCTCAATGAGGAAGTTAGAAGGGATGTAAACTGGGAGAGGAGGGGTTAAGACTGTGGGCAGGGGGAGGGCCCCAGAGCTTCCCTTATCAGGAAGACTCTGAAAGACACCTCTCCCCAAAGAAACAAAGTTACACAAATAAACCCACACCACTTAAGCTCCAACATCCTGGGTGCTAACTCTGACTGCTGCATTTGCGCTCTCAATTTTACTAATACCTTATTTCAGCAACTTCGGAGGTGACACCAGAGCTCTTTGTGGGCTAGCCTAGGAACCCAGCCACCATTTATAGCATTGTTTCTATGGAAATATGTTTCAAGCTTCAAGAAATCGAGCTGCTGACAACCCGGGGGCATGCACGTGGTCTCTAAATTAGGGAACTGAGACGAGCAGTTATTGCTGGGTCTTGGGCTCAGGAAGATGGCTTGTTACTTAAATTCTGTGTCAGTTAATACACCAGCAGCAATGATCCCGTTGGAGTTGGCTCTCAGTCACTGTAGGGGGTGGGGATGGGACCAAGGCATCTAGGAATGAATACGATATTCTAGGGAAGCACAGGGATATTCTCCACCCCTGCCTCCAAACCCACACACAAGCCTGCGTGTCGTGAAAGACATGAAACGGGCCTGAAGTACCCCTCGTGAGTATCCAGGCAAGCCCAGTGCCCACGCACTCTCCAGTTTCTCTCTGACCCTGGCAAACCTCCAGCCACAAGGCCCTATTTCAGTCTAATCGTAGAACAACAAACTCCAGATCCTTGACAGTTCTGGGATTTGGCTTTAGCGGATATATGCTTGAGACAACCCATCTTTCCGCACATTCTGCTGCGGTGGCTTCTGTGTTTGCAGGCTCCAACCTGCCTGCTTGAGGTCTGCCCAGGGCTCTCCAGCTCCCACCCACCTCGGGACTCCAAACAACACAAAGAGCCTCCATTTCCTGCCCTGAACTGTGCTAATCACGGAGAAACAAGATCACGGGCCACCACACGGTCACTCCACACGACAAGAAAGTTCCCCACTAAGAAGAACAGACTACCTGTGGGGAGGTAAACCCAAGGAGGAGTGGTGGGTAAGAAGGCCGTTCACTAGGCGTCCCAAGCACGCCAGAGATTAGAAAAGGTGGTCAGAGACAGTCAGCTGTTCAGCCACCAGGCCACACCTGCAGCTACAAGTCTCAGCAGAGCTCATGGCAAGATGGGAGGGGTCAGGGGGCCCTGCGGCTAAGCCAGAGGTAGACTGGATCAATGTGGAGGGCTTTCTGAGGCTGGCAGCTCTAAGTTTCCATACTATAATAAATATATGCAATACTGCAAACAGCTGAGAAATGAAGTCACTGGGACTCCACCTGGGTCAGGCAGGGCTGCAGGAGGTCAGTTTGCAAAGCACACCCTCCCCGCTGCCTGTGTGAGCTGCAGAAGAGAATCTGCCTCCTGCTGCAACTGGGCCTGCAGGACCAGGCAGCCTGGAGGTGAGTGGGTGGCTCAGAGGCAGAGCTCATGGCCACACGTGCTCTCTGGGCTGGTTTCCTGGAAATCCAGGTGCAAACAATCATCTGGGGCCCTGGGGACACTTGGGGGTCGCCTGCACCAGGCAGAGTCCACACTGGGAGCCCTACAGTTATACAGTTAGCCAGCCTATACAGTCAGGCCTCCAGTTGTGAAAAGACTCAGCCAATCTGAACTCTTCAGCTCCTGCAGTGCAGGTGGCTGATAAGGTTCCTTCTTTCAGGTGGTAACGGATGGGACGCTTAGAGTCTCCTCATCCAGATCCAAAGACGCTGCTACGTTAAGGTGTTTTTTAAAGAAAATTATATACACTATGTGTATATTACTAAAGCAATTTCAAATACACAAATACTCCATTCATAACCATTTCACCTAAATCCTGTATTTACCTTATGCCAACTTATACTAGAGCCAATGTAATCAGTTTTGATGCCCTCACCAAGTATATGTGCAATTTTGCCGACTAAAACAGAAGCCACTTTTTCACCAAAATTCTTCAACATTTTCCCATGAATTAATACCATCCTCATATTAATTTAACAGTGGCACAACATTCCACTGAGTCTAGGTGTCACATACTATAAAGCCATGTGGGAAACTCAGGTTATTTACAGTGTTTTACTGCTTTAAACAACGTTGCTATTAATATCTTTGTGTGTATAGCTCTTTTCCTTTCTAGAATTTTTTCCCTAGAATAAATTCTCAAGAGTAATACTAATATGTAAAAGGAAATTAACATTTTTATAGCTTCAAGTTCTACATCTTAAAAATATATTGTTCTGTGTGAGGTACCTAGACTATTTTCCAAAGTAGTTTTCCTGACAGCACTTCCCAGTCCTACCAGTCAAGGTCTACCCTTAAAATCCACTTTTCCCAACTCCCCAATGGGTCGGGCGTGTGAAGCACAAACTCTATGATTGAGTGGATGTTGGAGGTAGCTCAGTTGATTTGCTGGGGGAGGGATGAGGGAAGGAAGACAGAGATGTGGGTAGGAAGGTAGAGGACTGAGATGGACAGGAGGAGGGAGCAGGCCCCATGGAGGCAGAAAGAAAGGCAGATCCCAAAACAGATCCCTCCCAAAACAAGCCAACACCTCTCCAGGACATCAGACCCACCCCACCAACCAAGCTTCCTCTGAGCTGATCCTCCTGGGGCCAAGAACAAAGACACACTTCAATGGGTTCCTAAAGGAGATTTTAGAAATACCACGTGCTTCTAGGTTCTGAAACATATTTTGCAAACAGCAGAAGCCATGCACTCACCAATGGTCAAGTAAGCCCCTGCACGTGTGGGCTCAGCCATCAGGGTGGCTCGACTTTGAGAAAGCAAATCTCTTAAGAAAGAAAGTCCACCTCATCAGCCGTGGTGGGAAAGATGCTTCTGCACGGCGCTCTCTCTCTAAATGGCATGCAGACCCTGGATAACTGACTATTTCACACCAGAAGCATCCTTGAGAGGTAACCCAGGTCCCACTGTGAGGCACCATAAAGACACAGCCTGCTAGGCTCTGTTCACAGGCTCAGGGAATTTCTGAGTAAGAAAGAACCACATGGAGTCCAAGTCTTTCACTTTATGGACAAACCGAGACCCCGAGTGCCTGCTCTGGGGCTCCCGAGGCACCCTGCAGTCATTGTCAGGGGGGTGCTCCTCGTCCTCCTCCAACAGAGAGAGCCATGGCCTGTCCTGACCGTCACTCAGCTGAACAGGGCTTTCATTTTACAGAGCCTCAGTGTCTCCTCTCATGGTCTGCCAACTCGTTCTTCCTAGTTCTTTCTCTGGGCAAAGCCATCAGACAGTGCCAGGCATGGACACTCAGGGGTCCTCCAAGGGCAGCTGGTGTTTATCCTTCTGTGAGGGTTGGGGCTGGAGGGGAAGGAAGTCTCTGCCACCTTTAAACCAGCTCCTCACCACAGACATCTCCTCAGAGTCCTCCTCAGGGTGAGGGGGATGCAGGCGCTGGGCTTTGTGGCCTGAAATCCCCTTCTCACCCTCACCGGGGTCTCCCTCAGGCTCAGAGAAACAGCAAAGCCACCGAGGCAGCGGCTCCACCAGCAGGTGCAAAAGAGAGGCCGTCAACACCAACCACACACACCCCCTGACCTAGGCCAGGTCCTGGGCCTGCCCACAGCTCCCTCACATCCCCTCAGGCTGCGCTTCCTGCCCCATCACGGGACACCTACTATGTGCCAGGCACAGTGCTAGGCCAGGGGGAAACGAGGCACACCTGCAGCTGATGCCAGCGTCCTCATGGGGGGAGCCTGAGTGCAGAAAGACTAAGGTGGCGGTAAGGATGCAGCCGACTCCTGGCTGGTCCTGTCGGCGTCCACCAAGAAGAAAGGGGCAGGGAGGATGTTTGGGGCAGGAGGACAACAATACACAAGGCACAGAGGCGTGGAAGTGCATTGAGGAGCAGAGAGAACACACAGGGCCGTGCTAGGGAAGGGGGTAGGGCAGGAGAAGAGGTGGCGAGGTGGGCTGGGGCTGCAACAAGGGCCTGGGGTGCCTTTCTGAGGAATGTGAGGTTTCTCCTGTAGGACTTGGGCAGCTCTCAGAGGTTTTTAAGGGGCGGGGGTGGGGGGGCACATGATCAAAGCTGTGCTTCAGTAAGAGAACTCAGGTCCTTCAAGACCTCTTTTGTGCTTCAGTGTTGTTTTTAACATGATTCCATTTCATCTGGACACAAATGAGCAAGTCAGTGTAAACTGTGCTGGAGCCAACGCTGGCTGGGAACACTCCTGCTCCATCCCTCCTGGGGGCCCCCGTGAGCCCACACTGGTGAGCAAGCCTCAGCCTCAGGAATCACCTCAGTCCAGCTGCCAAGAACTCAGCCCTTGACACACCAGCTTCATGGAGGCAGCAGTTCCCCAGTTCCAGGCACCAGGGGAACAGACCCTTAAAATGCTGGCAGCCACCACAGCCATGAGCCCAGTAAGTTCAAAACTGCATTTTCTTTTTAAAGCAAAGAATTTCTTTATCTAAGGTTTTTGGAACTGAATGACCAAAATTTCAGTTGAGGTGCCCTTACTTCAAAAAGCTATAGTCAGAGGATCTGAGGTAAGAAGGGAGCCAGTGCTCACTTAACCAACACCCTCTAGTTCTATGGGTGAGGAAACTGGGTAGGGATGTGACTGGAGGTGCTGACAGCCCCAGGCAGACGAAGCCCTAGCTCCTTTAGCTCTCTCTCAGGCATGATATTGGATAGAACATCTCCACTAGGCTGACATCTTCAAGATACGAAAAGGGCCCAGTCCTGTCACTCTGCACCAGGGACCTCAATCATTCCATAAACCAAGCCTGAAGCCAAAACTCCAACCTTCAGTCAAATGCAAGGTAGCACCTCCTAAATACTTCATGGCCCTGTGAGTCTTGCCCAGCCCCAGAGGAGAAACAGAATTCAAGTTGTAGCTGCCTGTTAGCTAGAGACAGCCAAGCCTTGGCCTCTGTCCTTACAAGGCAGCGCTGAAGTTTTCCAAGTGGAATCAAATGTGCAGGGAGGATCCAGATGCTGGGATGAGCTCTCTTTTCCACTGGAATCAGAGTCCAGAGGACAAATCCAATTGCTAATGAAACACTCAGATCTCTAGAGCACATAAAAATCCCAAAGTTTAGCTGGAGGCTAGAGGATGCAGAAAGGTGTCCAAAAGGCTTAAAATCAAGATGTGGATATTTTCAATGGAATAAGGGGGATGCCCCGTCTCCTCCACCATGTCCAGCGCCGAGGGCTAGAATGGGCTCTGGCTTCCATAGTGGACACGTTCACCTGGCATGTGCACCTGTCCCCAGGTTTCAAGCACCTAACACTGTGAGTCCTTGTGGGAGGGAGAGTTCCACCTGCCACTGGGGAAGTGATAACCTCCAGAGCCTTGCTCTTCAGGACCCCAACAGTGAGAACATGGGCATGTGATCTAAGCTGGCCAATCAGATGCTCATCTTGGCCTCTGCCTCTGGATTGAGTGACACAAACAATTAGGGGAGAGTTCAGAACTCATTCTGGAGGTGGTAGAGCATTCAGGTTAGCTGGTAGCAGTGATGCCAGGCCGGTGGCATCAAAACTTTGTCTTTGGTTCCAGCTACCCAACTTCCAACAGGTCCTGATTGATTTCTGAGCATCATTCTCCAGATTTCCAGGACATTCCAGGACATTCCATGAGTCACCAGATATCCTTCCAATACATTCCTTTTCTCATTAATTTAGCCAGGATCAACTTCTGCTGTTTGCAGACCAAAGATCTGGACTACGCCAGCATGTCCTTCTACCTAGACCTATGACCCCCCTGAGATAACACCTGCTCAAGCTTCTATCATTTCCCTCTGTGAAAAGAGTCTAGTTTAAATACTCACACATCTGAGAGGATCACAGGCACCTAATAATCACAAATATGAACAAATGTCATAAATGCTGAATATAACAACCTACCCTTCCCCTCGATCTGACCAGGTGCCTGATTTGGGGCATTAATATCAGAAATTAAAGGCATTACCAATCCCTTGGACTCTTCCCTATTTCTCCAACAGCTCAGGGATAGGTGGACTTGGAGTCTAGAAACCTGGATTCTAGAAATTGCACATGTCACACCAACCCTGGGACAGGTGATACCTGCACCACCTATTTCTCAGGGAGGTTGAATGAGAAACAGAGAAGCCCGCATGGCAAAGCCCCACTAACCTTCTAATTTCTAAGTCAGTCATTCTTTTCAGTCCTCTCTCTTGACATCCCCAGTGATCAACAGTTGATCGATTTCAACTCAATTTAATAAAGACTAATGTGGGAGGAGGGTATAGTTCAAATGGTAGAGTGCATGTTTAGCAAGCACGAGGTCCTGGGTTCAATCCTCAGTACCTCCTAAAAAATAAATAAATAACCAAATTACCTTCCCCCCAAAAAAATTTAAAAAAAAAAAGACTGATGGAGAAATTTCCACGTGCCATGTGCTGTACTAGGTGCACAAAATTGTGGTCCCTTTTATCATAAAATGCAAAGCTCCCTCCTCCTTTGGCTTCAATAACACCACACTCTCCAGGTTTTCTTCCTTCCTCACCATTGGTTCCTTCCTGGTCTCCACTGCTGATTCCCCTTATACAGCATCCCTTAAACGGTCATCCCTTCACCTCCTACTGCACACTTTCCATGGGTGATGCCATCAGCTCCCCTAGCTCCAACTGCCTTCTGTGTTCTGGTGATTCCCAAGGGTCTGTTCCAGAATCTGATAGACAGAAGGGGCTCAAGGGAAGTAATCAGGTTTGTCTGGAACTTGTCTTGAAGCTGTAGCTACACAGTAAATAATCATTTTTACTGAAATGATATGTTTATTTGGGGCAGCTTGGTTAGAGTTCGTGGAGGGGGCAACACTCTCCTTTACCATCCCTTGGACGATCTCCTGCCCCAGACCCATGCATCCACCTGCCCACTAGACAGCTATCTTGGATGTCTCACAGGCACCTCCAACTAAACCTGTCCTAAATTGGACTCATTGTCTCTCCCCTAAAATCTGCTCCTCCTCCAATGTTTCAAGCAGAAACGTAAGCAACACTTTGACTTCTCCCTTGCTCTATACCTTTGGTTGGTCCTCAAGGCCTTTCAACCCAACTCCCTTGGCATCTTCCTCCCCCACTGCTCTGACTCCCACTTCTCCATCTTGTCCCAGTGACCGAAAGGACCTCCTCATGGTCTCTTTGCTGCCTGTCTTCCCCCATTTTCAGTCAATCTCCACATCACAGTGAGTGGCTTTTTAAAAAGGAAATCTGATCCTCTCTCTCTCTCCCTCATATGCACACATACAAACACATACACACCATCGATCCTCAGCGGCTCCCCACTGCCATCAGGGTAAAGTCCAAACCTCTTAGCTGACACAAATGGCTGGCCCATGACCTGACCTCTGGCAGTCCCCTGCTGCACCCCCTCCACCAATGCTCCATCACACCCTGCTGCTTGCAGCTCCCAAAGCAGACCATGTTGTGTCATGCATCCACTCCAGGCCTCACCTGAGCAGCTCCCTGTGTCTACAATTAATTGACTCCCGTTGCCAGCTGGTGGATGCCTGCTTGTTTCTTGGGACACTGCTCGAACACCAGCTCCTCCAAAAAGCCTCTCATTCATTAATTCCACAGATTTCACTGAGCACAAGTACCCTGTAAGGCACAGGGGCCATCCTAGACCTTTCCTAACGGTCCTCTCTCCTCTGGCCTGGTAGAAGTGACCTGTCCCTCCTCCAAGCCCTGCAGACCCTTGAACGCTTTTACACTATCATCTGTGGAACTAATTGCTCTTGGCTTTTGTGCATAGACTTTTTGTGTCTCCCTCAGACTGTGAACACCTTGAAAGGGGAGGCTGGATCTTCTTTACCTCTAGGTACTTTACCAGTACATAGCACACAGTAGGGACTCAATAAATGCAAATGACATGAATGAGTGAAAGAACAAGGAACGCGAGGGAAAGCACTCTGTAAACCATGATGGGCAGGGTTCCACTGTCAACTGCTGTTGCCAGTTTTCTTTTTCTCCATAACTGGGGAATTCAGATCCTAAATGCCAGCCAGGTAGGTCAGCACAGCTTCCTAGGGGGAATTCCTGAGCCTTTCCCCACCTCTGTGCAAGTGGAAGTGAGGATCAGGGAGCGGCTTTGGTCCCTAAGTTGTTCCAAAGCATACGCTATTGGGAGACCACAGAGGAGGGGGACACAGATTCGTGCGGTAGATTCCTTGCAGGCCTCTTACAATGACCTGCAATCAGGAGGCTAGGGAGGGGGAAAGGGGGAGGAAGGAAAGCAGACATGGAGGGCTAGGGCCTTAGAGCAAAGTGTCTGCTACACATGGCACTGCCCCCTCCCAGCCCCACACCAATAACAGGTCACCCCAAGCATAAGTCTTTCATCTGCAGTCCTGCAGTTTAAAACCCAATCCACGGGGCAAGGGGTTGGGGGCAGAGTATAGCTCAGTAGTAGAGCGCAGCTTAGCATGTATGAGGTCCTGGGTTCAATCCCCAGTACCTCCATCTAAATAAATAAATAAATAAATAAATAAATTAAATAAATAAATAAATAAATAAATAAAATCTACTCCACGAATCTCTCCATTACACCCCGCTCACCTGATCTAAGAGCATTTCTTGCTTAACCTCTTATGGTTAAGTCCTAATTTATAAACCCGCCATCTATTCAGGGATGAGCATGGGCTAAGAGCCCTGAGCCTGGTGCCTGCCCTGCAGGATATCCTAGTATAAGCATCTTAGCACGCTAAGTGAGACTATAGTATCTGAACACATACATATTTTCATACTACAGAGTCCCCAAACTAAAGCCAACCACTTCATCTGGTGTTCAACCTTAGAAACTGCAGCTTCTTCCAGAACTAGAGGAACAGCCTAAGACGAATTTAAGTGTTAAGAGCCAGTATGTCTGCCGCCCACCCAGTGCCCTCCTAAGGGACTTTCAAGGTTAATCTTGACTATATTCTTATTTTTCACTTGACACACTGACTTTAGAACCTGACCCCCAGAAAATGCAACTCCACCAAATTCCATTCTCCTGGGTGACAGATCTACCCTGAGTCTATTTTTCCCTCTGAGTACAACCCATCTCAGAGGCTGATTGCCAGCCTCCTGAAGGGAAGGGGTTGGTGGGACCCCACTTTACACCCCTTGTTGTGGGACAGTGTTGAGAGCACTGCAGCTGTTCTGTAAATGCCCAGTGAGGACAGTCAGCCTTGGGTTGACTGGCTGTTCAAGGGTGCTGAGTCTGTGTTCCTGGGCCCTCTAGCATCCCACCCTCTTCTTAAAGAGATGAACGGATACACACTAATATACATAAAATAGATAAACAACAAGGACCTATTGTATAGCACAGGGAACTATATTCAATGTCTTGTAATAATCTATAACGGGAAAGATTCTGAAAAAGAATATATATATATATATATACAGAATGTATATATATATATACACATATACACACACAACTGAATCACTCTTCTATACATCTGAAACATTGTAAATCAACTATACTTCAATTTTAAAATAAAAATTTTTTAATTAAAATTTTTAAAAAAGACCTCACCTCCACCCTGGTTTGTTTGTTTTTTTCCCTCAAGTTTCTTCTTTTAAATCTTTGTGTACTGCCTTAAGGAAACTAAAGAGGTAGAATTGTAAACAAAATCCTTGGTTTACAAATACACAGACTGGAACTGACGATTATGATGATTAAGATGATCGATGTAGGATAGTGAAAGGAAATGGAATGTGGAGTTTGTGCCCTGATTCTTCCATTTAACAGCTATGCGACCTTCGAGAAGTCACATCCTCTCTGAATCTTAGTTAAAAATGAGTTACCACAGGTGCCCTTCCCAGCTTTAAATTCTCTGAAATGTTGTTACTGCAGTTACTACAAAACAGGAGCTGGATGATAACAGTCCCTGAGGTCCCAAAAGTTGGCCTCAAAGTTGTAAAAGTCCTACAGTTCTAAAAGTTTATTATTTTTGTGAAACAGTAGATTATAGAAAATATTGATTTTTAAATGCAGTTTATGCCTAATTTTTCAGGAATAGTTCTCTGTGTATATCCAAATTTCACCCATATATGGGTGTTCATCAAGAATTTTCACTTAAAAAAAAAACGAATTTTCACTTAAAAGTGAATTCAACATATTGACTGCAATATTGTATGTAATAGCAAAATGACTGGAAACAACCCAAATTCTCTGCAACAGTAACTAGTTAAATAAATGATGGTATTTGCATACAGTGGAGTACAATTTAACCATTGGAAAAAATGAGGCAGCTCTATAAGCACTGATATAGAATAATCTCCAAGATACATTAAAAGTGAAAAACACAGAATGCAGAAGCCTGTGTATAGTATGCTGGCATTTGTTTGTATATTCATATTTTCTTCTATTTGCAGAGGCTACATCTGGAAGCATAGCTGAAAAATGACAAACTGTAGTTGCCTAAGAACACTAAAGGATTGAATAAAAGAGGAACATTAGAGGATGGGAAATTTACTTATTCAAAGTTATTATGTTATCTAATTTATCAACATTTTCTTACGGGTTCTGCTTTGTTTCTTTCTTTAGAAGGTCTTCCATTCCTCAAAGTTAAAATAGATGTTTATTTTTCTAATTCAGTTGCATTTGTATATGTATATATATGTCTGCATCTCTTCTCTGTTGAAATTATTTTTGAGACTTACTTTACAAAATATAACATCTCTTTTGATGTTAAACGATATGTACGTATTACCTTTTTTATTGAAGTATAGTTGATTTATAATATGTTAATGTCAGTTGCACAGCATAGTGATTTAGTATTTTTACAGATTATATACTCCATTAAAAGTTATTACAAGATAATGGCTATAATTTCCTGTGCTATGCAACATAACCTTGTTGCTTATCTATTTTATACAAAGTAGCTTATATCTCTTAATCCTACACCCCTAATTTGCCCCTCCCCCTTCCCACTCCCTTTTGGTAATCAATAGTTTGTTTTCTATATTTGTGAGTCTGTTTCTGTTTTAATATACATTCATTGTATTATTTTTTAGATTCCACATATAAGTATTTGTCTTTGTCTGACTTATTTCACTAAGCATAGTATTTTCTAGGTCCATCCACATTCCTGCAAATTGCAGAATTAAATTATTTTTCATGGCTGAGTAATATTCCATCGTGTGTGTGCATACGTGCCTATACCACATCTTTATCCATTCATTTGTTAATGAGCACTTGGGTTGTATATTATGTTTTTGAATAGAAAGATGGGGGGAAAGAATCTACTAGATCTTATTTTTAAATAAAACAAAAAAACTTAAAGAATCTAGCTTATAGGGTACATTTTATGGTATGTGAATTACATCTTAATTTAAAAAGAAAGAATCTAGCTTATATGGCAAGGTTGAAATTAATAGCATGAGAACTGGGTGAAGACAACAGAATCCTCCTAGGTAAGCCTGATGTTAGGGTTTAGCCAGGATCTCCCCAACACTCAGTTTTATAGTTTAGCCTAATTTTATAGGTTCAATACCTGTTTGAGCAAATCAAAGCTGCAGACAAACAGGAAGCATCTCTTTGCCTTCCTCACAAGTCTTGCTTGAGAGTTGGCCCTACCTCTTTCTACCAGTCTGGTTCCCTTGGAAGACCAGACCAACCCAAGTAAACAAATGGTTTCCCCTAAGAGCCAGTGCTCAGGCACAGGACATCATGAGGCAGGTCAACTGGACTCAAGTCAGGACAAGGAGGAGCCAGTCCTGAAGCTGGACAGACACTATCTGGTACCCAGGGGGAAGAGGTGCTGCAAATGAAGCAGAACAATGAGGTGCAAAACCAGGAGGTGTCAGGGAGAGGCTAACAGGCAGAAGGAGAAAGGGTGGGTAAATGTTCAGAAAGACTGGGAACATGGTGCTTGGTGCTTGGGTTGGGGGTACATGTCTGTGCACAAGCAGACAATGTCTGCAAGCCACTGCATTTGCTGTGTCTCCAACATCATCATCAAACATTCCCTGGGATTTGCTATGAGTGGACACCAGGGCTGGGAATACAAAGCTATATAAAACAGGGGCTTCCAGTTTAGTTGAAAAGTGATAATATTGATCCACCCAAAAGCACATTTGAGGAGCCAAATGAAGGGTATGATCAGAGCTATGTTCCAAAGGAGAAGTTGAAAATCATTTAGACCAGGTTTCAAGCCTTTCTTCATCAGGGGACCCCAGTGGATGTTACCAGGGAGAGGCCCACAGGGTGGGTCAGGGGAAATTCTTAAGGAGGGGAACATGAATAGGGCTAAAAGGAGAGCAAGACTGAGCCAAGCAGGAGAGAGGAAAGAGGAGGCATTCCAGACTTCTGGGGAAGCAGGAGAGGTACAAATGTTCTCCACCAGCAGTTTGGACAAGCACACGGAGCAGGTCACTGGGTCAGAGCAGAGGGTTAAGAGCAGAAGACCAGTGGCGGTCAGATCCCTGTGGGGAAGGCCCTGACTGCCAGCCTAGAGGTTTGATCCTTACTGTGCAGACAGTGGGAAACCACTGAAGGTTGCTGAGCAGGAGGGTCACACTGGCAAACAGGCATTTTAAGCAAGATTACAGAGGAGCCCTTTATTCCAGGCTTATTCAAAGACCTGTGTGTATTTCAAGTGGCACTCGAGACAGAAAGTCGTAAAGCATTGCCCTGTGTCATGTAGACGAAGGAAAAAAACAGGTTTAAGGATCTCACAAAGAGATGCTTCAGAGAGAAGGAGAAATGAGGTGGGGGCACATCTTAAGGAAGGAAACAGATTTGCAGGACAGAACTGCCAGGCATCTGGAAAACTGCAAAACTTTCTTCGGAGTCTGGAATGCCCTCTTATGGCTGGAGGGGTTCTGCCTCCTTTTTTGGAGGTTGGTTGTGATGTCAGAACATGGGATTGTGGTGTAGGGAGGCAGCTGGGAGGAGGCAGATGAACAGAAATATAAATATTGGGGCTGGAGAGCGTAAAAGGCCTCCCATATCATGACCACCCTCTGGCAGGGGCCTTCATCTGCCTCTCAGTGGAATCTAGGGGTTTTTGCCAAAGTTGCTGGGAGCTTCCTAATTTCCCAAACAGCTTCTCCTCTTAAAACAATAAAATGATTTTTCAAGTCTGTCAAGTTTTGATTCAGAGCTTTTTCAATATTGTTCTTAGTTGTTCATAGCGAGGCAGTAGGCAGGGCTGTTCTGGGGCCGTGAACTGGGCAGCAACTTTAGGCCGTAAATCAGCATTTACGTAAGGTGGGAGAGGAAGTCAGGATTAAGTTTCCGGTCTTAAACTGGGCTGTGTACAACTGCAGGGCAAGCTCTGTGAATGCAGAGGCAAAGCTGAGTAAGCCAGGGGAAGGGCCTGAGTTATGCACAAAAATCAGTCAGGCTGAACTGAAGAAAGGGGTGGAAAAAAAAAAAAAAAGGAAATGGGCGGGCAACTGTTCCAGGTGGCTCCACAACTCTGGGTGTCTCTGGCCTTTGCAAGGGGTCCCTCCCCTCCACTCTCCAGCTACATTCCCTGAAGGCCTTTGGGTACTTTTAATCTCATGAACACAAAGGATTGCAAACTCAAGGCTGTCTTTCCTTTGGAGTCAGAAGGGACTGCTCCCCTCCCCTGACTCTCCAGACTAGTATGGTGGCGGTGGCATACGTTAATAAAGCAGCCCTGGTCAGGTGATACAGATAACCAGGACCTTGACAGTCAAGTTCAGTAAAAAGCTAAACGTACCCAAAAAAAGAGGTTGTGCAACTCATGGGAACTCCTGCCTTAGTGGTGTTTTGCTCTAACCCTCATTCCCCTCTGGCAACTGTGTCCATGTGTCCCAGACTTTCCAGAAATGTCTTGATTTCACATGTTTTTCCTTGAGTCTCTGGAAGCACATAGGTGTCTGCCAGGGACCGTGCCCTAATGTTTTGGTTTGACAAATGGTCACTTTGCCCGTGACACACAGCTGGCATGAGGTTGCAAAACAGTATTTTTCCCTCCAGGTGAAACTCAATTACTTGGTTGGGGAGAAGGCCAGGCGTGGGGAAGCTCCTCTGTGCCAGGGCCATTGGTACCTGCCACTCTGAGCAGAGAGGCTACCGGAGCCCAGCAGTGAGGCGGTGCCACTGAGTCACAGTACCCTCAGCAGGGCTGAGTGCTGCCCTGGCAGCGTTTTCTACCTCGGGCAGGGAGCGAGTGGGCTGAGACTTGGCATGCGAGAAGAATGGGCCAGCATGCATCCTGTGCATGTTTGTGACTGTGTTTTTAATCCCTGTACCACAGTTAGCCACCTCTGAGGCCCTCAGGGAGAACCTATCTGCCTTCTTTCCATGCTTGCAGGCTTGGCTCCCTTCCTGCAGCACAGCAGCTCTGAGATGTGAGGACCCCCACCTTGTGCAGCAAGCCTTGCTCAGAAAGGGGGCTTGGGGGGGGGCGTCCTCTGGAGAAAATTAACAGGAATCACTCTTCTGCCTCCCCCACCCCCACCCCAGACACTGTCACAGACACACAGTGTCAAAGACTCAGCCCTTTTCCCTTTGACCAGAACACAATAAAGGAACTAGGACCCACCTACTAAATTTCTGCAGCTGACATTTCAAGGCTCAAAGTCTAGCTCACCAGCGCAGTCACACATGTCTGACGTGTCCTCTTTGCAACCAGTCCCAATCCAGCCACCATGCAATTTTGCTAATTCAAACTGCTTTCCCGTTTAGGGAGGTTGATAGCCATCTCCCATCTCCTTTTCCTGCTGACGTCATCCCACATTTTCTACAGGCACAAATAAGGGTACAATTCCTGGGATAGTTTTCAGGCCGCAGAAGGTGGGAGTGGAGGGATCTTGCGCTCTTGGGTCCACTTCACTTCTCTGGCGTTTGGCAAACTGTTCGAGGTTAGGGGAGAGGCAAGGAAATAAATCACCTAGCTAGGGTGAAAGGCCCAAAAGAACTTGGCGATTGCAGCTCAGGCCCAGATCTGTCCTGGGTATTTGCAATGCAAATCTGCCTTTCGTTCGCTGCCACCGAGGTCTTGCACAATAGCCTGTGTATAAACATCCACGCCAACAATGCCTGACTGTGCAATCACGCTGTAATTACAGGCCGGCAGGAAGCTGCTGCTAGGAACTGCACCATTCAACCTCCAGACATCCCATGTCCGAGTCTCCATGGCACGGAGGTGCATTCCTGCACACACCACGCGTCCCTGCCGCGGCCGCGGCTGCTACACTTGCAGACTCCAAGCCAAGGAGCCCAGGCGCCACCCGCCCCGGCCTGCCAGCCCCGAGTTACTTTGCAGGGATGTCATAAACTTCTCAGCTGTTCTTTAAACAAAACAAAACGAAACAACCTTTCGCCACGAGGCTACCAAGGGCGGCGGGAACCACCATCAAAGTTCCCAAGCACATTCCTGCAAGCCTGAGCAGTTTTAGAAAACAGAAAAGAGCGAGATGCCGCAGAGTCCACTGGAAGCGAGTTTCAGAGTTTTATATAGAAAACACTCACATATGTATGTGGGTGTGCTGACAGTTTTTATGGCTAAATTGCAAAGTGTTAGGCCTTAGTGATTATTGTCAAGTTCAGGACGTGGTGAGGGAAGAGTAAGAGCGGGGGAGTCAGATTTGATCAAGGAGGGCTTAGGGGCAATTCTGGTTTTGCTTTTCGGACATGCGTAGGGTTGTTTTCCCAAACTCCCCAATTGCTCTGCTCTTTGTCACTGGAGGGCCAAGCAAAGAAAAGTGGGAGGAAAGTTCCTTTAACTTCCTTCCTGCGGCCTCAGCGAGGGCTGCTAAGAGGAAGAGAACGCTTCCCTGGGAAGCACGGGGCGGGGTCCAGGGGGCGACCACTCCCAGCCTGTCGGAATGGCGGGGTGCCGAGCGGAGGACTAGCTCCAGACGCAGGCCACGCGAAGCCCCTTTCCTGCACCATTCCGATCGCAACGGCGCCTGGAGCTGCTTGGCTGCAGCCTTGGCTGGTTTAAGTCCCGCGACAAAACAGCGACCACAGCGGCGCAGCCCCGGGCCCGGCGGATCCTGGCCACCGAGCTCCCTCCCTGCAGAGCCCTCCGCACGCAAGCCCAGCGCAGCCGGCCCTACCGGCCCGCCACATCCCCGCCCGCTCGGCCGAGCCCTGGCCCGGAACGCTTCCGGGCCCCACGTCGGCGCCCCGGCGGCGGAGGGGGCACTGAGCACGCGGCTCACCTGCGCGCTGGATCCCGGGGCTGCTCCGAGGGGCGCGGGGCGCAAGCGAGCGCGACCCGCAGACTCAAACTTTGTTGCTCTTGGGACGGCGCAGTCGTCACTTCCTCGCAGAGCGGGTGGCGCGGCCAGGGCTGTGACCCAGCAGCTCGCGCGGTGGCGCGCCGGGCCCGGCAGCCGCCCGCGCCCCCAGCTCTGCGCGCCCTCGGCTGCTGGGGAAGCGGGCAGCGGTCCGCCGAGTCTGCACCCCTCCGGGGAAGGCTCACTCCAGCCCGGTTATTTCCACGCGGAAGTGCGGTCGAGCCTACTCTTAGGCTGGATCTGGAAGGTGGTGTTGGGGTTCAGGGACCCAGAGCTGGGGTTCCCGGAGAAACAAAGGGTGGGGAAGGAGGAAGAGAAAGTTTCTCAGTTTGGTGTTGAAGCTAGAAGCTCATGTTAGAAAGCACCGTGCAGTGTGTGTGTGTGTGTGTGTGCGCGCGCGTGTGTGCGCGCGTGCGTGTGTGTCTGTGTGTGTGTGAACCAAATAATGCCTAAGCTAGGCCTTAAAACATGGATCTCCTCTCCCCACATCCCCCCAAAAGATCTGCACGCTTATTCATCATTTCCACTGATTATAAGGGCGCAAGACGTTCAGCATTCTTCAGACTTCAAGAAGCTATTTCAGCGCCCAAGTTGGGGCTGCAAAATAGTTTCTGTTCTAATCCTCCCCCGCGATTTCCACCTCTTTCTTTATACTCAACTCACAGATCTCTTTGGGGCCTGTTGCATTCCGAGTTTCGTCAGGGACCAAAAGTGACTCGGAGGGTAGGGCTGGAGTCCTGACAAGAGGAGCTTCACGCACTAGTAATTCTGAAATTGATCATTGCCCAAAATAAATTTACTCACTGTATTAAAAACTACAACAACAAAAAGCCGTCGTTTTGGTTTCTGATAAATAGCAACAAAGTAGTTAAACAGCAGTCTTTCGGGAAGAATTCCTGATCCTGTAAAGTTGGAGAGAAAACGGGTTAGCTTTTACTGTGGTTAAAAAAAAAAAAAGAGCAGACATTTGAAACTGCAGTGGAGAGCTTTCATAACAGAAACATTAGCTTCATTGTAGCTTGTTGTGAAAACAGGGACCTTTTCAAAGGTGGTTCAGGAGCATCAGTTAGGGCTCAACAATTTTCCCTTTTTCCCCAAATACTGCTTCTACTTGCACATTGGACTTCCTCATCCAATGCCTCATCTCTTTACTAAAGCACAGGAAACCATAGAGTTGAGTTGAAGACTTTGAACAGAAAGGTGGATATAAAATTGATAGAAAGTAACATCTGAGAAATGATCCCCAGGTCTATGTTAATACCTAGTGGGAAGTCACAGTCTCACCCAAAGATTAGGAGTATGAAGATTGAAACTCTCCTAGCAACATGAAATCCTCCAAATTGCAACCCTTTATGCAGTAGTTCTGATTTCTACTGAGATATTATTAATGGAGCATTATAAATACAAAATATACCATGTAAGAAAAATAATGTTGCTTTGAGAAAAAAGTGCACTATTAGGCTCTCAATAATTATAATTCTCTGAAATTTTTATGACATCACACATTGTGGGGCAGGGGAAAGATGTGGAAGGATTGTCCATTTCAGTTTTGGAATAGGTAGAAGTAATTCCTTAATGCATTCTGCTTAAGGCAAGTAATGACATAATCAAGAAGAGTAGTGAGAATATGTCACGCGGACTTCTAAAAACAATCACGTGGTACTCCATATTTGTTAGAACAAGAGCAGAATATTGCTTTGTTTCAGTATTGTGATTCTGAATTCTCAGTCACAATTTCATGAATATTCAGCATTTCTGCATGCCCAGGAATAATTAGCAGACAGTGTAAATGTGTGAAGACTTGACACTTGTTTATGCAAAGACACGCATTGCTTTTTCTCTGTATAGGGTAGCATTTGCTGGAGCACCACAAAGTGTAGAAGCTGTGGTAGGTAGCTTCGAAGACAGTCCCCTGCTAATAGTGATCCCCTACCTCCTGGTATTCTTGCCTATGTAATCTCTTCTTGAGTGTGGGCTGGACTAGTTGACTCGGTTCTAACAGACAGTACGTGGCAGAAGTCATGGGATGTCACAGCTGAGATTAGGTTATATTAAAAAAAAAAAACCTGTGGCTTTCATCTTGGGTGCTCTCTTTCTTTCTCTTTCTTGGATCTTTCACTGTGGGGGGAAGCCAGCTGCTGTGTCCTAAGGCAGATCTGTAGACAGGAGGCCTGTCAACAACCACATAAGTTAGCTTGGAAAAGGATACTTCCTCCTTCCCCCATACCAATCGAGCTTTCAGAAGAAACCTTCCAGCACAGCCAAAAGCTGCCCCATGAGAGCCCTTGTAACAGAGGCATCCAGCTCAACTGCCTGGACTCCTGACCCATAGAAGCTGTAAGATAGGAAATATTTGTCTTAAGCTGCTATGTTTTGAAGTAACTTGTTACCCAGCCACAGATAACTAATGCACAAGCCAAAAGAGAATTAAGTCATTGTAGGCCCAGTGAGAACCCCACACAGACTTCCTGGGCCTTCACCTGGAAAGCAGAACATGGAGAAGGAGGCAGGGTCCCGAACCAGACCATTTTTTTAAATGTAACATGTAAATCCTAAGAACAGAAGGCCCAGCCCTTACCTATTTTGCAGAGCAAGGGTCATCCTTGAATTTAAACTAGGTCAGAGGGTGTAGGCTGCTGCTCAGTCCCAGGCAGCCCTGGTATTGGGTGTCACCAACCTGATAGTATGTGCAGATGTCTTCTGTGTCACCAGAATTAACATCTGTCCAGGTGTCTTCTTCCTCCCCTTCCAGGCATCTGCCCTGATCCCGGAGGCCTTCGTACAACTAGTGACCATGGAGTCAGGTCTTGGTCCTAGAAGGGGAGCTTGAAAGATGGGCGTTCCACCCTGGCAGCCAGAATGGATGGGTGATTTCAGTGGAGGTCCAAATGCTAGAAAAAAAGCTTTGTGGTTCTGCAGCTGAAGGGCAAGCCGTGGACGATCTCTGATAAGAATCGCCTCCACACTGCTTCCAGGGCTACAAAGAACAGTCTGTCCACGTGATAGTTATCTTTCTCAGCATCATTTCCTCTCTGACTGGAGCTAATTATTTACTTTGAAAACATACAATAAAGTTTTAGGAAGCAGGAAAGGTGTTATACTCCTTCATCCCTTACCAGGGGAGGCATCTACTTGTGTTTGTCCCTCATGTCCCCCTCCCCTCAGCCAACCCTGCACAAGCCGGCAACTGGAGAGCCCATTTCTGTTTTCCCTCCAGAAACACTAGGCTCTGATTTTTCTCATGTGCAGTGGCCACAGCTGCTGTGTTGCCATGTCGTCATCCGGTTGCTATGACTTGTGAGGTTGTAGATGTGCCAGAACATGAATCTATTAATTTAACAGGAGCTGGGCTCAGCACATATATTCCTTGTTAGGTCATTTGCTTTGCTACCTAAACCACATCCAATGTGCTCAGTAGTGGGAACGTTTCCTAGAGTCTGGCTTTGCAAAAATGCTAAATGCCCTGAATTTGAAGCCTGCACAGTTTTATGTTATTAAATTACTGTAGAGGAAATAAAGACATCCTAGTAAAGGTAGACAAACAGATCAGCTCACGAAAAAAAATCAAGGGTAGGGAAATAGTCAAAGTCTCTGGTCTTCTTTCTCTACACATTGAGGTCCTTTCTGCAGGAGGTATATGTACTAATTTCTGTGAAAATCCCATCTTGAGCCCAGGTTGCTCACTGACAAGGTCTCCAACGGCAGAACTAGGTGCTGCGGACCACAGTAAGAGAAATCACTGTCCTTTTCGGTGGCGCACACAAGCAGGCCTTTTTCATGCACCCCTTCGATTAACACTTATTGAATGTCTACGGATTGGGTGTGCTAGGGATGCAAAGATTGAAAGAATGAAGTCTCTCCCTGTGGGAGAGAAAGACACATCAATTACAACGCAAGACGAGAAGTATTATAATCAAGTTTTGGGTAGGGCACTAGGAGATTCCAGAGAAGGAAGCAAGCAGGTCTGTCTTGAGAGGGGGGTTATGGGTCACCATCAGTATTTTTCTTTAAAAAAAATTCAGAATTATCAAATGCATTGCATAAAGTAATATTAAGCATTGATTTGTGTAGCTTTTGTTTCCATTGTGTACAATATATACGTGTGTTCATATGGGGTCAGAGGGTAAAACATATTTCCTACATTCAGGCAAAGAAGTGTGAAAGTTCTGGGTTTAGACAGTGATAAATAATGACTATACACTGAGGGCCTGCGATGGGTCAGGCCTTAAAGTGTTATCCCATTGATTCGTTGAAGAAACAAGCCATGATTTAAGAGATTGTCCAAATCCTTCCAAATTCTCCTTCCTTAGTAAATCAAGGCCAAGCCTGAAGGACCAGCTCCTTGAGTCCTCTCTGAAAAGAGCAGAGGCCCCTTCCACCCAGGACAGCTAGGCCAGTTCTAAGGCAGTAGAAGAGTAGCCACCCCCTTCCTGGCCTGGAGGATGGTGGGAGGGGAAGGTGGAGAGAGAAGAGAGTCAGGAGTGCATCATGCTTTTTCCTCCTTCCCAGGTCTCAGAATGGAGCAGGAAAGGTGCGTTACCTAGTCAGTGTTCCTGCAAGCACGGGGGGCTCTCACCCAGCTCCGTGCTGGGATTCTGGGACGAAGCTGCCTCCAAAGTGATTTTATACCAACAGAGGGCAGCCAGGTCAAAGTGAAGCTGTTGGTCAAGCCGTTGGGCAGAGAGAGGCTCTGAGGCTTAGCTCTCCTGGGTCCCTGCAGTTTCCACAATGCGTGGCTGCTACTATGAGAGCCAGCAGCCTGCTGTGGGACTGGCCCAGTGGAACAAGGTGACCCTGCAACAAGCTCAGGAAAGGCAGGGGTCTGCACCAGTGAGAACACAGGGGAAATGAGCATCCAGCTGCAAAGGGGAGAAGCCAGTGTTGGGAAGCTGGGGTGGGAGGAGTGGGGGGGAACTTGCTGAAGAATCCACAAGTTCATGCACCATAACCGCGGGGCCCGCATAACGGGTACCAGCAGAAACCAAGAGGACAGTTAGGTGGTGGTTAGGAACAAAGATTCTGGGCTGCCCACACTCTGCCTGGCTTCAATTCCCATCTCTGCCACATACTACTTGTGTGACCTTGGACAAGTTACTTAGCCTTTTAGTGCCCTGGTTTCCTTGTCTGTAAAATGAGGATGATGATAACAATAGGCTGTTCTAAGAATTAAATTAGTCTGTGAAGCTCTTATATATGAAGTGTTCTTTAAGCTCTTATATATAAAGTGTTCTTATATATAGGTGTTATTTAAGTTGAATAAATAAATTATTCACCAACCAAAAGGATTCTATAAGGATATCACATGATCCCAAGATCTCCAAATTGGACTTTCAGTAAAAATCCCCTCAATCATCAGCTCATGAAGAAAGCTGGATCAGCTATCGACTGTACATTTAAGATATGGTGTAAATTGAAAGATTTGACCCCTCTGCATAGTCCAACTGGGAAGACCAACATTGAGCAGGGGTTTTTTGTTTGTTTGTTTTTGTTTGTTTGTTTTTGATTAATGGCGGTACTGGGGACTGATTGAACCCAGGACCTCATGCATGCTAAGCATGTGCTCTACCACCGAGCTATATCCACCCCTTGAGCAATTTTTTAAGTAAGACATTACTTACCTCCAGTTGTCCAAATGTAATTCAGGAGGGGACTGTGGTAGGCAGAATAACAGTCCTTCCCACAATATCCATGTCCAAATCCCCAGAACCTACAAATATATTAGGTTACATGACAAAGGGGAATTAAGGTTGCTAATTAGCTAATCTTAAAATAAGGAGATTATTCTGGATTGTCAGGGTGGGCCAATGTAATCACAAGGATCCTTAAAAGAGTCCGAGGGAGATGTGACTATGGAGGAATGGTCAGGGAGATACAAGGTTGCTGGTTTTGAAGATGGAGAAAAAGGGGTCATGAGCCAAGAAATTCAGCTGGCTTTGGAAACTGGAAAAGGCAAGGAAACAGATTCTATCATAGAGAGTCGAGAAAGGAATGCAGCCGTACCAACACTTCGATTTTAGCCTGTTAGATAAGAATCTGCATTGTTTTAAGCTACCAGTTTTGTGGTAATGTTACAGTAGCCATGGAAAACTAAGGCGGGAACATTTTCTAAATGTGTTAGTTTCTGGAAAGTATTCGTATCATGTATTAGATACATGTATTACAATGTGCATTAGAAGCCCCAGTTTTCAGATTATAGTTTGAGCAGGAAGTCTGGCTGGGTGGGCAAGGCAGTCCCAGGATGCCAGCTCACCAGGAGGTTCCCAGAGCAACAGGCCAAGAAGTTACTCTGAGACAGTAGTCTTAAAGTACAGTCTGTATACAGTCCTCTGGCTGAGGGATGAACTCCAATATGCAAATGGTTTCTTGGAGCTTCTTCTCGGACTTGATAACTGTTGGTACTAGCAGGCCACAGTGTGGAGGCTGAGTATAGAAATGGTTAACAAAAATAAACCAGAGTCAGCCGTCAAAAGCTGCTGTGGAAATTCCGTGCCTTTGATGACCACAGTTCCCCGGCAAGGTTGTATAACCACCCAGAGTTTGTAAATGAGTCTTTCTTTTCACAATGAAGAGAAAAACACAAACTTAAGAGTCAAGGCAATGTGCACAGCATTCCTGGCATCCAGCTCAGCAGCAATGCTGGGGTTCAATCACCCTGCACAGGTTGATTTTTTCCTGTCTGAGACAGGCAAATATTTATTGGTGTGCATAGCTCAAAAGTTAAGCTCGCTGCACAGTGGGAAGGAAGTCTTTTCACAATCCTCTGCCAGTAACATAATATTGGTCCTGGGACATCAGTCTTAGCATTAATGTGGGAGGTGTCATTTGAGTTCTCAGGCCAAGAAGTTGCTAGACATTCATGAGGTTACTTTAGGTCTCATGATCTCTTAAAGGAAGAAGGAAGTCCTCCTATTATGGGAGTGGTCATATCTGGGGATTACAACAAGGGACCATATACTGTGGCAGTATACAGAGTCCATAAGGAGCTACAGCTCTTTGGAGATCTTTGTGAACGTGGGATTCTTCACAGTAGCTCCAAGGAACTGTGTATAAAAGCTGTAGTTTGTGGATTTCTTGGAGAGGGCACAAGGCCCTGTGGACTCCCTAATGTATCCCCTTCTACTTCCTAATTACAAAGAGTTCCCCAGAAGGCAATGAGATGGAAGGACCACCCTGGATGGCTAGCTCTAAATTACATTTATGTTACATTTATATTTAGAGCAGCCCAGCATGTCAGCTGGACCATCTCTGGCCCTTCTATCACTCATTTAGAATCACTCTCTAAAGCTATCTCATTTGAACAGCCTTTGCCCTGTAGTGTTGGGCTTTGCCTGGTTTCCTGACATGAATTTTTCCCTTTGCCCCTAGTGGGAAGGTGTGGTCACTGACTCACCTGCCAGACTCTCCTTGTCTGACTCCAGTCGATTGGTTAACTCCCATCTGATGTGGCTGCAAAGAGCTGGAGGACCTGTGGAATGCCACAGAACCCCTGTGTGGTCCAAATCCCAGGTCCTGGTGTGGTTCTGGCAATATCTATGAATTTCTGTCCTGAGCTGCACTCACCTTCCTTTAGCCTAGGAATTCATCCTCCCCCAGGAGGAGAAACAAAACTAACAGCCTTGAGGGCTAATAGCCAGAGGCCTGGATTCTGGGTGTTGGTTACAGATTCATAACAGCTACCCTAGAGAAGGAGCCCATATAACAAATAAAGCTTGGCTTTGTGGCCCAGCTAGTCCTGGTTTCAAATGAGAGCCTACACCAAGTCAGGGTCTTGTTGACTGTATTGTGGTGACTGGCCAACCTTACCACACTTATAGGTATGAACGGACATGATGCAAGAGGTGGGTGTACATCCACACCTGAGTGCAGTGTGGCCACAGGGGTTCTCCCAGCACAAGCTATCTCCAGGAAGCAGATAACCTATGGAAGGCTACATTCTTCTCCCTTCTGTGGAGTTAAATGGAGCTTCTAGAGATTTCTAACAGCTACACAAAGGAATGATTTGAATTGTCTAAATCCTGTCAAGGCAGTGAATTGAGGGCTTCATGCATCAAAAAGTGAGACACATGCCAAAAAACCACAAACAAACCTCCAAATGCTCTTTCTGCAACTGAAACCAGCAATAATGCATAGAGCAAGGACAGGATTAGCTGCCCTGCACTTCCCCATCTCCCCCATCCCTTGCCTTCTGGTATAGCTAGAGGACTGTGAGCTCACGCCCGCTACATTTCTGCATGCCTTGTGAGCAGAGCCATTGACTGCCCTTTGTTCCAAACTATCTTTTTAAGATAGTGTCTTTCTCAGAGCAAAGTACAGGCATGCTTACTGTCCATTATTTGAAATCTGGTTCCCTAAGCTTAGGATTCCTCTCTTCCACGGGCCTCACTGTGAGCGGGTGTCACCTGGCTCTCTTTGTGTTGCCTTTGGGAACTGGGGCTCAGGAGCCACTGTAAGAAAATGCCAATACTCTTGCTACTGTTGCTGTGAATAAAGGAATTCTTTGTTTCTGACCCAGAAGTCTTGTATGTTCTGCCAGCATCCACGAAACCGTGGCAAGCTAACTTGTTAGCTTGCAAAGTGGATAAAAAAATCTGAGCACCTTCACAGTTCTTGACAACCCCTTATTTCTTTCTCATAAAACATACCTCCTTGACCCACCAACTATACCCTTCATGTCTGTGATCCTTAAAGCCAACTTGGTGGTTTGGGGCCAAAGAGAAACTACTTTTACCCAGGTGGGGACAAACCAAAGGATCAAATTGAAGAGCAAGGCTAAAGCTAGGGCTCGAATGAGATATAGGAGACTTGGTTTAAGCCCAAGAGCAGAGGAGGATCTTCATACTTCTGGGCTTTTTATGGCTATATTGTTGGTTGTATGTTCTAGTCAACTGACTGACAGGCAATTCTCAACCTACTTAGGTAAATAAACACATTGGTTTACTCATATGTAAAATGAAATGAGTTGGATTAGATTATTCCTGAGGTTCTTTCCATCTATAAAATTTGTGCTTTATAAACTTGTAACAGAGCTGCTGAGCACAGACACTAGGCATGTGACCTAAATTAAAAGAATAATTGCAAAGAAGACTATGGTATAGTAGAGAGAACATAGCATTAGAAATTAAGAAGCTTGAATTCCAAAATGAAGAGGTGATATATTCTAAAAAATACTATTAACTAAATGTGTAGTAGGTCTTTTAATATTCAAATATTAAAATTACTTGATTTTCTCTTTTTTGAAACAGAAGAGGGATATTCATAAGATCTAGATAAAACATGGGTTAAATTGTCTTAGGTTTGGGTTTCAATGAAAACATTTCTTTCTACTAATAAAGTTATTCACTACTGCGAAAAAAGAAAAAATGAAGCCTGAATTCCAGGCCCAGGCTGCCACTACCTAGCTGTGTGATGCTGGACAAGTCACTCAGCTTTAGCTAAGTGGCAAAATGATTTTAGGTGGCTCAAGGATGTGGCATTAAATCCCACAGTGAAAAAGTAAGTTTCAACTTTCTTTTTATTTTTCTGATTATGTCTCAGTTTAGTGCTAGTGTGTCTTCAGTGGCTCTTTAATACTTGCTAATCTCTCTTTTTGACAAAGCGAGAGAAGCTCAGACACTTCACAGACAGCACTGTTTCCTGGCCCACGAAATGGGAAGAGTGATAGCTCCCTCGGTTTGTTAAGAAGGAGATAACATAACACCTGAAACCCTCAGCCCAGGGCTCAGCTAGGAGATGACTTGTGATAAGGGAAAAAGGCTGACGACTTGACTCAGCACCCACCCTGGTGCCAGCCCTGGACTTTCACATGTCAGCTCCCACATCCTCACAGTAACCCGTGCAGTGGGTGTTGTTATTCTCGCTCAGTAACCCCATGCGGTAGGTACTGTTCCCCTCATGTTACAGACGAGTGAGCTGAGGCTCAGAGAGGGTGAGTAACTTGCCTGGAGTCTTAGAACCTGTAAGTGGATCCAGATGAGGTTCAAACCCCAATTTCTCTGACGTCAAAGATCTGCTTTTTCCCAAATCATCACATTGCTGCCTCCCACTAACTCTGAAGCCAGACCTGATTAAATAGGAACCACCTGGCTAGAGATGGGGAGACGGGGACACAGAAGGAACTGTGAATCCCTGTCTTGCTTATGAGCATCCTCGGTCTCATTGCCAATCTGGGACAGCCTCGGGGACCCTGGTTCCTGGTCCTGGTTTCCCACTGTCTCTCCTGTTCCCACTTGTCCAATGGAAAATTCTCTTTCTTCATCCAATCCTCCAGGTGCTGGAGACCTTTCATTGGCTGCTTATTCAGGTTGCTGGATCCCCACCTTCTGTTGGATTTTTCTTCTACCATCCTCTTCCCTGTTTGGACTTTGGCCAGTTGCCTGACATTGGACCAGTGCTAACCCTTGACCCTGTGGGACTCAGCTAGGTGTCTTGGTCTCCACCAATCTTCTGGCTCGATGGTGACTTCCCCTACAGCAAAGTAATTTCTCTCACACAGTTTGTCCTCTCAGAGCCTCTACCTTCCTTTGCTTTAGTTTGTCATGACTCAGTGTGTGGGCAGCACCTAGGCTGTTTCTAGGGTTACTGCCAATCCACACTTCAGGCCACCATCATCTCCCAACTGGACAACTCTAATGGGCACCAGTCTTGCTTGACTCCATTCCTTCTCCAGAGTACAGTTAAAACTGGGCTTTCTAGTGGGGAGTATAGAGCTCGGGGGTTGAGTGCATGCAGAGGTAGAGTGCTGGGTTCAATTCCCAGTGCCTCTGTTTAAAAATAAACCTAATTGCCTCCCCCCATCAAAACAAACAAACAAACAAGCAAACAAAGCCCCCCTGAGCTTTCTGAAGTGCCACCGATTGTGAAACTCTCCCACTTATTCTTCAGCATTTCCCACCATCCTTTGGATAAAATCATGATCCTTCAGCCTGGCTTTTAAAAATCTTTGTGAACTGGTGCCTACTGAACCCTTTAGCCTATTCTCTCCCTATGACAAGCCAGTGGTGTTGACACTAGTTACAGTCTCTGAATGCTTCTGGATGTCCTTGGCACACAGTCGGTGCACCTGTATTGCTCCAATAGTATCCTGGGTCATCTACTATCACAGTGAGGCAGAACAATTTCAGCGGAGGAGCTGGATTAAAATTCTAGGTATTCCACTTGCCCCAGCTGTGTGACCTTGGGCAAGTCACTCAACCTCTCTGTGCTTCCATTTCCTCATCTGTAAGATGGAGATAATAAAAGTACCTACTAGTAGGGTTTGTGTGAAGATTAAAAGTGATAAAGCATGGTCAATGGCATAGTGCAGTGTCTAGCACATAGTGAGCATTTAATAAATACTGGCTATTGTTTTTTCAGCACACACCGAAACACACCGTAAACTACTGTAAAGACCAGTCCCCTGTTTTGTCTTCCTCACTCTAAGCATCTTGAGGGCAGCGAGGGTGGCTCATTCACCACTGAATCTCTGGGTGCCTAGCACAGAACCTGACACATATGGTACTCAATACATGTTTACTCAGTGGGTGAATGAATGAATGTCTTTCTCCCTAGTTTAGCTAAGTTGACTTTGCCTGATCCTGAAGTTCTCTTTGGATTCCCAAGAACAGTTTTCCCTGCTCTGGCCTGGGCAGGTCACAGCCCAAATCTTGTCTATGGCAGTGAGATTTCAGCTCTAAACAACTGGTGTCAATACAGGTAAGAAAGAGCCCTGGTGGTGTCAAAGAAAAATCTCTCCCAGTTTGTCGTCTCAATACCTCTACTTGCCTTGGTTCTACTTTGTCATGACTAGGTGTGGGCAGCACCCAACCAGAGCAGGGCATTCGTCCCTTCAACGAGGGTTTTCTGGGCCATACCCTGTTGGGTACTGAGGGGAGAGTGTGAGCCCTGCTTCCAGGGAGCTTCCTGAGGGGTGGCCAGGGTCAGATCTGGCTGGCCAGGCAGGGAGATAGGCAGCTCCCTCGCAGGGCGCACTCAGCAGATGTCAGGATCTGAACTAGCCACATGCCTGAGAGCCAAAGCATGAATGAGGGACCAGAGAATCTGGTTTCCAGCATCTGGAGCAAATCAAAGGTTAGGGCAGAATGTCAGTCACACTGAGAAGAGGCAGATTTGAGGCTAGCAAAGATCAGAGTTTAGCAGGTGAAGCCCAGCACCAGCGTGGGGGCTATTGCCTGCTTGTTCTTTTTTATTTTTATTTTTTTCATTTTTTTTTCTTCTCTCCAGGGAGAAGACTGAAGGCAAAGAGAAAGGTGCTCAGGATTTCCTGCCCCTAAAAGTAAGGGTGAATAAGAGAGCAGCAGTGGCCACAGGCCAGTATTCAAAAGCAGTTTTGGGTTTCCTGTCAAGACCTGCCTCAGGAAGGCAGTGGCTGTGGGCTTGGACAGTGGGGCCTGCTCCTGGGCCAGCTGCTGGCAATGTGGGAACACCGAGGACCGGGACACGAGGCCTGGAGCACAGGGCCTGGAGCCTGCCTCTAAACCAGCTGTGCAGCCTTGCTAAGTCCCTTCACATCTTGGACCTCCATTCCTCCATTTAGAAAAGGAGGGTTAGGACATTGCTAAGGGTTTCCAACCTTCCAATCTAAAGACTTATTTTTCAAAGCAAAAAATTTCAAAGACTTTACAGGATGGCAGTGGTCTTTTTGGTATCTGTTGATCAAAAGAAAATGCAACATGATTTAAAAAAAAAGCTTTTATATCTTTTAAAGGAATTTGCATTTTATCAATCACAGGAGCATCTGCTGTCATTTACAAAAATTAGGGGTGCGACAACCTTAGTGGCCCAGAGTCACATCCTTCATGAAAAACTTTTACTCAGATCCAACCAGCAGAGCTTTTGTCTTCCTTAGAACTCAGAGAAGTTAGTTACCTATACCTCTGACTTGAAAAATATGAGGGACACCACATTCCTGGGCAAGTGTTTTTCAAACTTTTACTTATCATAAAGTCCATCATGATGCTAATATGATGGAACAAAATTTGAAAGCAGGG
This sequence comes from Camelus dromedarius, assembly GCF_036321535.1. Taxonomy (NCBI): domain Eukaryota; kingdom Metazoa; phylum Chordata; class Mammalia; order Artiodactyla; family Camelidae; genus Camelus; species Camelus dromedarius. Next base: position 69,149,418 of record NC_087440.1, read on the forward strand.
ATGATGGGTGACATCTGTCACTTTTTGGCTGCTGGGCTTCAGAATCCCTTCCCAGGTGTATGGAAGACTCCAACTTAAGAGTGTTAGTGGCAGTTAGAGCCCACTGCTCATCTCTCAGTGCAGAGGCTGAAACCAGCAGACACTTCCCAGCCTCCTTTCTCGGCAGGGTTTAAACACGTGACCTGAGCTCGGCCAATCCGAGGCAGTGCTCTGGATTCTGAGTCAGAGACCACAGAGGGAGCCTCTGAGATCACCTTTTACAGTGGGGTGGCTGCAGCTATAGCGGCCATGTCCAGATTCCAGGGTATCAGCAGCAGCAGTGTCGCATTCAGGCTCTGACAGCGGTTGTGGCACAAGCTTCCCAGGGTTCTGAGGTCCAGGCAGGACTCTCTGGAGAGCCTCTGTGCCACCACTGTGGGCACGCTCCTGACTGCCACCCACATCCTTGTTCTTGTTCAGGCCCTGAGCCGGGCTCTCCTGCCTTCCCAGGGACCGTGGGCTACTCGACATCCTTCCCATGAATTCCTCTTCCGCTTAACTTGTCCAAAGCCAGTTCCTGTTGCATTTTTAAGTCAGGGCCCAAGCCGATTCGTGGTCTTTTGTCAGTCTCAGCATCCAACTTCTTTTTGTATTTTGCTTTGGTCACATAGTTCTGAGAAAATTCTGATCATACAGACGGATGATAACTTAGTCTGTTCGGGCAGCTATGACAAATTACCATAGACTGGGTGGCTTATAAACAACAGGAACTTATGTCTCTCAGTTCTGGAGACTGGAAGTCTAAGATCAGAGTGCCAGCATGTTGGGTGTGGGGCCTTTTCCAAGTTACAGACTGGCAGAAGGAGCTAGAGAGATCTGTGGGGCCTCTTTTATGAGGGCACTGATCTCAATCATTAGGGATTTACCCTATTACCTAAAGTCACTCCCAAAGGTCTCATCTTCTAGTACCATCCCCTTGGGGATTAGGATTTCAACATGTGATTTGGGGGTGGGGCATACATTCAAACCATTACATAACACCCACTGTATGCCAGACCCTATTCTAATCATTTTAACAAATATTAACTCACTTAACAAACTTTTGAGGTAGGTCTGTCATTAACATTCCCCTTTTATAGATGAGAAAACTGAGGTACCAAGAAGTGGAATAATTTGCCCAAGGTCAAGGATTTAAATCAAGGCCGTCCTGCAATGAAGTTTGTGCTCTTAACTCCTGCTAACAGTATTTTTTTCACAATTTGTCTTTTGAGATTAGAATAGTCTTCCATTAAACCACTTTAGAAGCTAGAAAGAGAAGTGGAAATTTTTACTTCAAAGTTGAATGAGTAACAATCAAAATATCCAGTAACTGCTCTTCGTCCTCATCATAAACATAAAAGTCAGGCAATAAACAACTAAAACTTACAACAAGTACTAAACAAACAAGACAATTTGATCACTCTGAATTCACTGTTACAAGCCTGGTGGTTTATGGAGCCTCATGGATCCCAGTGCAGGAAGTACTCAGCTCTTCATTGCTCTGACTTGGCAAGCAGACGTGCCCAGGCTGGTGCAAGGCACACCCACTAGCAGGGCCAGCCTGGGCTCAGAGACACCAGGAGAAGCTCATGCCAAAGTCTGCACAAAACCGAATTTACAAAAAAAAGATACCACATTGATGACAGTATGTCACAGGGGCACAGGAGTCAACCGAGGCAGCTCCCAATGGCCAAAGCTGGAACAATCTGAGGAATAAAATAAAGCAATCTGATAATAATTCAAAGTATAAAGTAAATATCCATGAGTCCCTCCTGACATAAAGTCTTTGAAAGAGAAGACTTTGCAGTGGAGAAATCTGACAAACACGACTGCAGGCAGGTGATGAGATCAACACCACCAGTCATAAATCATGTTGCCAGCATGTACCTACCTTTGACGGGTGATGAAAATGGCACTTGACCTCTGTGATCATCCTCCCCAAAATCCATATCCCCAGTCTACCCGTGAGAAAAATATCAGACAAATCCCAATGGAGGGATTGCAAGCAGGATGAAATACTCAACCAGTACTCACAAGGTCATCCAAAACAAGGAAAGTCTGAGGAACTGTTACAGCCAAGAGGAGCCTAAGACAACACCTTAATGTAATGTGGCTTCTCAGATGGGATCCTGAAACCGAAAACAGCCATTAGGTAAAACCTAAGGAAATCTGAATAAACTATGGACTTTAGCTTAAAATAATGTCTCCATATTGATTCCATCAATTGTGACAAATGTACCACACCCATGTAAAATGTTATTAATAGGGGAAAGTGAGAGCTGGGGACGGGGTAGGTAACAGGAGAATTCTGTACTATCCGCTCAATTTCTTTGTAAATCTAAAACTTTTATTTTAAAAAGTTTGTTACTTAAAAAGAATCATAAAATTGACTGCCCTCCCCTCAAAAAAGTTAGTTTATCTGATGATGCAACTTAAACCACTGAGGTCTCAGTGTGCTAACTGTGTCTTTTGAATGCATTCACATTGCTATAGGCTAACCACTTTTTAGAAGCAGGTTTTGAAATATTTTAATAATTTTCTTAAATGAAATTCTAATCTTCACATTGCATCCCTGAATCTCCTCACAGTAGCTAAGCACAGTCTGAGCTGTTCTGGTGGAGAGGAAATCACAGGTCATGTCATTTGTTTCTGTCCCTGAAACTCTCTGGATCTCTGAGATGGAGGAAAAAACTCCGTATCTCAAGGCAAAGCATTTCAAAACAACACCATAACTTCCCTTCCCCCCACCTCCACCCAAGACACCCTGTGAGCAACTGTTTGAAGCCAAGGCTGCAGTTGTCTTTGTCCCACATTTGCCTGTCAAGCCCGGGGCTCCTCGGCAGCGGGAAGGGCAGAAGGCTGGTATGAAGCAGGGCAACAGATGGCCGGGACGTGTCCTCTTGACGCTCAGCTGCCTGGCCAGCCTGCCAAGCTGTGTACATTTCAGACGTTTGAGGTTCAACCAAAAGAGACGAGTAATGATTTTAAATCACTTGCTGAAACATGTGGCTAATCCTTGGGTAGCCAGAGAAGAGCACTTTAAAAACTCACTTAAATCCAGTGGGGGGAACAAGGAAACTCTGTGTGCTTTCCTGGCCTTGAACCCAGATCAGGCCATCCGGGGGGCAGTTGGGCATCTGTCCATGTTGCCAATATGCATCTTGCTTTCTATGCTTTTGGAGAGTGTGAAGTTTCGATATGTGTGTTTATCTGGGGTGAGAGTGAGGAGGCTGTGAGCAGGTAGGTTTGGATCTTGAGAGATTAGGCACCCTGGCATTTGCCTTCTGGTCTGAAATTTCTATATTGCAAAATCTACTGAGTCTCTGTTCTCATCAAACTTGACCCCTCAGGAGCATGTGACACAGCTGACCACTTCCTCCTCCGTGAAGCACTCGTCTTTCTTGGTTTCAATGATGCTACTCTGTTCTGGTTTTCCTTCTGCTTCTCTAGCCTCCTTTTCTGTGTCCCTGGCAGGTTCCTTCTCCTTCACCTGGTTGCTCCATGTTGAGGAATCTCAGGGATTGGTCCTAAAACAGTTTCTAGTCTCTGTCTAAATCTCTCAAGATGATCTCATTCAGTCCCAGAGCGCTAAATACCACCTGAATACTGATGACTTTGTTTTTACACCTCCATCCCTGAGCCCAGACTCAACTGTCTGTTTTATGTCTCTACTTGGTTATCTAACAGACACCTCAAATCACATATTTCCAAGATGGAGTCCTCGATTCCCACCATCCTTGAATTCTCCCCCTCTTCTCTCCTCTCTCACCCTTTTAGCATCTTTATCCTCTTTTTGCTCAGGCCAAAATTCTAGAAATCACCTTTCATTCTTTTCCCTCCTCCACCACATCCAATCCATCACCGTATTCAGTCAGTTCTGCCTCCAATACATCTTGTCTTTACTCCCCATCTTTTCTCTCCATCTCCACGGACACCTTCCAAGTCTAAGCCACCATAATTTTTCACCTGGGCAACTGAAATAGGCTCTTGCCTGGCTTCCCTGCTTCACAATGGTGCATCCCAAATTCACTCTCTACCAGCAGTGAAAATTAACATGTAATTTGGTGATGTTCAGTCATTTTTTCATTCAGGGAATGTCTGTTGAGTGCCTACTATGTACCAGCAGTGAAAAAATAGACAAAAGTCCCTGCCCTCAAGGAGCTTACAATCTAGTGGTGAGAGGTGGACAATAAACATGATAAAGTAAATGATATGATATGTTAGAAGATGGTATGAAACAAAATAAATCAGAGCAAAGGAATGCCAGGGAGCGTATGTTTATGTGTTTGTTACAGGAAGTTGTTATAATTTAAAATAGGGGAGTCAGAAATATGTGATCTCTAAATATCATTTCCCACTACAGGGGTTTCTAAGAGAAATGTCTGATTCCAAATCTAGACTGAAAATGTGTAAGATAAGTCTGGAACTTGTTACACCAGCAAGGAAAGGACCACAGGGATGGCATCACAAGGACCCAGAAGTCAAGTTCAAGAGCCCAAACATGGGACAGCCTGAGTGTCTAAAAGAATAATGACAGCAACAGGTCCAAAGCCATATGTGTCAAAATCCCTGAGTTCATGATGATACTTTTAGAGGAAAGAACACAACTCATTGGCCACCTTTGGAGGATAGGAGGAGACCAATTATTCTGAAAACTGGTAAATAAAAGAAAAGAAGTAAGCAGATATCCTGCCTTTCCTATATGAAAATGACCAGGTGAACCAAATAGTTGATGAGTTTCTCTTTGTAGACAGAGTCTAGCTAAGAAATGAAGAAAAAGAAAAAATACAATTAGAACATCACAATTTTACAACCTCCAGGGAAATAATCAATCTAGGCTGTGATCATCAATGGCCAAAAACATTGCAAAAGAAGAGAGTGAGCAAGATTTTATGTGCCTCCTGTTGGATGGACACAGTACCTCTTAGGAAGTAGTAAAAGATGACTTTCAGATAATTGACAAATAATGTGAAGCATACGTATGCCTCAAATATTCCATGAGATATACTTATTCATTATGAATCTGAAATTCAGATTTAACTGGGCATCCTGAATCTTTATTTACCAAGCCTGGCAACCCTAGAAGTCTGGTCCAAAAAGTCAGACCTGAATATGATTAAGCCTCAAAATTTAACTACCAGGACATACGATGAGACAATGAAATATGTTCAATGACACCACCACAGCCATGTCATCAGCAATATAAGGACTGTGAGGACAGACCATCCAATTTTTTTCAACAGATAGGTTTTTTTCAATAAATACGTTTTCAACAAATAGAGGAGAAAAGAAGGGGGGAGGGGGGAGGCAGAAGAGAAGTTTGTTTGGACTCTGATTCAAAAGATCAAAGGTAGGTACAGCCTCTATGAAAAATAGTCTGTCTTAGGAGGTCCACGTGAGAGCAAGCTTCATCTCTGGTCTCATGCCTCCTGCCTGACACTCTACAGTCCAGCAGCACAAGACACATGGCCTCAAGGCTTCCTGGAAGCAATCTTGAGAGATACTTGAGATCAAATCTTGTTTTACTAAGCCAGGCTGCAAATGGAGGGGTCACGTGAAGAGAAGAGAAAAAGCCAAGATTCTGCTTTGGAGGTGGAATGAGGTGACAGCCAAGAGGCAGCACTGAAAGGTGAGAGATGCTTTGGGAAAGGAGCAGAGGTGCTTTAAAAAGGGAGTGATGAGGAAGTTTTATTGGTCATGAGTGGTATATGCCCCTCTTTTTTCTGCTCGTGGAAAGCCTTCGGAACTGGGTGATTTGGATGCTGGGATAGATCTTCAGGTATAGCAAGGTGGCTCAAAATCCTGGTTACATTCATGCCATAGCACACCAGATTCTGTTTATATCTCTCCCCACCATGAGCCCCTCAAGGGTAGAGACTGTGTTTCCAGCTTTAGCTTTCCCACTGCCTGTCAAAGTGCCTGTCACTTCATATATATCTGGTGAATGAATGAATGAATGAATGAATCCCCCTTCACCCTTTGCAGAGATGGTGGTCTTCTTCTGATATAACAAAATGTGGTTATTAGATATATACCTCTTCATGAAACACTGAATTTAATCTTGGCCATTTCTATATACCATAAAGGAATATTTTAAACTTAAAGACCAGGGTCAGCTTACTGAGGCAGAAGCTGGCGACATTCTCCCAGGCATCTTGAGATATTTTCCTCAGTGATGAAAAGCCCAGCTCGCTTCCTGTTTTCACCTGCAGCTTCACCTCTGAGCGTCCGCCGTGTATGCTTCTTGTGACATGTTACGGCAGCTGTGATGAGGCTCACGTCACAATTAGGTGACGACCTTGGGAGGAGATCCCTGGACAAGTTGAGAAAAATAATGAGAGCAATCAAGAGTCTCACTCAGAGAAGCACCGGCTGGCTGCTTTGAAAGTTCTGAGCCCTGCACTCATCACCATCTGTTTACTCAAGAGTAATATCAAGAGAAAGAAAGAAGAGAGGAGAAAGAAGAGACAGGAGATCCTCCTCCTTCATCTGCTCCTCTATCTACAACAAAGAAAAAACAAAGAAAAAAGATGAGGGAAAGGCTATTGAGTGAGAACAGTAAGCTTGCATTTACAGTGTCTCCGTACATGACCATGATGTAAGGAGACATTTTAAAAATATCTGAATAACATTGTTCTTCCATATCATCATCTTAGGAGTTATGAAAGTATCCCATTGGTATTGCTAGTAAAATATTTGGGGGTTTTTTCTGAGGTTTTTAGGGGAAAAACAAAGACCTAAAGTTTTTTTCAGTTTACTCATACACCTCATTCCCCAGACATGGCTGTGAGGAGTCTGGTTTGCCCCCCAAACTTGTCTCCTCCTTCAAAGATGGAGGTTTGTCACCATGGGGGATGTGCTGTGAGTTAGGTAGGCGTTACTCAGTGAGGAAGCGTGGAAGGGTTCAGAGACAGCGTCAACAGCAGTGGCGTGGTGTGAGACGGCGCCTGGACTGGGGCAAAGCCCTACCTGCCCATCACTGACACACAGGAGGTGGGCAGTCGGGGTCTGAACAAATGAGTGAATGAGAAAGACTATCAATGCACAAGGAAGTGTAAGTTGCACAGTGTGTGTGAGAGACTGAAAAAAAGGGGCTCAATTTTTTCATTCATTCAGTGTCACATAGAACCTGAAAATGGCATTTTCAGGTGCTTCTGCAAGAAGCTGAGTCCATGTTATGGGAATAAGAGGAATTAGAGCCAGCAGCAGACTCCACCTGGATACTCCAGCACTTCCAAGAAGAGCACTGGAGTTCCGGGGACTTGAAAAAAAATTTTTTTAGGGAAACAAATGCCAAAACTCTGCCTTTCAAATGAAGGCTACAAACTGTTTTTTGTGCACACCGATAAAACCTCGGCCTTGGGAGACTATTAGTTTCCTAAGCTGCTGTAAACAAGTACCACAAATTTGATGACTTGACAGAAATTTATTGCCTTACAGTTCTGGAGTCTAGAAGTCCAAAATCAAGGTCTCAGCAGAGCCGTGCTCCCTCTGAAACCTGCAGGAGAACCCCTCCGTGTCTCTTCCTAGCTTCTGGTGGTTTGCTGGCCGTCCCTGGCACTCCTTGGCTTGCAGCTGCGTGTTCCCAATCTCTGCCTTCATCTTCACACCAGCTCTTCCCAGTGCATCTGTCTTTACATGACCATCCTCTTATAAGGACACCGGTCACATTGGATTAGGGGTCCTTCCTATTTCACTATGACCCCATCTTAACTAATCACATCTGCAATGACCTATTTCTAAATAAGGTCAGATTCTAAAGTGCTAGAGTTAAGATTTCAACATATCTTTTTGAGGGGAACACAACCCAATTAGTAACAGACGCCATTTTTGGAACATGTTACAATTAAAACGGGATTCAGGGACCTAAATGACCCAGAGAAATAAACTGTTAGCTGCTTGGCCCCTACCTTCTGAAAGTCCAGATGAATCATCAGGCTCCAGTTCACCGAATTTCCCAGTGGATGAGCCAAGTCTGATTGGCCAAACCTTTCTGGTTTATGGAACTCTAACCCAAGGGTCACGCTAAGTGTGGGTAACTCATTTCTGGGAGACAATATTTATCTGCCCTTTCTTCCTGAGCAGAAACTCTATGATCACAGATGCATCACGAGGGCCAAAAAGTTATTTGCTCGTCAGTCTCTGGCCCTTTGTGGTAGGAAATAGTTTGAGTTCCAGGGCTGGCAACACCACTGATGCCAGATTGATGCTTTTCCACACTTATTTACATCATGACACACAAAGGGCTAAAAGGTGGCACTTATAAAGCAACGGGGAAAAGGGACAGGGCCTATCTAGCCACCTCAGGCCCTGCCTAGCTTTCTGAACACTGAAGAGATCACCATCTCAGGCCACCAAACACCTACCTACTTGTGGACACTGGGGAGGAAGCCTGGGTCTAGACGATTATACCCAGATGTCAACCTAGAGGCAGGACTCTGACTCTACCACCACCATTCCTCCCCTCAGTGGGTCTCCATCTGATAGCTCTAGACTTTTCCCTCAAATCCATGTACACCTGATTCACCTGAACAAAAGGAAAGAACTGAACCTAAATTATATCACCTCCATGAAGAATGGCCACAGTTCTAATTTCTTAGGGGAGGAAATTGTTCACAAGTAGAATAGATCTGAGGTGTCCAGTGCCTAGTCTAGGATCAGAGCTAGAACCTGTGACTACAGTCTTCTCCAGGGTGGAGTCCTTCCTCATGGAAGATGAAGGTTTCAGCACAAGAGAGATGGCTGGTTTGTGAATAGGGGCTAGGCTCTTGCCTGGCCTCTATCTTGGATTAGCAGCTTCCCCAGGCTGCTGTTTCCTGAAGTGGCAGTATTTCCTCAAAGGCATGGATTCCTCTCAAATGCCTCTTCCTCCAGGCAGCCCTCCTTGACCACCCAGCCTGAATCTGGTGACCATTCTCTGTGCTCTGGCACTTACTTTCACCATGGCACCTATTGTACTATAGAGCAATTTATTGTCTGTCTCTCTTTCCAGTCTGTGAGCTCCTGTGAACTACTTTCCTTTTATTGCTGATGACTAGTAACCTGGCAGGCACACAATCTGACTGAATGAAATGAATGTCACAAATTACTTTGGGTACAATGGATGACTGCCTCCTTAAAAACCACAAAATTTCTGCTTGATGCCCTTATTCTTTCCCTCTCTGCTCACACCCGGTTCCAGGCCGCTATAAAATCCGCTGTGCTCTTTAACTTGGGGATTATCCCAGCTCCTCCTCCTCCCTCCCTGCCAATCCCTCTTGCTTGGTTCAGGTTTCCTCAGTTTCCATGGGTTGCCACCTATCAGGATCTTCCCACTGAGAAGGGACGTCTTGAGAAGCCCTGGTGACACTTTTGCCTGTGTGTGTCTCCTCCTGCTTGCTCCTCACTCCTCTGTTGGCAGCTTATATTTGGGCCAGGCCTTGCCACCCACCCCAGGTCAGTACCCAGGGCCTCAGGCTCCTGCTCACCAGAGAGAGGGTAGCTGGCTGTCAGTGACCTCCATTCATTTATTCATGTTCCTCCTAATTTATTTACGTATTTACTGTAACAGCTTTATTGAGATATAATTCACATGCCATAAAACCCACCCTTTCAAAACGTGAAATTCTGTGGTTTTAATATATTCACAGAATTGTGCAATCATCACCACTACCTAATTCCAGAATATTTTCATCACCCCCAAAAAGAAACCCCACACCCACCAGCAGTCCCGTCCCATTCTCCCCTCCCCCAGGCCTCGGCAACCACTAATCTACTTGCTGTCTCTATGGATTTGCCTGTTCTAGACATGTCCTATAAGTGGAATCATACAATACATGGCCTTTTATGTCTGGCTTCTCTCGCTTAGCATGTTTTCAAGGTTCTTCCATGTTGTAACATGTATCAGTAGTTCACTCCTTCTTAGAGACGAATAATATTCCATTGTATGGGTATAACACGTTTTATTTATTCACTCATTAGTTGGTGGACTTTGGGGTTGTTTCCACTTTTTGGCTATTTGAATCATGCTACCATGAACAGTCATGTACAAGTTTTTACGGAAACTGTGTTTTCAGTTCTCTTGAGTATATACCTAGGAGTGGAATTGCAGGCTCGCAAAGTAACTTTCTGTTTAAATTTGAGGAACTGCCAGACTGTTTTCTAAAGAGGCTGTACCATTTCACAGTCCCACCAGCAATATATGAGGGTCCAATTTCTCCATATCTTTGCCAGTACTTGTGATTATCTGTCTTTATTACTTTAGTGAGTAAGAAGTGGTATCTCATTGGGTTTTGATTTGCATTTCCCTCATGGCTAATGATGTTGAGTATCTTTTCATGTGCTTATTGACATGTCTATTTAATTCCTTTGTCTACTTTAAAAATTGAGTTATTTGTCTTTTTATTAGTGCATTTTAAGTGTTTTTCTATATTCTGGCTACAAGCCCCTTATCAGATATATGATTTGCAAATAATACCTTTCATTCTGTGAGTTTTCTGTTCACTTTCTTGATGATGTTCTTTGAAGAGCAAAAGTTTTAATTTCAATAAAATCCAATTTATTTATTTTTTTCTTTTGTCACCTGGAATGTGATATCTAAGGAAATACTGCCTAATCCTCGGCCATGAAGATTTACTCCTCTGTTTTCTAAGAGTTTTATAGTCTTTAGTTCTGATATTAGATTCATGAGCCCCTCCTCTCATTGGTTTATCATCTCCCAAGGACAAATGTATTTTATAGCAGGTCTTTTGGTGTAATAATCTCTGCATCATCTGTTGCCTTTACACTGGGATGAGACACATCCTTAATAAAGCTATTCATATTTAGTTGTTCTTTGAAATAGATATTTATACGTTTAACAACCTTTGACTTCCATTATGTCAAAAAAAAAACACACATATGTAATAAAATATGTTTTCCAGACTCCCATCACGCTGTACCCTGCCACAGAACAAGAGCAGAGATTCTCTAGGCTTTAAAAACTTTGGAGATGGTTTGAAGCTTGTAGTTTAAACCAGGACAGATAATATCCTGTGAGCTCAATCTTGGGGAAGAAAGAATACAGTGGGAGTGGGGGAGGTCGGGGGTGGGGGAGAGGGCTTGATGCTTAGCAAGCCATCACCTCACCACTAGCCCGACAACCCAGGGCCCTTCCTGTGTCATCTGTGGCTCATTGTTCCAGTGGTTTTGATTATTCGAGTCAGCCATTGTCTGAGCCATTGTCTGCCAAGATGTTTGGGTTTGGAAATCCTTCATTATGCCTCTGAACAAATGATATCACATTTTCTCTCAAATCCTGTATCCACTGGTCTTTGAAAATTGGTGACAAAATTAGTCAGTTTCCTTGGACGTTGGTTTTTGGATGGCTGTTGATCTCCAAATGGTATGTTTGTTCCCCTATTTGTCAACGAATCCTTCAATTTTCTATTTATTTGAATCCCTTTCTGAAACAAGAAACAAATTTATTAAAAAAAAAATCAAACTCTATTTTTCATCTGGTTAAGTTTCCTGGGTTTTACATTTAGCACAACTGGAAAAATAGTGCCAAAAAAGACAGTTTAAATCTAACATACCTTTACTTTATCCTTTTTTGACTCAAACCTCCCCCAAACAATGTAATTAGCCAGGGCTACATTTATAAACGTCTACAATGAGATAATTACCCTCCCTAGTGAGAAGCTCCTAAAATCTAGCCATCCAAAGTCTTCGCTTTCTAGTAAGTCAGCCCACACAATATGCAGAGAGACAGCTTGGTCATTCTTCCAAGAGAGATTTTGAAGCTGATCTGTGATTATCTTCTGTTATCCGATAAATGGAAATAACAACCATCACCCAGGAAGCCACGTGTGGGGAAACCTACAAAAGACCACAGAGCACATAAGCTCTTGGCTATCAAAACTCCACTCCATTCAGAGGTGTGAATCCAAAGATGGACTTGGCTTCCTCTGCTGTTGATTTGCTCCTAGAAACACCAGGCCCTTCTGGTCAGGACAATATAACCAGACTGAAAACCCAAATAATGACATGTGGTCTTGGCCCTTCTCACTTGATGTCAAGGTGCATTTTCCTGGAAATAACTGGATTAATAACATGTCTGTAAACTTCACTTAATATTGAGTCCTTAAAAGATAACTATGAGATCTTATTGATCTAATTAGAAGAAGCAGCTATAAAATGGTATGTATATATGATGGCAATTTTGATGAAGTGTTTCATATCTGTTTTTAAAAGTCTAGAAAAGAGATATATTAAAATGTTTTCTCCAGATAATAAAACCACAAGGTTTCCACTTCATACTTCAAAAAAAAGTTGTAATGAATATATTTTAGTTCCATAATAAAAAAATTAACTGAGCTAAATCTATTTTGGAAAAAAAATTAGGTCTTACCCTGACTCAAATGCATATTCAGAATTTTTAAAATATGCGGCAAAGAGTACATTCAAATCTGTTACTCTGTAGGAAAACTTAAAAATAAACTGCCTTTAATGGTGGAGAAGCAGGCCAAAATCTGTTGCTCAAGCCGTCAGGGCCCAGCCCTAAATTCCACGTCACAGGGCAGTTTTCCAGGGCAGCGGGCCCATGGTGCTTCTGCCCCCTGCTGGATAACTTGGGAAAGTGCAGCATCTGGTCCAAGGAGTTTCTCCAGGGATATGATCACAGGGAGATGAATGTTTTAAGAACCCAGTGACATTTGGGAAAACTGGCCTTATTGCTCAAAACTATTCTGGAAGGTCTTGCCACAGGGAAACTAACCATGAGGCTATCTTTTCATGCTCCCTCAATCCTTTTTCTAACACATATATTTATTTTTTAAATGTCCCAGACTTCATTCTAGGTACTTACATATGTATAGAACACACAGATGAAAACAGAATTGTCCTTGTGCTATGCTCTGTATGATAATATAAATTGTATTGTATTATACTTTAATTCTGTGACTTGGTTTTTTCACCTATCAACATATCCTGGTAGGATGTGGACTAGGGTAGGGTGAGAGAGACCTGCATGACCCTGAGGGCGGCCTCCTTATATTTGCCCCCTTCATCAGTGCAGACAGGCCAGCTTCGCTCTTGTGGACCCCCTGAATAGCATTCTATGGTATCAATAGAGCAAAATTAACCATTTTCCTCCTGATGAACCTGTAGGTCATTTCCAATTTTTAGCTATTACTAAAATACTGTGTAGAAATCCTTATAGATGCTTCCTTGTGTGTAGTCAAAGTTATAATTTTTTACTTTATGGTTTGTGTCTTTTATACCTCGTTTAAGAGGACTCTCCTACCCTAAGATTATAATAGTGTCTTCCTATCTTCCCCTTTTCTTTTTTTTTTTTTTTCCATTTTGGACCTCAGAATTGAGTTAATCATACTCCTCAGCTTCTCAGTTCATACTCCACACAGTCACCATTGGTCCATGTAAGACATATTTTTAAAAAATTCCCTTTTATCCCCATTTCCTACTCCCATTCCTTCTGTCCACTGTCGACAATCACTCTGATGTGTTTAATAGTTATAATAGTATTTATATGTTTCCTTATAAGATATGTAGTACATTTGGAATATTTATGTAAATGATATTGTGCCGTACCGTACACCTTAATTCTATTTCTTAGTATTTTCTTTTAACACTGTTTTACAGGCTATCTACATGGCTGTGGTACACCCAATTGTTTCTAACTGCTCTATTCAACCCTTTCCCCAGCAATCAGCCCCTGGAGCCTTCTACTCCCATTAGCACAAACAGCCCTGCAAGGGACAGCCTCTCGCACAGTTGGTCCAATGTGAGGTGTTCTCTAGGGTATATTTCCAGATTGCTTGTGTTTTCTTTTAATGGTTTTCTGTTTTTTCTTCTACTCATATGTCTGTCCACATTTGATTAGTCTGTCTGATCACATTTAGCTTTTGTTATGATCTTGACTCCACTAATTCTTTTTTTTTTTTTGGAGGGGTAATTAGTTTTTGGGTTTTTTTTAATTTAGTTTTTTATTTTAATGGAGGTATTAGGGATTGAACCCAGGACCTTACGCATGCTAAGCACTCACTCTACCACTGAGCTATACCCTCCCTACCTTGACTCAACTAATTCTTGTTGTTTTCTTTTGTCAAAAAACATTCCTAATTTCCATTTTGATCATGTTTCTTCAACACTGAGCTGAGGTTTGCAGCGGGAAGGTGTTTGTTTTGTTTGGAATCTCAGCTCCCAGATTTGTGTTAGAAAATAATAACATAGTTATTAGTTTGGGTTTCTCCTAAGGCAGAACTGAGACCAGGACTTTGGTGACAATAGTTTATTTGGGAGGATATCCCAGGAAGACAATGAGGGAGAGGGGAGAGTCATACAGGGAGGAAGGGAAGCCAATGAAAGATGCATTACTGAGCCAGTTTTCATGTGGACAATTGGCACAATCTCCCTGGAGACCCTTTGAAGAACCTATAAAAACCACTAAATTGTCCCTCTGAAGAATGGGAGGTTGGGACATTTATCCATCAACCTTCATCCTCCACTGGTTGAGAGTTGTCTGTGGGTGGGCGCAAGTGTGCATGTACACACACACACACACACACACACACACACTTTCTTGCTGTGGCTATGCCTGCATGTAGACTGAGCAAGCTTCCAAGTTAGGAGAAAATCCTGAGGCAGAAAAGCTGAGTGACTCGTTGGTGCTTGAGATGGGGGGCCATCGACACTCACAGGAGATATTGACTTTTGACTGCCCTGTGCATGTGCATATCTTCTCTGCTAACGGCTCTCTGACCACTTCTTTTTCTGCACTTGCTATTCATGTACTGACCACATTTAACCTCCCTGTCCTGACCTAGTGAGACCTGCTCAAACGTTTCCCTGGGCCGGACCAGCTCCATCAGCTAGATGAGTCATCTTCAATCTGGTTTCCTCATCTGTGAAATTGACATGATGATGGTCCTTACTTCCTTAGGTCCTTATGAAGATTAATAAGAAAATGGCTAAATTGCATTTCACACAATGCTTGCCACTCTATAAGTGTTCAAACAGTATTCAGTATTGTTCTGCTTATATTTTTTCTTTTTTAAATTGAGGTATAGTCAGTTTATAATGTATCAATTTCTGGTGTACAGCATAATGTTTCAGTCATACATATACATACATATATTCCTTTTCATATTCTTTTTCATTATAAGTTACTACAAGGTATTGAATAAAGCTCCCTGTGCTATACAGTAGAAACTTATTGTTTATCTATGTTATATGTAATAGTTAATACCTGCGAATCTGAAACTCCTTATTTATCCCTTCCCACCACCTTTCCCCCTGGTAACCATAAGTTTTCTATCTGTGAGTCTGTTTCTATTTTGTAAGTAAGTTCATTTGTGTCTTTTCTTTTTTACATTCCACATATAAGTGATAGCATATGGTATATTTCTTTCTCTTTCTGGCTTACTTCACTTAGAATGATAATCTCCAGGCCCATCCATGTTGCTGCAAATGGCATTATTTTATTCTTTTTAATGGCTGAGTAGTCTTCCATTGTATAAATATACCACCACTTCTTTATCTAGTCATCTGTCGATGGATATTTAGGTTGCTTCCATGTCTTGGCTATTGTAAATAGTGCTGCTATGAACATTAGGGTGCATGTATCTTTTCGAATTAGAGTTCCCTCCAAATATTTGTTCTGCTTATTTTTATTATTTGAAGCTGAGTACGGGTACTGTCTGTGAAAGCAGGTAAGATCAGGGTTCACTGATGCTACTGGGGATCCTGGCAGGTTTACAGTGTAAAATAGGCTGGGCCCATCACAGCATCCCCTCTGCCTCCCTGGCCTCAGGCCCTCTGCTCACCCCACCGCTGGGCCTTCAGCAGTGCCTTCTCTGGAAATCCCACACTTTCCTCCTGCCCAGCAGATGTGCCTCCTTTAATTTCTCTCTCCAGCTTCACTTTTACTTCCTTTTAATCTTCTCTCCCATTTACATGGACTTACCCGGCTGATGAAACTGGGCCTCAAGCACAGGCATCAGGCCTTACGGCTTTCTTCTTGGCTCCAGTTAGCTCAGCCATTAACTGCTGACTGACTCTTGGAGAAGGGACTTAACTTCTTCTGCCTGGTTTTTGACTTTTCAAATAGGACGGTCTTTATGGTTCCTTTTTTTCCCCCCTCACAAGATTATTGAAAGTATGAAATTAAATAAGATTTAAAAAAAATAATATAACAGGTTGGCTTTTTTTTATATTTGTTTTGTTTTGAGTTTTGTTTGTTTTTTGTTTTCTTGGTTCATGGTGTTACCACCTATGTGATACTTTCTTCCCAGAGCCAACCCTAATTGGTTTCTCTCTTAGCCTCCAAATACCTGAAATTCTACAATTAGAAATGAATCATTTGATGTTAGCTCACAGTTCTACAGAAGAGGCTACAGAACAATATTTCTCAGCAATTCCTACCTTAGCATGAGTGAATTTATGACCTTTCCTGAGAGCTAGTTTTAGAAGAGAAGGCAGAGAAGGAGCATTAATGTACTGAGCCTGGATTAAAGGGAAGCCACACTAGGTCATCACCCTAGAAAAGCTCTTGCACCTGTGCACCATGATTTACGTGCAAGAATGTTCTTGGCAGCTTTGTTCCTAACAGACTCAATCTGGAAACAACCCTATTCATCAAGAATAGAATGGAAAAACACATTGTAGTATATTCATATGAGGGAATACAATACAGCTGTGAAAATGAATGACCTACAGCTACATGGCCAGGGACTTGTTTGAATCTCACAAACATAATGTAGAGGGGGAGAATGTTGAAACACAAGAATGTATTTTGTAGAAATGTACACATGTAGAATTCAAAGATAGGTGGTAAAATTATAAAGAATAAAGAGGAAATTAATTACATGAATATCAGGATAATAGTAGTCAATTCTAATGGGGCGGGAGGGGGTCACAATTGCTCAGGGGACACACAGAGTCTTCTCATAATATACTGTTAGTTGCTATACCTTGATCCGGGTATTGGTTATGCGGAGAGTTGCTTTGCAGTTACAGTCAGCCCTCCAGTATCCATGGATGTGGAACTACAGAATGGAGGGCCGACTATACTGCATTAGTTTATATAAGCATCCGCAGATGTTGGTGTCCATGGGGAGTCCTGAAATTAATCACCTGCAGATACCAAGGGACGACTATTTGTTAAACTGTCCAGATATGTTCTATGCATTTTTATGTATGTATGTTTTATCTCCCTCTTTTGAAAAACTAAAAGGAAGACAGGAAGGGAGAAAGGGAAGGGGGAAGGAAAAGCCAGTCCCACAAACCAGACCTCATTTCTTTGTATAGCTAATCCAGACCAGGCTTTAAGATACCTGGATGAGGGGTGATCGGGTTTGAGATAGGTGGAGAAAGGCCCTGTACTTACATCTGTGGATGTTCAATTATACTAGATACTGCCAAGCAGTTTCCCAAGGTTGAACCAATTTATTCTCTCACCAGCCAAGATTTCCCATTGTTTTGCTTCTTCACTATCATTTGACATTTTCAGATTTTTAAATTTTTGCTTCTTTTGTAAGATGTATAAAGGTTTGTTTGTCTGCAGTTCCTTTATTCTAGTAATTAATGAACTTAAGCATCTTTTTGTTCTTTGTGAAATGCCTGTTCAAGTCTTTTGCCCATTTTTTTCTATTGGGTTATTTGTCTTTTTCTTATTGTTTGATTGGAGTATGTATATTTTGGACATTAGGGCTTTGCTGGTCGAAAAGATGTATTCCAGGACTTGTTGCCTGTGTTTTTCTAGGTGGGAGGGTCAGAGGCAGCAAACCTGAATTCCTTTGTCTACAGCTTGGGTGCCTCAGGGAGTTTGCTCAGCCTTCCCGGGTGGTGGTTGCCTATCTGATGCGGCGTTGAGTTCCTGGCCCCACAACCAGTGGCCCTGCTGCCCCCTCCAGAGGCAAGCTGCCCAGGAAGCAAGTGAGCCCCCATGAGAAGGACAATGTGAGCCTTGTTTTGAGTTTTCTTCCCTCCTACTCTCTTTCTATTAGCACAGAATATGATGTTTTGCTGCTGTCTCAAATGCATAAATTTTTACTTCACACATCAGTGCCAAAAAGAATAAAATAGGAAAGGACTTAGAAGTCGGCCAATTTCTGAAGCCCTTTGTACTAGCCTGGATTTTACTGTCTGGACAATAGTAAATGCTACCTGAGAACTGTGAGCAAGACTGTGCCAAGGCAGAGAAAGACACTCATACATTGCCGAGGGCAATGGGTCACATTACCTATGTCAGCATTTGAAGCCAACATAAAGAATGCTTTTAGTGGGCTGAGAGGTCATTAGCAACCTTCCCTGCAATACCTCCTTGAACTTGAAACTGGCTTCCAGAGGAAGTGAGAGGTACTTGAGTTGTAGATGTACTATTATTCTATGCTAATTCTCCCTGAGAGGAGACCTGAGTTTCTAGTGAGGAGGGTGTGGCGGATCCTGAATTTATGGTCATTTTAAATCATTAATTTTCACATGTGACAGGGACAACATTTTTTGATGTATAATTCATCAGCCCCCTGTCACTCTCCCTGCAACTTTACCTCTTCTCTCACTCAGCCCAAACCCTTGAGGACAAGTTTTGATTTCAGTGACCTGGAACCCTCACCTGCTGTAAGCCAGTGCAGCCTGGGGGGAGAGCCCACCTCAGGCTGGGGCCTTTGGAGATCTACTTCTGGGCTGGTGAACTTGCTGTCTGTTGGACAATGTGGATAATCTTACTTCTTCCTCGACTGACCTCTCCAACACAGATTCAGTAAAGGCTTTGCTAACCTCAGAAATATTTAGTGAAGGCTTTGTTGCTTTCAAGGCTGTCTGGAGTCAGACTTGTGTTTCTTTTGACCAGGATCGGTGCTAAGGGAGGAAACAGGGGCTCAGATGCATCTGGGTCATACTCACCTGCTTCTCTATCTGCACCAGCAGATCCTACACACAAAGAACACGTATTCTACTGGTATAGGGAGACAGGATGTAAAATTATTGGAAGCCTGGGACCCGTGGGTCCCCCTGGACTTCCCCACAGACACAGCCAGCAGCCTGCTCCAGCTCTGAGACTGGCAGCAGCTCTGGTAGTGCCCGTGCTACAGCAATGATGAGATGTTGTGAGTACCTCCCCCATACTTAGGTAGATGGGTTTTGAAACCTTAGGTCAGATCTTTACATTGAACATTATCAGATTCAGTCCATTTTTCTAATCAATGAGGTCTGTTTTACCTTGGATTTTCTCAGAAGCTACCCCTGAGATGAAGATTTGAGTGCAAGTGCTTTATTCGGGAAGCATTCAGGGAAGCCCCAGTGGGAGCTGGAGGAAGTGTGGGCCCAGCTGGGTTCCTCACCAATGAGGTGAGCCAGGAGGTCAGCAGTGGTGGGAGTGAGCATAGCGGTACCCAGAGCTTTAAGCCGGTCTCCAGAGCATCACCGCCCCTGCTCACTTCTGCCTTCCAGATCTCTCACGATTATTCTCCCACGGCCAAGCGTAATGTGTACAACACAGGGAAGGGAGTTCTGGAAAATGTAGGTCCAGCTGAGCTATGTCGACAGGGTACAAAACTCTCTACAATTCTCCCAATGAATGTACAGAGAATACGATTCTCAGTCCACAAAGTACGACTAGCAGAACAGCATTTTCTTTGTTTTCCATATCAATTGAGTTTCTGCCTCTGAGCCCCATTCTGACAGACAGGCAAAATACAGTCGTCCCTCAGTATCCGAGGGGGATTTGCTCCAGGACACCCGCGGGTACCCAAATCTGTAGATGTTCAAGCCCCTTATATAAAATGGCTAGTAGAGTCTGCCCTCAGCATCCTTGAGTTACACTTAGGTGAAGATTCCACTATCTTTCCCGATTCCAGTCAGTGACTGTTGAGGGTTAACACTGAGACAGACATTGTGCCTTTCTCAGGACCCCTTCAGATCTGGTGACACTTGGGACATGGGACTTATTTTCAAGGCTAAGGGCCCCAGTGCCTTTCCTCTCTGGGGCTTTGCCACCTCCCTGGGGCCCTGCCAGGAAGTCAAGACTGAAGGGAATCTTATGAAAGGCATTCCACTGTAAAACACTTTGAACCTTCTATTCTCCTTCCACTTCTACCACAAGCCTACATTCTCCTAGGGGCTTAGTGAATAAGAAACAAAGACTGCTTTCTGCCATGTCATCTACCTTCTCTAAGGCAAAAAAAAAAAAAAAAAAGCATGAAGTTTCCAGCTCGATGGGAAAGAGAATGTCCGGGGGAAAAAAATTAATCTTTTAAAATACTCTCCAGGCACCTAGGGCTGCTGTGGCTCTTCCTCTGTATCTGGATGAGGACACTAAGTGGTGACAGCAGCTAGAGCTAGAAGCCAGCATCCCCTTGGGCTGTCACCACCCTCTTTGCCTTGGCCCCTGCAGGGGGTTGGGGAGGGAGTGGTGTCAGAGTGAGGCCTGAGGTGGATTGATGACCCCTGGACACTCCGAGGGATCGAGAGACATGTGCTGCTGAGGAAATTATGCTCTTGTTGCCCACAGCACTATTCCTGGTTTCTGTGGGCCTGGCAAGCCTGCCTGTCCCGTTGAGCATGCCATGAGAACTGCTGACCACTTTGGTTTATCTTCCCCCCAGCAAAGAAAATGCAGCCACTGTCAGCCACCAGCTCAGGGCTTGAAAGATGCGAGATCTGCTAAATGAAACACACTTACACATGATAACCAGCAAAAGCATAGAGATTTTTAAAAATGAATTAAAGGAAAAACTCCATCTCGCTGGATCTCACAAATGTGGCTACCTGGATGCCTGACCTTCACAGGCCAACCCCTGGGAACCACCAAAGCAGCTGGATTTAAGACAAATCTAGCCTGATTTGTGGGTCTCAGCTAAAGCTGCAGAATTAAAATCAGTGCAGAGAGGCCTCCAGAAAGGAAAAAAGGATCAAGTTTCAAGTGTTCCAATGATGCTGACATGCAATGAGCTGGACCTTCTGCTGTTCTTTACAGTAAGCGGTGATGCCTTGTATGCACATATATACGTGGTATGAGGAGGCTGTGTTTGCACCGGCATCTAAGACAGGGACCACAGCACTGGAGCATTGCGTGCACCATGGAGAACAGTGTCAGATGACTCCATCACCTACTGAAACGTCTATCACTGAAGAGCTACTTAAGTTTCTTCTGGCTGAGCCTTAAAATAGAGAATTGTTAATAATTTACTCAGAGCAATATAACTTCCAAAACACGAAAATGCTTCCATCTTTAGTCCCATGTTCATCCGTCCACTTTGACTGTATATCTGTCATTCAGCTGTTTCTCCGGGTGGTGTTCAGCAGTCTGCTGCTTAGCCATCCTTTTCCAAGTAGTTTCTGAAAATAGTGACTTAATTGAATGTTCTCTCTGAGAGTAATTTCATCTTGTTGCCTCGGATTTGGTTGCATACTGTGTTTTAGACTAGTTGCACTCAAAAGATAACTCTTTCAGTTTATTTTCACTCCTGGTTTTATTATACCACCCCTTCCCCCCACCCTTCCCCAGGTACACCCTCCACTTCCCACATCTACTTGGCGCTGTGCTGTCAGAACATACTGGAATGCTGGTTCAATGATTTTGTGTTCAAGTTGATAAAATGGTGAAATCAGCTAAAGGAGGTATGTTTATAACCATGTTTATTAGTGATATCAGAAAAAAAGTGGAGAATGGCTATAGTTGTGAAGAAGTAACTGATTAAAAGCCTGAGTTTTTGCTTACTAGTCAGCATCGCCTGGTTCTGGTTAGTTTTCTCCTTGCGAATAATTATGGTATCACTCTGAGCATAAGGACACCTAACTGGTAGTGTAAATACAGTCTTTAGCTATTTTTATTTCTCTATAATCTTTATGTCTTTTATGAAACTGTCTCTCATCATGATCAACATGAAGCAGGTGTCGACTGCATCACCATAGAGTATGGTTCTGATGAGAACACCTGCTGAGCTGTGGATTGGCAGCTCTTAATCCATCAACTCTTACCCACTATTTTTTTCAGTGGCCAACAAGGCAAGGAGGTGTAGCTGGGAAGTCCTTTCCAGAGTGTCAGAGGGTCCATGCGAGGAGTCTTATAGGATTGGTGGAGCAGCCCCGGGGGAAATGAGAACTATTTAAAGGCGTGTTTGTGGCTTAATGATGCTGGGCCTCCTCTCCTGGCTTCTCACAAATTGAATATGGAAAAAGAAGGGGAAAAAGGAAAAAGCAAACAACAGCATTTAAAGTTATTCCTGCAACACATACCTCTTCTCTGAAGGTCTCTCCTCGAAGCAATAATTCAGCCAAACTCTTATTTTAAGATTCTTGTGTACTGACAGGATCAGAGTGAGGATGTTATTACTACAATAATGCAGGCTTCATTTTTTCCATTACTGAAGGAGAAAACTCTCTGGGGAGTGAAATTCAACACTCAATTTAACAATAGCACTGCATACTAATTCACAGTGAAATGTGGAACCAATCCAGTTAAGAAAATGCCCAGATAAAAGGAAATGTACCATAATAGTATAGTCTTTCAGTTATGGGTCTCATGTTATGAGGATTACAAATTCTGCCCTAAATGTTAATTAAGGTTCTTAATACCTCGTGATAAATACAAAGGCAGTCACTTCACAGATGAGAAAATTAAGATGAGCCTTTGTGACTGGTCCAGGGATGCATGAGAAGTCGCAGAGAAGATGCAAATACTGAATTTCTGGCTTCAGCTCCTGTCCTCAACTGCTTATCTAATGCTTCAGATTCTGACCACAGGAGGTTTGACTGAGACAACTTGAATTGGGAAAAGAGCCTCTAGGCTCTCTGTTAAATCATAAATACATGTTGCACTTTTTACAGATGTCAAAGACTGTGCTAGCCCCTGGGCTTCTAAAATGAATAAAATAAATTCCCTAGTTTGAAGAAACTCATCTACTAGTGGGAAAACCATGCAAATGATTGCTCCCTTTCTGCTCCCTCCACCTCTACTTCTGGTCTATCTGACCTAAGGTCTTTCCAATTTCAGTAGAGATAGCCCTTCCTTCAGGTCTTTCCAGACCCTCACCCCACCCCCAGTCAGGAATAAGTTCTCCTCCTATACACTCCCTTAACATCCCGTACTTCCCCTATTGTAGTCCTGACAACGCGGTATTATATCTGTCTGCTTATTTGTCCTAGTCCTTTCTAGACTAAGCTCGGTGAAGGGAAAGTCCGTGCAGGTATTTTTTTTTTTTTTTTTTTTTTACCATGTATAACACAACACCTGCATGGAATGGACAATAAAGAAGTATTTGCTCAATGAATGGATAAATGAAGCATTTATTATCAATCTTACTC
Source organism: Camelus dromedarius (assembly GCF_036321535.1). NCBI lineage: Eukaryota > Metazoa > Chordata > Mammalia > Artiodactyla > Camelidae > Camelus > Camelus dromedarius. Next base: position 69,172,716 of record NC_087440.1, read on the forward strand.
CTTTGGTACTTATCAGATACTGCATATACTGTTACTTCCCTGTCTTCCCAACTGGACTGTAAACTCCCATGGGTCAGGAATTCTCACTTACTTATAATATAATATACCACTTAACACCTACTCTGGCATTAAGCACACAATGGGCATCCATTCACTTGTTTATTCATTTGACAAGTGGGTAATAGTGTGTTTACTATGATAAAGGCAAATACGGAGTTTGAGAGGAAGGAGGTTGGAGAGGAAGAAGCTGGGAATGGGTCTGAATGAAACTCCCTAATTACTTACTTTTTTTTTTTTTTTTTTTTTTTGTCATGTAGTGGTTGTAAATCTAGCCTTACTCACAGAAAGAAAAAAAAAAACCTTATGTATTACCTGCTTAGTAAAGGATATTTGTTATATTTCCAGTTGCTAAGGGAGCAAAGAATCACAGTTTAAAAATAGATTTCTTATAAGCATCTAACATGGAGGAGCAAAAAGAAGGGAGCAGGAGAGAAATAATAGGATCAAATAATCCCAAGGGGCCAGCGTCTCTAGCTAGGGAGGAGCTGCCTCATGTATTGTGTAATATGTGTGGTTTGGCAGAAATGACATGGAAGAGTCCTCTTCCCTCTTGTTAAAGGATAATTATTTTTAAAAAGCAAAATCATGACTCATACAAATATAAAATTAACATATGTCTAAGATTTTATTTAACTCATTAATTAATGATGGAACCGGTAAGATATTACAACTGATTCAAAAGATAATCCAAAGAGTAGACACATATATATTTCAGCAATGCTGACATTAATTTGCTTAATAGACACAACATTGGTTTCTTAGGGGAGGGGAAGAGAGATCAATTGCACTCTAGAACAATTTGTGCTTGTATTTTATGGACAAGAATCATTCGCACTGCTATCAGTTTCTTGTAACTCAGAGTTGTAAATTAGCTCAAAGATAATGAAGGGTGTAGATATTCTACTAAACTGGGCACCTAGTAATCTTTCTCACCCACTTGAAAGTCTTTCACAATTTTCCTTGACACTAATAGACCCCTCAACTTGTCCTCCAAATAAAGCTTCACTGTGTGAAGGCTCAGCATTTCTCTGAAAAGTTTTCAGAAAAATAAAGTGTTTTTAAAGATTAACCACAGAAGGCTAAAATCTCTGTGCTACTCAGATAAAACCATTGAGCGGAATAAAAATCTCAGTTCTACATAGATGATTGCGTGCTCAAAAAGCCAACCTGATCTTTTTCTTTGATGTGTAATTCTCATGTCCTCCTTAAAATAATATAACTGATATTTAACTTTTTTTGTCATCATGAAATATTTTACAAATACAGAAAGTTTATAGACTAATATAGCAAACATCGAGATAGTCACCACTCAGTTTAAGAAATACAACTGTGTTTGTCCCCCTTTTCTGATCTCATTTCTCTCCCTCCAGAAATAACCGTTCTCAGTATGGATGGGAGTTTATCATTCCTTTGCAGGTTTTTATGCTTTTACAACATAAGTTGTAACCATAAACAACATACAGTATTGTTTTGCATGTTTTTAAACTTTATATAAATGGAATCAAACTGCTGTTTCCTTCTGTAACTTGTTTTTTCTGTTCAACATTATGTTTCTGAGATTTTAGATCTGGTATTATTTTTGTTAAATATAATGGCTTAAACATGAATGCTTTTTTGGGAACAGGAACAGAAACCAGGTACAATTTTCACCCATTATTCATTATATATAAAAATCCTGGTCATGTAGTCATAGAAACAGTACATGGAAACGATAGAAGTGATCAACTGATGGCAGTATTTTAAGGAATTTGGGAAAAAATGTTCTAGGAAAGGTAACTTTATTCACTGCTATTTAAATAAATGGTAGCTTAACTTACTACTATTTTAAAAACTAACCAAGTTATTTGATCTCAGGTAAATCATATAGCTTTTCTTTCTCTTTTTCTTCCTCTGTACATGAGAGAGTTGAGTTAGATCTGAGTTCCTCAAATGCTTTTTTTAAGCCCATGCCTCTTTTGAGGCATGAAAAAACCTCAAGTTCTTCTCAAATTACTTGGAACTAAAAAATAAACTAAACAGACTTTCAGTTTTGGCCAAGTGAGGATACTGGCAAATCCATTCCCTTCAAAACCAACTATAAAGCTGAATAAAGTTAACATAAATAAGCATTTTGAGCTCTGGAAATTGACCAAAGGCATACAACAACCTGAGAAGCATTTACGCTTGATGAAGTGCTGACTTCAGGTCAGAACAGGTGTTCTGCCTGGTGCTACTCCTATCCCCTCCCGGCCACCCCAGCTCATTGTGGAGGTTCTGCCAGGATGGCGGTTCTGCTTTTCTGCTGTGGGTGAAGGGAGATGCTTTATTTGGAGCAGAGGGCGATGCCCGCACTCAGAGGTATTGTCAGTATCTCCAATGCAGGTGAGCAGGAAGCTTGGCTCCACTAGCCTGAGGTTGCAATTGTGGTTGGAGCAAGCATATTCCTAGCTGAGGCTGCATACGTGCAGAGTGGACACCAAAGAGGGTCCAAGCTCTTCACATATGCCTGGCTGAGCCTGGGGCTGCATGTATGTACATAAGAGACTCAGAAAGATTCTTTGGAAAATAAAACCTGGGCCTTCTTGAAAATAGCCTAAATTTTCAATGTATTCCCCTAAACATACACAGATTTATGAACAGAGGAGGAAAGACTGGTTTAAGATGTTTGAGCATACTTCTGTCCAACCATTGACTAACCATTGTCTAACGATTCAGCCATGGGACACAGGAGTGAGACCTCTAGGAAGCCAGGTTTAAAAATAAAAACAAGAATATTTTTAAGACAAACAAAAAACATCATTATCATCATCAACAACAAAAAAAATGAGCAAAGGTATCAGTGGCCATCAGAATGCATAGGAGACTGGTTTCACAAATGTAGCCCAGGCAATATCTTATAAAAACCTGTAATGAAAAAGAATACACATACATACACACACACACACACACACACACACACACATATATCACTATGCTGTACACCAGAAACTAATACAACATTGTAAATCAACTATACTTCAATTTAAAAAATATAAATAAAGATACGAGGCTGATAAAAAAAAATGTAGCCCAGGCAAGAAAAAAGCAAGTGAACAAGAATGAAGGAAGGGAGAGAGGAAAGGAGGAAAAAAAGGGAAAAATGGCAGGAGGAGGAAAGGAAAGAAGAAAAAGAGAAGGGACAAAACAAAGAAACAAAAACAGCAGAAACAGGGGGAGGGTACAGCCCATGCTTAGCATGCAAGAGGTCCTGGGTTCAATCCTCAGTATCTCCATTTTAAAAAAAAATTAAATAAATAAACCTAATTATTTCCCCTACCCCCAAAAAACAACAAAAACAGCAGAATCAACAACCTTCAGGGAGGAGAATTTCAAAATCCACATTTGTTACAATATATTATCTAAAATGTTAAATTTTCAACAGAAAATTATGGGACCTGCAAAGGAATAGAAAAGTGTAACCTATACGTTGGGGAAAGAAAACCAGTTAATAATAGAAATGGCTTTTCAGTGTCCCAGTAGGTCGAATTTAGCAGACAAAGACTTTAAAGCAATTTTTATAAATATGTACAAAAAACTACAGAAAACCTTATTTATATATACATCCCTTAATTTTTTTTTTTTTTTTTGGTGGGGGAAGTTAATTAGGTTTATTTATTTATTCATTCTTGGAGGAGGTACTGGGGACTGAACCCAGAACCTCATGCATGCTAAGCATATGCTCTACCACTTGAGCTATACCCTCCCCCACTAGAAGACCTGATTTAAAGAGCATAACAAAAATGTATCAACAAACAGAGGTTCTCAATAAGGATACAGAAAATTATATTTAATTTTAGTTTTTTTGTTTTTCTTGGGGGGAGGTAATTAGATTTATTTACTTATTTATTGTTAATGGAGGTACTGAGGATTGAACCCAGGACCTTGTCAATGCTAGGCATGCACTCTACCACTGAACTATACTCTCCCCCCAAGAAAAATTTAAAAATAGAGCCAAGTGGAGATTTTGAAACTAAAGAGTACAATAACTGAGAAATTCACTACAGGGGCTCAACAGCAGACTTTAGGTGGCAGAAATGAACCAGAAGATACATCAACAGAAATGATTCAGTCTGAAAATAGAAAAAAGATTGAAGAAAAATGAACAGAGCTTTAGAGACCTGTGGGATCACACTGGGACCCTAACATACATGCAATGGTAATTAAAGAAGGAGAGGGGAGAGAAGAGGGGGCAGAAAAAAGTGAAGAAATAATGGCTGAAAACTTCTTTGATTTGAAAGACAATCTACACATCCAAGAACTCTACTAAAGGAATATTATGGACAATTTTATGCCAGGAGGTTCCTTCCAACCTAGGTGACAGGTATTAACATCATAAAGCAAGATGGTTCTTTCTTAGAATAAAAGCCCTTGCAGTCTTGGTTGAATCCAGTTTAAGAAGAAATTCAAATGGATTTTTCTTCCTTCTTTAACAAAGATATTAGGGTACACATAGAGCATAGAACATAAATTGAATATACTGACTTTTAATCTTAATGTGATTCTTTTCTGTTTATTTTTGTGTTGATGTTTTCTTTAAAAGATGATTTAGATAATTTCTATATCTAATATATATACTCTACATCTAATATAGTATTTTGTAGTACAGTTGGAAGTATTCTGTAGTATACTTTCTCTATTATATCTAGAGGCATTCAATATCCATCTGTCCTTCACTGACGATATTAATTTTGATTACTTGGTCAAGGCATTGTCTGATTTTTCTACTGTATAATCACTACTTTTTTTTCTTACTTACACTAATAAGTCTTTGTGGAAACACTTTATGACCATACAAGTATTCTGTTCCTCAACACAATATTCCTGTTACATTGTGATTTATAATAACAAATATCTATTTGGTCTTTACCCATTTCTGGCACTAACCTCCTAAACCCCTTGGTGCTTCCTAAGTGATGAGAGCATCAGGGTATCTTTTGCTGTGTTGATGAGGGGCCTATTGGAAAGCCCATGGATAACCTAAAGATGAGAGCAGATTGCCAGGTGGACCAACCAAGTGATCAGAGGGTTGGAACTTTCAGTCCCGCATCTCCAGAGAGAAGAGAGGGGCTGGAGATTGTGTTCAATCACAATGACCAATGATTTAATCTATCGTGCCTATGTAATGAAGCCCCCACAAAAATCCAAAAAGACAGGGTTTGGAGAGCTTCTAGATTAGTGAACACATGGAGATGCAGGGATATTATCCAGCTAGGAGAGGCCATGGAAGCTCTGTACCCTTTCTCCCTACCTTGCCCTATGTATCACTTCCATCTGACTGTTCCTGAGTTATAATCCTTTTATATTAACTGTTAACCTAGTAAGTAAAATGTTTCTCTGAGTTCTGTGCACTGCTCTAGAAAATTCCCAAGCAGGGGACTGTCAGGAGCTCAAACCTATAGCCTGTTTGTCAGAAGCACAGGTGACAATGGACTTTAGATTGGCACCTGAATATGTGTGTGTGTGTGTGTGTGTGTGTGTGTGTGTGTGTGTGTGTGTGTGTGTGTGTGTGTGTGTGTGTGTATGTGTGGTGGGGAGCAGTCTCGTAGGACTGAGCCCTTACCCTATGGGAGCTGATGCTTTCTCCAAGTCGGCAGTATTAGAATTGAGTTGAATTGTAAGACACCCAAGCTGGTGTCTGAGCATTTATTGATTAGTGTATGTGGGAAACCCCCCTAATTGGAACTGGGTGCAGAATCCAAATTTGGGTGCAGAATATTAGTCCCCCTAGATTTAGCATCCATTGATAATTTTTGTCTAATCCAATCTTTACTATGAAAGCTGTAAAATACTCTGGTATTTTACATTTAGTAAAGTATTTTACAATTAGTATTTATGATACCCTAGTACTTTCTCTAAATTTATCAACTGGCCCTCAGCATACTACAATAAGCAAGAACCCTTCATTCTCTCTGTTTATTATTGGTATAGACTCACGAATTTCTATTTTTACAATGTTTGTAAACATTATCGTAATTAATTATTTTGGTGCTCAAGTTGTCCCAGATTTGGCCAGTAGGATCCCCTTCAAGCTGGCTCTGTGTCCCTGTGACATGCTTCCTCATTTTGGGGAACATTTCCTTAATTTCTAGCAAAAAGAGGTTCAGGCTCATCTGGTAACTACCCTGCCCCAGCCCTGGAACCTGCCATCTCTCTAAGAAGTCCTAATTCTCTTTTAGTGGGCATATTACTTATCTACTGCTGCATAATCAAATACCCCAAAACTTAGCAGCTTAAAACAACAAACAGTTATTACCTTACACAGTTTCTGAGGTTCAGGATTTTGGGAGAGGTTTAACTAGGTATTTCTGGAAAAGTTTCCTCTCATGAGGACACAATTAACACACCCATTTCTTGAATTTTTGGAAATGGGAACACATTCTGGGGCGAAAACTCACGCTTATTACAGGAGTTCACAGACCCTATATCAAAAGAGCCAAAACTAACTTAATATTGCAGGGTTTCTTTTCTACCTAGAAAGATTCTTTTAAGATCAAGTTCTCAACTATCTTTATTTTATGCTATTATTTTTAATCTGTTGAAGTATTTTTAAAATTGAAGTATAGACAGTTACAACGTGTCAATCTCTAGGATACAGCATAATGTTTCAGTCATACATATATATTCATTTTCATATTCATATTATTTTCTTTTTCATTAGTTGGTTCAAATTATTACAACAAAAGTTATTGAAGGTCTACCTGTACAAGACAGATGAAAGAGGTAAGTTCCTCCCTGAAAGAGTTTGCATAGTCGTGTAATCCTTCTAGTTCTTTCCTGAAGCTTTTCCAAAGAAGCAAAAATTTCAGAGGTGAAGCTGCCAGGAACTCCAACCTGTTAAATGATTTTAACCCCCTTGTTCACCATCCCAGTCATCTTTCAGCTACTGAATACCACGATTTATGCTGAGCTATTAGCTCTGACAAGAATATAATATAAATAGCAATTATTTCACATGCCTAATTCAGAATGGTTTCCCTCAGGGTTTGAAGTCCCTGGGGATCCAAGCTGTCCTAGGAATAAGCCTTGCTCAACCCAGTTTAACACAAAAGGAAGTAATTAACAATTATGAAACTGAGAAACCAGCTCACACTGGGTAATCCATCTTCGAGGAAGCTGGGATTCTTTGTAAAAGGCAGCTTTGTTGGAAGGGAAGGGGTCCTGGGCCAGCAGCCTGCCGAGACTTTTTAACCCCAGCACTGCCCCTAACCAGCTGAAAGATAGATGGTCCAATTACAGCAATTCTCTGAGCCTCAGTTTCCCCATCTATAAGACGAAGGGTAGGTTTGACGGCCCCTGTCTCGCTGTAATTTTCCAGTATGAAGCTCAGGGAGAAATCCATAAAACGAAATTCCTTCAAAGACTTCTAGACGTGAAGTCATTGGTCAAGATTAAACAATTTGCTATTTGGGTACAAGCAGTAGGGGCGGCCATCGGGCAGCAATCCTGGTTAACTTATTAATACACTTTGCCGAGACAGGTGACCAGTCTTTAAAGCTCCGCACCTTCCTAGCCTCTCACGGAAACGTGGTGACCGCGAGATCCAGCGTGAACTTCAAAAGCTCATTCGTGGGAGGGAGGGGGTGAGGAGCAGATGTATAGTTGTGCGCCTGCGTACTGCGGTCGGAGGGCCGAGGCGGAGCGCGAGCCCTTCGCAAGCGCCGCAAACCGCGCGAGACTTCTTCCGGAGCTCCTCGGCGGTGAGTGAAGCGCGAGGGAGCGCCGTCTCCGGCTGTTGTTGCTGGGGAATCCGGAGGTGGGTCGGGCCTTCCGGGTAAGGGAGGGTCAAGGAACAGGGTGACTTCGAAGCTTCCTCCCGGAGCTACCGGAGACGCTGGCGTCATTGTCTAGGTCACTACGATAGGGAAGGCTCGAGAAGCAGTAGAAGCAGGGCCTTTCTTAAAAAAGAATTATTGGTAGTAAGCAACCTCAAGTTTGGACATAGTTGTGTTTGGAACGTTCATTTAACACCTATTTAATGGCACATTTTATGTGCCGGGCATAGAGGATGACTATAAATCATTGAACAGAACAGGCACGAGTCCCTGTCCTCTTGGTGCCTGCAGTCTGGGAAGTCAGTTTGAAATTCTGGGCTGTAGACGCAGAACTTTAGTAATTTATATATGAGTGGTGAGTAGTGGGAGCCATAGAGGAAGGTGAAGTCACTGAGAAGGGGAGAGCCAGGCAGGAATCCCCACACACTAGACTTGGGGAAAGGAAGGAGGAAACTAGAAGTCTCAAAAGAGAGAAGAACGAAGCCGTCCAGAAAAAGTGGAGGAAATCCCAGAGATCTGCATGTTTTGTAACAAGGCAGTGGTTAACAGTCATTTGTGGCAGAATAATTGAGCAAGATCAGGATAGAGAATTTTTTTTTTTTAACTTATAAGGAAGCTCATATTAAGGCAGTGGTGTGTGTGTGCTGTTTGCCTGTGGGTTCTAGTGTCACCAGTTCTGCGACCATGGGCAGGTTATTAAGCTTCTCTGCCTCCTTTTCCTCTGTATGCCTCTAGCCTCTCGTGGAAACGTGGGGACCCCGAAAAGGGGGGCAGTGACAAGTACCACCATCCTCATAGGGTTGTTGGGTGGAGGGGTTAGGAGACAATGACTATTAAGTCGTAGGCTGAGTTCCTGGCACTTAGGAACATTCAGGCAACAGGCTGAGAGAAGGAACTTTCCAAGATCCCACGTGATTAGAAGCAGGACTGTACTCTGCTCTTCTTAGTTGGGTGCCCTTTCCCTTACATTAGGCTGCAAAGTACACATTCAGGTAACACACTCTTTTGACCGGCACTGGAGTTTTTTGGTTAATCATTGATCTTGTATTATTTTGGAATATTGCTTACACCAATTAGGAACACAGTATACCAGACAAATGTGGTTTGCTTAATACCAGTCAATAAAGACTTGAGGTTTTTAATCCCACTTGGGATGAATTTAACACATCACCACCTCTCCTTTTCAAATTCAGACTGGTGTATCGTATTTTAGATTTTAATTTTCTGATTAAATTAAGTTCCTTACATTTTAAATGTGTTTGTTGTGCTATTGAGGGATATTGGGTGATTATCCTACAGTAGTTAATTGTAGGGTATGATACTTAAAACTTTCTAATTTAATACAGAGGGAGAAAACTTTAATAGTGTACTTTTCATGCTGATAAGCAGTATTTGGACAGATTTACAGTTTGCATAATTTAAAGAATTAAAGCACACATTGAAAGTAATTAGAGAAAAGGGCAAATATGAAACTTCATTTGGAAAGACTCCTTTCATTGAAAATTTAGCCATCCCGTGATGCTGTTAATCACCACTTAAGATCCATTATCTTTGGATCTGGCATCAATTTGGAAAACTTTGCTTTTTAACCCTTATGTAATTTATACACAAGGTAATTCAATAAAAATTTTTCTTTAAAAATTATATTTACTCCTACAAGGCATTATGGATTTCTTGATATGATGAAATAGGATGCACACAGCACCACTTTTAAAGATTCTTGCCTAAAAAAATTGAACGTGCATCTAACCAAATCTTTAGATCTAACTACCAACCAAGGATAAGAGGAGAAATAGAAGAATGAGGTAAATGAAAGTAGGAAGAAGCGATCAAAGGACAGTCTAGACAAAAGAATGAAGAAACAAATGTTCAACAGTCAATGGAATGAAATAAAAAAGAAGAGACTCAAAATGTAGTATATAGACTTTGATTCTGATCATTTTTTTAAAAGTTATTTTTATATTTCTCTTGAGGGTAATTGGGTTTATTTATTTATTTATTTTAATGGAGGTATTGGAGATTGAACCCAGGACTTTGTGCATGCTAAGCATGCACTCTACCATTGAGCTATACCCTCCCCCCCAATAGACTTTGATTCTAATGAACCAACTGTAAACGACATATCTGAGATAATCAAGGAGTTTGAATATGCACTAGGTATTAGATAATGTTAAGGAATTACCTAGACTTAATTCTGTTAGATTAACAGCATAGTGTTTATGTTTAAAGCAATTTGTTATTAAAGGTATGTAACTGAGGGATTTTGGGATGAAATAGGGTAATGTCTGGGATTTGTTTTAAGGGGAAGCTGAGAAATGCAATCTTTAACTGGGCAACATGGTGTCCAGAAGGAGAGAGTAGATACTGAGGGCAACTATCCATAATGTCATAACCAGTGAGATTGTAAGTGTACATATTATAAAAAGTAAGGAAGCAAATAGGATGGATATCCATAGTCTCCTATTTTACAGAATGTCAATAAGTCAGACATTTAGTCCTAAATTAGGAGCGAATTCCCCTCCTTTAGGAAAGGGTACCTACAGGAGAGTTGTACATTATTATATGGCTGAATATGTAAAAACCCTGTTTGGAGGAGATTATGGGGCAATAGTGGAAAGAGTGAGGACAGGTAAGATCTGGGATGAGATTTACATTTCAGTCCCAACTCCTCTGCTTACCTGCTGTATGATCTTGGGTACAAACTGGACCTCAATTTCCTTTGTAAAATGAGGATAGTAATACATTTGTCTATATACTTTGTTTTAAGAAATAAGTAATGGAAATTGCGTGGAAGTTCTCCATAAATTATCTCCATATAAATACTATATTAAGCAAGATTTGAAAAATACCCCATGATAATTATGTAACATTTTCCTGAGCAGTATGTACAAATCTCAGGTATATATAGGATATGCAGATACTATAAGGGATACAGAGATAAATGAAGAAATTCAAGGATCTTGCACATTTAGAAACTAGATTAAGAGTAGAGTCATGTGTAAATGAAATTACTCAGTGTTGCAGGGAAGGATTATTAAATACCAGGTCGATTTACAGATGGTTGTCAAATGTCTAAGTGTGCTGCTGCTGTATTAACTTGGAAATGATGCTAAGAACTAAATATGGTGCATTTGTCAATAAGCAATGAGGATATATTGTATAGCACAGGAAATTATAGCCATTATCTTGTAGTAACTTTTGATGGCATATAGGCTGTAAAAAATACTGAATCACTATGCTGTACACCTGAAACTAATATAATAATGTAAATCAACTATACCTTAATAAAAATAAATTTTAAAATGTTGTAATTGTCATAAAAAGTAAATAATATAATTGTTTTTCTTGGACTTCTCAATGTTATTAGGTACTGAAGATGATGAAACAAAGTAATGAGAGAAGACAGAAGTAGTAAATAAATATATTAATTTTAAAAAGGATAATATTAGTATCTTAAAAATCAAACAACTTAGACATAATAGGATGAAAATTTTTGTGTAGTAGTTAAGAGATTGGCTCTGGAGTGTCAGCTTGGGTTTGAATCTCAACTCCACTACTGTAGGAAAGTGCTTAAACCCTTTAAGGCTGTTTCCTCATCTATAAAATGAGGATAATAATATATATATATTTCATAGCACTCACAACTGCTAGGCACAGAGTAATGCTAATGGTCTGTTTTCATTTTTAGTGATGGACAAAGTAAGCAGGCCCAAATCAGATAGTGCCAGCAGTGGAACTTCATTTTGCTGGTTTCATTAGCTCAGATTGTAAACCAGAATAAATTAATCCTTTATTTATTTGTTTTTTTAACATTTTTTTATTGAGTAATAGTCATTTTACAATGATGTGTCAAATTCCAGTGTAGAACACAATTTTTCAGTTATACATGAACATACGTATATTCATTGTCAAATTTTTTTTTTTGCTGTGAGCTACCATAAGATCTTGTATATATTTCCCTGTGCTATACAGTATAATCTTGTTTATCTGTTCTACATTTTGAAATCCCTGTCTGTCCCTTCCCACCCCCCGCCCCAATTAATCCTTTATTTGGCCATTCTTTATTACATAAATTCCTAGAAAGTGAGGATTTAAAAATGCTTTTGATGTATTACTTTTATAATCAACAAAACTATTAAGAAATTTCCATTTTGATAAATGAATAAAAAGGAACTTTTGAAAATTTTGTTGCATCTCAATTTAGCAGCTCATGTTTTATTTTGCTACTAGATTAGCTGGCTAGCTCTGGAGGAATATATCATGTTGTTTTCTTTTAATCAAGCCACAGTAGGAAGCTTAATCATGATGGCATAAAGTTGAATGTGCTTGAATTATGAGGCCAGAAACATTTTTTCCCATTCAGTCTTCAATAAATTTTTTTCCTATTAGCCAAAAATTCTAATTAGATTTAGTCTTTCTTCATATATTTGCTTTAGGAGACAAGCTCTGACAGGAGACTGTCTTTTTTAGATCCTAAATATGATTTTCCCTCTCCTTGTTCAGAAACACAAGGGCACCTTTTAAAAAAATTTAAATTGTTGAATATCTTATAACTTAATTGTGATTAAACTTTTTTTCTGTTTATAGGAATTACTTTATACAGAAGTCTTGTGAAACCACTGTGCAAACAAGGTGATGATTGTGCAGAGAGTAGTGTTGAATTCCCGACCTGGTATGTATTTGTGATGAGTGAATAGCTGTGGTCTTTGATAATTATTAATGCATATAAAGGAACAAGAAGCGATGTGATGTCAATGTGGTAAATTAAAGTAGAAAGATATTAACACTAGTAGAGATTTTAGAAGCAACTCTAAACAATATAATATTCAAATTTTTAGATGATAACTTGTCAAGGCCATCTATTGAAGAAGTAAGTTATTTTAAAATTACTGTAATATTAAGAAGGTATATTACATATATATGTGGCTTTTGTTTTTTCTTTATAGTGTATATCACTGATTCTTAAAATTTGCTTTTCTGTTTTATGTGAAAAGCACTGCCCTGTGTCATCATAGGTCATCAAACCTGAATCATAGAAGCTTAGGTATGGAAGTAGCTTGAGAGCTTTGGACCCATGTTGCCTTGGTTTTGATACTTACCAACTGTGTGGCCTGGGGAAGTCACTTAGCTTTTCTCAGTTTTAGTAAAGTGAGCAGTTGGATTAAAATGCCTACATTCTATTTTCACTTTAGAAATTTGATGATTCAACAAATAGGAAGTTTTAATTACATTCATTTAAGTTTCTGTTTTCATCTTAAAATGAGGAAGGATAGTTTACCAATTTACTTTGGCTAATGTGGTGTTTCTGCTACCTTGTAAATTTTAACTTTCATGGTTTAAAAAAAAGCTGGCTGTGATTTTTCACTTTTTGAAATCTTCCTATAATTTTAAAACAGATGAGTTGATTTACTTGTAATCATCATAAAAAAGAAATGTTGATGTTGACAGCAATATGCCAGAGGAACTTCTTGGAGAAAAACAAAAACATTTGAAACTATTTGAAGAATTTATGCTGAGTTACAGAGAAATTACAAGACAATACAGATTTATTTATGCCTGTCTTAAAAGGGAGTACTCTGAATCCTAGAGTGACCTTTTAAAGAATAATAAATAATTCTATGGGAACGTAACTCTCTGATTTTATATTTTTGCCTAATACTTTAGGAAAAAATGGTAATCCAGTGGCAGAAAATTTCCGAGTTGAAGAGGTAAACTTACCAGATAACATCAATGAAGGACAAGTACAAGTCAGAACTCTTTATCTTTCTGTGGATCCTTACATGGTAAGAGTCAGGATTTTGTGATTTAGTCAAAGTAATTTTATTTTCATATTTTTCGTGTTGCTTCTAAATTTTATTGTTCAATCTTCATGATTAATAAATATTTGAGCAATTATATCTTGATACCTGTGAATTATGGATTGCCTTTGCTTTTATTCACTGTTACTAAGGAATGTTATGGAAGGAATGTATTGCAAGTAGTGCATATGGTTAGTCAGGTTCCTCCAAAAGTCCAGATCTCTTCCCAGTAGTAAGTAGAGCTTGAAGACAGTAAATTAAGATTGGAAACCTCAGATTGATCTAGTTTACAAGGCAGACCCTGTACAACACCTTTATTCTAGTTGGTCTCTTTTAAAGGAACAGACTCACTTACGCTATTTCTAGATGAAGGAGATTTATTTAAAAGAAGGTATATGTTGCCTGGGTCTGCAGCTGAGAAGTCGTCAGGCACATGGACTTAGGCTCCATAAATACAAGTAGTTTTACCTCTTCCTTTCCTATGCGGATGCTTTTTATTTCATTTTCTTGCCTGTTATCCTGACTAGAACCTCGAGTAAAATGTTATACAGAAGTGTCAAGAGCAGACATCCTTGTCTTATTTCTGATCTTGGGGGAAAGCATTCAGTCTTTCACCATTAAGTGTGATGTTAGCTGTGGGATTTTTCTAGATGCCCTTTATCTTCATTGAGGAGATTTCCTTCTATTCCTGGTTTGTTGATTGTTTTTATCATCAAGGGGTGTTGGATTTTTAAAATTGTGGTAAAATACATATAACATAAAATATGCCATTTTAACCATTTTTAAGTGTACAATTAAGGACATTCATAGTGTTGTACAGCCATTACCACTTTCCATTTCCAGAACTTTTTCATCATCTTAAACAGAAACTGTGCCCATTAAGCAGTGAAATCTCCATTAACCCCTCCCCTCAGAAGGGGTTTTGGATTTTGTAAAGCGTTTTTTCTGCTTCTATTGAGATGATTATATAGTTTTTGTTTTTTAATCCATGGATATGATTCATTATATTAATTGATTTTTAGACATTAAATCTTGCACTCTTAGAATAAATCCCACTTGGTCCAGGTGTGTGATTGCTTTGATATGTTGCTAGATTTGGTTTGCTACAATTTTGGGGGGGATTTTTGCATCCATAAGATTGTAAGACCATATTCATTGTTTTCTTGTGATGCGTTTGCCTGCTTTTGGTAATACTGCCTCAAAGAATGAGTTGGAAAGTGTTCCCTCCTCTTCTGTTTTTGGAAGAGTTTGTTAAGAATTGATATTAATTCTTCTTTAAAAGATTTGTAGAATTCACCAATGAAGGCATCTGGCCTGGGCTTTTCTTTTGGGGAAGTTTTAAAATTACTAATTCAATATCTTTATGTGTTACAGGTCTCTTAAGATTGTGTATTTCTTCTTGAGTCAGCTTCAGTAATTTGTGTTTTTCTAGGAATTTGTGCATTTCATCTAAGTTGTATACTTTATTGGCATACAGTTATTCTTAGTATTCCCTTATAATCCTTTCTTATTTCTAAAAGTTTGGTAGTAGTAATGTCCCTTTTTTCATTCCTGATTTTAATGATTTAAGTCTTACCTATTTTTTTCTTAGTCAGTTTAGCTAAAACTGTCGATTTTGTTAATCTTTCCAAGGACCAACTTTTGATTTTATTGATTTTCTGTATTGTTTTCTATTGCGTATTTCATTAATTTCTGTTCTTCTTTGTACTAGTTTTATAGTACAAAATGAGTACCTGTGAGTCTTTATTTATTAAAATAAAAAGTTAAGAGAAGATCAGGATGGCTTATTCAGTAAGCTGTGTTGGATCAGTTGACTATATACTTCTGGGAAAAGAATTGTATCTTTGGCTCAACCCCTGCACCAGAATAAATTCCAACAGATAATAAAAAGTTAAAGAAAAAAAGAAACTATAAATAATTTTAGAAAAAATATGGCTGAACAATTGAATGGTGTTGGGGAATTAAAAACTTTCTAAGAGTAACAGCAAACCCAGATAATATGAAGGAACATGATTAATAAATGTGACTATTTAAAAAAAAATACTGTCTTTTGTAAAACACAATAAAATAGCATGTACAAAATGAAAAAATAAATGGCAAGCTTAGAAAACCTTAGAATACAAATAACAAGAAAAAAGATAACGTCTAATATGTGGAAAGCTCCTATACATTAATCTGTGAAAAGTAGAAGTTGGGCAAAGACTACTAATAAGCAATTTATAATCTCTCTGGATTACTGTTTCTGTGTATATTCTTATCGTCTCTTTGGCTTCTAGAGCGTCCTTGTGGGAGATAAATAGAACCCTGCTCTATCTCTCCTTAGGCTGCACTTAACAATGGAGACCCAATGGGCAGTACCACTTTCTGCCAGGACAGTTGTAGCCTTGGGAGGGCCCCTCTTCCTTCTGATCCATGATTACAGTTCAGGCTCTGTCTTCCAGTGAGACCAGTCACACTTGATTACACTTACAGTGGAATGCAACTTGATGACTTCATTCAAAATTCTTCCCAGGGGTAGCAAGTTTTTCTTTATGGGTGAGGGAAATGAGGTGGTGCTTGGTCTGAAACATACTAAATGGGCAAAATTTCAAGTTGACACAGAGGGGTAAAATGGGTCACTGATTACCCACAGACCTGAAGATTCTTCTGCTTTCAGCCAAGGCAAGCTCATTCAAGCCATGGGCCTTATCACTCTAGACGGTGCTGAGCAGATCATGTAAGGAGAATAATTATCACAAATTCAGGAGAAAAATGACTGTGAACTATTTAGTATTCAGAATTAATTCTTGATGGTGACTGGTTTGGATTTCTTAAGACTTTTACACTTCAATGTATAAAAACCTAGCTCAGGGTATCTAAGGATTACACATGCCCTAATGAGTGCGATATTAAAAATATCACTTAAACCCAGGATAATAAATACAAAGTAAATTAAGAGAACAAAATTTATCAAAATAAAGCCAAGATTCAAGGTTAGAAGTGTTTTAAAAATCAAACAGAGTAGACAAAAGGAACACGGTTGATCTTTGAGCAACTTGGGTTTGAACTACAGGGGTCTACTTACATGGACATTTTTTTCACTAAATACATAATATAATACTACATGATCTGAGGTTTGTTGAATTTGAAGATGCAAAACCACAGGTAGAGAGGGCTGACTCTTAAGTTATACCCAGAATTTACATGGATTTTCGACATAGAGTTGGTATCCCTAACCTCCTGTGTTGTTTGAGTCAGCTGTAGATGAAAACAAGCAAAAAAAAAAAAAAAGATATGTTCTTTATAGAATTCTTTAAGTTGGAACAAACTTCCCCATTCAGCAGAATTCCCTCTGAGAGTCTTACAATAAGAGAAATTTATGACCCAAAGATTTTAGGAGTGGAGAAATGATGAAACAATGAGATTGTGACATGAATTGGATTCATGGCCTTTACTTCTAAACACCCCTAAGCTCAAAACAACAAAAAATTTAAAAACCCTTTTTCCTCCAGGGAAGCAAATAGCTCCTCCATTCACTCATTTCTTGCTGGGAAGCACTCAGCCTTTCTTGAGCATTTTGTCTCTTCATTCTCTATATTCTGTCCCTCCATCATCAGATACCGTGGACCCCGCTGCCTAAGTACTTCTCAATCCAGTCCATTTCTCAGTTAACTCTGAGGACATCTACCTAGTCTGAATCACCATTGTTTCTCTCCTAATGGGGTATCCTTGTATACACTCTTTGTCCCCTTAATCCATCTTTCACACTGTAGCCAGAGTGATCTTCTTATAATAGCAACTAATCATGTCACCTTGCTTAAAATCCTTTAATGGCTTCCCATTAGTCTTGGGATTAAGATTAACATTCTGGATGTGGTCTAAAGTAGTCTGGCCTGTTTGCTTGCCCAGCCTCACTATACTCTGGTTTACCTCTTAACCTTGTACCCTGGCCTCAATAGACCTCTTTTGTAACAAACCAATGTCCCTTTTTGCTCAAGCCTTGTATAATCGTGTCTTTTATTTTCTGTGTTTTATAATGCTTTGATATTTTAGGAGCGGTTGCTAATTCAGGAGAGCTGCCCCTCCTAGTGCTAGCTGACTTGGAGATAACAAATCTTTTCCTTGGACACACCTTTCATATGTAAACTAATCTACCTAAAGCCCATATTTCCAATCACCTCCTTTATCTAACTTTTGCATACCAGGCAAATATTTCCCCTGCCCTAAACCACGCCAGGGCTAGGTACCAGACAACTAGGGAACACGTCCATAAGCCAGAGCCCACCGAAATTATTCAATCAATCCAATCCTAAATTTACTCAAGTTTGCCTACTCTGCCTTGCCCATTTCTTTTCCTGGAAACCACAATAAAGGCTCTGGGCCATGCTCTCCTTTTGCTGCTTTTGCCCCCTGACTAATTTCCCCATGTGGCTCTGTGTCGTATGGTGTACCTTTCCTTTTGGGAACTGTAATAAACTATTCTTTCAAAGCAGTTGTCTCTGTGTCTGTCCTGTTACCATACATGATTAAAACAAAATCCTGGGTACAAATTAAAACAAAGCTTCATATCTGAAAACTTCCTTTCCCTTTACTTGTTTTTCCCTAGAAGCCTGCTTTAAAGAGATTTGCTTTGGTAAGTCACCCTGAACCTTCAGACTAGTCCTCTTTGTTCTATTTTCTCAAAACAGTACCTTGACCTTCAGCATATATCCCAATTGTAATTAATAATTATTTGTATAGTTATTAGATAGTTGTCTTCCATAATAAAAAGTAAACTTATGAAGACAAAGGTCTTATTTATCCCTGTATCTCCAGTGATTAGCATAAGTACTTATTAAGTATTTAAGGAAGGAAGAAAATCACCTTGGTTGCTTCCACTAGACATTTTTGTTTTTTAAAGCAACTTCAAAAGGAAAAAAAAAGAATCTGATGAACATTAAATGACTGAAATTTTAGTATCATTCCAAGCTCACAACTAATTTAATCACTATGCATATACTGTATTTTATAAGCTTATATTTAATGTGTATGCATTATTTGGATTTCATATTTGTGACTTCATATGAAAAATAAGTGCAAATACTATTATTTTGGTGGTTATATGACATTTTATTGTGTTATACAACATCATTTGCTTACCTATAGGGCATTACTTATTCCTACTTCTCCTACTAGCCCTAAGCATCAGGTTTGGTCTGGCCAGTATTCAGTGGCTGCTGCACTTGCTTTTCAAGAATACATGGGAAGGGCACACAGCAGAAATGTAGTATATTCCCATAGAAGCTTCTGCTTCAGTTCCCTACGTGGTCTTTTCCCCTGGTAAACTGAACTAGACCATGTGGGGCCCCTTAACCAAGCAGCCAGATCTCTTCCATCTTCTGGACTACACTGTAGGCTTATACACCATGGCCTTTCATGAGAGAGGAGGCAACAGTGAGCCACAGAGAAGAGACCCTTGATTACTTCACAGAGAGGTCTTTAGCCCTATAGTCCTATGGAAGGGTGTGGTGCTATTGTTACATTTTGTCTTTGCAGAATAAAGAGAACATCCACGTGAGGTTATGGGATATGATGTAATGCTTGGTCTGAAGTTGTGATGAAAAACTGTATAAAAATTGTTTCATTTCTCTTTCGGGTTATTTCTATTGAGGAAGCAGTATTTCTAGGCTGAAGAAATGAGTAATATTATGGTCTATGTGTTGCTGGTTTGTTCTCTATTAAAAAATGGACACTTTTATAATACCAGCGGTACGTAAGTGTACCTAATTTGCTACAGTCCATTGAAACCATTAACACAATATCTTGTATTTTTGCTAGCATAATTTGTGCAATATTACATACATTTCTTTAAGTAATTATTTAAAATTTTTAACAGCTTTATTGAGCTGTAATTCACATATTGTACAATTCAAACATTTAAAGTGTACAATTCAGTGGTTTTTAGTCTATTCACAAAGTTGTGGAACTATCACCACAGTCTAATTTTGGAACATACTTAAATTTCATTTTAATTTCACTTCTTTACTTGTTAGAGAGGGGATGCATTTTTTTCAGGATAAAAAATAACTGAAAGGTAGAGAGAAATTAAGATAAACTTTATTTGTTCGGCTAACTGTATGTAACATTACTTATTATATACTTTCTTTCAGTCACTGGGTAAATTAGTAAACTGGCTCAGTATCATCAGTCAGAAGTATCCTAATCCATGTTTTCTTTTTTTAGCGTTGTAGAATGAATGAAGACACTGGCACTGATTATATAACACCTTGGCAGCTGTCTCAGGTGGTTGATGGTGGAGGTATTGGGATTATAGAAGAAAGCAAACACGCAAATTTTACTAAAGGCGATTTTGTGATTTCTTTTTATTGGCCTTGGCAAACCAAAGTTATTCTGGATGGAAATATCCTTGAAAAGGTGATATATAATATAAAGTATTTGATTTTTCCCCCTATAATTCTTTCTTTTTGCATTTGGCATTCAGTTCTGTTTGTTATCAGGGAAAAAATAAAAGCATACTTTTTCTAAGGTATTTGTTAGAATGTGGAAAAACCTTTATTCCTTTTCCACTGTTTGGCTATAACTTTATATGACAGTTCTTAGCTTGCCAAAGAATGGTGTTGTTTTCCATATTTACTTCTCATATTTTACATATATAAAATAAAACCTGAGCTATAAGCATAAAAAAATGTTTTATTCTAAGAACTAGAAGGCCCCTTATAGTTGTATGCTTTAAAGTTTCCTGAGAAATTACCACTTGACTTAAGAAATTCATTTCGTTTATGCTTGAAATTCCATCTTGTGTCAGAGAAAACAATAGCTATCTCACAAGTGAATGTGAAAATTAAATGCTATGGTAAATGTGACTAAGGCTTTGTAAAAAGCTTTATAAAATTTTAGTATTTTTTGTGATTATAAATTCTGAAAAAGATACAAGTGATAGGCAGGGGACATTATGCAGTCATTTGTCATCTTAATGGTACTAGTAAAATATATTTAACTAGTAATTGCTTAGCAGGAAGTGAAAAAAACATTCAGCAGTTTCTGGTTTTCCCTGTCATTGTGCTGTAGTGGGAAATGGAGCAGTTGGGGAGAGTTTAGAAATGTTTGAGGAGTAGATATTAGAAATGAGGAAGAGGAAATTCAGAAGGGATGGAAAAATGATATTTGCTGAACACAAACTTATCTCACAATGTTTTTATATTGGCTTTACTAATGAGTAACTATTACCTGCAGGATACATTTCTGTGTAGTGTGCTTTAGACCTTTCTGTGTACTGTAGACTTACCTTTAACCACACAGCAGATTTAACTGACAGCCATTTAAAAGTGATGATTACAAACTGCCATTTTCTTTCTTTGTGGCAGTTTAACTACGAATCAAAACAAGGTGGTAAATTTTGATTACTTTTGGTGGTTTTTTAAATTTTTCCCAAAATTATTCAATTCCTTAAAATTATTAATTTTTTTTGATTCACCCTATGTTACAGATAAGAAAACAGACACAGAAAATATAAGAGAAGTATAGTTAACTATTGCTTGGGCCTGGTAAACATATAAATAGAAAATGCTAAAAAGCTGAGAGAGACTTCATTAAATTAAACTAGAAGAAATTGTATCACACCTTCCTTACATTTCTATGGAACATTTTAAGGACAGGAGTGAGAACTATTAGAGTTTAAGCTGATTTTTATATAGATAAATATTTACTTTGGAATTGCTCAGAGATTTTAAAACCTTTTAACTTCACCTAGTGTTTTCCTATTAAATATTTCCTCTCTTTTGATATATTTGGGGCACTGACAGAGAATAGTGTCTTATGTGGCAAATCTTTTTTTTAACAGTTTTGCCTTTTTTTTTAATAACTATAATGAGAAGTAATATTCATTTGTTTTTACTTTGTACAATTAAATTATAGAATTTTAACAAGACTCAAGAATGGTTTACTGTTTAGAAACCATATTGGGTTGTTTATAAGTCTGCTTGAACTGCCATTACAAAATACCATAGACTGAAATTTATTATTACAACAGAAATTTATTTTCTCACAATTCTGGAGGCTAGAAATCTGAGATCAAAGTGCTAGAAAGTTTGGTTTCTGGTGAAGCCTCTCTTCCTGGCTTGCAGATGGCTACATTCTCACTGTATCCTTACAAGGCATCCAGCCTTTCCTCTGTGCACTTGCAGAGAAAGATTGATCTCTGGTGTCTCTTCCTCTTTTAAGGACACAAGCCCTGTCAGAGTAGGGCCCCACCCTTATGACCTCATTTAATCTTAATTATCTCCTTAAAGGCCCTATCTCCAAATATAGTCACACTAAGGGCTAGGTCTTCAATATATGAATTCTGGGGGGACACAATACAGTCCTTAACAGGCTGTGTCTATCCTCTTGACTTAAAACAGAACTTTCTAATACTGTTTTAATTTTTTTTTTTTAAGTTAGTTTTTTTTAGGGGGGAGATACTTAGGTTTATTTATTTATTTACTTTTTAGAGGAGGTGCTGGGAATTGAACCCAGGACCTCATGCATGCTAAGCATGCGCTCTACCACTTTGAGCTATACCCTCCCTGCTCTAGTATTATTTTTAAAATTTTATTTTAGGCAGACCCACAACTTGTGGATGGACACCTTTCCTATCTTCTTGGAGCTGTAGGGATGCCTGGTTTGACTTCCTTGATTGGGATACAAGAAAAAGGTCATATAATTGCTGGATCTAATCAGACAATGGTTGTTAGTGGGGCTGCTGGTGCTTGTGGATCCTTGGCTGGACAGGTAAACTTTCTGAGAATTATTTGACTTTCTGAAAAACTAACCATAATTGAATCTCTGGATATGTGTATGTAATTTAAAATATACTATTGAACAAATTTATAGTGTTATTTTACACATCTGGTAGAAATGGTGTTATTATCTGATCAGGTAATAACAATATGAAAAATGTTACAGATTTTTGTATTTTGTTCTTTTTTAGCCAAAAATGACATGGTAAATGCTGGAGCACTGCTCTAATCAATATGTGGAAGAAAATCGTAGAGTACCTACGTCTATAAAAATCTTCAAATAAGGAAGCATTTATTAGGTTTTAGAAATACAGTAAATACAGAATTTTATAAAGCACATTATTTTATGAATAACAGCCTTTATAGTATGAAACCCTTGAAACAAAACATTTTATCCTAGTAGTAACTTTAGTTCCTCACAGCCCTCAAAAATTGCGAGATAGAGATGTTTTGGGTCTGACTATTCCTTTTATGAAGTCAGCTTTGATTGTGAGATTTTAACATTTAAACTAAGTCTAATTTTATTCTAATTTAAAGAATGACATTATATCTGTTCTCAATTCTCTTGGTTTCAAATAACTTTTAGCTGAAAACCCTATAATCTAACCTGAATTGTGATCAGCACTTTCATATACTTGTATTATCTTGCATACTTTTACATTTTTACATTTAAATTGTGATAATAGAAAGCTGTCTAATTTTCAAAAATTTCCCTCCCTAGATTGGCCATTTGATGGGCTGTTCCAGAGTGGTGGGAATTTGTGGAACACATGAGAAGTGCCTCCTCTTGACCTCAGAACTAGGCTTTGATGCTGCAATTAATTATAAAAAGGGGAATGTGGCAGAACAGCTCCGTGAATTATGCCCAGCTGGAGTGGATGTTTACTTTGACAATGTCGGTGGTGACATCAGTGATGCAGTGATAAGTCAGGTTGTTTGCCGATTTGTTTGTTTTAAATTTGAATACTACATTTTATCTGATGTGATATCTTTTTACCTCATAGTAAGAAGGAAAAATACTTTATAAAATTGTAGGGTTTGTGAAAAACATGATGGTCAGTATTATAATTAAGTGATACAGAAGAGCTTGCTGAATCTACTTCCATTTCTTTGCAGATTTGCACTATGAGCATCAATTTCAGTTCTTCGCTGGCAGTGTTATATTTTCACCTGCAGTTTATTTTTGTGAAAAATTACATTTGTATTGTTCAAATGAAGTTTTAACCTCTAACTCACTTCTAACCAACAACCAATTCATGGCTATGGCCCTCTGACTTTGGGTAGGAAAAGGATTTTCATAGATTGAAGGTATTTGCATATTTTAATTGACAGTATTATAATTTATCAACATTAGCTATTAACGCTGCATTGCCCTTTACTATATGTAAAATAATTTGCAACTGAGGTTAAATTATTTAAACCTAAAAAATTTGGATTTTAGAGTTATCATTAATAATAAAAGTAGCAACAATGATGACAGTGACAACTAATGCAGTTCTTTTGCTGATTACCACCAAACTCTACCTCTATGTTCCTTTGTAGTAGACTTATTTTCTAGCTAATTGAAACTAATACATATAATGGGTAAGTCTTCAAAGCAAAATCAATTTGGCACAAAGGATTAAATACCATAGTCAAGGAGGCTTTCATTGAGGCAGTCATAAAATCAATAAACATAGAAAAGGTATATATCTTAGGGTATATTCATAAGTTTTCTCTGAACAGATGAATCAGAACAGCCACATCATCCTGTGTGGTCAAATTTCTCAGTACAACAAAGATGTGCCTTATCCTCCTCCACTATCCCTGGCTGTAGAAGCAATCCGGAAAGAAAGAAACATCACAAGGTGTGTTCTACCCTTTCCCCTAATTACCAGATTCAAAGGGTTTAAAGATCATAGATGTATAAGAAATACATTATTCTGCATATATAATTTTTTTTATTAAGTAAAACTTGAAAATGTACATTTTAAGGTGGTTCAATATTTAGGTTTTGGTTCACTAGCTCCCTGGCAGAAAACTTTAAAAAATGCCCCTCTACTATCAATCTTCTGCAAGTCTTTTTTTGCAAGTGACAGAAACTCAACTTACATTGGCTTAAGTGCAAAGGAAATTTATTAGCTCATATATTTGAGAAGTTCAATATTAGTACTGACTTAGATTTGGCTGGATAAAAGGTTTGCATAGTGGTGTCACAAATCAGTTTTTCTTCACCCCTGGGCTGTTCTTTCTTCTGGGTTGGCTGGGCTCCCTTGCAGGCTCTCCTCTTGCAACAGCAAGAGGATGACTGCTCTCTTTACTCTTATATTTTACTAGGTTAGCAATCCAAGCAAAAAGAGAACAGCTCCCTTGAAGTTAATTATTAAGACCCATGGCTGATACTTACTGGCTCAGACTGGCCTGGCTTTGGTGGTGGGGAAAGGATGCTACCCACAAAGTAAAATCACAGTGTTTTTACCAAATGACATAGGTGCTGGGAGACAAAACAATAGAAGTCCACTTAAATTAGAAGTGTACATTGTAGCTATACCTAAAGCTGTATCTGACCAGACTCTGTGTGTTTAGGTCCTAATGTTTGAAAGATTAACAGATATTAGAGTTCTGGAATGATTTGATTTGGGCTCTCTCCCTCCCTCCCTAGTCTCTGATTGTTACCCTTTTCTTCCCCACTACAGAGAAAGATTTCTGGTGTTAAATTACAAGGACAAATTTGAGTCTGGTATTCTACAGCTGAGTCAGTGGTTTAAAGAAGGAAAGCTAAAGGTAGAACTTGCTTCTATTCTTTATCAATATCATTCTTCCTGCTACTTGATACACTTTTGTATTATTTGAATTTAATATTAAAGTTTCATAATAAAAATTCTTACGAGAGAAAAATGTACTGAATATTACAAATTAACTTTACCTCCCAGGTGAGTATAACCTCCTGATTGAGAAGCCCTCTCTTATTATTCCCTTTATCTAAAATTTGATTAATCTTTACTTTTCTTAGATTATAAGATCAATAGGTTTTTGTTTTTCCAAATTATAATATTCATTAACAAAAATTTATGGGATGTTACTATGTGTAAGAAGCTGTGCTTTCTCAAAAATCTTATACACACCTCCTAGTACCCCTACCTCTCCACCGCCATACATCTTTCCTGCCCTCCCTGGACATTCTTATAGATCTCATGGTTGTGGTTGCAAATCAGGAGTTACGAGTCTGGGGGCCGGAGACCCTGACCTAGGATGTTCTTGAAACCTGCAAATGATAGGCAAAGTTGTATGTGTGTGTGCTTATATACTTTGTTTTCTGAAAGAGGGTGCATAGCATGTGATGTTACCAATTGAATTTTAGACCATGGGAAAGTAGGATTTTATTTTAAAAAACAAATTTGTAGCAAACTTTTTTGAGTTACCTACAGGAAATGAAGAATAACTATTTTTAGACAGAAAGTGCTAAATAGTATTGCTGCCTTTTGCAAAACTGAAAACTATTAAATAATTTGAAACATTGAAGTCTGAAGTATGAAATATACTTATTTTAATTTACAGATCAAAGAGACTATGATAAATGGACTGGAAAACATGGGAGGTAAGATGAACGTCAATTTATTATATATGTGAGTTCAGCACAAATATTCTCTTTTTTCTTTTGTTTCTACTTATCTATTGTTTTTTTCTTTTTAAATCATTTCTTTTTGTAAAAGCATCCTACAGGTGTCCATAAATATCTTAATCACATTCCATGACAGTTCAATTTAGTGGTATTTAAGAGGTATTGTTTTCACATTTCAAATCATAAGTGGGTTTTTTTTGTTTTGTAAACTTATGAAAAAAATTAAGAATTATGAAAGTCAAAAAAAAGAAGAATTATGAAAGTCATTTAGCTTCTAGGTAACTTTTTCAGATTGAATGGTTCTAAGGTATCATGAGATTACATTAAGCAAATTTTTAATATTTAGGGGTTTTTTTCCCCTAACATACACAGGTTTCAGCATTGTCTTTTGTTGGTTTCAAATGAACAGGATTAAATCAAACTGATAATTTTTCCTTTTTGAGGAAAAAATTTAATGTATTTTGTTAATGTCTACTAAACAGAAATATAAATTTCACTTGCCTAACAGATATGTATTTCACTTAGTAAAACTTTATGATTAGATTTTTAATATTTTAAGTTATTTAAAATTTGTTTTTGCTGATTTAGCCTCATTTTTAAAAACCTGTAGTCCATTTTTCCTTCTCATACTTATTTGCCTCTAGTCTCAGACTCTGTAACAGTGAATGTTGATGTTGACACCAATGAAACATTTCTAGTTTGGGTAAAAACAAATTTTTAAGATGTTAATTGGGTTGGTTTGTCCTGTAACTTTGCCAGAGGGTTCCTTCCCTCCCGGAGCCAAGCCCTGCGCCATGACAGTTTCCTTCTGTAATTAATATTAAAATCATTGAAGAAATTATTCAAATTAATTGTACATGCCTGACCTACTGACAATGTTTGACAGTGACATTTATGCTTTCAGATAATCTAGTTTTTTTTCTTTCCAGCTGCATTCCAGTCCATGATGACAGGAGGTAACATTGGAAAGCAGATAGTTTGCATTTCAGAAGATACCTCTTTGTAATCTCCTCATCAAGGAAATACACAGATTTCTTTCTATTTTGCACAAAGATTTTCAAGATACATTAGTACAGATACCTTTTGATTTAAATGGGCTCATAGGTGATATTTTCTTAGTTGCACAAGATAATTCTTTCCTATGTCTTCTTTATCATATATATACTCTACATCTAACATGATTATTTATAATTATAGAAATAATATTTTTCTGTCTTTTGCTAAAACTAAAATTACATGATATTTATACCAGGTATTCTGAAACCACTGGAAATTTGATATAGCTGTTTAATGGATCATACAAAATAATTTTTTTAAATTAGTTACTTTTATTGAAAATAGAATGCATGAGAAGGCACTTAGTAAATATATATTTAACTGGAAATACTTTAGATAATTCTTGAACTGAACCTTGGTGTAAGAATAGAATTGGGATGGTCTCTCCATATTGTAGATGGAAAGGGGGCTTAATGGCAGAATGTGTGTATAGGGCCTTGGAGGAATTCAGAGCTTGTGGAAGTTTTTGGGATAGGAGAGCAGAGGCTTTGTGTTGGGAGTAGTATGAAAACTTAAGTAACTGAGGTTGGTTGGGTTGATGAAGGGACTAGATTTACTACAGAAGATGATCTATTTGTGTTTTGCCAAATAGTTCACTGTATAGCCTCAAAACGCAAATATACATTGATAAAACCATATTTATTTTGTTAGCAGGCATATACTGTCAAATAGTTATAAAGATTTTGAGGGCAAATAGACATCACTTGGAGTTTTAGATGAAGAAAAAGATTTAAACAAGTACAGCTTCAGGTAATGACAGGACTCGGCAAATTAAAAAACAGTTGTAAACACAAATGTTCAAGATCTACTAATGTACCTCTATATAAAAGAGTTTGTTTTGTTAATTGTAATCAACTCTTTAATACAGTATAATTGGGTCTATTTCTCTTGAGTGTTGGCTGATTT
The DNA here is from genome assembly GCF_036321535.1 of Camelus dromedarius. Classification (NCBI taxonomy): domain Eukaryota; kingdom Metazoa; phylum Chordata; class Mammalia; order Artiodactyla; family Camelidae; genus Camelus; species Camelus dromedarius. The sequence continues at coordinate 69,200,683 of NC_087440.1, forward strand.
ATGGTTAGCTGTTTACACATTGCAATATACTTTTGTGTAGATTCGAACTGTTAGTAGTCAGTCACTACAGTTGACCTCAGTAAGCTTCACTTATTATTTTATATTATTTTTCCTGGACCATTTCATTTTCAGAGAGGGCTTCATCTTTTGTATGTATGTTGGTAACTTTCAAATCGGTATCTTACTTCTGACCTCTGGAGCTAGGGAGCTTTACTTCCAAGTAAATACCCCGTAGGCACCTGGGATTGATAAACTCTGCTTATCTAAAGAGGAATTATCTTCCCCTGAAACGTGTTTCTTGTTTTTTAAATCACCATCCTTTGTGCCCCCTAGTTTCTTCAACCTTGTCTTTAACCTTGAAAATGCTCTTTTTAGAGAACTCCTTTAATTCCCACTGCCACTATCTTAGTTGAGTCCCTCCCTTTGGCGCCCAGCAAGTGTTCAAAAATTAGTAATTTCAAAAAGTCAAAACACATAAAGCTCTAATACGTTGTGGCACCCAGCCTGAATCTCAAGTGTTCTAGCCCGCCCATACACCCTAGAGTATATTACATCGTAATATACTGACGGAACCCATACTCAAGGTAATTCATATTCCCCAGAAAAGTCCCATCACTGAGCCTCAGTTCTTAATCTTCCCCGTGTGTAGTGCAGAATTGGATTCTGCAAGTTCCCTTCTCGGGCAGTGAAGCTTTGAGGTCCTCTTCACTGAGAACTCTGATAAATGTTTCAGTAGTCATCTTTTTCTTTCTCGCTCGCCTCCACTGCAACTTGTACCGATCTCCTCAGCTGAGAGGAAAAACTACCCCATCCTCTGCAGCAGGGAAGCAGTGACGTCACGGCTAGAATTGACTGACACCGTTTTTTGGGCTTCGCAGACCACGGAGCTCCAAAGGCCGGGAGTGAGTGGGAGGAGGGAGCCCGCGGTTCCTTCCCTCCCGGAGCCAAGCCCTGCGCCACCAGCCCAGCCCCCGCTGGCTAGTGGCCCCTGGGGCTGAATCCCCACGAGAAGCGACCGCCGCCCGGCTCGGAGGCGAGCGAGTGGTTGTGTGCGTGGGGGGGGGCGGCCAAACTTCCTGTCCCGCGCTCGAAATGCTTCCGGCGGGAGCCGGAAGACGCTGTGTGTGGACGGAATTCGGGACCGACAGACGGACGGACGGCTGCCCGGGACGGGAAGGTGAGCTCTGTGGGTGGACCAGACCACACCCGCTTGGCTCGGTGGTCCTCGAAGGGCAGGGAGCCAGTGTCGGCTCCTCGGGAGCTCGGACCGAATTCGCCCCCGGAGAGGACAGGGAAACCGCCCACCCACCCTGGGGGGGGGGGGGAAGCACTCCACCCGTATCTGGCGCGTCCGGGAGCGGCCGGTCTGAAGCCCCTGGGTTTGGGCTCGTCACCCTCGCGGAGTTTTGCGGCCGATGTTTCGGCTCCTTTGCTTGGTTTTGGGGGCAGGGGCATGGGAAGACCGAACTGAGAAAGCTGGAGTCAGCGAGTCCCAGATGGGGGCTCCCGGACTGCACCCGCAGCGGGGCCTGCCTGCGGACCTTGGGGCCTTTTCCTCCAAGGCCCTTGTCATGGGGGAACGAGGATGCCAAGAGGATTCTGCCTTGGACATTTCAGCCCTGATCTACCCTCTTCTTTCATACGTCCACTTTCTGCGTCTAGAAAAAGGAAGGTTGCCGACTCGGAGGGGCTGGGTTTCTCCTTCGCCTGTCATTTCAAGGCGAGGGTGTGGGCTGTGAGTGTTTACAGCCTGTATGCATTTCGTGGGTTGAATTTATCTTCTAAAGTTTCTTCAGAGAAAAGAATACAATTAGTTTATTAAAGTTTACCCCACTTGTTCATGAGGCTGTGAAATGCACTGAGGAACCATTTGAAAGTTAAATATTAACTTGAAATTTAAGAATTTATACTTCTTCACTTTGGCACAAGGGTCAATGCAACATTTACAAAGAGAATAAAAAAACATTTTGAAATAAAACTAGGGGTATTTTGTTGTCGTTAGGGAATGAGAAATTACACTTTGTGTTATCTTCACGCAGGACAAAGTCAAGTCAGCAAACTAGCAGTCAGATTTAGGTTCTGATTTTTTTGCATGTAAGTAGATGTCTAATTTCTGGTAAGTTACTTAATCTCTAGCTTTGTTTGTCTTCCTCTGTAAATGAAGGGGCTTACCTATTTTGGGCAAATATTTCCTGAATACTTAGTTTATGCAAAAGCATCATGCTGAGTTAATGGGAGAAGGATGAATAAATTCAACGAACCTTAATCAGTAAGACTGTGCAGGTAGACAACCAACACCCAAGGCAGGATGAAATAACTGTTAAAGAAAGGTTAAACTGTGTTGTGAGAACACTAGGGAAGGAAAGATTTATTCTGACTGGAGGGAAGGGATCAGAGTCTTCATCGAGGATGGCATTTGAATTGGATTTTAAAGGCTGGAAAATATTTCAAAAGATGACAGCTGGACTTGGGGGGCGGTATTACTGATTGAAGAGCTACTCCAAGCAAAGGCCTTGAGCGCTGAAATAGATTGGAGCGTTCATTTAGTAGCCAATCCAGTGTGGAGTGAAGGGTTCATGGAAGAATATAGTGAATGCTGCAACAGGGACAGTGTTTGAGGACATACTGTTGAATATTTGAGATGCCATGCTGAGGGATTTGACTGTTGCTCTGAGGCACTGAACTTTGAGTAAGGGAAGTGACATAAGCATTTCTGTGTTTTGGAAACATAACTCGAATGACTGCATATAAGATGGATTGGAAAGGAGAATTTTAAGGGTAGTGTGGCAATTAGAAGGCAACTTTAATGGTTGAAAGATAATGAAAAACCTAAACAGGACATTATGGTAAGAATAAACTTGGGGGAATCTACTAGGATTATTTAAATATGGAGGACAAAAGAGATTGTTTAAGACCTAGAATTTGCAGCTGAGTGAAAGGAAAATTGGGCAATAATTGAAATGGATAATACAGGAAGGAGAACAGGTTTGGTAGGGGAGATAACAATCTGGATTTTGGACATTGTTAAATTTGAGATGGATATCCACATGGAGATACCTAACATGCAGTTAGAAATGAAAGTTTGGAGTTCAGAAGAGAGGTCAGGAATAGAGACAAAAATTTGCAGTGCCATTCATTCATCATACAAATATTTATCGAGTGCCTACTGGCTGCTTACAGGGAATCTTGTATAAAAGCTCTTTAAGCTCATAGTATAGACAATCTCAGAGCTTCACAGTAACAGAAGAGACTCTTGGAGAACCAAGTTCCTTATGAATTACATACAGTACTTTGCCAGGTTCTTCTGGGAGGGACAGTAGTGAACAAGGTAGACTACTTCTTGGCCTTGTTTATGGAGCTTGCAATTTAGGGGGTAGCCAGACAAAAAGTTAATATTATATAAAAACAGAAGAATTAGAAATTGTGATAAGTGCTATAATGGAGATAGTAGAGATAGAAAATAAAAGTGAGAGTATGGGGAACCTTCCTTGGATAAGGTGACTGGGCAAAGCCTTTCTATATGAGTTAATAGTTAAACAGAGCCCTGAAGGATAAAAAAGAGCTAACCAGTGGAAAAGAAAGCCTTCCTCGGTAGAGGAAATATGCATGCAAATCCCTGACATAAGAAAAAGCTCAGTATGTTCAAGTAACTAAGGGATATTCATCTAGCTGGAACTTAGTGAGCAAGTAAGGGAGAACAACTCTGGACTGTTTTTGGAGAGGCAAGAATGGATTGCGTATGTTCTTGTAGGCCAGGATAAGGAGTTTAGATTTTTCTAAATACATTGGGAAGCCACATGAAGAGTTTTAAGCAGGAGAGTGATATAATAGGATTCACATTTTAGGATGATCTTTGCTGCTGTGAAGAGAATAGAATGGAGGGAGGTAAAGAGCAGAAGCAGGGAGACAAGTTAGGAGGCAGTAACAGTACTTTAAGGTAAGAGGTGATGGTGGCCTGGAGTAGGGTAGTGGCAGTAGAGATAGAAATAGGTGGATTTGCAATCTCTTCTGAAGATGAATCTATAAGACTTGCAGCTGGACTGGATACTGGGAGCAAAGGAAAGAAAGGAGTAAGAATGACTCATAAATGGGTGAATGGTGGTCCTCCCTTGAGTAATAGGTTGTAGTGAGAGGGGCTGGCAGGGAAAGATGGGAAAGAGGCTTGGGAGGGAATTCATTTTGAACATGTTAAATTTGAGATATCAAAAAATTAGATAGGAAAATAAAATTAGAGATGTCAAATAAGCAATTATATATATAACAAATCTACAGCTCAGAGGAGATATCTGGGCTATAGATAAAAATTTTGGAGACAGTATCATTTAAAGCCATGAGTTCACACTAGGAAGAGAATACAGCAAGAGGAGAGGACCTGCAAACTATACTGAGGAACATTAATATTTAGAGGGTGAGTGGAAAGGAATATAGAAGATACCAAAGGAGACTGGAGGAATGGCCAATGAGGTAGGATTAAAATAAGGAACATTTATCTTGGAAGCAAAGAGAGTAAGTAAAATGTTTGAGAAATGAGTCAGTGCTTCTAAGGGAAAATACCAGTTATGATTCTGGTTACAAGTGACCAGTTTACTTGAGAAGACGAATTTATTACAGGGATGTGAGCAGCTTACAGAATCCAAGGAAATGCTGAAGGCGCTGGCTTCATAGAAGACAGGAATCGGAGCAGCCCCAGAGGGAGGCTGCTAACTGCAGTACTGGAGTGAATGGGCTGCTACAGCAGTTTTCACCTTAGTACTTCTTTTCGAATTCACATTCTGAGGAAGAGTATCTGATTTGTTCATTATGAGTTGAGTTTCCAACAGTTGGTCAGGGTAGGAAAGAACACCTTAATCTACAGTCCCACCAAGAATGTATCCGGGGGGGAGTGTTAGATCCCCAAATTGTGGATCCTGTCACCCAAGCAGGGGGAATGAATGTGGGACAATCAAAAACAGTAGTTGTCCCTGCAAAAGTCAAGTAAGATGAGGACAGCAAAGTATCCATTGGATTTGGCAACATGAAGATCAGTGGCTTCAAATTTGTCTCTGAAGAATTGCAGAGAAATGGAGAGGTAACTAATAAAAGGAGGCTGTGGGAATGGAGCACCCTAGACAATCCTGGGAAGAGAAGAGGGAAGGGCCAGGATGAATGCTACGGTTTCTGAGATTCTGGCTTCACAGTTCTGTATTCCAAATTTCATTGATATCTGTTACCACTTTATCATTAGAATTTAATCAACTCTCATGCTTTATCATATGCTAGGTATGATATGATATGAAAAGTTACTTGGCTTTTCTGTCCCTTGTACTACCATTTTATACCAAAACTTAAACCTGCTCTTTTAAAAATTTTAATTTTTTGGTCTTTGTAATTCACTAACATTAGTGGAATTTTTGTTTTTGTTTTTTAAGCATTATTGAGTATTGTTTGGGTCTGTATCTGTGATCAGCCACAGGCAGAGGTGGCGAGAGCTAAGAAGCAGATGGGCCCACAGTCAGAGAAACTAGTCCTCTCAGTTGAGATTATGTGCTTTATTTTAACCTTTGTGAATAGTGACCAATTGGAGGAGCACAATGTTTTGCAATTTCTTCCCTCTTTTTTCTCAACCTCCCTCCCCACTTCACCTTCTTTCCAAAACTGTGTCAAGGTCAAGGCACTTTCTACCTCCCTCAAGTAAAAGCAATCCTGGTATTCTGGGCTTTGTATTCTAGGGTGGTATCACATTGCTTTTCAGAGGTTGACACAGTGATTGATGTTCTCTTTCATGAGATGGCCCATGGTATCTTTCTGTTTGGAATGTACTCCCTTTGGTGTAGTTAGGACTAGGGCAAGAGACCTGTATCAGCTCTGTTCCCCTATTGTTTGTTTACTTTGGATTGGTTTTTCCTCCCAGTATTTCTCTATGTAGCCTGCATTGATTTTAGGCCTTATCTACTCTAGGGAAATGGTGTTACTGCTAATTCCTGTGTAGTATGTGAGAGTTCTATATGGTGGTGTGGAACCAAAGTCTGGTTAATTATTAGAGATTACTTTGCCTTTCTTTGCTAGTAGGTGCCTAGTGTGTAATATTTTACTCTGCAGATCTCAAGGAAGGGCTTCAGGACAAGATTCAAGTAATCTCAGCTTCACCAAGATTTCTATCAATGATAACTGCTGATTGTAATATATATTTATAGCAGGTTTATATCTATGGCTTTATATTTAATGGCTGATTCTGTGTTAAACATGCATTATTTTAGACATTTAAAGATACTTCATAGTGGTTTTCAGTCTATGGGCCATAACCTGTTAATAGCCTTTGAGATCAGTTTAGTGGATCTTATTTAAAAAAGAATTCAGAGTGCGTAAGATTAGCATAAGTTACTGTTCTGTTTTATGAAAATATGTTGTTTGTGTGCATCTCTGTGCATTACATTCTCTGGGTTATGATGGAAAATGTATGTTATGTTACTGTGGGTTGCCATCAAAAAAGTTTGAAAACCACTGCTCTGTAGGAAATTTGGACTTAGTAACAAAAAGCAGAGATCTTAACTTTTCATAGTGTACTAAGTGTTTGATAGATTTACTAGTTTCTTAGGCACTTAGGCAGAACTTTGTTTATGAAGAATTTTGTAATTATTTCTATTGACTGATATATAAATAATCTTAGGGTAGATTTATTTCATTTCTGTATTTCAGATGAGTTTCCCAGGGCCAACAAGATGAGTAGCTTGCCCAGGTCTCAACCAACAAATCAGAGGCAGAATTTAGATTCCTGCTTTAGAGACCTTGGGATTGTTGTTGTTTCAAATATAGCTCAGCTTCTTTATTTGACTTGTTCAGCCCACTTAGTGTTAATGCATAATTTGCTGGATGATGTTGAGTGTACTGTAGAAAAAGAATAGTTTATCAAACTTCAGTTCACAGGGTTTGTTTATTTGGCTAAGAACTAAAGGAGTGTTGTTCTCAGGATGGTCCTGATCACAGAGATCACTGTTGTCCTAAATCTGCTTTGCTATTGTTATGAGTTCTCTCATTACTTATTCCCAGAACTTTTCAGGGCTTCTTGTGTTCTTTGCTTTGGTTCATGCAAAGGTTTGTGTTGCCTGCATTCTTTTTAACCTGTAGACTGACTGTGGGATCATATATTCAATAATAACAGTGTCAGCATCAGTGGATTTCTAAAAAATACAATATTTGCTGGACCAAGATTGTTTTCTTTAAGCAGTCTAATATGCTTTGATGGCCACAGGGAACCATGCACACAGTAAAATTCAGTTTTTGCCGAGGGAAGAGGAAGAAAAGGGTCTGAACAGTGAGGAAAAATGTTACTAGACCAATTCTTAGTTTTCTGATATCAGTTTGTTTTGTTATGAACTCTATCTAGAGCCAAGATTCCATTTTTATGATTTGTGTAAAATATGATTTGATTGGCTTGACCTTTGTTGCTGATAGTTAAATATCATTTTCTCTTTTATTCTTTATGGAGCTAAATTAGTACTTTTTCTATTTAAAAGGAAATAAGGATATAAATTTTGCCTGTCCACCAGCTAAAGATACAAAATAAAAATGAACAAGTATTACTGTCTGCATTAAAGGACTTTGGGTGATATAGGTGACTTTTCTGTATTGTGTCTCTAATCTCTTATCTCAATTAATAGCATAAGAAAACCTGGGAAGAAATTTCCTCTGAGATCTATAATTATCTTGAAAACAGCTTTTCTTTGAGTAAGAGCAGTACCTTTCGCTGTAGTGTCATGTAAATTGCATTTGAAGGAAAAACATTGCATTGGACACCCCTACTCCAACTCTGGCAAATTATTTTTATTGTAATTACTCTAAATATACTCAAATATAAAGCTAGGCAATCCTACAATGAACCCCTCCTACAATGAACCCCTACAACTCTTAATCAACTATAAAATCACACTTCCAGCGATGTACGTATAGCAAGTTGCTGTGTTAAAGATAAGATCCACCTAGTACACTTGATATGGTACTGAGTGCTCCAATATAGATTCTTTTGAGGTCATCCTACCTTTTCTGCATCCCACCAGTCTCTTTTTTGTTCATGCAGCACACATACACAAACCACAAACTGGGCACCAAAATTGTATGGCAGAACTAAGTTGTTATATGGATACCCATTTGTTTCATAAGATGCATGTGTTAATTTTTTAAAAGTGAAATGAAAACACTAAAATAAAAAGATATCATAGATAACCATGAACTTTTGAGAAATAGTGATCTAGAGGTGGCTCTTAAACTATAAAAGAGATGGCAGTTCCCGTCTCTAAATTTTTCTTACAGCTTTGCAAAAATGTCTAAAATCTAGTGTATCTATTTTCCCCCTTGTTCCATGCACAAATTCATGTACTTAATTTTGTTCATTTTTCATTAGGTAAGGCTAACAGAAATGGAGCCAGCGCCATTAGTTTCTAAGAAACCTAACAAATACAAAGGACAGAAAATAGTTGTCTAGTTTCTTAAAGATTTTACAGTCCTGGAATCTCAAAGTTGGAGGAACCTTAAGGATAACCTAAACAAACATTTGGTGATTTCTTGGCTTCTTGAAATGAGCTTGAATTGGGGAAAAGGAATTTAAAACCCTGATAATTCAAGATCAAACCTAGAGAGAGATAATCACTATTCAGGCTAACCTTTGTTGGATGGGAATGCTGGCTCTGCAGCTTAATAACTTGGGCAAGTTATTGTACTGAGCTTTGGTTCCTTCTTCTGTGAAAGAGGGATGGATAAACCACATTGAGCTATTACAGTGCTTGAATAAGAAAAATGAATGTGAAAGGAAAAATCAGAGATTTATAATACTTTATTTTATGTGATAAACTTAAAATTAGATGAGCATTTCATTTATATCTTGTAATTTTTTTTTTGTGATGAAAATGAGGGTTTCTGGAAGCTAGCAAGGGGAGAGGGTTGAACCAACAGGACAATAAACATTTATTCACATACTTCTAAATGCCCTTTTTAAAAAGTCTATCTGATTCTAACTTTCCATTCTACCGTGGTATTAATTTAAAAATCCCATCTTGAGTACGCTTTACACTGTATGCTTTTTATATAATAGTGCTCCCAATTTTAGCAATAATTGTACAAAATAAAGTAGACTCACTTGCCAAAATCCTGAAAGAACAGTTAAGCTTTAAGAAAGTAAGAATTTAAATTAAGGGGGGAAAATAGCTTCATCAGGGTCCCAGGAGTACTACTTTTGGGAAACACTGTTCAAATTTTGACTGTATAACTACCTTTGTAAAAAATTGGGCAATCAAGAAACGAAAAATGTTACACCAGCCTACCACCCAGTATAGCTACTATCAGTAGCTATTGTGAACTTCCTTTTACCTTTCCTATGCATATCTTAACTAGTTTGATAACAGCAAGGATATAATTTTGTATTTTGTTTCTCTAGTTGAACATCATTAGTATTTTTTGTTGTTGCATTGTTTTCATAACTTTTTAAGTGACAATGCTGTGATCTAATCAATCATTCTCTAATTGTTGAATACATATGTGTACTTATATGTTGCTTACAGTTGTTTTTTTATCACAGATGAAAAGATGAAATTCTTTGGGCATACAGCTTTTTTCATATTTAAGGCCTTTTCTTAGAATAGATTGTTAGAAGTAGAAATTCTACATCAAAGTACAACTTTTTGTGGGTGTTGGTATGTATTGGGCTTTTTCTATTTTAAAACAGGTGTTTGGGGCTGAATTTTTCATTTGCTTTCTTGGTGTGATTTTTGGATATGTAAAGAAGTACCTTTGTTTATTTAGCTACATTTTCCTATTGCTTTAATTCTCTCTTTTTTCCTTTTTTAGGCTAAATTGATTATCCACTCAGCCCGGCATCTTTCGGGAAAAGCATAGCACTTCCTAGAGGAATATGAAAGAATATGAAAGAGGGTGTCACTGACTCTGAATTAAATTTTTAACCTGTCCCCTGAACAGCTACAGGATTTGGAAGCTGAATCAATGTTATCAGATGAGTTAGAATCCAAACCAGAGGTGAGCCCAGGCATCTTGTTTTCTTTTCTTTTGGTGGCCTATTTACTCCAGAGTTTGTTCTTAGTTCAGAAATCAGCAAACTTTTTCTGTAATGAGTCAGATAGTAAATATTTTAGGTTTTGTGGGTCATATGGTTTTGGTTGTAACTACAAGATTATTGTTTTCTTTATTACTAAGTACTTTCTCAGAGATTTTAAGGTTCAGTTTTTACCTTTTATGGCTTTTTATATTTGTTATCTAAATAAATCTAGCTTATTATACATTTAAATAATCATATAATGATGAAGTTTTATTTTATATATGGCATATGTGTGTATACATATATAAATATTAACTACCATAAACTGCTTTTTTAATTAATTTTGTATATATATGAAAGTTTTCTTTCTAAATGTGGTGAGAGTATTTACACATTTTAACTTTTTATTCATTTTTCTCACTTTAATTTTAGAACATCTGTGTCGCTTAGTGGAAAGATCACTGGATTTGGAATCATGTTACTTAAGTTTGAAGACCAACACTGATTGTAACTAGTGATGTGACCTTAGACTAATCATTTAGTGTCTTCAAATTGATTCCTTATCTTTAAAACACATGTTCAGTCTTACTGAGTTACAGTGAGGATTACAAAAGCCAATACATGGAATAGTGCTTTGTAAAATGTAACCAGTACAATGTAGTTGAATTTGTAATAGCCACCATTTAAAAATATGATTTTTTAAATTGTTTCTCTGTTTTATGGAAGGTGATAGAAGTTAATTATATAACTAATTTTAAAATCTAGAACAGAGCACTTGATAAAAATAATATAAAATACTATTTTATACTTAATCTAGTTTTTCTGTGAATAAGACTGAGACTAGTGAGCAGTCAAGACTTAATTACATCACCATCTTTGGTAAATTCAGAAGTATAGATTCATTCCTAACTACTGTATTATTTATTGTCTCCACACACACCCCGCCCCTTTCTCTCTAGCTCCTGGTACAGTTTGTTCAGAATACATCCATCCCATTGGGACAGGGGCTAGTAGAATCAGAAGCTAAAGACATTACTTGCTTGTCCCTTCTTCCTGTGACTGAGGCTTCAGAATGCAGTCGGCTAATGTTACCAGGTAAAAATTAAGATCACCAGAGATAAGATAAACAAGTCTTAAGAGTTTAGCCTACTCTATAGTACTGGTGGAATGGGGTAACTGACTTTTTATAACTGACTGGTGGAAATCAAAAATTAGGAATAATGGAGAAAGAGCAACCATGGGACTCAGAAATGCTTAGGAATGGATATAAACACATGTAGAGAGTGAGAAGAAAAGGAGGCCAAGACAGAACTCCATGGAACTCCCCATTCAGGGTACAGGGTAAGGCAGGAGAGCCTGTGAAGGAGGGAAGGAGGAAAGGATAGAGGAACAGGAGGAATACTGTCATAGAGTGCAGGCAAGGGACCCAAGGGAATAGTCTGTGTGATAGATGCTTCTACAAGGCACAATGAGATACTGACTGTCCTAGTGAGATGGGTCACCAAGGTCATTGTTGACCTGTGCAGGACCTGTTCTTGGAGAGGGAGTGGGAAGCCAGGCTACAGTGGGTTGAGATATCAGTGCAAGGTGAGTATAGTTGAGGAAGTAACTAATTATACTTTCTAAAGGCTCTCTTACTATGAAGAAGGTAAAAGAGAAGGACATAAAGTAGGTGAAAGAGTTCTTTTATAAGATCTGAAAAATTAGAGAGTTGTTTTATGCTAAGAGAAGCTGCAAACAAAAAGAGTAGATAATAGCAGAGGAGGGTCCAGGAGAGCTAAGAGGAAGTAGAGTGCCAAGCATGGGTAGTGAGATGAGCTTTGGATGGTAAGAAGGAGATCCTATCGCTTGACTATTAGCAAGGAGAACATTATTTTTAGATGCAGTGAATTCTTTATTTTCTGGAAATTGAAATATTTAAAATTTAGATTATCAATGTTAAATCAGGGGAGGGTCACCTGTTGGTGACAACTTGTTTGTTATAAAGTTTTCTGGTTACTGTCTTCTAGTGGTGGTCTTTTTTCATTGGTTTTTGAAGTGACTTAAGGGTAGATATACTCAACCAACCAATATAGATTTAAGGTTTCTTTACCTATCTCCTGACTTTCTGACATCTTCCATCTCTTAACTCCCATTTTTCTATTGGTATATTGGGAGTTTTTCCAAATGCTCATGGATTTTCCATATGTGAAAATTCCCATGTGCTGATAAATTTTGATCTTCAGTAGGTGTTTTTTCCCCTGAATTTTCTTTTCCTATTTTAATTTATTGAATAAATATTTTATTAATAGTAAAGGAAGTGAAAACAGAAACAAAAGAATCCATCTTCTTTTCTACATTATCTTCTTTTAGTTTTAATTTTGATTTAAAATATTTTAAACAACCAGTTATAGGCAATAGTAAATTAAACCCCATGTACTCCCCTCCCAACTCATGAAGCATGTATTACAAACAGAAACGTATCTTCATATAGCTGACTTCATTCCCCTCCTTCCTAGATATGTGTGTATCATTTCCTGCATGGCCTGCAAGTTTTCTTTTTAGTTGGGATATATGATAGATAGAGAAAAGTACAAAACCATGTGAGTATACATTTTGAAGAATTATTATAAAGGAGATATCCACTAACCAATCGAGATAGAACATTGCTGGTTCCTAGGCCCTCCATGGGTTTCTGATAAGGACAACTTCTGTTCTTCCATAAGTTAACATTGTCTTCAATTTTTTGACAATTATTTCTTTATTTTCCAAGTTTAGCCACCCAAGTCTAAGTAGTACAGTTTAATTTTAACTGGACTTTAGATGAATGGAATCATTTGAATGTATGTGGTACCTTTCTTCTTTTCCTTTTTATTAGATTCATTCTTGTTGTGTGTAGCTGTGGTTTGGTTTCATTGCTGTATGTATAGCATTCTGTTATATGAGTGTACCACAACTTCTTTATCCATGCCACTGATGATGAATGTGTGTTTTCCAGTGTGGTATTTAACAAACAGTGCTGCCTGAACTTTCTTTGAGAACATTTTGTGTGTGTGTGTGTGGTAAAATGTATGTAACCGGTTAAATATATCATTTAATGAGTTCTATGGCATTAAGTACATCTACATTGTTGTACAACTTCATTAGACTTTGGAATGGCAGTACCATCCCTAGGCTTCTACTTTATTCCTATAATCTTAACTTGTTTTCTCCTTAAAAGAAGAAAAAAAACATAACCTGCCTTTTATGAAGATGAATAAGACCCCTGAAAATATTGGATGCTTCAGCACTGTAGTGCAATTCAATATTATATTCCAACTAAAACCTTTGGTAATTCATCCCCTCCCTTAGAATAAAGTTCTTGAGAGCAAGGCTTCTGAATTATTTCTTTATATCCAATGTAAACCCAGAACTGAAATAGTGAATAATGAAACATAATGATGATTCTATAAAATTCCAGTTATTTCCCAGGCTATGATTTTTTTTCCTAATGACTCACCAGAAATGTCACATACATGTTATAAAAATTAAAGGAAGGCATTTTTTCCCCAAGAAAAATAATTTAAAATTTAGAACCTATTCTTGAGTTAATATTCATTGTATAACTATATTTTTCAAGGGAAAGATACTGATTTTTGCCTTAGAAGGACAGAGGTCTATAATGCCCAAATGTGGATGGTTCGTCCTTGGTTACTGCCAAGTGTCAAAGGAGTCTGCCCTTCACATTTTGGTTGACTCTCTTTGAAGCTTTAGCTCGCTTCAACTCTTCTTTTCTGAGGCAGATTTTGTATTTGTAAAAAATACTGTCTGCTTCTATGAGGGTATTAGATACTAAGGGATGTTACAAGGATATTAGGTGCTATGTATCAAAAGGTGAACTCCTTGGGGATAGGTGCTACATAAAGCTGTGGTATTTTCCCTTTACTAGATGATTCTCCGAATCATACTAACTCCTCCAAGGAGGTCCCTTCCTCGGCTGTGTTGAGAAGCCTTCAGGTGAATGTGGGCCCAGACGGAGAGGAGACAAGGGCACAGACTGTACAGAAGTCCCCGGAGTTTCTGTCCACTCCAGAGTCTCCTAGCTTGTTGCAAGATCTACAGCCAAGTGATAGCACTTCTTTTATTCTTCTTAACCTAACAAGAGCAGGTATCCTTTTATCTTTTTCTGAACTCTGCTCATGCTTAAAAAAAAAAAAAGAAAACTGGGGGTGAGGAATCATTAATTCAGTCATACTAAAATGGAAAGAAACTTTGTTTTATTATTTTGGAGAATTGGTGTAGTTTGGTGATCAACTGAATGTATAGAGAGAGATTGTACGATGACTCAGAAGTTTCTTGTTTGGGAAATTAGGTGGTGTCATTGACTAAGACAGTGCACGCAGGAAGAACAGGGCTGGAGGAGGATGGTAGGTCTAGTTTGTGCCTGTTGATGTTGAGGTTTCACAGGGACGTTTAGGTGGATGTGTCCTTTAGAGAATTAGAAACAGGAATCCAGGATTCTAGAGATATTTGGTGTGAAATACGTAGTTTTAGTCCTTATCAGCATTCAGGAAATATATAAAACAATGGGCATGGATTCTTTGATTCAGGAGTAGTCTGGAGCATAAACAGAAAAGAAGGCAAATCTAGGACCCTGAAAAAAAAATTTAAGAGGGTAACAATGAGAAGGAGCTACTGGAGAAAGAAAAACAGTGAGGGTGGTGGGGAGCCAAGGGAGGAAACATTTTTAAAGAAGAAAAGTTACTAAATCATGCCAAATCCCACACAATGGGCCAGTGAGGTGAGGACTGAGAAGTATATGTTTGGTGAACTAGCAAGAGCAACTGTTATTGAGGTACTAGAGATAGAGCCCAGGGTTTAAGAGACGGGGAGTGGATGGCAGGTGAGAAGATATATACACAAGTTAGAAGTTAAGAAACTTCAAGAAATGTGACTTTGAAGGAACAGGTGAGAAGGTGATATTTAGAGGAGTACTTGGGATTTTCTACTCTTTTAAAAAATAAAGATGGAAGAGAATTGAGTTTAGACAGATTTAAATGCTGAAAGGGAGGCAGTAAGGTGGCGGCTAGGGAGGAATAGGTTGAAGATGGGAGAGAGGAGATAAAGGATTGGACTGGAATCCTAGAGCTGAGGGTTGGCCTGGTTGCTAGGAAAGACGCTTTGCCTCTGAAACAGGAGAGGGTAAGCTAAAGACCAGCCTATCAGCTGGGAGTGGAAAGGTGATAACCTAATCTTCTATGAGAACAGAAGCTTGAGGTGAGAGGTGAAAGTCTGGAATAGCTGATTCAGGACACGGAGAGTTTCTGAGCCAGGGTGGATCAAAGGATTACTTGATAGCTAATTTTCATATATTCTCTTGCTTCTTCCAGGTCTGGGCTCTTCAGCCGAACACTTAGTATTTGTACAAGATGAGGCAGAGGATTCAGGGAATGATTTCCTCTCCAGTGAGAGCACGGACAGTAGCATTCCATGGTTCCTCCGGGTTCAGGAGTTGGCCCATGACAGTTTGATTGCTGCTACTCGTGCACAGCTGGCAAAGAACGCAAAAACCAGCAGCAATGGTGAGACTCTTGTGGCATTTTCCTTTCCACTGTTGTGTGCAGAGATTTTGGTAATAAAACGGCTGTATTTTGAGTTGCATATAATCTGAATTACTTTACTGGGGAGAGCAAAAGCTAGAAATGTGTAAATTGTCTTAGTTTCCATAGAGTAACTCAGCTGTGCCAGATTCACGTGCAGAACCAACTAAACTAGCATTCTCAATTGTCAGCTTTAAATAATGTACTGAGCCCCTTTTGAAGGAAAAATTTTTTGCGGATTTCAGTGTTATCTTGAATTGTTTTTATTGTAATGTTCTATACCTAGAGCTTTTACAGCATTATGAAATTATAACAGTTTTATCAATTAATAGAAATAAAGCTACAGAACCCATGAGAATAAAATTGTCAGCATGGCAAGTGATGATGTTTTGCTGAAATTAAATTGCTGCTCATGGCAGTTTAGCAATTAGCAGCTACCATAGTTCTCCTTTTTTTGTGAGGGGTTGTGAGGAGGAACCAATTCATTAGAAGACCTCTAAATATCCAAGTAGGGTATAATATGGTTTCTTTTGAGTTCAGCATGCCTGTACTACTTACTCTGTGCCACTTTTTCTTTTCTTTTTCTGTATAATTTTTAATATTTTTTTTTTTAATGAAAGTACTGGGTATTGAACCCAGGACCTCACGCATGTTAAGCATGGGCTCTACCACTGAGCTATACCCTTCCCCTGTGCCACTTTTTCTTTATTCAGTAATTTTCAGTGTGGTCCCTGGATCATTAGCATCAACGGTAATTTAGAAATGTAAATTCTTAGACATCATCTTACTGAAGCAGAAATTTGGAATTTTTTAGTAAGCCCTCTTTATGGTTATGAGCATGTTAAATCTTAAGGACTGTGGCTCTATTCAAACCACTCCCACACCATTGCAAAACCTTTGCTTGTGTAGCATGCCATAATACTTTTTGTTTTAGATCTGCCTCTGTATTTCTTCATTTAATCTGTGACAATTAAGGTTATACCACAAATTATTAAGGTAAGGTACATACTGTCATCCCCACAAATGATCACTTCCATCTAAGTTGGTTGAGATACAGAAATATTTTAATTTTGTATGTGATGCTGTATATCAGGGGTCAATAAAGGGCCAAATAACCACCTGTTTTGTTAACAAAGTTTTATCAGAACATAGGCATGCCCATTAATTACACATTGTCTATGGCTGTTACTGTGGCAAAGTTGAGTAATTGTGACAGAGACCATATGGCCCTCAAAGCCAAAAATATCTGCTGTCTGACCCCTGCTCTATACAGTGCTCTCACTGGAAATTTTATCCCAAATGCAAAGACGTTACCCACATAACTGTAGGATCTTTAAAGTGTTTACAGTATTATCCAACAGGTAGAAATATGAGGTATGGAATTTCTTTGTCTAGCTCACTCATTTTTTTTTTGGAGCAAGTTCATCAGATGACCTCTAAATATCCAAATCTGTCATTGACTGAGGTCATTTTAAGCTAATCTATCTTCTGCAAACAGTGCTTTGGGTTTTTTTTTTAGGTGACTTAGGGAACACTCCTTTGAGAGATTTTATAAGGACTCAAATACAAGGCAGCTCACTCTTTTCTGAGGGATTTTTTTTTTTTCTGTTTTATGGTTATATCAGTGTTCTCATTGTATCTACAAAATTGAATGTAGAAAGCTCCAGCTGTCACTGGTTTAAATCTTGGATTAGCGTGGGGTTTCTACAGACCTTTCATTAGAAATTAATTAGCTGAGCTCTGGAGTTGGTGGGAAATTTCTTTTACAATATATGCACTTCTGTGCTGTTTAAATTTTACCCCCTTCAATTAAACAAATAAAAACTATGTGGAACAATATTAAAAAAGAACAAGTTAATTAATATTAACAGTGGGAGAACATAGGGCAGGAAGAGAATAAGATTAATAGATGGGACAGAAACTGCCTTTTATCAACTGTCAGTTTCCAAGGAGTGTGTAGGTATAACATATTATCTTACTCTTGGCTTTTGAGAGGGATTTATATTTGGAAATATCAATCTTATTCCTGGTGTATGTGAAGTGAAAAAATAAACTCCATATGCTTATAGTGGATTTAAGTGGTTGTGAATATTTTTCTCTAGTGATGTCCAACTGTGTCCTGAAGAAAATGAAAGGATGCACCACCTACTAATCTGGAATTTATTTAAAGTTTTAGTTAATTGATGTCATTTAACTTTAAGGAAGGCACTGCGCTGTATGCTCCTCTCCTCCCCTTGTTTTAGTCTATTGGACAAAAAATTTGAGCAAGTATTATCTCTGACTTTTAAAAATATGGTTAGAAATTTTAAAATCATCTGAGGTTTTGCATTCTTAAATATTTTGTAACAAAGAAGGGTTAGAAATTAGAAGGTTATTCTTATTTTTTAGAATGATAGAAACCTGTAAATTGCCTTCAGAAGATAGAAATCTAAGAATGGCCATCTGCAAAAGAAGTGACTACTGTAAGTTCACTACTAAGCCAGACTAGCTGCTCCTCCTTAAAATACAAGTTTTTATTACCTAGAACTTTAAGTCATCTTGTGTAGCACCTCACTCTGGGTGTTGGTATACCTACTTTCTCACTAATTTGTACTGTAAAATAGGTTTAACTGTGCTTTTTGATATGAAACCATTTTGGACATTTCTTACACTTGCCAAAGAGTTGTAGTCTCGTGAAACAAAGCAAGGTGGCTTTTGGTAGTTCTCTGGAGTAAGAAGATGGGGATGTGGAGCACTCTCACTTCTGTTGTTAAATGGGTACAGAGAGACCTGGGGAAGATTAAGATAGATATCTGATTAATGAGTGGCTTTATTGTTTGAACCAAAGTATCTGAGTGGAATCTTTCCCTAGATTACAAATATGTGACTCTGTTACAGGAGAAAATGTCCACCTTGGTTCTGGTGATGGGCAACCCAAAGATTCTGGGCCCCTTCCTCAAGTGGAGAAGAAGCTCAAGTGCACAGTTGAAGGTTGTGACCGGACATTTGTGTGGCCAGCTCACTTCAAGTATCACCTCAAAACTCATCGGTGAGCAAATCCTAGATTCCATACTTGGAGCTCAGGAACATTAATGCTTCCAGAGGAACTTGTCCCCCAGCTTCACAAATTAAAAGAAAGCAGGGGCTCCAGATCACTTGTGGTTAAGATGTTTTTGTTCTTTAATAGAAAACATTTGCATTATGTCATTTACCCCATTCTTGACAAATACTTAATAAGACATCTGGCACCTAAATGCCTTAGAGCAAGAGTTCTCAAATCTCATTATAAAGCATAATTTCTTGGAGAACTTAAAAAAAATAATACATAAGCTTAGACTCCACTCTAAACCTATGAAATCAGCATTTCAAGAAGTGGGGCATCTGTAATTTTAACAAAGTTCAAGTGATTCTGTTACATCCAGTTTGGTATTTGTTGTCTGTCTTGAGACTAATAGGAGCTTTGACTTGTCCTCTCTAGTAGAGAGCATTTTCAGGTATTGTTGCATATGTGATTCTTTTTTTTTTCTTTTCTTTTTTTTTTTCCCCAGAAATGACCGCTCCTTCATCTGCCCTGCAGAAGGTTGTGGGAAGAGCTTCTATGTACTGCAGAGGCTGAAGGTGCACATGAGGACCCACAATGGAGAGAAGCCCTTTATGTGCCCCGAGTCCAGCTGTGGTAAGCAGTTCACTACAGCTGGAAACCTGAAGAACCACCTGCGCATCCACACAGGTGTGTGCAACCCCAGCATTCCTGCAGGCAGTCTACTGCTTGGCTCAGCGCATGCTGGCTGTCCTTAGGAAAGGCTATGAGGTGTGACTAGACTTGAAGGTTGGGGTTGTTCCTAGAACTCTGAAGATGGAATTTCCTTTCTTCAAATGCCTCATGGCACTTTTCAGTTCTTCCAATAACATTTGTCACCTCTGTGTTGGACAGTGTTGATTTCTGCCTCTAGGAAAGGAATATAAGACCTTCTCTGATAACAATGATATGATGAGATACAGACAAAAATGAGTCTTTCTAGAGATCTTTGAACATTGCACAGTTGTAATTTTAGTCATTAACATTTATTGACTCATACAAACCGCACAGACCCTGTTCCAGGCACTAAATGGGGTAAGGTGAGGGGAAATACAAAAACTAAGATTAATCCCTGGCTTAGAGTTTACTTTCTTGTTAGAGTCTCACAACCTGAGAAACAGAATGGGTAAGTCACTTGTTCTGGGTCAAACAACATATTAATATTAAAGGAGCAAAGTAAAGATACCTGACTTTTTAATCTAAAAGTTTAAAGGTGACTTTCCAAGCCACTGGGCTGAGCTGTGCTAAGTTTCTTGCTGGAGCTTAATCACTGAACCCAGACTACTACCTTAGGATATATAATTATTCTTCCCCACTTTCTTGCCACTTTCTCTTTCTCTTCTTTGTTTATTCATGCATTGCTAAAATGACAGAAAGTACAATTAAATGGCATTTAAAAAGTGAAACCTAAGCAGAAGCACATTTGTTTCAGGCATGTCCGTATGATTACTTCTAGATTGACATTACCACTGGATGTGTTTTAGAGCAGAATAGCTCTGTTCTCAGCTCTTTCTTTAAAGAGTAAATTGTATTGGTCCAAGAGAGCAGTTTGAATAAGAGAATAGGAAAACCACGTATCTGAATAGATAAGGAAAGTAGTAGAGGTCACTATGCCTTATTAAATTCAGTAACCTCTTCATTTTTGTGCTGCTCGTTATCTTTGTAGCATTTGATAAAACTGAACATCTTTAAATGCTTTCTTTTATTCAGAGTATGATGTCATTTTCTCTCTTCATTCTGACTCTTGCTCTCTCTCTCCCTTGTTAATCTCCTAATTGTTGACCAATTTCAGAATTTCAGGTTTCTCCGATTTTACCCAGTGTGCTGTCTCATTGCAATCTAGGCGTCAATTTAATCATTTTTCCTGGATGCCTCACAGATCTGAATCTCAATATTAATATAATAGTAAAAGTTAGCATTTATTGAGGTAATTTAATATGTGCCAAGCACATGTACGTTGCTTTTCATTTAATCTTCAAGATATCTTTCTCCTTTAGATACTGTGTTTATTGACAGAGAAACAAAGATTAGAGAGTTCAATAACTTGCCCAACGTCATGCTGCTAGGAAATGGCAGAGCTGGGATTTTTTTTTTAAACTTTTTTATTGATTTATAATCATTTTACAATGTTACGTCAAATTAGAGCTGGGATTTTAATTCTGATCTGACTCCAGAGCTCTTCTAAGGATTTTATTTTCAAATGCCTACAACTCATTTTATCTCAAGTGTCAAAACTGACCTCACATCTTTATTAGTAGTAACAATAGTAATTCAGTTTTACTGCCAATTTTAGTGGCTTCCTATGAGGACTTACTGTGTGCCAGGCACTATGCTTAATATATTTAACCTGTATTATTTCATTTAATCCTCAAAGTAATCTTTTGAGGTTGTATTACATTAATTTTATAGATTAAAAAGCTGATTCTCAGATTAAATATCTTTCCTATACTAATAAGTGGTACTGCCAAGATTTGAACTCAGGGTTAACTGGCTTGTGCTCTTAACTATTATGCAGCATTGCCTCTTGAACCTCCTCTTCTTCTGTGTCCTTTTATCTCAGCAAAATCAGCATCCTCTCTGTTTCCAAATAGAAAGTCAGCTTGATGGAGAGGTTCATGCTGCTAGATTCTGATGCATATTTTTGGAAAGCCCCTTTTTCTAAGATTCTCAAGTTCATCTTGCTAAACATTTAACCTTGTTTATTAACTGGAATTTTCTGTTTTCCTAACATTTATTCTATCATGTACATGAGTATATTGTTCATTCATTTGGTAACTTTTTGAGTGCCTAGTCAGTGTGAGTATACAGATATCTTTCAAAAGTTACAGACCACTGGAAAATCAGAAACATTAGACTGTGTGGTACAGTCTGAAAGAACAGTATCATCTAGAGCTGTGCTGCTCCCTCCTTCAAGGCCCAGCTCCCGTGTCGTCACCATGCCAACCTTACTTGCTGAATTTCTTGTTTCTGTTTTACTCTCTCACACTATGACACTCATAACAGTTCTGACACCAGATGTGTTTTTCCCGACACCAGGCAATTCTGTGCAGCACCAGCTGGGTGTCTCCAGTGTAACTCACTTCTGACAGTGTCTGGAGATAGCATCAGATCCCAAGGTTAAGAACTCAGTCCACAATACTGCCACCCACTTCAGATACCAGTTGTAATAGCAGGTCTCCAAGTTATACACAGCTTCTGTCTGACTTGGCTACCAACTGGAGGTTCCCACAACCCTCCCTTTTGGATTTGATTATTTCCTAGAACAGCTCACAGAACTCAGGGAAAAGCTTACTGTTTACTAGTTTATTATGTGATAAAGGATACAGATGAACAGCCAGGCGAAGAGATACATAGGGTGACGTTTGGAAGAGGCACAAGTGCAGGAGCTTCTGTCCCTGTGGAGTTGGGGTGTGCCACTCTACCGGCACGTGGACGTGTTCACCAATCCAGGAGCTCTCTGAACCCTGTACTTTTGGGATTTTTATGAGGGTTTCATCACATAGACATGATTGATCATTAACTCCCATTTCCAGCCCCTCTCTCCTCTCTGGAGAATGAGGGGTAGAGCTGAAAATCCCAAGCTTCTAATCCTGATTTGGCATTCTGGTGGCCAGCCCCCATCGAGGAGCCCAGCAAGAGTCACCTCATTAGAGCAAAAGACACTGCTGTCACCTAGGAAATTCCAAGGGGTTTAGGAACTCTGTCAGAAATCACGGTCCAAGACCAAATACCGGAACAAAAGATGATCCTAATGCTCTTATCACTTAAAAAATTACAAAAGTTTTAAGAGCTTTGCATCAGGAACTGGTATCTAAGAGCAAATGTTAGAACAAAAAAAATTCTCCTAGCATCCCTATTTACTAGGATTTACTAGGGTTTCCTGTGTCAAGAACCACAGACAAAGACCAAAATGCATACTTATTATTTCACAGTTGTCATTTTCTGAACTTGCTCTTGGCACTCTCAGTTTCAAGGCTGTGCTCATATTAGTCCTTGTGCCTGAAATTTCCTTTCCTTGTCATCTTGTAAGTTCAGCTTAAATTCAGCTTCTTTTAAAAATTATCACAATAATAATTCCTCCCCTTTTTAAATGCCACTTTTTTTTTGTACAGGAATTTGTATTAAAGTTACTTATGAATACATTTATCTTTTACTACATTGTGACCCTTGGAAGATAGGAACTTCATGTCTGATTTTTTTCACTTTTTATTTTGTAATAATTATGAACTCATGAGAAGTTGCAAAAAGAGTACAGAGAGTTCTGTATGTGCTTTACCCAGCTTCCCCACAAAGTGCCGTCTTGCGTAGTCATAGTACAACATCAAAATTGAAAAGTCAGCAGTACTGTCAGTCTACAGGCCTTATTCAGTTTTTAGCATGCATCTTTGATTTTTAAAATAACAAAGTAATACTGTAGAAAATCAAAATTACAGAAAAACACAAAAAAGAAACTGAATCATCCTTAATACCACTGTCTGGATATAACAACTGTTAACACATTGTTACAGATTTTTTTCTGCGTGCCTCTGACTAAACACCTGTTTTTGTTTGCTTTATAAAATGGAACTATGTAATATCTATTTTATAACTTCTAAAAATCTGCATTTTTATTATTTTGTTGTTGTTGTTGGGGGAGGTAATTAGGTTTTCATTTGTTTATTTTAATGGAGGTACTGGGGATCAAACCCAGGACCTCGCGCATGCTAGGCACTGAGCTATACCCACCCCCCTGTACTTTAAATGAATCTAGAAACTGAATCTTAAAGAGAATTGATGTAAAAATCCTAAGAGCATATGCAGTGTTAATCTTGATATCCCCCAAAGGGATGAGATCACTGCAGAAGGTAGTTCAGTGTAGCTGGGGCTCAGCACTTAGTCAGGAGAGAGAAGGAAATATGATGCTCAGAGGCAGCCACTCTAAAGAAAAGAGCAGGGTTGTCTGGAGGGCTGTGTACCAGGCAATCACTGAGAGGTGACACCTGCTAGATACCCTGGTTGAAATTACGTAGCATGAATTCAAGAAATCAGAGTAAGCCATTGGAAACAGGAAAAGATTGATGGGAAAAGAGAATGATAGTTAATTCATCAGAAGACTGACTTTTTATCTCATTTTCTGTCTCTAGGAGAGAAGCCTTTCCTCTGTGAAGCCCAAGGATGTGGCCGTTCCTTTGCTGAGTATTCTAGCCTTCGAAAACATTTGGTGGTTCACTCAGGTACTAGAACCTGTTCCATTCATAAATTTCAGGGAAGGTGGAGAGCCAAAGGAGTAAAAGGTTAGGATAGCGGTATAAAGAAATCTAAAAAGAAAGAAACTGTTCATTGTAAAGTTTCCTCCTCATCATGACAGAATCAGAAATCAAGGCCCTTGATACTTGTATTCAAAGGCTTGTATAGTGAGTGAGGGTGGAATCTAATTGTTATTATTTTCAACTGAGCCATTGAACTGCTTTCTAATCCAGACCTTTTTTTGAGGAGATCAACAAATTTATTTGGCACTACTCTGGGTGCCTTATAAGTTATTTCAGATATGGCCCATGGAGGTTATTCAGAGCAGAGACTTGCCAAGGCAGGGGTGAACTCAAAGTGGAGAGATTCTAGAATGGAATCAGGTAATTGTTCAAGTGGCTAGCTAGCCATGGAAAGCAAAGGGAAACCAGAAAGGGAGGAGCAGAGAGAAGGAACTGGAAGTTATATATGATGAAGACAGCAAAGCAGTTCTGTGGGAGCAAGGGAGTTGGAGAGGTGTAATCAGTCAGGGATGAGGAATTTCAGAGCTGAGATCCTAGGGTGGAGCAACTTTTTTTTTTTGTGATGGTGATTCTAAGCAGAAGTGACAAACTGATAGCCTGTGGATTAGATGTGGACTTCCCGGTGTGTTTTGCTTGGCTTGTAGAGTGTTTTTATTTTCTTTATTTTACTATGTAAAATTATGTCAAATGTAGTAAAAGTAGAGGAAAAAATGCTTTTTTTTACGTAATAATAATACTATTACTGTACCTGTCAAAATTAACAATAACTCCTTAGCTTTATCTCAGACCTGGTCTATGTTTAAATTCTTTCCAGTTGACTCAGAATGTCTGTTCAAGTGGGTTTATTTAAATCAGGATCCAACAGGGTCCTGTTGTTATATTTGTTAGTAAGTCTTCTTGAATCTAGATCTGTCTACACTTAAATTTTTTTTTCATGCTGTAGACTTACTGCACAACAGAGTAACAGATGAACTGTAGTTCATCCCATGTTTCATGTCATTTAACTTGTTCCCCTATATTTCCTATAAATAGAAGTAAGCCCTAAAAGCCTCCGCTTTTGGCAATGATTTAATGTCACATTAGGAGGTACACGGTGTTTGGTTGTCAAAACTGATCTGTTGGTTCAGGTGGTAATACCCTTGAACACCATTGTAAAGTTCCCTAGCAACCTTTTGCCTTATGGTTTCATCTCTGAATGATGCCTGAATTCATTATTTCATTAGAATTGTGAAATGGTGATTTTTCTAATTCTATTATTCATCCACATTCATTAGCTGGAATTCTTCTCTATAATGAGTCTCACTAGGGCTGTTTGGTAATTTGCACAGGAAAGGCAGGATAAATGTGTAATTCTTTCAGTTGTGTTTTCAGAATAAGATATTGTGTTCTGGTTACTTCTAGTAAGTGTCAGATAAGTGGCATTTTCATTGCTTTTTTCCTCTCTCTCAGTATTGTATTGAATTCATGGATTTCTGTATATTCACTGTATTTCAATCCATTGCAGTTATTTTTCAACAGCTTTTGGACCTATAATGCATATACTTTAAAATTCACCCATTGTAAGTATACACATCAGTGATTTTTAGAAAGTGTATAGAAATGGACAGTCATCACCACAATTCAGTTTTAGAACACTTGTGTCACACCACAAAGTTCCTTTGTGCCCCTTTGCTGTCAATTCCTCCTCCCACCCCAGATCCAGGCAGTCATTGGCCAGCTTTCTGTCTCTATAGATTTTGCCTCTTCTGTGAATTTTCTGGCCATTTCACCTAATTTTTGCTGCCTACTAGTCCCCTGTAGGCATGCATTTTTTACCCTCCTTTGGGTGTGGCTGTCTTAAGTAGGTGGAATGGAGATTGAGGCTTTCAGACTTCAGGACTTAGGGGATAGTTCAGATCATTGTATAAAAGAACCACCATTGCGAATGTTGAAGACTGAGAGTTGTGGCAGGATTGGAATCCAGTGTTGGAATCCTTGAGGATAGTACATGTCCTAGAGGTCATGGAAAACTATCTGAAAAGGTAAGTCAGTATTCTGTGTGGCTGCCATGATCTTATACCAAAGAGACTGTTTTGTGAAAGCAGCACTACAGTGGGTCTGGAAAGAACTGGAGGCTGGGAGTAGTGAGTGTTCTAAGCCTTCTTGGTGTACTCTTCTGGCCTTCTCCCGTGTGCTGAAGGTTGAGAGAGAGGCTGAGGGGAGGTGCACAATGGGAGAAGGACCAGCCTCTTAATGTTTAGTTTAACATCCTCTGGGCTTCTTCATGTAGGGCTTGAATCCATTCTCTTGCTGTCAGAAATATACCCTGTCTTTTTGGTTACCCTGTCTTAACCTGGTGCATGTTTCAGGAGAGAAGCCTCATCAGTGTCAAGTCTGTGGGAAGACCTTCTCTCAAAGTGGGAGCAGGAATGTGCACATGAGAAAGCATCACTTGCAGATGGGAGCAGCTGGGAGTCAAGAGCAGGAACAAACTGGTAAGGAGAAGAGGGTGTAGTGGAGGACTATATTTTGGGGGTTCAAAAGCCAAATAACTGGCCTGTCTGATAGGGAAATTTTCTGTCTTTTGGGTAGAGAGACTGGTCTCATGTAGCCGACTAGTGGTTTCCAAATGTAGCTGTACAGTAAAATCGTTTGCAAGCTTTAAAACATGTATTTTGTATTGCTTGTCCACCACCCTCCCCCCCCCCACCCCATCCTGCTGAGCAAAACAGCCAATAAAGGAGATTACTTGGGAGCAAAATCCAGAGTCTATAGTTTTAAAAGTTCTCCTAGTGAGTTTGATGGTAACTAGTGCTGATCTATGAACCAGCATTTGAGTATCACCGTGATTAAGATTTTTGTATGACAAGGAAGTTTTTTACTTTCATGACTCCTTTTTTTCACCCTAACTTAATACATTTTTATTATTCCTTTCCATGTCTTTCCTTAATCAGTTATTCTATTCCAAATATTCCTTTCTAAGGATGCATCCATCCCATTTCATATGTTAATTATCCAGATGCTGATCACAAGCAAGGATATTTATCCATGAGGCTCAACTCTCCCTTCTAGGTTTATTTTTGTTTTCCAAAAGTAAGTGAAATAGGAGGTGGCATCCAAGATACAGGTTAACTTCTAGTTCTGAAAGAAAAAGCCAGCTTCCTGTGAAGGAAAATGGGGACCAGGCATAGCCTTGACTGCTGTATGTCTTTCACATCCTATTCTCTGTGCAGCTGAGCCACTAATGGGCAGTAGTTTGCTTGAAGAGGCTTCAGTAACCAGTAAAAACCTGGTGTCTATGAATTCCCAGCCCAGCCTTGGTGGAGAGCCCTTGAACCTACCAAATACCAATTCTATCTTAGGAGTTGATGATGGTAAGACTTTCAACTCTCCTTTATTTGGGGAAAATGGACTGCAACCAGGGACTAAGAAATGGGATTGTCTCTGAAATGGAGGTTTTAATTAATTTCATTTCTTGTGAGTAGCAGTAGTATGATTGAGTAGCATTTGTGTTCTTTGTCTCTGGGGTGGGTAAGTGAATCTGTAAAAAAAAACAAAAAATTTTTTTTTCATTGAAAATGTAACAAAAAAATAAAGAGAAAAAAAAATTAAGAAAATTATCTGTAATCCTAGCATCCTAGCCCAACTATTTCTATCTTTCCTATTGCAGTTATGGAAGAACTTAACTTTTAAAACATTTATACAGACCATAACCAGGTTTTACAGAGGAGAATTAAGGCAATTTCTCCATACCTTCAAAAGCCATATCTTCTGGAGAAAAGAAAGGGCTCTCTAGGAAACAGTTGCTCCTCTCTGGTATAGAAATTTCACCCAAGTTACACAGGCCAGGCCCTCTTCTCTGAAAAACTTAACAGGTGAGGTCAGCATGCATTTATTCAGTGCCTACTGTGTACCTGGCACCATGGGAAAGATAAAAGTAGAGGACAGGGACCTTAAAAATCTAGCTGAGAGGTCAAAGCTTACATGTGGGAAATGGCATCTAGGGAGTAGGAGATAGTACGTAAGCCGATGTTGTTATGTGGTATAGTCTGGAAGGGCAGCGTAAGCTAGAAGGCCCCTTAGAAGATACTCTTTGAGAGCTAAGTGGTATATGTGTGAACTATTTCCAGAAGATTTTCCTGGTGATCCCACTGATGAACACTTAATAAGTCTGAGGTCCTATGTTTTAGTTACTTACATCCCACTCAGTCAGTTTTGGGTGGAATGGCCATGTTTTTGTAGCTAATATATAGAGCCCACGAGGCCCAGAGTGTGCTTCCACAATAAGCCTCCTCTGTTTCATAAATGGTACTAGCGGATAACTAAAGCCCGAGGCACAGAAATTGCATGGAGCTACTTAGCCATAAGGAAGAAAGGGAGGAAAGGATAGTGAGTAGGAACTTTAAAGCCAAGTTTAAGGTCTTGACCTGCACGTATTGCACTCTTTGTATCACTGGTGACTGCTTTTAGCATTGGCTCTGGTTCCCTCATTTGCCTGCCTAAGAAGCTTTTGACCTGTTTCATGTGCAATTTTAATCCAGTGGATAGTGCTAAAGCCGTATTACTTAAATTGGTATAGTGAAAAATGGGCAACTCTTATATCAAAATTTTTTGCCTTTTCTTCTCATACCAGTTTTGCAATACTTTCCAAATTCACTGATAATGATTATTAGTCAGAAATTAATTTGAAAGAAATACAGGAACGTGGGATTTGGTTTTTTGGGGAACAGTTTTTAGTGTTCTTAATGAGAGACTTGGTAATTCACGTAGGTATATCTGGATTCACTTTGCATTGAAACATTTTTCTGCTGTTTCAGAGGTGCTTGCTGAAGGATCCCCACGTCCCCTGTCTTCAGTGCCTGATGTGACACATCACTTGGTGACCATGCAGTCAGGGAGGCAGTCATACGAGGTTTCTGTCCTAACTGCCGTAAATCCACAGGAGGTAAATCTGTCTGTTGCTGTTACTTTGTTTCTGTGGAGATTAATGTGGAGAATGATTGAGAATCTAGTTTAGAGGCGCTGAAGAAAATTCTCCAATTTCCCTTTCCTGGAAACTTTGACTAGAATATCTTCCCTTAAGCTAAGCATGAGTCCAGCTTTGAAAGGAGCCCTAGTGTTAGGGTCTCCTGAATTGGGAGCTTGATCAGTCACAGCTGGGACCCTCAACTCTAATTTCCTTTATACACATTCCTTAATTAAATGAGATCAGCTCCTACTGCTCTCTGCCTCCCTTGCGATGAGGATGCTGCTTTATAAAGAAAATAACATCTTGAGACAGAGTGCTCCTTGAGTAAAAAAGGTAGTGACAAAATCATTAATAATTATCATTCATTTTACTAGGGTCATGTATCTGGGAGATATCGGGCTGAACTAACTGGGCATATAGGAATGTGTTTACTTGCTTGTTGTTGAGTAAGAAACATCATTTAAATCTAAGAGGGCTTTAGGTTGATTCTGAGCACTCCTAACCCTATGGTTTTGGCTCTGACCCAGAAAACAGAGTGAAAACCAGTCAGGCTTCTAAAATCTTAGGATATTTCATTGGCCCACATCACGGAGACAGATGACTTCATCACCTGCTTGTTTCTTAGGCACAGGCTTTTGCCAAAAACTTGTGTAGCCTGGATCCTTTCAGTATTATAGTATCTTTCAGGGTGCACGCCTGTATTTTCCCTTTTCCTTTCATTATAACCTTCAGACCACAGTTAGCTGTGGCTGACTATAGCATTCAAATGACTCTGCATCCTATATTGAATATTCTCAATTTTTCTGTGATATTCCTGAGGATACCCAGGATCACAAGGCTCTGGGTATGCATGTTAATGTGTCTACCAGGACCTGTCCTTGTATTCATCATTGTGACACACTGTCTCACTCTTGCTTGTTATATTGAAAGTTTTTGTTATTGGTATCATTGGTTCTTTCCTATGTTGCCTTCTCTAAGTGCTTTGCCTTTATTTTTACCCCTTCATTTATCTGTTTAAAAATCTTTATTATGGAAGTTTTCAAAGAGCATATTTAGTGAGAAAGAGAATAGTATAATGGACCCATGTACCTGTCACCCATCGTCAACAATTAACTCTCTATTGCTCTTGTATCTTCCCTCCTACTGTTTTTGTTGCTGTTTTGTTTATGCTGGAGTATTTTAAATCAAATAACAGACATAAAATTTCATCTGTAAATATTTCAATATGTACCTCTAACAGCTAAAGATTTTTTCATAACTATAGTTGTATCACACCCAACAATATTAACAATAATTTACTGATTGATATCCTCTAATACCTTGCCTTTTCATTTTTTTCTCAAAAGTATCTTTGTATGGTTGGTTGGTTTGAATTAGGATTCAAACAAGGTCTATACATTGCATTTGGTTAATAATTCTCTTTATCTCTAATAGTCCTCCCCCTCTTTTTTCAGTGGCTATCTATTTAAGGAATTAGGTTATTTGTCTTGTAGAATTTCCCACATTCTGGTTTTTGGCTGATTAACTCCTTTTTTATTTGATGTATTTCTCTACCCACAGATTTCCTAAAAACTGGTGGTTACATTTAGAGGCTTGATTAGATTCATGATTGTTTTTATCCCTTGGCAAGAGTATTTCATGGGTGGTACTCTTCCTACTACATCCCATCAGGAGACACATGATGTGTCTTACTGATCTCAAGGTTGACAAGTGGGTTATGTTAAAGTTTTGACAACTGTTACTGATCATGGCCTAGATCTGTTTTTTCATTAGGGCTTGCAAATGGTGATATCCTAATTCTCTTACCCACTTGCTTTTATTAACTGTGATTTTTCTATAAAAGAAATACTTTCATTAACTATTGGGTTGCTCTGAAATAGTTCAGAAAAATCATCCCCCTCTCTTTGTACCTAGTACAAATTATCCTGACAAACCAATCCACAACACTCAGCATTTTCTTTTTTTATATTTGAAATCTTGGAGATTTTCTCTCTCAGACTGCTAAATACCTTTTTTTATTGAAGCACTCCATGTTACTCCAAATAAATGCCAGATTTATAAAAACTTAATTCAATGAAAACAAATACATGTATATTCCTAGATGACTGAAGTATTGTGCTGTACACCAGAAATTGACACAACATTGTAAACTAACTGTACTTCAATAAAAATGTATATTAAAAAAAAACTTAATTCATTCAACAGACATTATGTACCTGATGTGTGCAAGGCACCCTCCTGGGTACTAGTTATACAGTAGTAAACAAAATACAATCTCTGCCTCAAAGAGCTTACAGTCAGAGTTAGGACTAACTAA
Source organism: Camelus dromedarius (assembly GCF_036321535.1). Lineage (NCBI taxonomy): Eukaryota > Metazoa > Chordata > Mammalia > Artiodactyla > Camelidae > Camelus > Camelus dromedarius. The sequence continues at coordinate 69,231,834 of NC_087440.1, forward strand.
CTTCTACCTTTTATAACTCTGTAACTACATAAATGGTGCCGCTGGAGAAGGGCAACAGATCAGTAAACTGGCAATTTTTATACAGGGCAGTAATGCTAGTCTTGGGGGAAATCAGGGAATAAGTTTTAGAGTTTAACTTGAGACCTGAGGGATGACTAGCGATCATCCTGATGGAGAAGTGGGAGGAACTGGAAGAAATTCAACCAGCATATAGGTAGCAGTGTATACAAAGGCAGAAGTTAAGAGGGAGCAGGGCATGACTGTGGAATCACTAAGGGTTGAGTGTGATGGACATGGAATGGAGAGATGCGTGTGGAATGGGAAAATGAGAACAGGAAAGACAAGCTGGTCCCTCTCTTGAAGGGCCTTACAGGACATGACTTAATCCTGGGGCATTTGGGAGCCACTGCCTGGTTTTAAACGGGGTATGACATTGTCAGGTTTGTGTATACAGAAAGTCCAGTAATAGTGCATTTATTCTCTTGAACCTAGAATTGGCTTCAGAGTGTCCTTGTCTAGGTGATGCTCACTCACAGCCTCAGGCAGACACAGTAACACAGGCTACCTAAGAAAAAGTAAACAAAAGAAAACTTGGTCTTCACCCTAGAAGGATACAAGGGCCTCAGACATTTAATAGAAAAAATATTTAACAACCCAGAGAGGAAAGTGCTGCCCTTAGATGTAGCTGAAAATCCTGCACTATCACTTCTTCCTCTTGGGTCCCTGTGTATTTACAAATACAGCCTCTCTCAGCCTCACTCCTTTTGTGTTTCCTTTACTATTACCATTATTATCTTCCTCTTATCAAGGCATTTCCACTGCTCATCTCCTCCTTTTCCTTCTCAAGGTAGGCTTATCACATCCTCCAGTACCTTCACTTTTTTCAAACTCTAAGCCACTGAAGGCTCCAGGCTTTGTTTCCTCATCCAGGGTCTAGGTACTAACAGACCATTCCTTCAGTGGGTGAGGAATGTTGATTCCTTAGGGTTTCTCAGATACCAGAGAAGGAGAAGGCAGTAGCATCCCTGAAGATGCCACATGCCCATTCAGAATTGTTGTTTAAAGATCACCAGGCATTGTAGGTCAGACCTGTAAGAATCTGCTGATGCACTTCTAATTGGACTCCTATAAATACGCTCTAAAAGTAAAAATAACTTATTAAGAATATCAGAGAACGAAAAATCAAGTATCAGAAAATATGGAAAATACATGAAAAACTGCAAGGTGACTCTCTCTCAGATGGCTCAGACTGGACAGTTATGATTTCCCCTCAGTGTGGCTGGTCTTCTGAGAATCAGAGGACTCACTGTGCAGGCCCAGCTGAGACTCTGGGGCTTTTGGATCTCCTGTGGACTGAAGGTCATCCCAAATAGGGTTCCATAGCCACACCGAGTTCACATTCTTAAACTCAGGAACCAATATAAGTGATTGCCAGGTAGCTTTGACTGTACCATAGAATATTTCCCAAATAAAACAAGGAGGAAAACAGAAATGACAAATTCTTTAACAGTTCTCATAGAGTGCCATTGCTAAGTTTGAGTGCAAACATCTGGATCTTGGTCTAGATTAAAAACATTCCATTCTTACATCTTTACCACGCAGCATCAGATGAAATCTGTGGTTTAAGTTTTAAATTTTTCTTTAAATTTAAAAAAAATCTGTATCATTAAATTCTACTATATAAATTACCTTCATCTAAATTAAGATCACCAAGTAAATACATCTCAGCACAAGAATTTATCAGATTAGATTTTAACCTATGTCATTTTTCTGTTTACACTGTATTATTCCCATCTCATTTTCTTTTCATAATAAAATGGAACCAAATTTCATCAATTAGTATGCAAAACCACCTTTCAGCAGGAACCCTGAGTGTAAAGTAGAATGTCCATGGTAGCTACCACCCTGTTGGAGACTCTCAGGCTTGTCTTGCCTCATCACAGGAAAAGTTTTTTTTAAGCCCAGGGAACCCCTGAATTTTTTTTATTTATATTTTTTTCTCTCATAGAGAACTCATTGAGAGTAGCCTTCCATTCCTTTTACTTCTCCTTGAGCCTTCAGCTAACACAGACTGATGAAAGTTTTTTGGTTCCACCATTTCTGATTTCCCTGTGAGTTACAGATTCCTCCATCACTGACTAGTGAGGATGTGATTACACAAACAGTAGTTTGGCTTATAGACTCAGGATATTTTTATTGCCCTAGTGGAAATGCCAGCATCGTAAAGTGGCCCAAGTGCTGTCCCAAGGCCAGTATTTAAATGAGAGCTGTTAGTTTATGCATGTCTCCTGCTTTGGAAATAGATATCCTTGACTCACCCCTGCAGTGCATTCCTCACTTCTAATTGTAAACCTAATTGTAAACCTTTCATTTTAGTATGACCTATTTTTCTTATTATTCACTGGTAACCTACTCTGGATTTGTTTTTAATCTCTTACAGTTACTAAACCAAGGAGATTTAAGTGAAAGACGGACATGAGCATGGGTGCTGACTGCTGGAAGAGTAGCTCTGTCTGATCCCAGAGTGCATATAGTGGGAACAGGATGCTTATGGCTCACACTATGCCGGAACCAAAATGAATCTGTGAAGGATAGGACCTTGTTTTTGCCTCTGCTCATCTTTCCTGACATAGAAGATGAATGTAGGAGAGCTTCTCTTCAACTACCATTTCATTCAGACAAGGAAGAAAGCAGTGAATATGGGCTGGGTAAATGTACCTACCTCTCCTCCCACTGCAGAATTTTTGGGATGGATTTCTCCCAAAAGTGAATTTGATTACGTGTTGGCTGAAGTTTCCCAGTATGACTGTTGAGGGGCGGTTTTCCTATGAAGAGTTTTCATATGGGTGAACTAAATCCTGCCACCAACCATAAAACTTCACCAAGAAGTTGAGCTTTCAAGATGCCTTGTTGCTTTGGAGAAGGGAGTAATGTCAGTTCTGTTGTGACATTCTCCCTTTAGCAACCTGAGTAAGAAACTCTCTGCCACTGGGCTGCAAAAAAATTAATTACTTGAATCCCTGCTTGGCCCAGGCTGAGGTACTATCTTGTCCTATACACCTCTACTTGGCCATTTTGCTTTCTTTGTTTATGGAACATGGAACATATAGTAGCATGTTAAGAGGTTGTTTGTTTTTTGTTTTTAAGTTAAAAATCAAATGATTCAGAACAATGGTTTTTCCTTTAAATAAACAAAACAGTTGGTCAGTTCTTTGGCTCCTTGTTTTAAACAAAATTTTTCTTAGGAGATTGAGAAAATAGTTCAGTCTTTCCCTTTAATGTAGGGGACTGATTTACCCTTAGGAGTCCATGCGGGTAAAAACTGAGCTCAGGAGTCTTAGGGAACATGGCATGAGCATCTTCATCTCCAACTAGCAAACCCACATGGTAGTTACCGGAGTATCACGCTTGTCATCACCAGAAAGGACCATCTGGTGATTTTTTTTAATATTGCCAGAAAGACAGTTTAAAAAGCATGAGAAAGGTTATTCTGTTAAAGCAGGCACTCTTGCTATCATCCTGCCTTTAGAGTTACTGAGAGAGAATATCTAATTATTGGTGGAAAGAAAAATAAAGATCACTGACTAGTAGAAAATCATGGCTGTTAGAGGTTTCAAATTTATTAAAATAAACCTCATGCTGATACAATACACACATGGACACTGTGGCACATTCTAAACAGATTAACAGCAAAGAATTAATAATTGTTTAAAATAAAATAATTATAGTTCTTAATTTGTTAATGACATGTATAATCATCCTGTCCTACATAGACTGAGTTCATATCAATTACTTATATTCTTAAAATGCCAGTTTTGGCTTTCAGTAACCTTATTTTATACTAGAATAGTGGTTTTCAACCGAGAACATTTTGTTACCCAGGGGACTTACGGCAATATCTGCAGACATTTTTGGTTGTCACAAGTGGGGAGGGGGTGCTACTGGCATCTAGTGAGTAGAGGCCAGGGGTACTGCAAACCATCCTACAGTGTATAGCTCCGTCTCCCAACACCCAACAAAGGCTCCTCTGGCCCAAAATGTCAACAGTGCTGAGGCTGAGAAATCCTGTATTAGGGGCTGCAAACTTGTCATCCCCCATGGGCTAAACCTGATATATAAATGTTTTGTTTTGCCCACGCATTATTTTCAAGTAATTTATAAATTAGTTGCCAACATGCAGATTTCTGGTTCTGTTGAAAATGTGGTTTATCTGGCAATTCTGGGTCTGTATTCCAGCAGGGTTGATAGTCTCCAGTCTCTGCTATCTCCTGCTGTCTTACAGCCAGCTGTTTCGACCCATCTGTTTCTTGACCAGCCCCTGTAGGTACTGGGCTTGTGCCCTTTTTTCTGGACCTCTACGCTTAAGTGTGAGGCACAAAGCAAAAACCCTTAGTCAGCTCTGATTCTTTCACTGAGCTGCTTCACTTTGATTTACTTGAACCATTCTCTGTTATCTACTTTTCTTTTCCCCATTCTCCAAAAGTAACCATGACTCAAAACCCAAGTTTTGCCTGCCTTGACTCAACCCCAACTTAGCTACTTGATATTATTCAAAAGCGGAGATTATCTGGTAAGTCCTAAGACAGCTCCTCCAGTTCTTTCTTGGGGTTTGTAGGCGGTTCTAGAGATTCTTCTAAATCCTGCTGTGGATTCCTGATGCCGAGTTTTGTAGTTTCATTAATGCTGCAGAATAAATTAGAGCATTATAAAACTTAAAAATTTTAAGAAAGCATTATGTCAGGCTTAAGGATGGTTTCAACATTATCATTATTTTGTATGGGGTATAAAGGCGAATTTCTAGGAGGAAAACAGACAGGAATTAGGGGAAGGGCTATTAGGACTTAAAAAGAAAAAGAAATTGAGAATAATAGAGATACTGTACTTTTCTCCTTTTGCCTTATAAGACACCAGTGGAGGGGGTGGTGCTAATGAGTTAACTTTTAAAAAGTGCTTGATTTTAACAAGCCATGGTGACCAAGCTGAAGGGAAAAGAAAGACTTTGTTCAGGATATTCGAGCTTTTATTGTGGGTCTATAGAGAGTTTTGTCTTTACTTACCCAATAAATAAATAAAGTGTACCATTTTAGAGGAAGTAAAATATATACACGATTTTTCTTCAAAGGTGAAGTGGAAGTACTTTTGACTGATGGCATTGGACTGGAATTGGAAAAATGATCTGTTTCAAACCGAAGGAATCTAAACCTAACATCCAGTGGTTATATTTTATTCACCAACTTTAAATGTGTTACTTAGAGATCTCTTGATCAGTACTCAGTACTATAGGATTGTGACCTCAAAATATGAGTGACTGTTCTAAAGCTTCCTCCCAGTGGCATTACTAGAGATGCAGTTTAAGAGCTGCAGGATGACCACAGTATCTGCAGTTACCTGGGACAATCATGGACTTCTGACTGCTCCCTCCGTTGTAAAGCCCGGTGACCCTGACCCTTGTTCCTCACAAAGTCTTCGTCCAGCCCAGCCTGCTTCAGGGTGTCTCGATACCGCTGTTCTGCTTCCTTCCTGGCAAGGTCCTGAGGAATGGAAGTTAATCTGCCATAGGTGAATTACCAGATAATTCTAAATTGCTTGCTTAACAATACTGGTTTCCCACCCCACCCCAACCCCCATTAGTGCTGGGCACAGATTTGCATGAAAATTACTTGGAGCCTTATTTTCAAGCTTTAGAGTACAAAGGAACTACCTGAAGATCGGGTTAAAATTAGATTCTCATTTGGTAGGTCTCAGATGGGGCCTGGAATTCTGTATTTCTAGTACTCCCAGGAGATGCCAACTGTTGATTTGGGAGCCACACCTTTGAAAGGCAAGTATTTAGATTTCTGGAAGACCAAGTGAGACCCAAATGAAAAAGATGGACTAAAAGCATTTTAAGATTTAGAAGCAACCACACCATCATTAGGAACATTAAAATATAACAAATTGAAAATACAAAAATAACACTGCACTAGTGACATTAACAGGATGGATGGTCTGCATGGTAGACCAAAAAAGTTTGTTTAAAGTGTTCAAGAGCAAAGTCACATAGAGTACTTTGTATTTTTCCTAGAGTAGTGAGATATCTGTTGAGATCTGAGAGTGAGCTTGCTTTAAAAAAGCTAACATAAAGAGCAAAGGTTAGTATGAGAGAGTGCAAGTTGCTAAGTAAATCCAAGACAGTCCAGCATGTGTGTGAGTGTGTTGGGGAGGACTGGACCCAGGAAATGCCTAAACAATGCACTGGCTATAAGACAGATAATGCCCAGCATTTGGAACCAGGTCACTAGGGAATCCTAACTTTTTTCTGAAACTCTGGACAGGAGAGAGATCTACAGAGCCTGATGCAGCCCAAAGCTGCCTTGAGATGGTGGCCTTTCTAAGGCTGTTCAAGTAGTCCCTAGCTTCTGTAGGGATGTCAGCTGAGTCCGACTTCCCTAAAAGTCTAGGGAATATCTTAAAGGAATTCTTCCAGCCTGAAAGCCACTTATTCTGGAAAAGGCCTTGTTGGGTGCTTGTGAGCACCCCAACCCCTGGAGACATATATGTGTGCCACAGCTGTAGAGGCTGGGGATGCCCAGGGCACCAGCACTGCAGAAGAGAGATGACATTAGCAAGTTAAAGATACTCTTAACACAGCCAAACTGTCAATTGTGTTTCTGGGATCTAACCTCCACTCTGATTCAAACTGAAAGCTAGGCTATAGTGAAAACCCCAGGAAGTAAATTATCCCTTTATAGATGCCTTTGGAATCCAGTCTCGGATAAAATCAGTCCAAACAACGTTTGGGGATAGACGGTAGTAATAAAATGAACCAGATTTAGAATCTTTCTGAAACTAAAGGAAATCTCTAATATCCAGATATTAAACTGTTTCAAAATTTCTAAGAGCCCTTTCATCCAAGACAGAAAGAAAATGAATGATGGTTTAGATTTACCTTGGTAACTTGTTCGAAGAGATAGGGCCTTACTTGTATTCTCTTCCTCATTTCCTCCAATTCTTTCTTATACTCTTTTGCTCTTTTATGGTCATTGTTCCTGGAATTAGCAAGATTTTTAGAACAAATTCTGGCTTTTGCCAATCCAGAATGCCCTTCATTCCAGTTAAGCAGAATAACTCCCACAGACATTGTACATTCCTAACTGTGCCTGGAAAAATCCTTGGTTCTGTGAGATTACAGGAGCCTGATGTAATAATCCCATTTTGCCATTTTCAAGGCCAATGACCTGTTGGCTCCCAAGACAGTTATCCCTTTGACACATGGAGGACACTGACCGATTCTCTTTCAGCTTTGCTTTGAACACCTCCTCCAGACTTTTATGGGGATCCATGGCTTTTGCACGCAAGGTCACGGATTTAGATATTGATTGACACTTCTTTTTGTGCATCTCCAACCAGTGAGTACTCTCATTTGCTTTGTCCTTTTTTTCAAGTGAAATTCTAATGGGAAGAGGTCGGGAAAAAAAAAAAGAATACAGATGACCAACTTGAGCATACCCAAAAGCAATGTAAGTTACCTCTCTGGAAAGTCAGTTGGTGTTTTCTATGAGAGTGAGTAATTTACCACACTGGCATTTCAGAAAGAATTAAGATTCTGGGATTATATGCACTGGTAGATGAAGCCTTCCCAGCACTAAAGACTGAGTTTTTACCCCAGGAGAAGTTCATTAATTGAACTGAAAAACATGTAACTTAAAATATTCTTACACGCATTTGGGTGTTTATATTCAAATGGACCTATTGGGAAGGAGGGCACGAAAGTTTAATCTGCTAATATGTCAAACTCCCTATCGCTAGGATGTGGATGTGGATATCCTCTGTAGGTGGGCCAACTTCTGGTTCATGAAACCTATCTTAGTGGGACCTCTGAATACTGAAGCATTTAGCCTTGATTTAGAGCTCTGGCTATGAAATTTGAGGAAGAAGGGAGTATCCCTTGGATTCTAAATTCATTTCTAAAATCCCTGTTGTGGGTCTTAAAGAGCCAAGTAGATTCTGTGTACTCCTCTGTGAGCCCCATAGGAAGGCACTGAGACGCTAGTCATCTCTCAGGGTCAAGCCGCTTGTTACACCATGACCTCTTCTTCTGACTTCAGCTTAGAGGCCTAGTGGAGGAACTCTTGTTGGAAAGCTGGCTGGATAAGAATACCAGTATGAGAGTTAGGTCAGTTAAAGAGTTAAAAATAAGGAGGCTCCTGCTTCCCAATCAACTTCTAATAGTTCCCCAAGATGAATATCAAGAGAATCTCAAATATATGCAATGGATGCCTCGCCTTCTTTGTAGCAGGGTCAGCCCTCTGCCGTTGTGCTTGCTCTGAATTCCTGTTCCTAATGGCTTCCTTCCTCTTTCACCTATGGGTCTTCACCCATGTTATTCTGTTTGGAAATTTCTTTCTTTCCAGCCTTTGGCTGACTCCTTATTCTTCAGGTTTCAACTTAGACATCTATTACAAAAGACTGCTGCCCTAGGCTGCCCAATGCCCCCATGGTTCCCTGTGTTCCCCCATCGTTGTACTACTCACAAGATATGATATTGCTTTTTTGCTTTTCTGTATTTCAGACTAGGTATTAAACTATAGGTTCCATAAGGTATCATCTCCAGCCTTAAAACTGTGCCTGGCACAAAGAATATTTGCTGAGTGATGGCTAGGTGTCCTCCAGCACTGAGCGTGGAAGGTCATGTGCATTCCTGATCAGAGAATCCCCTTCACCCTTTTGGTCTCTCTGATAACAGGAGAGGAGGTCCAGCAGCGGAGTGCTTTCCAGTATTTGGGTCAAGATCCAAGCATTGTGAGTCTCTTGCAGCCTGACCACTCACCTGACTGCAGATTCCCTCCTCCTGGTGGCGTCTGTGATGTGCACAGGAAGGGTGTTAGCAGAGAGGGAAGCAAGGCCACTCAGAGAATGACTCCTTGGCAGGGGTGTGGCAGGTGGCTGTGGAGATTCCTAGAAGAAATGAAGGCTGATATTGGTGGGACAGCCTGGGCAATTAGTTTCTATCTTAACTAGAATTTAATTTCAGTGAAGGACTAGGCAGACAGAATCTTCATTTTTTTCTTGGGATTAAGGCAAAGGCAGTGTGATCTTGAATTTAGTAACAGGGCCAAGACTTGGATATCAGTCTCAGAGTTTTTGATCAAATGAGAAGAGTTCTTTGGAATTGGTATTGGGACATGGCAACTCCCTACTCCCAGACTTGCTTGGATTTATTTCTGAAAAATCCCTCTTTAGAGAGGGAAGGAAGGGAAGTATTCTTGTGGTCTTAAATTTTTAGGAACTGTGAATCTGCTTACAGCTGAGCCAGTGTTTTTTAAAAAAAATTAAGACAGAAAATATCATGAGAAGTGCCCTCTACCCTGGCCCATCCTGTATCAGCCTGTATCTCAGCCTCAGCCCTGACCCTCCCACAGCGGCCTGGCCTCTCACCCTCCTTCCTTCAGAGGCAGCGGCATCACAGGGCCTCTGAGTGCGACGCGGGCTGGCGGTTCTCAGCAAGAAGGGCTTGTTGCGAGTCACCTCCCGGGTGTCTCTTCTCTTGGCAGCTCTTTTCTGGAAGGCCTTGTAAAGGCCCTCATAGTCAGGAACAGCAGGATTCACCCGAGGCTGGAATCCAAAGTCAGTATGCAGAAAGCCAAGCTTTTCCTCCTGGGTTCGGGAGGCTGTTCGAGGCCGTGGGTCAGTCCGGCTCCTGGAGGAGGCGATGGGGGAGGAGGCTGTCTGGAGCATGTCCAGGGCTCTCATTTGGATGCGAATTTTCCTCAAGAGCTCAGCTTCTGTGGAGAAGAAGTTGTAGTGATGGTGGGTGAGCGGGGACCAATCCTCATACCAGAAGGTTTAGAGAACTTTTCCTCTTTTAAACACTCGCAGTTAGTGTGCTGGCTGGAGCCAATCAATCACTTTTCAGGAATTTTGTGAGCCAGTTGGCATCATGTTGGAAGCTTGAAATTGGCCAGGATAGGAGTATTTATACCACAGAAAATGGCAAACATTACAAATCAGCTTGCTTTGTTTTTCTTTCTGGAGAGCTCCTTAATGAATGACCAGGACACCACTGCTATGTGCCAATCAGGCTGCAGAAGCAGCTACTATTTACACTTACTGAGTGCCCTCCATAGTTCTTTCTTCAGAGACAAAGCAGGAGAGATGGGCCAGTCACCTGGTCCTTTCCCAGGTCTCTCCATCTCAGGCAGAGGCCCTACCATACACCCAATTGCCCAAGCCCACTGCCCACATCATTCTTGGCTCCTCTCTCTCTCATCTCATCAGTCACAGGTTCCTCTTTAACCTCTCTCTGGCCCAGGCTCTTTTCATCCTCTCTGCTACTAATTTCATAATTTCTCAATTGAATTACTGAAATAGATCACCATGCTTCCCATTGTGCCCATCCCCCTTGAATTATCTCCACAGCAATCAGAGTGAGCTTTCTGAACTGCATATCTGATTATGAGCCACCCTACTTAAAACCCTTCAGTGACTCCGCACTGCCCTTGGGATGAAGTCCAAACTCCCTCCCATGGCCTACAAGGCCCCAGGTCTGGCCTGTGCCAGTCTCTCCCTCCCTACACTCTCCTTATTTCTACCCTCTCCTTTTTGTGCCTTGAATATGCTCAGCTTTCTCTTCATGCTATTACCCCTGCCTGATACACTCTGCCTCCCTCTTCACCGAATTCACCACAGCTCATCATTCAGGGTCAGCCTTAGTGCTCACTTTCCCTGGGGACCTTCCCTAACCGTTTCCACGCCACACCACACTAAGTCAGGTCCCTGTTACATGCTCCATAGGATCCCTAGGCTTCCCCCTTTAATCCCTTTAATCCCTGCAAGCGACTTACCACATTTGTAATTAGTTGTCTATCACCTGTCTCCCTCCCATGTCTGTTTATTCACCCCTGGAGGGTAGCACATTTTACTGAATGAGTGAATAGAGCCTGAGCCCTTTAACTGAGCTATACTTTTTGAAATGAGTACCTCACATGATGGGGGAGGGGCTTTTCCTGGGGGCAGCTGGCTGGTGGTGGCACTGGCCTACGCTGGCCCTCAGATGTCTCATTGGTTCTCTGCTCTGGCACCTGTGCTGCCAGAGGCCTTTCATCCACTCTGAGACAGAGGTCACAGGATGAACTGGGGGTGCTGTAGGACCTCTCACTCCTCTATCCTGACTAGGTGCCCCCACTGTACAGAGACCCCAACCCTAGCCTGTGGTCTGCACTGAGTGTAGCCTTTAGCGGGTCCACCTGAACAGCTCATCTCTAAGTCACGTTGACCCAGAGCCTGACTAAATCTCCACAGCACTGCTTGGTACCCCCAGAGAGTAGGCAGTGGGGCAGGAAGGATGTCTTTACCCTGGAGTTTGTCCCCGAGGGCTGGCTCCAGAATGGACTTGGGGATCCTTCTGGTGGCCTTCTGCCTGGGGACTTTGGCCTTAACTGTGGTGGCCAAGTCCCTCTGTTGAGCGACTTTCTTTCGCTGCTCCTCCTTCTCCAGGAAGCTGAAGGGCCTCAAGGAAGAGAGAAGCAGCTCCTTCCTCTTCTGGATCCCTGCCTGCCTTCGGGCCTCGCTGCGCTCCATGATCTCCTCGTAGAGGGGCAGGTAGACGTGCGCAGGCACAGGCTGTGCCCGGAACTGCCGGTGGCACTCGGCCTCCTCCTGGCCCTGCTTCTGGGCTTGCTGCCTCTCATGCTCAAAGGAGGCAGGAGAGGCCAGCCACTGGGCCTTCTTCCTGGCCTCACGCAGCGTCATGCGGAACGGTTGAGGGACGGTGATGGATGAAGCCCAGGAACTGATGCTTCTGTGCTGGGAGGGAGGCCTGGAGCCCAAGGGTGGCTGAGCCTGAACCTTGGGAACGTCGGAGGGCAGGTTGCTCAAGGAGCTGCAGCGCCTCATGGAGCCAGACCTGGGGGGAGAAGGCAGCTCTGTGCATGGAGGACAGGGCAGCCAGGCCCGGCTCTTCCCAGATCCTTCTCCCTGCTCCTTCCTTCCAGTAGATCACAGTTACTTTCTCATCACAGCCCCACAGGCCTCTAGGCCTGCATGTTTTTCAACTGGGCCTCCCTCTCTCCCACAGGCCATCCTAGCCGCCCTAGTAGGAAGTCTCTTCTCAGAATTGATCCAAGAATTCCCACATACACTCTAATATTTTTAACTGGTAGAGAGAAGAGAGCAATAATGCAGAGGAGGGCTTTAGAGTCAGGCCCAGGTTCAAATCTCGCTTCAAACAATTACCAGCTGTGTAACCTTGAGCAAGGTTCTTTTGGAACCTCAATTTCCTCAACTGTAGAATGGCAAAAATAATATTAAATGAGATAAAGTATACACGCATATAGCAGGGCTTGGCCAAGGAAAATGGACCTGGTTACCATTCTCAGGGAGAGACTTGGGAAGGGCATCTCTTAAATCGATTCCAAAGCTTCAGGTGACTAAGCGTTACCCAAAGTGATTTAGGACTGCTGGGTAGGCAACAGAACACATGTTTGGCTGATTCTGAGCTGGAGCCTGGGTAGGTGGCAACTTTTAGAAGTGGTCTTTGTTTTACTGAGGAAGAAGATGAGGCCCAGAGTCACGACGTGACTTGGCCAGAGTAGTACACAGTGAGGCAGCTGAACTGCAGCGCCTTACCTTGGAGACGGAGGGCACTGCACCTGCGGCTTCCCCCTGCCTTTGTCTTGGAAGAAACTCTCCAGGTCCTCATCATCTTCAGAGAGGCTCTCACCACTGCCTGGGTCAGATGGACAAAGGGATTCCAAAAGGCACCACCTGCCCTTTTGCCTTAGAGCCTGCAGGGTCTCGTAAAAGCTCCCACTTGAGTCAGAAGTAGAATCTGTTTCCTCCTCTGAGCTGAGGAACTCACTGAGCTTGCCAGCCCTGGGCAAAACCAGCCCATCCCCAGACAGCTCCTCTTCTGCCTCTGTGTCTGAGGAGGATTTGGGGGGAAATATCTAAAATGAAATAGAATAGACTGTGAGTCAAACAATAGTTTCAAAACATAACCATTAATTTCACTTTAAATAAGCCTCTGTATATTAGGGACTGGGGAGAAACAAAGAAAAATGTGTTCCCTGCTTTAAAGAAATTTCACATATTGGGATGTGCCTGGTGGAAGGACAGGAAAGGGAAGCAGAGAGCTAAAGCTGGTTCATGCAGTGTGGTGAGCATTTACAGAGTACCTTCTTTCACCATGCACCCCTGCACTCCAGGAATCCTACCTGTGACCTTGGCCAGGTCTGGGACCGGCCCTACTTGGGTTTTACCTACTTGTTGCCAATCTTCCTTTTCCCCCTTTCGCTGTCTACACCTCTGCTTTCCTCATAATCTGGCTAATTTCCACTGTTACTATGAATGAGTAATTAATAGGAGAGACAATGTGGTATAGCCGAAAGAGTCCTAGAAAGTGGGAAACCCAACAGAGTTTAAATGCTCCATTCATTCAGAAAATATTGGGTGCCTAATGTGAATTAGGGCATTAGGCTGAGAACAAGACAAAGAAAGTTCTTACTCTCATGAATCTTACATCCTAGTGAAGGGAGACAGACAATATAAAATGATAATAAATTCAATGGAAGCTATAAAACTGTGAGATTATGGAGTGATGGAGTGGCTATGAGAAGCCTTTCTGTTGATAGAAGCACATCACATAAAGACCACTAGGAATGTATCTGTAATGTATACATTATACAGTACACCACAGGAAATTATATATAGGGAATATATATAGGGAATTTGGTGGGGAATGGGGGCTTTTTTCTAGGGTTGGAGGTTTTTTCCCAGGGTTGGCTTGTCCTGAATGATTCTAAGGAGTGTTAGGGGAAGCAGGGATCAACTCTGGATGGACACTGTCATGAAGAGGGCACAATTTAGTAAGTGGGTGACTGAGCAATTTTTATTTGAAAGGTGACAAGAACAAAGTAGGTCTGGGTAAATAACTGATAGGTAAATACAATTATTTAAAAGGAAGGGGTATTATATTGCAGATACCTTGTGGCCCTGTGAGAAACACTTTTCTGCTGATCCTGCTGCTGGCCTCATCTGGGTCTATTACAGTCTGAGTTGTACTTCTGCAGTCCTGGTATGATTTTTACTTTCTCACTGTGGAGGAGTTTTAGACTGACGTCTGATGAAAAAGCCAACCTTACTAAGATCTGGGCCAAGAGGATTTTGGGTTCAAAGAAAAGCAAATGTGAAGGCCTTGAGGCAGGGACCTGAGGCCGGAACAAATCTGACTCATGGAGAAACAGAAAGAGGGCCAGTGTGGTTGGAGGACAGTAGTGAGAGATATCCTTAGAGAAGCAGGCTGAGGCCAGATGGGACTTCACAGGATGACTGGTTGCAGCTGGAAACCAGCTGGGGGCAGACCACTGCAGGCCTCCAAGTGACCTATGATGATGGTTTAACTGGGTTCTTTAAGGTCCAGCTCTAATACTGAAAAGAGCACTGGATTCTGAGTCAAAGATATGTATGTACTCTAGCCCTTACTCTGCTACTGAAGAGTGTGATTTTAGGGGAAAAAAATTTAAACGACTTTATTGATATGATTCACACACACCATATAATTCACTTAAAGCGTACAATTCATTGTGTTCCAGTATATTCAAAGTTGTGCAAGCATCACTACAATCAATGTTGAATAATTTTAATCACCCCCAAATGAGACCCACTTTCAGTTAGCAGTCACTCCCTATTTTCCCCAACCCTCCTAACGCTTACTCCCTTCGCCCCCGGCCCTAAACAACCACCAATCTACTTTCTGTCTCTATGGATTTGAGAGCAAATTTCTTAATCTCTCTGTGCCTCAGTTTTCTCTTCTACAAAATGGAGACAACAATCGTGCTGTTAGTCCTGGGGTGGCTGAGAGGACAAGTGAACACTGAGGGCCATCGCTATGGTTCTATGAAGAGCCTGACGTAAGGCCCTAGCGGTTCAGGTGCCAGAGTTGAGTCCACCTCTGCGCCCATAAAGGCTGTTAGTTTCAATCCCACACCCCTGTGACACGCCCGCCCGTCTGTCTCCAAGGCAACGTCAAACAGTTTCCTTTCGTAGGGATTCCTTTCCGGGCGCAGACCTGATTGCTCCCCTTCTTTTTCTCTCCTCACCTGACGGCTCCACTGAGCGCCGTCGGAGGCTCCCGCAGGCCTCCCCACGGTCATCTTCTCAGCCAGGCAGAGACAGAATTGGCGGAGATTGCAGCAGTGACTGTCGCGGTTGCGGCGCTGGCTACGCGAGTCAGGTTCCACCCTTTTCTAGCTTGGGCCTCTGATTGGCTCCCAGGGGATACATGAAGTCTCCTTCCCAGACAGCCTCTAATCCAGCCCGCCCAAGCAGGCAAGGATCGTTTTCTGATTGGCCTACTCGCTTGCATGTTCTACTTCCGGTTTTGAGGCGGTGGCTCAAGCGGTCGGGACTGGAGGGTTCTGCTCCGGAAGAGCGACCGGAGGCGGGCCTAATCAGGTCCGAACTACAGCTCAGGTCAACTCCATGGCGGCCTGGCTGGCTGGGAGCCGGTGGGGGGCTGCCCCTGCTGCTGCCCGGAGAGACCTGCTGGTCTCCTGCCGGAGATGGGCCGGCACCTCGGCAGACACCGTGTATGATGTCGTGGTGTCGGGGGGAGGCCTTGTGGGCGCCGCCATGGCCTGTGCCTTGGGTAAGCGCATCTCCACGCTGGTAGTGGCGGGGAGCGGGGCCGTGGAGGAATGATGAGGGCCGTGGGAATCCTGGCACTGTTTGCCTAATGTTCGAGCGTTTCGGATCTTGTGGTCCATTCCCTAACCCACAGGAGCCCCGGGGCAAGCGTTTGTTCCTTCAGAATTCTGAAGGGTCAAAAGTGGGAGGGACCTTAGGAGTCCTTCCAACACGTGGGAAAACAGACCCGCCCAGGGCTGTTTAGTTATGGGCACCATTGGAAAGAATTTTGAGCTAGGTGGTGCTGGTGGTTTTTTAAACAGCTTTATTGAGACGTAATTTGCATACCATAACGTTCATCCATTTAAAGCATATAACTTAATGGTTTTTAGTTTATTCAGAGTTGTGCCGCCATCACCACAATACATATTAGAACATTTTTGTCACCCCCCAAGAGAAACTCAAACCCATTAATAGTCACTGCCCATGTACCCTCAATCCCTCAACCCTAGGCAACCACTCATGTACTTTCTATTTCTATAGATTTGCCTTTTCTGGACTTTTCCATATGCATGGAATCTATAATGTTTTCAAGGTTCAGCCAGGTTGTAGCATGGGCCAGTAATTCATTCCTTTTTATGGCTGAATAATATTTTGTATGACTATAGCATATTTTGTTTATTCATTCATCAGGTGATGGACATTTCGGTTGTTTTCACTTTGGGGTTAGAACAAACAATGCTACTGTTATTTTGTGTATAAGCTTTTATGTAAACATATACTTTTGGTTATCTTGATAAATTTCTAGGATTGGATTTGCTGGGTCATATGGTAACTCAGTATTTAAAATTTTGAAGAACTGCGGGTGTTCCAAAGTGGCTGCACCATTTATCATTCCCACCTGCCATATATGAGGGATCCAATTTCTCCACATCCTGGACAGCACTGTTACTGTCTTTTTGTTGTCATCCTGGTGGTCGTGCAGTAGTATCTCCTAGTTTGTATTTCCCTAATGACTAATGATGTTGAATATTCTTTCATACACATATTGGTCACTTGTATATCTTCTTTGGGGAAGGTTCTTTTCAGAACCTCAGCCCATTTTTAAATTGAGCTATTTGTCTTTTTATTCTTGAGTTGTAGGAGGTGTTTTGTTTTGTTTTGTTTTAATATACTCTGGATATAAGCTCCTTATCAGATAAATGATTTACAGATATTTTCTCCCATTTTATGGGTTGCTTTTTCACTTTCTTGATGGTATCCTTTGAAGCACAGAAGTTTTTAATTTTCGTAAAGTCCAACTTATCAGTCTTATAACCATTTTGGTAGTACCTGTTAGTAAGTGGACTAATGTAGTGATTCTCAAGCTTGAATGCATTTAAGAATCACCTGGGTTTTTTGGTTTTGTTTTGGTTTGGGGTTTTACATAACTAAGACAGCTACATAACACATAGAAAGAATTTTGAAATACAAAGTGGTTAGGGTATATTGTGTAGAGTATATAAAGTAAGATTTCCATTTTTGATTGTTAGCCACCCAGTTCTCAAAGACAGTCATTGTTACCAGTTTGTGGCGCCTATTTTTAGAATCAGGATCCCAGGTTTCACTTCCAGTGACTCTGATTTGGTTTGCCCACAGTGGGCCCAAGAGCCTGTATTTTTAACAAATACCTCCAGAGATGTATGCAGGAGAGCTGAAGACCACACTTTGAGAATGAGAAATGCTGGGAAATGAGAGAGCTTAATTGTCTTGTAGTGACTTTACCTCTTAACTTTTTGTACAATTCTGTATGATATGTACCTGAAAATTTTTTTAGTCTTACTAAGACTTTAATGTTAACATGGGTATTTTGCTGTCTTCTTTGTAGTAACTTTTTTTTCTTTCCTGTTTTGTTCTTTTCCTCACCCCTCTACCCACAGCCCAAGGAGGAAAAGCAGCAATTCTTTTATAAACTTAAACAGAAGATTCTGTTTTATAATTGTTTATTTTTCTGTCTTTTCCACAGAAGTATAAATTCTTAAAGTCAAGGCTGACTTTAAGCAGATACTTGTAATACAGAATTCTCTGTAAGTTTACCAAAGAAAGATCATGGGCTGAATACATCAGGTTGTAAGAATCACTGCCTCTAAGTCAGTCAAAACTACCAAGAGTGGGTTAAAAAAAAAAGTCACACACCAGCTAATTTCCTTGAGGGGGAAAAATGCTCAGAGAACATACTGAATGTTAAAACATGAGGTTTGGATATTTTTCATGCAATTTATCCACTAAGCAAGCCTCTGCTTTTCCCCATAGAATGGATGGGACTGAACAATGTGAGGAGACTCTCTCCCTGGACAAGTCCCTGTTGAGTCAAGTAAACTACCTGCTTGGGATTTTGTATATGCTAATGTCTCCCCTTGATCATCATGGTGTGTATCCCAAAGAATATTCCTTGTCAATAGTTTATATGCCGATTGACCTTTATATTTCAACATCGACTAAATTTTTGACAGCTGCTTTAAATGTGAAAAATTTCCAGTGGGCTCTTCATACTTCCCCATAAGTTAGTTTATGTTCTCCTTGATTATTTTCGCCTTCAAAATCACATTACTTTATGTTTTAGACTTGAAATAATCCGTATTTCCCTCCCACATTGTTATTTGTAAATGATACTCTCTAGTATTTTTCTCTTGAGTTTCCTAAAACATTATATTAAATAGCTAAAAAATAAAATATTGAACCTGGCTATATTTTATGTGTTTGGAAATCTGACTCTTTTCCTCTTAATTTTCTGGTCTCTCATTTAACAAAAATGTCTGTTAAAACGTGAGTATATACTTTATGGATGAGGAGGTAATAGCATGTGGTTTTGGGGATAGATAGCCATAAGGAAAGAAGTGATTCCTGGCCCCCAAAGAATTCAGAAATCTAGCAAAGGAGGAAGATTTATAAATAACTATTAGAAAAAAGAATGAAATGAAAGCTACCGTAGAGGAAGGAGCAGCGGATCCATCCCGGGGGTGGAGGTGCGCCGGCGTGCTGTGAAGAACCCTGCCGCGGGGTGAGGCTTGAGCGAGCAGGACCCGTAGGGAGGAGGTGGCAGGGGACACTCGGCTGGAGCCGGGACCGTCAGTTCCAGGCCTGGAGGTGTGATGGACCACAAGGCAGTCCTCTGCGGGGCTGTTCTGATCTGGTGGGTTCAGCGCCTCTCGCTGCCTCTCCGCCTGGAGCCAGCCTTGATCTTCATACTTTGTTGTGTGTTAGTAATGACTTTCTTCTCGTTTAGATGCCAAAATAGAAAGAGGGGTCAGGATTTGTGGGGTTTCTCTCACCATGACTAATTAAAACCTGCCGTGTTTCTACTTTCTGGTAATCCCTGTTGTTTTCTTTTTTCTTGGCAGTAGCAACAGTAGCAACTCTCTGCTTATCTTTTCCCTCACCGCTGTCTTCCTCTGAGACTCTGTGGGAACTTGTGTCTGTGCTGTGGTCACACAATAACAAAGTCCCCAAGTCCCCTTCTTACTTTCCTATACAGGTGTTTTAGGACCAGATTTATAGACACAATTGATGTGGGTTTTTTTGGCCCCCTTTTCATTTACAAACTCTTCTGATTTAATTTTGAGACAATGAATTTTGCTTATTAAGTCCATTTTTCTATTGAACAGGATTTTTAATTTTTAGTGACTTTATACTTCGCAGATTATATGTATCTAGTATCTAACTACTGCAGCCTTCCTTTCTTCATTCTTCCTTTCTGGGGCATTCTGTTCACTCATTATGAGTTTGCCCATTATTTGCTTCTTTGCACATGTGATGGGTGTTGGACTGTGGGAAGAGGCCCTTACAGCCGAGGGTGCAGTGGTTTGTGTGGCTGAAATGGTGATATCCGTTACTGCTTAGGACTCCACACAGTGTTTCCTTTTTGTGTGTTCTGTAGGAAATTTGTATCCTAAGATCTAAGGAATTAATCTGTTGCTTCTCTTGTAAATGTGAAAGAGAATAAATTCTGATTTTCCTGAAATGATGTAACATTTTGCTTCTGCCTTTTTTTTTTTTTTCAGGGTATGATACTCACTTTTGTGACAAAAAAGTCCTGTTGCTAGAAGCTGGTCCAAAGAAAGTATTGGGGAAATTGCCAGAAACTTACAGCAATAGGGTCAGCTCCATTTCCCCTGGCTCTGCAACCCTTCTCAGTAGTGAGTAGAAGATCCTTTGTCAAAGAACCAATCTCCTGTCTCTCCTGACTTTCCATTGTGTCCCATAGGGCTGAGTCACCAGAGCATTTGGTGAGGAGGGGGCTCACTGAGGTTGGTGGGGCAAGAGGGTGGGTTTGATAGTCTAGTGCATAGTTGAAGATGGGGACCCCAGGAATTGTTCATTTGTCAACTCCCAGTCTGAGGAAGACATCCTTGGGACATGTGGGTCCATGTGGACTTATGATGTTGGGTCATTATGAAATGGTGGAATATGGGAACTAATTAGGATTTCTAGGAGCGGCACTCTCTTCATTCCCTTAGGGTGCCGAGGAGCCTGAGTACTGAATGCTTTTAGGGTATAGACGGGTGTGTGCACACGAACCAGTTAGCAGATTATCTCTGCCAAATGTTATTCCTGCAGGCCACCTTATCTCGAACTACCCCATCTAAAATTAGACTCTTGCATCACTCTCTAGCCCCTAGTACTGCTTTGTTTTTCTTCATAACACTCACTACCTGATATTTTATTATGTGATTTTTTTTTATTGTCTGTCTCTTCAACTAGGATGTCAGTTGCTGAATGGCAGGGGGTTGTCTGTTTGGTTCCCACTATGTACTCAGTACCTAGAAGTGTATCTGGTACATAGTTGGTGCTTAATAAATGAATCTGTTTAGTGCTGTGGACAAAAAAAATAGTCTTTATCCAGGGAGTTTGTAACCTCAATAGGATGATGAAGAAAAGGACACTATGGTTTGGTTTCCTATTTTATTTCCCCCACTTTAGTGTGATTTGACCTTTGATCGTGAAAGCTGGGTCTTTTTTGTGCTGTATTATCCGAACTGGGGAACAGAGTGATTTAGCTCCTAGCATCAGACAGGATAGAAGTGGAGAGTATTCTTCTATTTTTGGAGAACACTTACTTAATAGGAAGGAGGGACAAAGAGGAACCCAGGAGAGACGCAGGTCCTTTGAGGTTGCTCTGGTCTATATATAGATCTTTTCTTTTGTAGGTTTTGGTGCCTGGGACCACATCTGCAACATGAGATACAGAGCCTTTCGGCGAATGCAGGTGCCTTCTTTATCAGTTTTGGCAAGACATCTCGGTGTGTCTTATGTTAAAATATTTGAAGTCCACATTCTCCAGGTTTTCTGTAAATGTGGGAAGAATTCAGACAGAGTTTACACTCAGTCTAAGGAAGTTGGGGGGAGCATTCCCAAGAGAATTTTCTTCTCACTTTGTGTCTCCTGCTAGGGGGACTGACAAATTGTGATTTTTCTGCTGCAGTCACTTGGAAAAGCTAGTACTCAGTTTCTGAATGCAGTAATGTTTTCTTTTCGTTAGGTTATAATGCATACTTTCCCTGTGGTTTCCAGGTGTGGGATGGCTGCTCAGAGGCCCTGATAATGTTCGATAAGGACAATTTAGACGACATGGGCTATGTAGTGGAGAACGATGTCGTCCTGCATGCTCTCACCAGGCAGCTGGAGGCTGTGTCAGGTGAGGCTCCTGTCCCTTCCATCTTCCCTTCACTCCCTGGATGGTGAACTGCTTTAGAATTATTCTGGGGCTTAGTGGAATGGTCCCTTCCTTCTACAGATGGTAATGTACACCGTAAGTAAACTCTCTGATGGTTATCTCAGGGTTATTCTTTCTCTCTTTTTTGTAAAGAATGGCTTTATTCAGGTATAGTCTACATACCATGTAATTCACCCATTTTAAGTATACAGTTCGGTGATTTTCAGTATGTTTATAGGGCTGTGCCACCATCACCACAGTATCATTTTAGAACACTCCTATCACTCAGAAGGAAACCTCGTGCTCATTTACACTCGTCCCCCCCGCCGCCACCACTAATCCACTTCCTGTCTTTCAAGATTTGCCTATTCTGGACATTTCGTATAGCTAGAATCACTCAAAATGTATTTTTTTGTGTCTGACTTCTCTCACTGAATGTATTTTTGAGATTCATTCATGTTGTAGCAGGTATCAGTACTCCAGTCTTTTTTTAAGGCCCAGTAGTATTTCACTGGATATGTCACATTTGGTTTATCCATTCATCAGTTGATGGGCATTTGGGTTGTTTCCACTTTTTGGTGATTATGAATAATGCTGTGAACATTTGTGTATAAGTTTTTGTGCGAACATATGTTTCATTTCTTCTGGGTGAACACTTAGTAGAATTGCTGGGTCATGTAATAGGTTTATGTTTAAATTTTCATAAACTGCCAAACTTTAAAGAGGCTGCACTGTGTCACTTTCCCACCAACAATATATAAGGGTTCCAGTTTCTCCACACCCTCGCCGACACTTATTTCCTCCCAACCCTTTTTTTTAATAGCCACCCTAGAGACTGAAATGGTATCTCATTGTAGTTTTGATTGCATTTACCTGGTGACTAATAATGTTGTCTTTTCATGTGCTTGTTGGCTGTTTGTATATCTTTGAAGAAATGTCTATTCAAAATCTTTTGCCCATTTTAAAACTAGATTATTTGCCTTTATTTTTTAGTTATAAGAGTTCTTTATATGCTCTGGATTCCATGTGTATATGATCTGTAAATATTTTAGGGTTCTGGAGAGAAAAATCGGAAGCAAGTGAAATGCTTTTTGATATGGGATAATAGTTCTTCATCCATGGAATGAACTTCCATGTAGCTTTTAAAGATAATGTAGATCTAATAATCACTTAGAGACGTGTCCCATAATATATTGGTGAAACAAAGTATGTGTCATATGATCTCACTTGTGTGTGTGAGTATGTGCCGGGGGTGTGTACGTGTGCATATACACATGTAGGAGATTGTCTGGAAAGCTGTACAACAAAGCTTCACTGTATTTGTCTCTGAGTGGTGTGATTAAAGGTGATTTTTCCCTCCTTTTAAACATTTCTTCTTGGTTCAGACTTTTACAGTAAGCATATAATTTTTATGATCAGAAAAGTAAAGTGACTTCCAGTGGGAAGAAAAGTCTTGTGAAACCGAGAACTTGTTTGAGCCTGTGGTGTCCCTGCCCTGTTTGCTCTGAAAGCACGTGTAGGGTTAGGCGTAGAGTGAATCTCAGGAGCAGGAGCATGAAGACGGGAAGAAAGTGCCTGTGCAGGTGAGAGTTCAGGGAGAGCTTTCTCCTTTTTTTGACACTGATTCATCCCTGTGGCCTCTGTCATTTATCAGCTCTTAGACTGTAGCATTGATCACATGAGTTACTTTTTAGATCTTGACTTTCCTTATTTAGGA
Source organism: Camelus dromedarius (assembly GCF_036321535.1). Taxonomy (NCBI): domain Eukaryota; kingdom Metazoa; phylum Chordata; class Mammalia; order Artiodactyla; family Camelidae; genus Camelus; species Camelus dromedarius. The sequence goes on from NC_087440.1 coordinate 69,254,846, forward strand.
GTAAATGATAAGATCATGATAAGCTGTCCTGGGGCCTTGCTTTATTCAATTTTTTCCCTCAGCCTGTATGGGCCAACTGTCTGATGTTTTGTTTTTTTTTTTCTTCTGACCTCCCTAGACCGTGTGACCGTTCTCTACAGGAGCAAAGCAGTCGGCTACACCTGGCCTTATCCATTTTCCATGGCAGACTCCAGCCCTTGGGTTCATATTACCCTAGGTGATGGCAGCACCCTCCAGACCAAATTGTTGGTAGTTGAAGATTCTTATTTTGCCAGGGGTCTTGCATATCCACATCTCATTAGATTCTGGGGTCTCTAGTTTTAGATCTATACTGTAATTCAAGTTAATTTTAGGTAAAGCTTTTGGTTATTAGGACTGGTACCCACTCCAACCAGCTCAAGTTAAGATGGTCCTGTTGTAAATCCTGTACAGGAAGCAATCTCCTGGACCATTGTAGATCTTGAAATAAAAGATAGCTGGCCTTACAGGGACAAGAACCAGTGTCAGAAATTGAGGCTGTTCTTTCCCTCACAGGAGTCCTGTAGGCACTTGTCTTCTTGCAGCTCCCATTTTTTTCTCTCTCTGCTCATCAGCTGCCCCTTTTTAGATGGCAGCCATTCCCAACCTTACATCAGGACTGTTCAGCTCCAGTGCCTGCCTTATTGCTTTCTAGTTCAAATATCGAGAGACTTTGGCTGAGTTTAACCTCTGGCTGGCACCTCTTGGGTCAGATGCCCAGCTTTGGTCTGTTAGCTGAAGCAGGGATCACATATGTAGGCTACCCCTCTAGGGGCTGTGAGTGAGGCAGGCATGGTAAAGAGTTGCCTGCCACAGATGGGCTTGCCAAGAGAAAGCTTTTAGGAGGCAGAGACAAACTTATGGAAGAGTTTCTTTTATTAAGAAGTTATAAGACTTAGTAGGCGCTTGTCTCCATGCAGATCGGTGCAGATGGTCACAACTCGGGAGTGCGGCAGGCTGCTGGAATCCAGAATGTTAGCTGGAACTATGACCAGTCTGCTGTTGTGGCTACTCTGCATTTATCGGAGGTGAGAACCTGAGCCCACCAGCTAGAGGCCCTGCTCGTGTTTTATCGGCTAGGTACTTCTCACAAGAACTCCTCTCTCTACTGTAGGCCACAGAGAACAATGTAGCTTGGCAGAGATTTCTTCCCTCTGGGCCCATTGCTCTGCTCCCGGTAAGTCCTTCTGCCTAGGCTGCTTCAACGTGTCCAGCTTTCCTCTTTTAGAACTTCACTTTCTCTCAGCCCTTTTCTGGTTTTGAGGGAATGTGCCTTTGTTTCCCCTCCTTATCTTCCTTAATGCTTGGGAGCTCATAAGAACAGAGGTTTTAGTTAGCGTTTGGTATCAATGTCTTTTGACACAGCTCTCAGACACTTTGAGTTCCTTGGTTTGGTCCACGTCCCATGAACATGCAGCAGAGCTGGTCAGCATGGATGAGGAAAAGTTTGTGGATGCCATTAACTCTGCTTTTGTGAGTATCACCAGCTAATGATTTGTTGCAGGGGTAGATACAGAAAGGTGGTTTTGAGTAAGAAAAAAGGAATAACCAACCAGCTGCCCCTTTGAATTTGTAACACTTGATCTGGATTATGTGGAGGAGGAGGTTCAGGGAAATTGTAACAATAGGAATTAATTTTGTGTACTCTCCTGAGGGTTGTGGGCTGCTGTTACGCTGACTTGAAAGTGGTAGTTACTTGGATAAGAAACTTTTTTAGGTTAGGGTACTTGAATAATTTTGAACAACTCTACTAGATTCTAAGTACCTGAACCTTTGAGGCCTGATTCTTTTATTTTATTTTTTTAATTGAAGTATGGTCAGTTATAATGTGTCAATTTCTGGTGTACAGCACAATGTCCTAGTCATGCATATATACACATATATTCATTTTCATCATCTTTTTCATTAAAGGCTATTACAAGATACTGAATATAGTTCCCTGTGCTGTACAGAAGAAATTTTTTAAAATCTTTTTATGTATAGTGGCTAACATTTGCAAATCTCAGACTCCCAAATTTATCACTTCCCACCCCTTTCCCCTAGTAACCACAAGATTGTTTACTATATCTGCAAGTCTGTTTCTGTTTTGTAGATGAGTTCATTAGAGTCCTATTTTTTTTTTTTTTTAGATCCCACATATGAGTGATATCATATAGTATTTTTCTTTATCTTTCTGGGTTACTTCACTTAGAATGACAATCTCTAGGTCCATCCATGTTGCTGTAAATGGCATTATTTTATTCTTTTTTATGGCTGAGTAGTGTTCCATTGTATAAATATATCACAACTTCTTTATCCAGTCATCTATTGATAGACATTTAGGTTGTTTCCATGTCTTGACTATTGTAAGTAGTGCTGCTGTGAACATTGGGGTGCATGTATCTTTTCGAATTTGAGTACCCTCAGGATATATGCCCAGGAGTAGGATTGCTTGAGGCCTGATTCTTCAGAAGTCTTCCCAGGGAGGGGCTGAGCACATTTCAGTGGGGGGGCGGGGGGATGCTTAAGACTAAGCTTTGTAGACAGATGGGTTCAGCATTGGTTCTACTTGTTAATCTCCTGAAAAATAGAAGTAGTTATCACTAACCTCTCAGGGTTTAAAAACAGTAAAAGTCTAAAAACTTAAAATGAGAGAATTTATGTAAAAGGCTTGGAACATACCTAGTACATTATAGGTACTCAACAAATGGTAATTATTCTGGAGTAGACACAGCCTGTAGATAATATACACACCAGTATTTTTGGAGCTCAAATGCCACGTTATTTAAATTCACTAATAATAATAATTGGTAACATTTATCAAGCACTTACTGTGTGCCAGGTACAGGTGAAGAGTTTTACATGTTTTTATATGTTTAATTCAGTGAACCATTGAGGTCAGTACTATTATTCTGCTCCTTTAGAGAGGTAACTTGCCTGAGGTCACATAACTGGTGGCAAAGCTGGGTTCTGAAATCAGGCTGGTGCTCTAGCCTGTGCTTTTAACCACCGAACTCTACTGCCTTCCTGATGACTTCCCACCGGTTTACAGTGAAGAACGTAGGCTCCAGTGCTCTACAGTGACAACAAGAATAAAAGGAATTGAACATACTGAAGTAGCTTCCAAGATAAATGATGACCCATTCTGGGTCATTTAGTATATGTTCATTCAGCAAGTTGCTAGTGCTTCTATGTAGAAGGCTCTGGAGATAGACAGATGAGACACAGTCCCTGCTTCCAGAAAGCTCATAGTCAAGTGAGGGAGAAAAGTAGACATGACAGTTTTGGTACAGTGATAGAAGTATGCATGGGATGCTGTGGGAGCATGGAGGAGGAAGACACATGAAGGAAGGTTTGGAGGGAGGTTTGCAGAAAGAGGTGACAGCTTCTGGATGCTATGAGGTGTTATCCTGGTGAACCAGAAGTGGAAGGGCATCCTAAGCAGAGACAGCGTGGAGGCAAGAGGATGTTGTAGAGCTACTTTGTGACTGGCACGTGCTTTTTGAGGGTAGGAGTAGTGAAAGGTGAAGCTCAGTGGTAGACGGGGCAGCTCATGAGCAGTTTGGCTTGATCCTAAAGCCTGTGTAGAGTGACGGGAAGTTGCATTTTGCATTTGAGGGACTTGTCGCGTGTGGTCTGGATCAGTTTAGGCATGTTAGATACCATTACCCGTGGCTGTGGTTATAGAGGGTTGCCTTGTTGAGTCACTTATGAAATTTCACTTTGTTTTGTGGCTGATGCTACTCAGTGGAGTGATGCTAACCACACGGACTTCATCGACTCGGCTGGCTCCATGCTGCAATATGCAGTTGCCTTTCTGAAGCCCACTAAGGCCTCAGCTCGCCAGCTGCCCCCAAGTGTAGCCAGAGTGGACGCCAAAAGCCGAGTACTGTTTCCTCTTGGATTGGGACATGCTGTGGAGTATGTCCGGCCTCGGCTGGCACTCATTGGGTAAGACTGTAACAGAGCGGGGCAGCTCCTTTTTCACTCTGTACTGGAGGCCACACCTGAACTCTGCTTTATTCTTAGGGATGCAGCCCACAGAGTCCATCCACTTGCAGGACAAGGTGTCAACATGGGCTTTGGGGATATCTCTAGCTTGGTCCATCACCTCAGTACTGCAGCCTTCAATGGAAGAGACTTAGGTAAGGATTCAGGTAACTGAGAAGGGAATCCTGAGGTCATGTAATTAGGGGCGATCAGGAAAATGGCCCGCAGTAGCCAGATGTGGTGGACGTAAATGAACCTGGTTTGCTAGGAAAGAAAACTTCACTACTGGATTAGGGATTTAACCTTTCTTCTTTCCTCCAGGCTCCATGAGCCACCTCACAAGTTATGAGACAGACCGACAGCGTCACAACACTGCTCTTCTAGCTGCTACTGACCTACTGAAAAGGCTCTATTCCACCAGGGCCACTCCGCTCGTGCTGCTCAGGACGTGGGGCTTGCAGGCTACAAATGCAGTGTCTCCACTCAAAGTAAGAGATTGCTCCCAGCTTTCCAAGAGTCTTGCTCACTGAGGAATGACTTTTGTCAATAAGTCTTATAATTTCTTTGAATTAATTTTCTTGGCTGTAAAATTATCATCTTTATCTGAGTACTTTCCCCAGTTATTATGAGCAAAAATGGCCCTGCTGGACTTGTTGGTACTAGGGCCACTTTTAAGCAGTAACTGTACATAAGAAGGGCTTATAATAGTGAATAGGGACTTTTAAAGATAAGGAATGCTTAAACTCCTTTTGCTGCTTGGCCAGCTTCATTCCTGAGAAACTTCCATTTAAAGACAGTTTGGAGAGACTCTTGGGAGGAGAATCTATCTGGGACTTAATGCTAAATTTTTGCTTTAATTTTATTTTAAAGTATTATCCTTACCCATCCTCATGCCTTACAGTGTCAGAGTAGCACTCCCTTTGTTTGATTTTCCTCCAGGAACAGATTATGGCTTTTGCAAGCAAGTGAATGCTCCTCTTCTGCAGATTATGTTGATGAAAAGTCAACATATTTCCCCAAGACCGTCACATATTTTCAAGATTTAATTTAATAAATTTACTTTACACTAGAATTCTGCAGTCTCTTTTTCTTCTCTGCTTAGTGGACCTGTGGAGCCCAAATGATGAGTGATAGATAATTTGCTGTAAAGAGGGCATATCAACTAAGCCAAGAAAAAACTCCAAATGAAGACTATGATTTGACTGAAAAGAGCTTTTTATTACTAAAACAAAAATTGCTAAGGTGCTGTCTCATTCATTTTTACTTGTTAGCAATCCTTTCTAAAGAGATGATTTATACAATTAAAAAAAATGCTGGTTGTAAATTTATATAATTTTTAGATAAAGAATTAGAAATAATCAATTGATGCATTTTTGTTAGAACTGCTGTTTTAAAATGTATAACATTAGAGTGCAGAATCAAACAGAAATTGCTTTAACCTTTGTTATAGGTATACTAGACTTTCTGAAAAGAAAACCGGATCTTAAAATGCTAGTTATTACTTCCCCATCACAGCACCATAGTTCAATTTTATTTTTGTTTCCTCTGTGGGACACCATTGTCTGTTCAGTAATAAGACAATAAATAATTTCATTGCACAGGTTTAAAGACCTCAGGAACCAGGTCAAAAGGAAAAACATGATTAGCAGCAGAATTTGTTCATGTTTGGTTGCAGATTGGTGGCTGACCTGGCTGGGAGGTGGGGGTTGGGTGGTTTTGCTGTGCATTTTTGAAGCGCTTACCTCACAGTACCAGAGATGCCTCTTGAAGAGCTTTTTGGATCCATTAGATTTGTCTACTATAAAGAACATCTTGCCCAGAAGTCTGATTTGAAGATAAAAGGAGAAGATAACAGTATGCTTTTGAACCAAGCTAAGCTACTCTTGGGAAATATTTTTGAAGGAATGGGAAATTTTGTTAATTTTCAGGTAAATGCAGAAAATTCATGATACTAGAGTAAAAAAGGTGTGGGTGTGACAAACTTCCCTGGAATCTCAGGAAAATTGTGCCCAGAATGAAAGATGGCAGCTACAGGGAAAAGCTGTTTCACTGCTGGCAGAGTCCAGGAAGGTCACTGTAGTGAAAAAAAGGCCATCTTTCACAGAAAATGAGAAAGTAGCCCAGACAAGGAGAACATGGACTTCAAAAGTATGCCAGCAAAATCAGACAAGACATGAATTTTTAAGGCACACCTTGCAAGGACAACCAGAACCCACAGAGGATGTTCTTCATACGGTGACAACAAACATACAACATCCACTACGTGTCAGGCCATGTCCTAAGTATTTGAAATATATAACATTTACAGAAAGGAAATGTAACCACCATCATGAGACCCTGTAGGACTGTAGGACCCTTTAATAAGAGGCCCAAAAGGCATACCAAGGGATAGAAAGGATATTGTAGACAAATTGTTTTTTCTAAGAAATAAACATTCTCATTACAAACTGCTCCTAAAAATGGATAAGTTGGTTAATTCTCCAGTTGGTCTAATCAAGATTATCAGAAAATATGTAGATATATTTCTGAAGTTACAACGCAGCTACCCAAGTTCTGAAAGTATCTGGGGTGACTGCTGAACAATATGTGGCCTTTATTTACAAGGAAATCTTCAGAGATGTGCTGTGGTGATGAATACCAGGGAGTCTCACCTCTCTGGAGCCATCAAGCTGGAGGAGTGTTCAGTGAACACGGCTAATCTATCTTTTGGGACAACAACTTGGTTTCTAATAAGAAATGGTCTCTCTCTAATCATGTGGAACAACATTTAGTGTGTGATGACTGGCTCTAACACCCTACTTTTCTGACAAAGATGGGAAGGGGTCCAAAAGCCATGTGGTTATGTTAAAGAGGAGACTGAAAGTCTTGGGAGTTTTCCTCAAAAGACTGAAAGGCTGTGGAAGGAGGGATTAGAGCAGAACTAAGACCACTGAGAAGATTGGTAGATTTCAGCTCAACAGAGGGAGGGATTTTTAAACATCAGTGCAATCCCAAAGTAGAATGAGTAATGTTTGAAAACATCCCTAAATGGAAGCTGAATGACAACCAGCTGGAAATGTTAAGGGAATTCTGCAATGGGTAGAAGACTGGATTATATATCTGGGCTGTTTCCAACTGTGAAGATTCTATTTCATTATGTATTAGCATTTTTCAAGGAAAAGACAATAGGTTTAAAGGTGACTTCAGTATAATTAAAAATCAGTGTGTGTTGCGGGGAGGGTATAGCTCAGTGGTAGAGCACATGCTTAGCATGCACAAGGTTCTAGGTTCAATCCCCAGTACCTCCATTTAAACAAAGGTGTGAAGAATGAAAAAAATTTCACATTGAATTGAAAAACTAAAATTTGGGGGATGAGGATATAGAAATTTGCCTAGTTACTTGTACACATCAGATGTTAAATACAGACCCAATGGAATACCTTTAAAAATAAGGTTCCCCAGGAACTGGTGTGAGGGCTGGGTGTATTTAGTACCTTTTGTGAAAAAGCTGAGAGAGTCCACTGTGAAAGCTACAAGTCTGGGGAGATATATTCTGCTGGGAAGAAGCTGAAGGTAAAGAAAAAAGGCAAAGGAGCCAGACTACAGGAAGATCTTTCACATCCAAGAGCACTTGAATGGGCAGACAAGAAGCAAATGATGGTCATGTGGAAAGTACAAGGTAGTGAGTTTTGGGGGAAAGAATTCACAAAATCAAGAGCTCTGAACATTCAAACTCAAAGTGAGAATCCATTGTACTGATGTGGGCCAAAATGACCAACCAAATCCACTGTCAGGTATCCTCCAAAGGGTCTCAGAAACCCTGGACCTAGACAAATAACTTAGATGATGGTAGTTAAAATGATCAGGGGCCAGGGAAGAAACAGAATAAAAGGGCAAACTGAAAAGGGCTATTACCAAAATCTAGATCCCTGACCAGCACAGCCACAGGCCTCTCTCTACAGACCAAAAGTTAAGGTATAGATGCATTTCTTAGAAATACAAAGCAAACAAGCTTAGGATGACAAATTACTATAAACACATTAGCCTGGGAGGAGGTACTGGCACTGAACACACACATTCCTATAAGGCTGGATATGTTCACTAATCCCAGGGTTGACTGATAGAAAGTTGATTAAAAGAAGGTGGTCTACACAAGGCAGCCACACACTCCCAAAATATGTCCCTAGAAACTGGATGTCCTCCTATCTTAAGGCTGGGATCTGCCCCGTTAGGAGTTGCTCTCCACCCCGCTAAGATCTGGGATGGCTCTCCGCTGGCTGATTGGAGCTAACACAAAGCAGGGTCACAACTTCAGATATGGTACCTTTTTTTTTTTCTCTTTAAATTACACATGGAAAGCAAAACCATGTATTTTTTCTTTCTTTTTTAGGGCAGATGAGTGTAGATAAAAGTGGGACAGGGCAAAGATTCTGGAAGAAAGAAATACTGGTGTTGATAGGTCATGGGATTGTAGTCAATCAGCTTAATTTAACGTGTAAGGGGAAAATAAAAACGTTCAAAGGAATGAGGCACTAAAAGAGTTGAAGTGAGATTTTTCTTTGGTTCCCAGGTTTCTGTCCCTGGGTTCTCCAAGGTTAGGTTCCAAAGCTATTCCTTTTGGCTCTTGTGAAACACAAGGAATCTCAAAGATGTAGACACTGGTACCAGCTGTGCACGAAGAGTGGTTAGGAAAACAGTTCACATTAGATGTGTAAAATTAATTAAACCCAACTCTAGACTCTACAAAAGCCCCTTCCTCCTGATGAAACCAGCTGCTGGGCTTCAGTCTAGGCTGTCCCTAGCCCAGCTCAGAACATGACTGAGTCCTCTCCTTTCTCGTTCTTTCTTTAACAAGGTTGTTGGCAAATGCAGGCCTCAGAGGAAGGGCGTGGCCTCAGTGGGAGATGCCTAGAGACTGCAGCAGGTGAAATGTGGCCCCCAAGGCCCAGCCCGTCTCTATGTTGTTCACTTTTTTTGTGAGCTGTTGGGAAGGAGAAAAAAAAGTCTTCACATTTTCATTCAACTCTAGCAAGTACAACATGGGCAGAGAATACCTGCCAAGATCATCCATGAGGCCAAAACCAAGTCTCTGGAGGCTTCCCCAGCCCTCTCTATAAGCTTCCCTCCTGCCACTGCCTATTGCTTCTCCACCTGCCAATCTGATCCCTGAATCTTCTGCCCCAGGAAGTGGTCTCAGACAAGACTTCTAGAAGGACCTATGAGACAGGTTTCTGAATGCTTTCCCTAATCCTGAAACTAAATATAGCAGGTGTCAGGAACAGATTTGGGGTAGGAAAGAACATACTAAGCTTCCTATTTTATACTTTGTAAGCAACTGCATCTTCTTAAGCACCAGCAATCAACCGAGGCATCTGAGGCATTCTAGGCCGGGTCGTGCTTCGATTGATTCAGTTAGTTCAGTGACCTTGGGCAAAAGTTTAAACTCAATGTCCTCAACTACATAACAAGGGGATTAGATTAGTGTTTATCAAATTGTTTTCTTCAGAATCCTAGGGGTTCCTTAGAAGTGATTCAAAGGAGAAAAGAGGGGGAGGGTATAGCTCAGTGGTAGAGCTAGTCCTGGGTCCAATCCCCAGTACTTCTGTTAAATAAATAAACCTAATTCACACCCTTCCCTCCCCAACAAAAAAAACACAAAGGAGAAAAGGAGACAAAAATTGTGAAGGAGTTTCAGGCCCCTTACCTCTGCTTCAACCAGGTAGCTCCATTTGTATCATTTTACTGGCATTCTGCATAAGCTATTGTTGAATAAAGACACCACCATCATCCCCCACCCCCACACAAAGGTTTCGAAATCCGTGGACGGGGTTTAGTCTTTCCGTCTAGTACTAACTTCCTGTGACACAATACTTCTGTGTTGACCTGATGAAATCTGGTCTATAGTCACTGTGTTAAAAACTGGGAAGAATGGCATGGGAATAATTATTCTGAGATTTCAGTCTGTGACACCTGAGTCAAACCAGGTGTCCCCATCCCCATCCCCAAACGCTCCTCCTCTGTCCTCAGGACTTGAGCTGACAACCTAGGGGTGAAGTGATCTCTGGAAAAGGGGATTGCCCACCCCTGATTCAAATTCTGCTGCCACTGAAATAAAGACTAAAAGGATGCTAGAAATGGAAATAGGAGAAAATTGTCCTTATATGACTTGGTTATTGTTGATGCCTAAGCAGAGGAAGTTGTTAACTTAGTATGTTTTGAGGGCTTAGGATGACCTCTCTTATCCACAAATCCGTCAATGTGAAATGCCTACACTAACAATCATACCAATATTAATAATTTACCATGTGCCAGGCATTGTGTTTTATCTCAATTTTCACAACAGCCCTATGAAATAGGCACTCTAATGTGTTTTGAATGAGGAACCTAAAAGTTAGAGAGGGGAAGTAGATCATCTAAGGTCACAGAGCTAGTAAGCTTGCAGAACCAGAACTTGAATCCACATCTGATGGACAACAGAGCCCATGCTTTAAACACTATGCTACACACTCTACTGGCAAGTAACTCAAATTCTCAGCAGGTGTAACAACACACTAAATCCAAATACCTTTGTAGAAATGAATTTATGAAATCTGTGTAACAAGAAATGGGGCAATATAATATAAACTCATCTGAAAATCAGGACCCAGGAAGGGGAAGTGGCAAGAAAGAAGGAGGAGGCTTTGTAAACAAGGTACAGTCTACTTACTGGACCCACGTTCAAAGATGCCTTGTGCCATAGCTATGTTTTTGTCACATCTCCTCTAATAAAGTGTATGCTATTTGAGGACAAAGATTACATCTTAATCATCTTGATAACTATAGTGTACAATTATTCAATTATGCTATAGAAGATAAAGTGTATGGGATGGATGAAACTCAAAATGTGTTTGGAATAGATAAATAAATTACTATAGAAAAGGCTGGAAGACAAAGGGGGACCTAAGACCCAAGAGGCACCAAATATATGAGGCACACATAAAATACACATGACACATGGCATTCAATACTCACAAGGTCTTAAATAAGCACTCGCTGGTGATACCCTTCTGGTCCCTCATGTCCTCTGCCAAACAAAACCATCTAACGGGCTAAGGAGTGAGCTAACGCTACTGGCCAGTGTACTCGTGCCTGTGCTGCTCCAGACAGAGCAAGTCTGTGTGATGGCCCCAGGCACCTCTGTCCTCGTTCCCCCTCAAGCAAACTGCAGTACTTGTAATGTACTATCAGCAGTGGAGAAGAGGCAGGACATACGAACCCAGGATTTGGGAACTAACGCACTGCTGTCCTGCTCGCTCCCTACCCTGTGCGTTCACCTATCCATTTCTTTTCCCTTGCTCCTCAACTGAGTTTTGAAATTGATTTAATAAACCACGTGGCCTGGGGATCTTAATTTGGGCTGCAAGCCTTTCTGCTCAGTGACCTCTGGGATAGCTTGCCTGGTAATATACAGTATATTAACAACTTGAACAACTCAGGGGGTTATGGGTACAACCCCCAAGCACCTGAAAACCGGCATATAACTTTACAGTCATGTCTCTATATCCACAGATTCAAGCAGCCGCTGACTGTGTAGCACTGTAGTATTACTACCGAAAAGAATCCACGTATCAGTAGACCCAGTTCAAGCCCATGTTGTGCAAGGGCCAAGTGTACTTTGAGGCTGCCATTCCAACAAGGTAATTTCCCACATCATGGTGACTTGTACAGTGCCTTGTCCATAGCCTGAATAAAAATACCTCATAATTCCACCTATAGCCACTCTGATTACCAAACAAGTTTTTAACTCTTTCTTTCCAACTCCCAAATAAAAAGACTGTTATGTGACTCTGGTGTCCTCTCTTACCTGTAAGATAGTGCTTCCTGCAAAGCCAAAGCCATCCTTCAACAAGGCTGTGATGTAACTAAGATCCATGCACAGGAAAGGACTGCCTGAGGTGAAGTTTTCCAAGTTATCACATACTGGAGGAGAGAGAGAGTGAAGAATGGCATTCAAGTCTGCAGCCAACTGAGAGGTATATGATTTTCTCTAAATACAGACTGAGAATAAGCAAAGCAGAATGCTCCAATCTCCTGCTCCCAGATGCCTGGGAGTCTCGGAGGTAGAAATGTGCACTGACAGCCTCTGCAGGACCCCAGTTTCTCAAGAACTTGCATATTTATGATGTGACATCTTATCTACTCAAAGGTAGACAGGTTCTAGGTTATTTGCTAAATTTCTATGACCTATTGTTAGGGCTTACTTCAATTAAGTCCCTTAGATATTATTAATGCTGGGGCCCAGAAGACAGGGAAATACCAGTTAGCCCTACTTCGGAGCCAGAGGATGAGATCATTTATTTTTATTTTTGATGGACTCTTTCAAGGAAGCCTCTGTGGCTATTTCCCATATATTTTGGTGCTCAGTGTTTCAGTAACACTGATAACATTCTATTTCAATTTTATAAAAAGGAAGAAAGAAATGAAGAAAGAAGAAAAGGTCTTCACCATTTCTCCAAAGCCCCTCGTATTCTCATATTTTTATTTGCCACTTAATGCTTTTAACTCCTGGCAAAGACAGGAAAGCAGCCTTCTGGGAGGCTTTCAGCTGGCTGAGACACGTCAGATGACTCTGGGCGCAGTCTCGCAGGCTCGCCTTCAAGGGTTTCCACTGACACTTACCTTCCCTTGCTTTTCTTTCAAAATCTTCAACTTTTAAAACACCTCCTTTTTCATAATCTGAAATGAAACAAAACAGTAGTTGACGTCAAAAAACCTTCAAGGAGGGGGAAGGGTATAGCTCAAGTGGTAGAGCGCATGCTTAGCATGCACGAGGTCCTGGATTCAATCCCCGGTACCTCCATCAAAAAACTAACTAAATAAATAAAACCTAATTACCTCCCCCTGCAAAAAACAAAACAAAACAAAACAAAACAAAACAAACCTTCAAGGAAACATAAGAAATTTATCCTAGAAATGTTTATAGTCTATTTTATATTATGTATATTTAACCACAGTTTAAAAATTGGCCCACTGAAAAAACACATTAGAAAATATCTCAGGTCATGACAGCTGACATATATACATTCTCACAGCTAAACAAAATGTATGATTATGATTAAGAAAAAAGTTATAAAGGGGGAAGAGGAAACTTTCTGGGGTGATGAGTATGTTCATTATCTCGAATTTCACAATGGTTTCATGGGTGTATATATATGTCAAAACTTACCAAACTACACTTTTTTTAAATTAAAAAATTATTATTTTATTTATTTGGGGGGGGTGGTAATTAGGTTTATTTATTTATTTATTTAATGGAGGTACTGGGGTTTGAACCCAGGACCTTGTGCATGTTAAGCATGCATTCTACCACTGAGCTATACCCTCCCCTCTTGTACACTTTAAATGTGCATTTTATATCAGTTATGCCTCCATAAAAATGTTAAAAAAAAAGAAAAGACTGCACGTATATTTGTTTAGGCTATCTTCCAGCCCCCAGAGATTCTCAGTCATGTTCACTCTCACTTAGGTGACTAGTGTCACTCAACTAGGGTGACACACAATCAACAAAGCATGTCCAACACTCCTTTTGTCCCATTCCCTTTCCCACCACAGCTTGCCCAGTTTCCTCCCTGGACGACACCTGGAGTGAACTTACCAATCATGTCTGTGTCAACAGCTCGGTCATAATAGTAAGAGAAGGCATAGAAGGAGCTTCTCTGGACCTCATCTGGCTGATGAAGCTTTCCTTGCACCACCCTCAGCACTTCAGTGTAGCAGGGCTCAAAGCCCACCGCCCCTGCTGGGGCAAAGGTGCACAGGAACAAGGTGAGAACGTGAGATGCAAGCTGCTGAAGCCAAAGAAGAAACAGCAGGAGGATCAAGGCGAGCTGAGGCTCAGGACAAAGGGCTCACAGACAAAGCTGGGCAAACTTCTGCAGCCTCATCACCCTGGAGGAAAGGACCCTGCTTCTCCACAGCGGCTCTGTCTCTAAACTGTGTTCACCAAAACCAGCCACAGCCGACCTCAAGCTGCTGCCAAGCACTACGTGTCACAGTATTCATGAGAACGGTAGGCAGAGGTCCGTCTGCTTCCTTCGCTAGAAACATCAAGTTCTTTCTGTGAGTTTAGGTCTATGCCTTTCTTAATACCTAACATCAATTATTCTTCCTGTCATCTTAATTTCCAGTTTTACTATAATTGAAATAGCTAAACATTAATTGAACCCGGAACAGTTTCACCCTGCTGAGGGGCAGGGACTCTGAATACATCAGACTAGGGTGAGAAAAGGTTTCTAAGGGATCTACGATACAGGCAAGGGAAGAGCTGAATGCAGAATGACGGCTGCCTGTTCGCAGTCACCTCACATCACTCCTCAGGGGTATACCAAGATCTATTAGAATTAGTTCCTGCAAAAGACAAGCTTCCCGGGGGCGGAGGGTGGGAAGGGGTAGATGGGATTTCAAAATTGTAGAATAGATAAACAAGATTATACTGTATAGCACAGGGATATATACACAAGATCTTATGGTAGCTCACAGAGAAAAAAATATGACAATGAATATATATATGTTTGTGTATGACTGAAAAATTGTGCTCTACACTGGAATTTGGCACAACATTGTAAAATGATTACACATCAAAAAAAAAAAAAAAAAAAAAAAAAAAAGACAAGCTTCCCTTGAGCTCTGGAAAAAGTTTCCCATGGGACTTTTCCAGACTTGTACTGTAAAAGTAACTTCAACCAGTGAAAAAATATCACTTGCCTTCTTGGTTGCCACCATACTGGTATTTCACGCCCCCAAAGATCCACTCTGCTTCCAGCCATCTCGGTAGACAGGCACTCCGGAAAGTGTGTCCATCGATTCCTGAAAGAAATCAGACCACAAAGTAAGAGGCAAGGGTGGGAGAGAGAAAAAGAGGAAGGCAAGCAAGAAGCCAATAAGGTTGACAGGAATTATCAAGGTGGCAGGAATTCTTAACTCAGGGTTTGTAGATGGGTTCTGTGGGGTTGGTGGACCCCCTGAAACTACAGATAAATTTCTGTGCATATGTGCATTTGGCAGAAGGGTTGATGATTTTCATCACATCTCAAAGAAATCTAAAACCAACAATGGGAATAAGTTACTGCCTTTCTAAAAAAAGGAAAAAATACTGTCCTACTTTTCCCATTGGTTGTTGTGAGATTTAAAGAAAATACACTTGAAAATGTAAACTCTGAAATACTATACAATTATCATCACAATAATACCTTATTGTGAACCATGCACCACACAAAGTACATTAAATGCAAAATCTCTTTTATTTTAAGGTAAAGAAAGGGGCACAGAAAAGTGAGCTAGCTGGCTCCAAATCTCAAGACTGGAACTGACCCTAGTTCTGCCTGACCCCAGAAGCTGAGCTCTTAACCCTTTTACCACCAGTGACGAGAGGAATGGAATTGTTCAGTTATTTCACTTTGTAAATGAACTGCTGCTGCCTGTACCTCCCAGGTAAAACGAAGGGCTTGAGCAAGCTCCTGAGCCTTGAATTTCTACAGATACTTCAGCCTCCTGGCTACAGACCGTTCCTCTATACAAACAGACTTCATGTTGTAAAAGGCTAATAATATATACCCAAACATCTGAACCCATTAAGTAGAAAAGGAATTTGTTATTATTGTGCTCATTATACAATGTTTATTTCCTACTTCTGCATAACCCTTTCTTCCACAGAATCACGGCAGAGGGCGGGTAAAGGCAAGCTGAGCACTGGTGTCACTCTCACCCAACCAGCACCGGTACCCAGACGAACCTTCCGTCTCCAGGGCTCCCAGGGTTGCTAGTCTTGCAGCTTTCAATCCAAATCCCAAGTAACTGTAAAAAACAGGATTGACTAATTTTATGCTGGTCCTGAATTCTCCAGCCTAAAGGTCCTTCATCCAAAAGTAACATGGTTTCTCTGTCTCCCTCTAGAGGGAGGGAGCCCTCTGTGACCTATTCATTTCATGTGGACAACAAGCAGTAACTTCTGCACAATTCAGATCAAGGCCATGCAAGAACTTTCCACTGTTATGATTTAAAGGCCAGAGATAGTGACACTTCCTAGGGTCCCACCCTGGGAACCATCCCCAGGAAATCTCTTATTATCTTACCGCCCAGCCCCACTCTGATCAAATTCTAGGCTGGATTTTGAACGTCTGAAAGTCAGCTTAAAAGGAGCTGATACAGAACTTTGGCCAAACCTTCTCCAAGCATCTCCTTTCTGGAGAAAACCTGACTTACATTGCTTTTACTCCTATATTATTTATCTTTTACTTTTACATTACCTTTTAAAAATTCTTACATTACTTTTTGCTATATCATTGTTAACTATATACTTTTGAGGCCAAGAATGGAGAAATCTCTTGGGTCCCTTGGGCTTTGGTAAGTGGTTTGGGTTTCAGTTAACAGGCCTTCAGGGATTGGCAAAGACTTTGTAAGACTGGTCAGATGCAATAACAGATGTGCAAATGCATTGAAAAGTTAGGAGAATCATACAATGTGAAGTATTATTATTTTTCCCTTGTCCCCCTCCTCACCTATGTGTATAGAGCTTATAAGTGCTGTTAAACATCTCAAAGGAAGTGAGGTAGTCTCTAGGGGTTTGTTCCAGGGTTTTCTGCAAATCAGAAAAAGCAAAAAACTATTCAGGATCGCAATTATCTGAAGATGTTATCACCACTATCTGCATTCCTCCCCCCAAAAAATCAGAGATGAAGGAGACATTAAATTGCTAAACTCACAAAGCTCGAGGAATCAAAGGAACTCTGAACAGTGAGGGGAAGTTCACTCAGTCATTAATTGACTCTACTCAGCCTTTTTGTGGTGGAGCTGCTATCTGAAATGGGCTACCATTTTCTTAGCACCTTGATACACCTGCCAAGTGGGTTGCTAACCAGATCTTCATATGTATATGACTCACCTCAAACTGGGGCAGGAATGTGATTTGGGTAGAGGCCCCCCCCAGGTCCAGGGTCCCCACAGTCTCCTGGCTGTGGCTATGCAGCTGACCTGTGAATGAGAGCCAACTCTGAACATCTTTGCCTCCTAGACAGCCCAACGCTCCTCTGTTTCCGATTTCTCCTGCTTTTGTCATATATTGGAGGAATTCTGTAAATATTCCACTGTTCCCCAGCCCCAAACGCTGCAGGCAAATGCTAAACTACAAGGACTCTTGCTGCAGCTGAGGCCTTGAAGGCAGGTAATAAACATTAACTTCCTGTCTTTCCTCCCCCACCACTTTTTTGTTTCTTAAAAACAAAAGAAAGAATAATACAGGGGAAAAATTAAAGAGGTATTTTTGTTCCCTGATCATGTGTGAAACCCAGTTAAGGTCTTAGATAAACTTAAGAATGTATTACCTGTCAGAAAATTCACAGTAACCCAAGCTAATATGCCTAAAAAAGAAAGACAACGATCACATCCAGAGCATTTTCCCCTCTTACCTGGCCCTATCTTTGTTCTTTTTCTCTCTAAATTTCATGTCTAAAGCACACATTTCCCTATCCTCATCCTTCCATTCCTGCTACCCCGTTTCTCCTTGCTTATTTGTTCTCCTTACTTAGTTCCTTTTTCTTCAGCCCCTCCATCTCTGTTCCTGGTTCCTTTAATCAGATCTTTTATTAACCCTGGCCCTCCCCTGCTGGAATATATAACAACACCTCTCCCACCTTCATAGGATCCATCCATGATGCTAACACTGTCATCTGGTACCAGGAAAGGTGACTTCTTGAAGATCTCTTTTACCTAGAGAGAAAGGAAAAAATCTGGATTCCCTAAGGCAATAGAACGGATCTCCATATTCTGGCTGTATCCTATAATGCTTAGAAAATTACACTCTTCATTTTTCCTAGATAAAAGTTTAGCAGAACTCATTCCTTTTCCCTACAAAACTAGAGAAGGAACTAGGCAAGCCATTATTGGTTTCTTGTAAAAATAAAAACACAGGGATTCTTTAGATTTTCAAATAAATCTCAACCAAACCACCTACATTTATAGGTGAACTGGACCTAGAGCACACATTTGACCTTGTCAGCTCAGAATCAGGACTCTGTAATTTTTTTTAAACACCTGATTAATTTTACTTGAACACATACTGGAGGCTATTGAGGACCTTTTCCCACTCCATCTCTTAGATGAACAGATAAATTGGGATTGTAGAGAAGCCTGGCCTGGGTGGCTCCTGAGGATACAGGAAAGTTTCTGCTGCTCTCCTATCAAATTCTACAGGTCTCTGCCCTCCTAGTAAAGGAACTCATGCCCATGAGCTGAGGTACTCTGCTGTCAGCCAGACAGAGCCTAGCATGTGGCTGGGGCCTCAGGAGTCTAGAGAGACCCCAGATCTAGATCCGTTTATCCTATTTTAGGAGCTGGGAATGAGATCCTACACAAATGCTTTTGACTCTCCATAAGTATAGGCCAATGATATGGGTGTTATCTCTTCTTTTTATATGAGTATCATGGCAGGTGGGAGGATTTACAGCTAGGAATAGGAGGAATTCTAGTCTTATCTGCTTACATTTCTGATGGGATGAACACTTCATGCAGGGACCTCTGGACCTTGTTTCTATGAGGAAAAGTCAGTTAAGTGATTCAAAAACAATCTTTTAAGAAGAGGATAGAGAAGCACATGGGGCTAAATACAGAAGGACTTTCTGCTCTGGCTCCCTTCACCCTTCACCTCTCTCCCCTGCCCACAAGTTTACTCAGTTTACTCTCAACATAGCAGCCAGAGTGGTGCTTCTGAAACAGACGTCAGATCATGTCTCTCCTTAGCTCAAAATCCTCCAGTGGTTTCCTCCTTAGAGAAAAAGCCAAAGTCCTAACACCCGCCCTCATGTGTCTCCGACCTCACCTCTTACCTCCCTCCCACCACTCACTCCCCTCTGGCCGCGCTGACCTCCTGGATGCCGTTCCTTGAACACATCAAGATCGTTCCTGCTTTAGGTTTTTGCACCAGCTGCTTCTTTAGCCTGGAATATTCATCCTCCAAATGTCTTGTATAGCTTGCTCCCCATTCCCCTCAATCTCTGATCAAATGAATCTTACCAATGAGGTCTTTCCTGACCACCGTATTAAACAGCATCTCCACTGGCCACCAGCACCAGCATTCCCCATCGGCCTTGCCCTGCTTTATTTCTCTCCATAGCGTCTATAGTACCTGACATACTTTGTATTCACTCATTTTCTGTCTCCTTCAACTAGAATCTAAGGTCCATGAGGATGGGGTCAGTGACCCTTTTGTTTCCTGTTCTCTGTCCCCAGTAACTTCACC
Source organism: Camelus dromedarius (assembly GCF_036321535.1). Lineage (NCBI taxonomy): Eukaryota > Metazoa > Chordata > Mammalia > Artiodactyla > Camelidae > Camelus > Camelus dromedarius. The sequence goes on from NC_087440.1 coordinate 69,274,083, forward strand.
AGTGTCTAGTACATAGTAAGCACTCATGTGCTGAATAAATGAATGAATGAGTACATGAATGAATGATGAATCAGGACTCGGACTCTCTTGTAGACACGTTAGGCAGTTTGTCCGTGAACAAGGGACTGAAGGCCTCTGTGCGGACAAACAATGGATTTGGAAGACTGAATTAGCATACTTGTAAAACAGAATCCGTTTCTGCTGTGACATTTTTGTTATAACAAAATTTTGCCTATAAACATTCTTCATAATATTAAATCTTATTAATTTACATGTTCTTTGCATAATAAAAATGTACCATAAAGTCAAAAAAAGTCCTAAAAAATTCTCTGTAAAGTTTCGGTCAGAGAATTGAAGTAGGCAATCTTTATAAATCACTTTTAAATTCCATTATTCTTTTCAAAAACTTTATGCTGAGAGGAAAGTGTCACACAAAAAAGACAATATAAACTATATGATTCCATTTATATGAAACGTAAGAAAAGCAAAACGAATCTATAATGACAGCAGATCAGTGGTCACCTGGTTTCGGGGAGGGGGAAATTCAATGCAAAGGGGCATAAGGAAAGTCCTACATTTGTAAACACTCATTTAACTGGACACTTAAAATGGATACATTGAATTGTATGTAAGTTATTCCTCAATAAAGCTGATAAAAACAACTTCTATAATTCTGCTTTAACAAGTTGGAGAATTAAGAATATCATGGACAGGAAGTACTTTCAACTTTTTAGGAAAAACTCAAGCATTTTTTAAATGTAAATAACCAGCTATAACAAGAGCCCAGAGTCACCACAGTGCTTTAGCAATGGTGCAATACTGAAGGTGGCAGTAACACTCCAAAGGGCTAAATACCCATAAAGAAAATATTCATATAGGGAAAAAGAATTATTCAAGATGCAGAAGATTTCCAAAAATTACCTCAAAGAGCAGAGCCTGGGCTTTCTCTTCTGGCAGTAAGCGCAGTCCTGCTGTTGCCTTCAGGACCACCGGGGTCCTCTTCCAGTGACTTCGGGGGATGGAGTCTTTGGCCACTTCTAAGAGTTCTTGAACAGACTCCGCACCCTTCAAAAGAGATGACCCACGTGTCCAGTGGACAGTCCATTCAGTGGAGCTTGTCTACCCCTCAACATGCCCTCTGTTCCAACCCTCCTCTGCTCTGAAGAGGAGAGACTGAGAGAAGTGGATTCTTTGAAGAAGGAGAAGCCATTTCATTTTAAGTAATAATAAAAATGATTCTTTTGTAGTCTGGTCACTTTAATTGTTATTTTGTGTCTCATACAAAAACTAGCTTCAGGCCAGAAAGTTGGTGTAGCGAAGGGAACAAGGTTTGGAGTTAGAAGACTTGGTCGCTAGTCCTGTGGGCTAACATAGGTCACATGGCCTTCCTGGGGCCTGGCTTCCTCAGCTGGGAGATGGAGGTATGCCTCGTACCATTACACAAGACTGCTGTGTGCACACGATGAGGCGGACCTTGCAGAGCTGCTACACAGATGCTAGCTGCAGCTGTTATTACGCTACACCTTTTATGATCTCCGTAAGGACAAAACAAGTCAGGTTCATTTTTGCATTACCAGCATGTACATGCGTGGTACACAGCAGATGCTCAAATTATGATAAATTAAAAATTATTATTTTAAATCCATTGTTTCTCTTAAGTAAACATCTGTTCTGACAATACACTGCCTCTTAATCATTATAATTATTAGCAACCACAACACAATTTTATTCTCCAAATGTCAAGTCAGTTTCTAATAATGTAGTTATGTTCAACAGCTCCTAATTTTCTAGCACATTTGCCACTTGTCAATGGTGAGCTGAGAAAACAAACATCCTCTCGATTTTTCAAGTTTAAGCCATTAAAAATTTTTTTTTTTCTTCTTGTTTTGGGGGGGGTAGTTTGATTGATTGATTGAGTGATTTTAATGGAGGTGGTGGGGATTGAACCCAGGACCTCATGCATGCTAAGCATGCACTCTACCCATGAGCTATATCCTTCTCTCCAAGTTCAAGTCATTTTTACCATCAGGTTTTCCTTTGGTTAATGATTACACTTGTGACACTGAACAATACCTTCATGTCTGCTACCAAAGTTCAACATTCCACCCTATTCTATTTGATTTTGGTGTGGCCTGTGACACCCTGGGTGCTGCAGGTTGTGAGAGCTCAAATGTGAAATACAGTCACGACAGAACTGTACATTTGTCCTCTATTACTGAAGATTTCCGTTGTCATGGATTCTTGCCTAATTGCTAGAATATGGTCCTGCCCTGTGTCAGGGCACTCTGAAATGGAGTTTATTGGGTTTACACTCCCTCAACTGCCATGTGTAAACCTCCTGCTTTATAGAGAACTTCATATCCATCTTCTGCATCTATATTAATTGATGCAGTTGATAGCTTCAGCTCAAAATCTTTAACAGTATATACAAAGTGGGTAATCTCTTTAAAGATGGTGTTATCCCTGCATGGCCACAATCTACTTTCATACCTCCTTCCACCCAAGCCCTGATCAGCCCAGGGTGTACAATTACTGTGATTCAGGAGATTAGATGAGGACAGAAAACTGACTTCATACACAACCTCAATATCAGTAGTGAACGGCATGAGATATTTAACAGCAGGGGTGTGATAGACTTAACAAGGCATTCGTGAATCTAAGCATCTAATTGTAAAAAACTCACCTGCTTAGGTTGATCTACAAAAGCAGAAAGTCCTGGCTTCACAGAATCAAAAATTTCCCCTTCCAGAAATGGAAGCTGTCCTATTTTGTCCATGGAACAAAACAGAAAGAGATGGCTGAGTACCAAAAATTAGGCTGTTTCGGATACTGGGCTCTGTACGATATGACTATACTAGATTAACCTGCTGTTTCCTCAAGCTATTCCAAGTTATTCCACCTGTGAGGAGTGGCTTGCAGGAGTACTGGGTAGGGAGATAGAGGATGAAAAGTAATCACTGATGGTCCTTCTGCCATTTCTCTGCTGGACACCTAGCTTCTACTCCTTTCCCTAGACTTGTGAGTAACCTGAGGATAGAACACTGAAAATTCAGAAAAAGTTAATCTTTAGGATCCCCTCACTCCTTCTCCAAGGATGGTAGTGATCTTTCTTTCAAGACCACTCTCAATATTTTGGACCTTGGATTATTAACCACCCTTATAGAAAAGGAAAGATAAATTACAGCTATACTTCTTGGACACATGAGTTTCAGACTACAGGCAGTCCAGATCTCTCTTAATTTCACAATGAATTAAATCATCTGTGTTCAGTTATAGTCCAAAGTGTTCTCTGAAGAAAGACATTCAGTAGCCATAAGACTCCGTAATTGACATCACACACTCTCAGCACGTTTCTGGGAGGAGATGCTAAAGTGTGGATTTATAGGGTCTGGTAAGTGTACCACTTGCACTTACCTGGTATCTTCTGCACAAATGTGTAAACATGAATTCGAGTTCCAGTGCTCCCTGCATCAAACATAATTCCATACAAGGTGCTGGCACTGACATTGACAGGACACATGGAAGACAGGAAGACACCCTCAAACCAAGTCTGCTGGTCTCTGTGGAAGACAGTGCTGCAAACACAGGATGCCACCAGCACGAAGAAGGCTGCCCCCCAGGAAGTGGCCATTCTCTTCCCAAGATGTGGTGAGTGTAGGCTTTTGTTACAGAAGCAGTGCTGTGCATACACCTGCAGTGGCTTATAGGACAGAGGTACACAAGGTTAGACCAACTGGCTTTTTTGTTTACACCTGTAAAAGAAGAAACACCCATTACAGAAATCCCACCCTCTTCCCCAAGGTGCTCATTCTCTATTCCTAATAACCAGCACAACAAGCTGGACAAGGGAGGCATATGCTCTTAGCACCTTTTCTGAAGGATATCTGGTTGCAAAAGGAAACTGGGATTGAAAATGTATTTTCCCATACTCTGCTTTTAACTGTAGGGTGGATCTCACTTATTCAAAGGCTCTCTCTGCTACCTTGCTCCCAATGTTGAGCCTAATTTTCTTCTTATTTTTACAATTTTGTCTTTAGATCATATACTGACACTCCTTCTCTTTTTTCTTTCTGATTAATAGGTAAGAAGCTTCAATTCCTGAATTAAAGTATAGTTAAAAAAAAGTTATAAAGTCCCTAACATGGGGTGTTCACAGACTTTAAAAATCAGGCCACTGGACTGCCACCTGTGACCGACAATATCGCCAGTGGCTTGCACATTCAATGACATTTTAAGGGAATAAATCAACTTAATTCAAAAAAACTTAAACAAACCATTATGGTTTCTAAAACATCCTTCACAGGTTTCAGGCCATGCTGTCCCCGTAAGAACTTAGAGCAGATGGGGAAATTAAGACAGAAAGCCTCAACGACTTGCTGAAAGTCATCAAGCAGGTCAGCGGAGAGTTATGGCAAATTACTGCTTGTATTTCTTAAAGTGCCCTCAGCAAAGACAAAAACCTTGTAAGTGCTTAGCATTATTTGCTTTGGATTTATATATTACAGGAGGTTGGAGACAAATGATGCAGAATGCCTAGAGTAAGGTTACATGGAAAAATGTCTCCTGGATAGGCTGTATTTTCTCCTGGTATTAATGAAGAATGCCATGTCTGTTCTCTAACATTTAATTGATGTTTTGCACTTTGGTCAAAACAGTTTTGGGTGTTCTGACCCAGCTTTCACCTCTGGACTTCAGTGTAAGTCATAGTTACTTGTTAAACAAGATCTAACTCTAAAGTCCCCACTTCCCAGTCCCCTTATCTCTAATAGATACTTGGTGTATTTGGAGTATAGAATGAGAATCCTTAATCATTCTCAAGTTTGTTGATCTCTCGGGGTTCCTTTTATCAGAATGTCTCCCTCCCCCATATTACATAAAATAAAGCAAATTACAGTTAATTGCATTCGTAATGTAAGACTATTTAAAATAACAAGTTGTTCTGAGGTAGTACGAAGGCAGAGTTAGAATTATCTGTCTGAACACTATTCAAGGCTGAACTTCTACCCTGTAGTTAAGAACGAGAGCTACTGGCTAGGAAATGAAAACTTAGAACCTCAAACAAAGGAAAGTCATCCCAGAAAATCAACCACAGCAACAGGGCAGCTGCCTGGCCAGATTCATACTCACATCTTAAATCACTCCTTTTGGCTGATTCTTTTGCAGCAACCAGGTTGGTCATGTAGATTAACCTAAATAATTGAAAACAAAAACCACCTTTTCAGATTCTGAGTATTAACAAATCATTGCCTTCTCCAGAGCTCAAGCCGTACTCCACACTCAGTCCCTTCTCTCCCTGAGGAAGGGTATTATGGCCCCCCAGTCACCGGCCTGCTTCCATCGCAGTGATTGATTCCACAGCAGCCTCTTCAGGGCTCACTCATATTTTCTCTATTATTGTGGCTTCTGAAAAAACCTCTCCAGCTTCTACTTCCTTTAAGCAAATATTTGTTTTTCTTCCAAAAGAAATTTCAAGGGAAAAAAAATGTGTACTAGGTATCTGTTTTCATGAGGTGAAAACTGCAGAGTCATACCAGGTGTTCCATGTAAAACTAAACAGTAGATTTTAGAGAAAGCAAAGGAACACAGAAAACGCCCCTTCTGCTCTCAACCTCTACCTCCTAACCCCACTTCCAACCTCATTTTTCTTCAAGATTAAGTATTTTAAGAATGCTATTAGAAAGGCTACAACTTAGAGCATATAGAATGGCGCCCTATTTCATGACACCAGCCTACACTGCTTAGTCTTTGCTCAAATATCACCTCAGTGAGACCTTCCTTGTCTACTATATTTAAAATCGAAACCCACCTGGTCACATACACGTCTTCTGCCTTCCTTCCCTGTTTTTTTCCACAGCACTTCTCACCTTCTAGTACACTATTTAATTTACTACTTCTGTTTTTTTTTCATATTCCCTGTTCCAACTCCCCTCCTTCTTGTGAGCTATACATGTATGAGCAGGTATTTTTCTGTTTTGTTCACTGATGTGTTCCTGGCATACTGCAGGTGTTTGAGTATGTTAAATCCTTCTGGAGGGATGAACAGTGATCTAGGGACTCAGGGACTGGATCTCACCCATTTAATAAGAATATAAAGTTGACTTCTTTTCAAAAGGAAGTTAATTACCTACCCATTGAAGTGAAGTTTTACACTGAACATCCAGTATGACTGTGCAGTTTTTACTTCATGAAGAACATGATTTCAAACTTCCAAGGAAGCATTGTTTCTCCAGTGTGTCAATTATATAAAAAGCTTTCTATGCTATTCAAAATAACATACATAGTTTTACTTTCTACAGACTGGAGAGTATACATACCAGTATGTTAAAATCCACTCCCTTCAGAATTGGTCTCCTCAGTATCTCTCATTCACTACCTCCTTATTCACTCAACAAAGCCCCCTCTATAATTCTTTAGAGACTTTGGTGCCAGCTAGTGTTTGTCACTATGCCCGTCTCCTTCCAAGGTCTTTTCAGTGTATCTTTGTCTCCGCAGTAAACACTAATCCTCCCCACTTAGCCGTCCCAGAACTGCACACTCTGGATTCCCTCCCTCCTTGTCATCCAGAGCCTGGGAGGCCACAATCCCACAGGACCTGGGCCCCATCTGGGTGCTCACCTGCTTGTGTCTGCCCGATCCCTGTGAAAGCTTGCTTTCACTATTGATGTCTTTTGCTCTTTGCTCCTGTTTCAACCCTTCTGAATCAAACTGGCTTCATGAACCACATTCACCTTTGTGCTAGTTTGCAACTAATTGTGTAGCATTTTGCTAACTCACTCCCTTCTTTATCCTTCACTCCTCCCGTACCAACCTTTTTTCTAAGTACACATGATTATCTGGTTCATCTACTTTCATGTTAGTTAACTAACTGTCAACTAGTAGAATTATTGCTTATTGGGCTGAAGTTGCTCAGGAACTGAATTCTGTGTTGTTTTTACACAGGAGATTATAGTGAACAGCACTCCTTGATAGCTTCTTCCATCCTTGAGATGAATGCAGAAAGCTGGCATTGAATTGTCTAGTAAGCACTACTGAGTGGCTAATATATACCAGACACTATGCTGGCTTCTACATACAAAAGAAAAATCAGATATAGTCCCAGCTATTGGGGAGATTTCAGCTTACTAGAAGAAACAAACAAATAAATCAACAGCTATAGCGTACTGTGGCAAGTTCTCTGACAGAGCTATGCACAGGGTGTGACAGGAATGGATGTTAAGAGTACATAACTCATCTTAGAAGGGGAAGGCAGGAGGTGCGAAAAGACTGAGAGGCTTTCCAAGGGATGAGAGGCATAAGCGGGTCCTGAATCAGAGGCAGGAATTACACAGGGGAAGGGACAGGAGAATTCTGAGGACTTCAAATATTACAAGTTCTGTATGGGTGGACTACAGAGATGTACCAGAATAGAGGTAGGTGTGGGAAAGAATGGTTCTGGAGGCATCAAATCAGATTTCAAAATGTATGGACTTGCTTTCCTTATACAGTTCCATGGTGACACCTGACTGTTACTCATATCTTTCTATTCCTCCCAAAGCAAACAAACATAAACATTGATTGACTTGAATAAAATGACAGTATTTTCCTACAGTGTAAAATAATGGAGTGGGAGAGGTGCCTAGAAAGGTCTACCAGAAAGTCTGAAAACAGTGAAACGTAAAAGCTCCCACTGCCGGTTCTTCTGAGTTCCATGGCAAAGCTGGCTTTAACAAAGTTAAAAATTAAACACAACGCAAGTTTAAAATGTAACTAGAATGAAAATTTTAAAGAACAAGCTGAACCATGGGAATAGATTAGTCAAACCACCTACAACATAAGTTAGTCAAGCAAAGTAAAACTAAGGTGGGTCCAATAAGGTAAGTCTGAGGCAGATTTCAGCATAGTGAGCAACACCTTATTTGAGGATGTAACTTAAGACCTACATATCCAATACTGAGAGCCAGAGCCCCGGAACACCTTGTTATTTGAAGAGCATCTAAGGTGAAGGTACAAGGTATCTTTTGTATTCCCAAAGCTAAGTACTGAGCCTGGAACATGTCAAACATCAGTAAATGTGTCCTGAATAGACTTGGTGCAGCTGGGCTAAGGGTATCTACAGACAGGAGCACTGGGCAGGGAGTACCTGTTTTCCTAGTGTCTTACTATGGCCAGGTATCACATCCCCAATTCCCCACTGCCCCTCCAAACCAGCCCAGAGGAGTGCTATTCTAGGAAGTCTACTTAATCACATCATTCATTTATCCCATTCTAGAAATTATCAGTTGTCTAACGTTACTCATAAATGCAGCATGAAAAGATGAATCATCTTAGACCTGCCCTTTAAGAGACTGCAGGAAAACAGGAAAAAGACACATGCCCATTTAATTACCCCTGTAAAGTTAAAATGTGACAAGTAGCACAGTTCTATGCTCTGAGAGTAAAAGCAAGGAGAGATTACGTCCAGCTGGATGATCAGAGAAGGCTATGTGAAAGGTGGCATTTGAGGAGGGTAGTAAGGAGGAGAATTAAAGAGGAGTGATTTCCAGGAAAAAGAAATAATATGAACCAAGATATGGGCATAGAAAAGGGATGGGGGCCCTTGGGGAATAGTGAACAGATCAGTTTAACTGTAGTAGGAAATAAAGTTGGAAAGCAAACCTGAGATCAGATAGCAGAACACACCAAATACTAAGGAATTTAGACTTCACTTTGCAGGCAATGGGAAGCTATTCAGAAATCTGAGTAAGAGAGTGTCAAAAATATGAATCTAGCAGTTACATGTAAGAAGGATTGGGGTGGGGCACCTTGGTAGGCTCCACCCACTTGTCTAATTCTACAAATGTTTACTGACGCCTACTAAGAACCAGCTGCCTGAGAATTAAAGGTGAATTAACAGACTTTTTAAATTCAAGATGCTCAGAGTCTGGCAGAGGTGACAGATATACATACAAATAACCACATCTTTTAAGTTAATCATAAAAGTGCTAAAGGAGCCCAAAGCACAGATGATTAGCCCTATCTAGAGGATTAAGAAAGGCATGAGATGACATTTGAACTGATCTGAAAAATGAACAGAAGTAACTACATAAATAACAGAGACACATAAACAAAGACCAGAGGGACCATAAAAAGATGAAGACAGGCAGTAGGGAATTATGGATAGTTTGATTTCATTTTTAAATTTCTTCAAAATGAAAACAAAAAGGAGAAGATTAGAGTGAAAGAGGGTATAGGAAGGTTAGCATTTAATGCAGAGGGAAGACTGTGGCCATAGGAACATAAATCTGAGCTAACAACAATAATATCAGCTAATATTTATTGAGACCTTAATAAATAAGTGTGTGAAGTATTTTACATGAATTCTCATTTTATCTCACAATACCACTCTGTGAGGTAGGTTCTATTATTAACATCCCCATTCTAGAAATAAGAAAACAGGCCTAAGTAATTTAAGAGCACACAGTAGTTAAGTGAAGAAAGTCAGAAGTCAAACCCAGATGGTCTAAGTCCAGAGTCCTACAGTTTTAACTGCTAGGTCACAGGAAGAGTCACCAGTATGGACTAGGGAAGGTTGAATATGGGGGTGGGGAGGAGAGTGTAGAGCCGAGAGGGATGGTTAGAGATGACGCTGGAAAGTTAGACTGGCATCAGGATGTGAAAGTCTTAGTGGTTTGAGCTCCTTTCTGTGCATGACCAAGAGGTTTTGATCTGTTTCCTGCCGGTCTACCTTCACTGCATTTCCAGAATCTGACCATTTCCATCACTACCACCTTGGCCTGAGCCACCACCATCTCTCATGTGATTTACTCTAATATTGTCCTAACAGATGTCTGCTTTTACCCTCACTCCTCTAGATTCTGTTTTTAACAAGCAACTAACATCATCCTTTTAAAACCTTCGTTAGAATAAGTCGCTCCTCTGCAAATCCAGCAATGGTTTCTCATTTCCCTCTGGGTAGAAAGTCCCAACAACAGCCGTCATGGATCCACCTGTTCTGCCTCCCACCCCATTACCTCTCTAATAGTTTTCACCTCTCTTGCTCCACCCACATCGACGTTTGTGCTGAAATGTCACACGTGTTCCTGCCTTAGGCCTTTGCTCTAGCTGTCCCCAATGCCTGGTACAATCTCTTCCCATACATCCACTTGATCAATTCCTGTAACTCCTTCAAATCATTGTTCAAATGACACTTCCTTATTGAGGCCTCTCTTTAATACCATAACCTCCCTCCTCATGTGTCCCCTATCTGTCTGCTTTCTCAATATCCCTTTTTTTGATCTACTTTTTTTCTCCGTACTACTTACCAATTCTAATATTCTAGACAGCTTATTTACTATACTTATTATCTGTGTTTCTCTGATAGAATATAAACTCCTTGAGAGCAGAAATCTTGTTTTGATGCCAAAGCACTTAGAAGACTCTCCAAGAAGATGCTCAATACAAAGTGACAATAGGAATAAACTGCAAAGTGACATAAAAAGGGAGAATACTTTAATAAGTAAACAAAATGTTAAGAGAGAATGTAATTAATTAATATCTAATCTAGTCAAACTAATTTGTTTTAGGAGAAACTGTAATTTTATTTTTCTGAATCTACTGGTTCTATAGCTAAACTGAATTTCTTTAACCAAACACATTCAAATTGTTAAAACTATGATAAAGTAACTTTCCAAAAAAAAAAAAAAAAAAAACCTAAAGGGTACTAAACATTGTTTACATTGTCCAAATTCTCTTCTGTATATCAAACCAATAAATATTATAATATGCTGTACATTAGTTATCTATTGCTACACAACAAATAACCCCAAAACTTAGTTCCTTAAGAGGACAATAAATATTATCTCATAGTTTCTATAGTTCAGGAAACTGGGATTGACTTAATTGGACAGTTCTGGTTCAGGGTCTCTCATGATACTGTAGGCCAGGGCTGCAGTCATCTGAAGGCTTGACTGAGGCTGAGGCTCCACCTCTAAGCTCCCTCACTCAGTGGCTGGCAAGCTGATCTTGGCTGTTGGAAAAAAGCCTCAGTTGCTTCCCACTTGTGCTCTCCACAGGGCTTTGAATGCCTTCACAACATGGTGGCTGGCTTCCTCCAGAGTGCAATTCCAGAGAGCAAGGCAGAGGCAGCAATGCTTTGTGTGACTTAGCTCTGCAGATCATACACTATTACTTTCCCCATGTTTCACTGGTCGTACTGACTAACTCTGACACAATGTGCAAGGGGACTGAATATTAGGAGGCATAAATATTAGGAGGTGAGGCTCACTGAGAGCCATCTTGGAGGCTGGTTGCTGCAAGTTATAACCAGTGTTTGTATAATATTTTGTGTTCAACTCCCCCCCCCCAGCTTATACATATTTCTATTAACACAACTTATATATTCCTTGTTTTAGAAACTATGTTATTCCAATATTAACTCTTAAAAATTAAAAATATAATGCACTTTAAAACTCTCTGAAAATATCATATCCCACCACTGAAGCCTTCCATTTTTTTCTGTTACAGTCCCAACATTTTACTTAAGGAAAAGAATTAAAGTCAGAAAAATAACTCACACAATGTCCTGCTTGTTCCTAAGGATGACAATGAATTTAAGCACTTTAAATAAAAGTCAGATAATTTCAGGAAAGAGTGGGAAGAAAAGTAATGAGTCATTACTTTTAAGACTACAGACATCAGTTAATAATTGAATAATAAAAGTTAATGTGGTTGGCTGAAATCTGACCACTTTGTCCAAAGTGATGAACTAGTAGTGCATCAATTCTAATTCCTTTATTGATTAATAAAAATTAAATACTAAATCAAGGAAGATATAGAGTGAAAATATGTATATTAACAAAATAGCAAAAATGTAAAAAATGTAAAAGAAGAAAACAGAATAGCAACTTTCTTCATGCTAAATGCAGGAAAAAATTTCTAATCATACAATGGTTACTGAAGAGATATTTGGTAGAAAGGGATTAAGACTGACAACTGGCACAGGTTTGAAAATCACTGAAAAGCTTTATAACAAGCATTTTTCAAATATTAACTAGACAAAAAAGGTTTATTAAAAAATCAATTTTTATGAGATCGTTGCCAAAGAGCCATAAGATCTGTGAGCACGGACACTACAAGGGAGCAACTGAACAGGAAGAAGAATTTCCCAACAATATGAGCTGTCTCATAGTGGTGGGGAGAGAAGAATTCTTGCCCCAAGGGCTCAGCTGAAATATGATCACATTGTCCAAAGTGGACACAATCACAATTCGGACAGCTGGTTTAAGGTCCCTCCAACACTAACATCAAATACTCTGACTCTCAATAAAGGAATTAGAACTGATGCACTGGTAGTTGCCAACAAAAATAAAATTATTTCCTATAAATAGATGACTTCTTTCTGTACTTTTCTCCATTTTAATCAAAACAGCATTAGACATGTGTCAAAAGGCCCATTCTGAACAATGAAACCATCTGAGTCTTATTCCGACATGAGCTCAGGCGGTGCATGATTTCATCCTTCATTGTTTCAGGCTTGACTTAGCTACAATAATCACTGCACAGGAAAAGCTTTTGCTATTGCTGCCTCTCCTCAGAAGTCACAAGGCCTCTTCTTACTTATTCATTAAGGGAAGAAAGTCCTTTAGGGAAGAAGATACTATTAATCAGGAGGGGATTAATACTGCCCCAATGAGCAAATGTAATGAAAAAACAATGATAAACTCTCTCTGCCTCCAAATCCACATTCACTGTGGGAGGCACTTATTTGCAGAAGAGTAATTGCAAGGATCAGTGCCATTTGTCACTGTTTATACTGGAGTTTGTGGGAAGAGAAGTGGAAACATATTTTCCCTTTCTTGTTATCAACTGAAAAACAGCTACTCCTTCAAACATGTTGAATTAAAATGAAAAACATGAGAAAGGCAAATATTATAATCATACCCCATGTATAAAGCAAAGAATAGTGACTCCAGATAAGTACTGGTCCTCAAATATGTCTTTAAAATGCTTCCTCTCTAAATACCATGACATTTTAATTTTAAAAGTGTTTGGTAACAATGTTTCTAAAGTGACATATTTTATTTATGGTTCATGGTTATGATTATGATCATAAGTTAAACGTTTTTTTCCTGTAAACTTGGGATTCCTCCAGGGACTACAGGTCTACAGGACTGTTTGCCCTTCTGCCACCCAGTCATCCCAGAGCTATGCTTTCTGAGACAGTTTTCCTCAACATGATGCTATCTATTGTCACTGATCAGGGTTGTCACATGCCTGACTCGTTCCATAAGCTGCCACCATCTAATTAAAAATCTTTTGTGGGATGTGAATCAGAGAGCCATAATCATTAGACTTTTATGTCAACTTACACAAATGAGGGCCTCTCCAACAGAATAAGGATAGTGGATACTGGGATAGCTTTTAGCAGCTCATTGATCCCTTTCAATTTACTATGAGCTCTCAGCTAGCAATAAGAAAGCAGTATTTGCAGAAATCTGACTGTAAATGGGGTATTACTTTATATGGGTTACTTACCAATTTTTCCTTTTTCTTATGGGCTCTCCCCTTTTTTTCAATTAATGTGTCACTTTTCAACCTGCAGAAGATGGACATGGATACTCATAAGAGCTAGGTTCTCTTTTCTCTCTTTTGTCAGTATGCCTATTTTGATGCAATTATCTCTTTTCACATTCCTGTTTCCAATCTACTCAGTCTTTGGAAAGCAGATCACCAAGCTTATCTCCTAACTTGCTGTGTAGAACTCTTGGGTTCTTTCTCCTCTTCCACATTTTCTTTTCATTCAAACTACAACCACAGCCATTCTTCATCACTTGTTTACAAAATCAGCAATAACAAAGGGAGGCATGTCACACTCCCTCTAAAAGGCAGTGTATGTTTTTGTGTAAATGTATGTGTGCAAATGTATTGGGGTGGGGAGCAATGACTAATGTATAAACAAAGGGCATAAGTTTATGCATTTTGTGAAGTCCTTTTTTGGCTGTGAAAAACTCAAATACCAGTTGTATGTTCTACAGTGTGACCAAGAGTGGCCATTTCCTATTACATGTATGAATATGTGATTAAAATGGACCAAGTTAATCCCAGTCCTAGGTACACAGCCACAGGAATTAAAAACAGGGACTCAAACAGATATTTCTACACCAGTGTTCATTACAGCATTATTCACAACAGCTAGAGGTGGAAAAAATCCAAGTGCTCTATCTGTATATATAGAAAATAGGATACATACACACACAATGCAATAATATTTAGCTAAAAAAAATCAAACAAGCTACATGCTACAACATGGATGAACCTTGAAAATGCTATGCTAAGTTAAAGAAGCCAGACACAAAAAGACAGATATTATATGACATTATATTTCACTTATATGAAATATCTAGAATTGGCAAATTCATACAGACAGAAAGCAGAGTTAACAGGGGTTGGAGGGAGGGGAGAATGGAAGTTACTGCTTACAGGTCTAGAGTTTGTGTTTGGGGTGATGAAAAAGTTCTGAAAACAATACCGCTGGTTGTACAACACTGTGAATGTAATTAATACTATTGAACTGTACACTTAGAATGGTTAAAATGGCAATTTTATGTTGTAAATATTTTACCATAGTAGAAAAAATTTCTTAAACAGCAGAGGGAACCAAGCACTGCTAACATATGATCATAACAGGAAAACCTTTGGCTACTGTCTTAACAGAGCAACAGTTGTGATAACATTTCTCCCTCGGCTACTTCATGAGCACACAGCCAATTATGACTTAAATTCTGGATGGTAATGCTGATACTCAGAAAATGTCTTTAAATATTTGAATTTATATAGTATCTTAGATTCTCCTAGAAAAAGTTAAACTTACCAATGCAACATAAACCTGAAAATTATACACTCAAGAGAGGATTTGAACAATGCTATAAATTTTAACTAGAGGGCCTCCAAAGCAAACATCTTCAAGAAAAGTCTTCCTAAATCTTGTTGACTATAACTTAAACACTTCTCCAAATATTCCCTTGGTATCCTAGGATGGAATGAGTGGTATCTACCCCAAGCATGCAATCTTGATGACATTTCTATTGTTTTCCTTTCAAAAAACACTCATATTGTGTATATGCCAATACAATAAGCTCAAAACAGGAGACATCTCCAAACGTCCCTCTTCCTCAATGTCCCTGCACCAGAGAGTTAAATGGATTCTCTTTCTAATTTCCTGTTTCTGTTAATGGCATCATAAATTTCCTAATTCACAACTCAAAATCTTCATCCTTGAATTCTCTCTCATGCCTTCTATACAGTCCAATCTCTTATAAAGGACTGATGGTTTTTGCTTTGCAGCATCTTTCCCAACTTTTTCTCTTTTTCGCCTCCTAGTCCCCTGCTGATATCCACAGTATGGCCTTTATTACTTCAGGATTGGACTGTTATAGCCTCTTAACTGGTCTTCCAGTCCTCAATGTCTCTCTCCTCAACTCCATACACTACCATCCTCCTAAAATGCAATTTTCATCATTTTCCCACTAGATTGTAACCCACATCATGGAAGGTGTCCATTCATCTTTGAACACTGTACAACCTGGCATATATGTTCAATTAATCAATGTTTGTTGAGTGAATTAATGAATATATAAGTCACATCATTTTCCTTCTGAAAACTTTCATTGATTTTCCACTGTCCATAACAGAAGTTACAAACTCAAATACTGAAATGCCTACCTGGGCCAGGCAGAAAATGTAACACCTGAGTAAACATGTGTGTAAAATAACAGGAAGTGGTGGGGACTGTGCAAACTGGGAAGCACATGTCCCACCTAAAAGGTCAGTTGCTTGCTGTTCCAGATTGCTACCATCCTGAAATATAGGCCCAGTATTGCCAGGTCTTCTCCTTTTTCAAGATAAGCTAAAAGCACAGATTTCTAAATAGAATCTGGTTTTAAAACAGTGACAACTAATTTCATTAAAAAAAAACTAAAAAAACCCACTGTGCAGAACAAATAAAACATTATTTATGGGTTGAATCCAGCCCTCAAGTGTCCAGTTGCTCACTCTGCTCTGTAGGATAAAAGACAAACTTCTTGCCTGTCATTCTGAGTCCTTCACTGTGAATTCCCAGGCTACCTTAACAAAGTTTTTGCCCACTACTTCCATATAAGAACACTCTGCTCTAGTCTAATGGTTCTCAAACTTTAGCATGCACCTAGAGGGTTTGTTAAAACACTGATTGCTGGGCTTCAATGCCAACATTTTGGATTCAATAGGCCCCAAGTGGGGTCTGAGAATTTGCATTTCTAACAAGTTCCCAGGTGATGCTGATATGTGTGGACACTTTGGGAACCACTGCTCTAGTTAAATTTGTCCTTGTCTCAAGCACACGGTGATTTCGCCCATATTGCTCTACCTTTCCAGAAAGCCTTCCTTTTGACTTTTAGACTACCTCATCCTGAAAACATTCTCTACAGCAGTCTTTTCATGCCTCCAAATTCCTGTAGCACTTAGAGTCCATGCCATCTCCCCTTTATCCATCACCACTTGTTGATTTTTATGGTTAACTGTTTGTGCATAGCAGCCAATGAAGTTCTGTATTCTCAGAGATCAATGTCCAGGTCAGTACCTTATACACCTGACTGTGAGCCACTTGAAGGCAGGGGCCCTGTCTTGTCCCACATTGTACCCTTCAAGCTATCAGTGCCTGGTATACAGTTGATACTCACTAAACATTTCTTAAAAGAATGAACATTTGACAGATCCATGAAATGGAAGTGCAGATAAGTGGGCCTGAAACTGGGTATAAAACTTTTCTTAGAGAACTGACCGTAAGTCCTGTGTGATGGTTTTATCAGAATGGACAACTAACAAAAATTGAATATTCTGCAAATAAATTGCCAGTAAGTAATAATTATCTGTGGCAACACATTTTGTATACAAATAAGTGAAAGCTAAAAAAAAAAAAAAAAAAAAAAAGACTTGAAAATTGGTAAGACTAAATCCTTTATCTCCGGGATTCTTTATCCTCTGTAGGGGTATGAATCAGTCATTATATCACAAGATAATACCTATTTAATAACATTCTATATTTGTACCACATGCAATAAAAATGTAGGATGAAACTAACTTCCCATAATAGTCATAAATACTGATCAGTCCCTTCGGTTATAGTTTGGATGACAGTATCTTTACCCAGGATTCTAAAGGCTGTGTGAAAACAAAACCAAAAACTGTTCACCTAGTCTCTTCTACTCATAGAGTAGCATCTGCTATCGAGTGAGTACCAGGATGATTTAAGAGTAGAAACTTGGTCTCCCGGCCAAATCAGAATAAAGCCACAGATGACTTTACAAACTAAACCCCATTTTGGAACTACTGGAAGAGGAAATCAGAAATGATGTATATCTTGAGATATAGTCCTTATTTGGCTTCTTGAGCAACTCCACACTTGATGGTATTACAATCAATGGGACATCTGGCAAAGATAGAAAATCCAACTCAGGAAAAAACAAAAACAAACAAACCAAAAAAACCAACTCAGGAGCCCAGGAAGTACTTTACAGCTTTAAGACAGCAGACATGTTACCTTACATCCAGATACTTGCCCTACCTACCAGGACCATAATGATCTTGTTTGCACGAGGATTCAGCCAATACACTCCACATTTCTATGATGATGAGGAACTATGTAAACTGCACAAAAAAAAGAATTACAAAGTCAAGTCAACAAAACACTAAGTGCTTATGCCAAGTTTTAAAAGTATTAGCTTTTAAAATTCTAAATAATGAAACAAAGCGAATTTATTCAGCAAAATAAGCTTCATAGTAAAACTACCTACCAGAAATTATGGAAGGAAATATTACCAGATGAATTGCTAAACAGGAACTTCATCCTCTACTATCTGTACCATCAGATGTTTCTTACAGAGAGATGACTTAACAATAACACCTAGTTCTTTCACAGAGAACGTGGAGATTCAGAGGACTGTGGATTCTAGAACTACCTCTACTACAGCGTGAACCTGGGTATTTCTCTTAGCCATATTCAAGTTACAAGAGTTTTAACTACAAAGTCAAATTTATAATCAATAAAAATGTTGTATGATAAAATAACTATACAGCACATGTAACTAAACTATTATGCATATATATTAAGAAATAATTTTGTTACAGTTTTTCATGTTTAAGTGAGTCTGTAGGCCTACGTTCAAACAACAAAAGTCTTGGACTGACTTTCATATTATACAGTAACCAATTTTTAGAATGAATTTCAAATATAAAGCCTCTCATAGAAGATTCCCTATCCTCTCTTTTTTGCAAGTTATCAATAGGGTGCATTTCCAGAACCCTAGACATATAAAATCAATCGTAACTTTATAGATTTCTTTCAAAATAAACCCCTTCAATGTATGGTGATTCCGCCATTGACCCACGGAAACATGACATGCAAATAGAGGGGGAAATGCACTGGGAAACAGAGTAAACCACAACCATGCTAGAAGACAGTATGTCTAAAAAGATTTTCTGTGCTCATTAACAAATCAGCATGTTCCCTCTAACCACAGAATTCAGAAACTACAGAAGTGAAAAAATAAAAGGGGGTGGGGTGGGGATTGCAACAGCGGTCAAAGATCTCTGGAGGGGGTGTGGGGATTAAATCCTCCCTAGAGAAATGGAGAGGGAAGATGGAAAATGAAGTTTTAAAAAGACATTTTAAATTCAGTTTGAAATGGAGGATAACGCACAGCAGGGCTTCAATCACAAGTTTCCTAACTGTTTTCTTGGCAACCAGAATTCCCTATCTTAGGAAGCTCAGTGACTCGAGGACTAACTCACTGAATGAAGACATAATCACAGAGCTCCTCCCTGAAAAGGGGAAACGATTATTTTAAGTAATACCTCTTTTCATAGATGTGCTCAGGGAAGAAAATAAAACAAAAATACAAGACCGAAAGACATGAGCTTTCAACTTCACGCAACGTGCAGAAAAAAATGGGCTGCGGATGCATGAGGTACTAGCAAATGGGAATCTGGGGCCGGGTCTGGGAAGGGCAGCGCTGGCCACAACAGGACTCCCCTCTCCGAGAACTCTCCCCGAGGCCCCGGAGCCTCTCCCGCCCCAGGTGGCAACACTTTTCTCCTCGCCGAGCTCCCAGACGCCGGCACGCGCTGCCCGCCTCACCCCCAAACATCACTCTCGGAAAAGTCCTCACACTGCCTCATCAAAAAAATGTTTGGCTTGGTAAATCTCCTGACTGCGCCATCCCTTACAGAATTAGCAAGAGTCAGAAGCCAAGAGAGGGAGAAGGAAACCAAAAGAGTCGGGCAGCTTCGGGAGAGGCCGCGGCCACGCTGGCTGCGGCGCGAGGGAAGGGGAGAACTTGAGGGCGAGACGCGAAAGGCTGCAACCCCGCGGGGGGCGGTCGGACCCAGAGGGAAACAAGCCTCCTTAGGCGAGGACGCTCCGACCGTCACCATCACCGCCCGGGGTTGGCCTGCTCCCTGCCGCCTGCCAGCCCAGCTCGGACGCTGGTCAGGCTCTGGCGCCTCCGCCGCTCGCACACTCACCGCGCGCGCGCCGCCCCGGCGCGGCCGCCCGCCGCCCTCTGCGCGATCTCCGCCCCGCCCCCTGCGCCCGGCCGGAGGGCGAGGCTCGCACAGTGGCGTTGGGGCTACGTCCCCGGCGCGTGCGCTCTCTGCGCGCAGAGGACGGCCCGAGCGGAACGTTACCCGCGCAGCGTCCTGGTGTCCTTGGAGACGGAGCCCGGCCCCGGCTGCGGCGAGAGGCCACGACTACAGCGGGGGCCCTGAAAAAGCCAAGATGCCGTCGAAGGAAAAGGACAAAAAGAAAGGCAAGAGCAAAGACAAAGGCAAAGATAAAGACAAGAAGAAGAAGAAGTAAGGAGAAGCACCCTGGGGTCCCTGCTCCCTGCTGGCCGACTGGCACCCTCCCGCTGGTCCTCCTGGACCCTTCTCTCTCTCACTCTTCCTCTCCCTGATTCAGAAAAGGACAGCTCCCATTGTTCAGAAATTTCCAAAATGCATGCCAAGCCATACTGCTTCGATTAAGACAAGAGTATGAGATTTG
The DNA here is from genome assembly GCF_036321535.1 of Camelus dromedarius. Taxonomy (NCBI): domain Eukaryota; kingdom Metazoa; phylum Chordata; class Mammalia; order Artiodactyla; family Camelidae; genus Camelus; species Camelus dromedarius. The sequence continues at coordinate 69,294,118 of NC_087440.1, forward strand.
GAACCCAGAAGTTATTTAGACACAGCCTCTGCCTATGTGTAATGCACTAACGAGGAGACAGATAGTCCTCAAAGAATAGAAGTAACACAAGATAGAACGGAATAGGTGCTAGTGCAAGAACACAGAACTGAGAATGAGGAGAAAGAGTTCTGACACTGGAAATAAAAGTCAGGATAACATGTCTTGGGATGTTGGAGGTCCTCTAGACCTGTGCTGTCCAATAGAGTGGTCACTGGTCATGTGTGGCTATTAAATTAAAATTAGTTAAAATTTGAAATTCAGATCCTCATTTGTACTAGCCACATTACGTGTACTCAATAGGCGCTTGTGCCTTGTGGTGACTGTATTGGACAGCCCAGATATAGAGCATTTTCATCATCACAGGAAGTTCTATTGGACAGCACTGCTCTAGATCAGTGATTCTCAGGCTGGGGCGATTTTGGCTTCCGGGAGACATATGTCAACATCTGGAGACATTTTTGGGTGTCACATCTGGGGATGTGTGCTACTGGCATCTAGTGGCTAGAGACCAAGGATGCTGTTAAATATCCTGCAGTGCACAAGACAACCAAAGATCATGTGGCTCAGAATATCAGCAGTGCCAGGGTTGGGAAAACCTGCTCAAGACTTTAAGCGTCTCTGGAATAGGCACTGAGCATTATTCACCACATTTCCAGCACCTAGCAGAGAGCCTGGATCATAGCAGATGCTTAATATTTGTTAAATAAATTAAGGTGCCTGCTTGTATATGCTTCAACTTGGATCTTTTTTTCCCCCCACAAGAACGGTGCTCTGGGTTTGTTGCTTTATGCTTGTAGCCTGTGAAATTTCTGCTGTGTGGTTGAGATCATCTTGAATATCCAAAGGCTCTCTGGGTGATTGAAGTAGCTCCTTGGGCTTTTTCAGGGACCCTTTTGGTTCAAAGGAAAACCTAAAGGAGTTGACCAAATTGGGTTATTCAGGTTTCCCCAAACTGATAAGAATTTCTGAACTGAGTAGTATTGTTCTAGTACTAAACCTTTGCAGGCTTGGAGTTGCTGCTAGATTGCCACTGAACCTATTGAATGACCCTAGTTGTTCCTAGACACATTGGAATCATACATGGGTCCAACAACACAGTATGTGGGACCCCAAGGGAATCTCCTAAACTTGTAAAGTTTATAAAGTAACTTGTTTAAGAGAGTAATGCATGCTCAGTACAGAAAGTGTAAGAAACATGGAAAGTCAAAGGAGAAAAAAAAAAATCACCTGTAATCCCATCATCCAAAGATAACCACTGCTATCATTTTGGAATATTCTTTTTCTTCTTTATAAAATGATAGCCCAATATACAGATTTATATTTGTAGCTCCCCTACCCCAGTGTATTATTATAAATGTTCTTCTACAGTGTGATTTAAGAAAAAATTTTTTTAGGCTAACTAGTCTGGCATTTTAATTTTAATTCAAGTATAGTCAGTTACAATGTGTCAATTTCTGGTGAACAGCAGAGTGTCCCAGTTATGCATATACATACATATATTAATTTTCATATTCTTTTTCATTAAAGGTTATTACAAGATATTGAAAATAGTTCCCTGTGTTATACAGAAGAAACTTGTTTTTTTTTAAATCTATTTTTATATATAGTGGCTAACATTTGCAAATCTTAAACTCCCAAATTTATCCCTTCCCACCCTGTTTCCCCGGCAACCATAAGATTGTTTACTATGTCTGTGAGTCTGTTTCTGTTTTGTAAATGAGTTCATAGTGTCCTTTTTTTTTTAAGATTCCACATATGAGTGATATATGGTATTTTTCTTTCTCTTTCTGGCTTACTGAACTTAGAATTACCATCTCTAGGTCCATCCATGTTGCTGCAAATGGCATTATTTTATTCTTTTTTATGGTTGAGTTAGTCTAGCATTTTTTAAAAATGCCAAGGGCTTATCATTCCTGGAACTCCCTGGCATATGTTTTCCATTTTTGACCATGCATCTACAGTGAGAAACACTGAGGGTAACAGACCTTTTATTCCTTGAATTTTCCATGACTCATAGTTTGAGAAATCCTGCTTTGTTTCTGCAATCAATATTAGTGGTCTTCCTATGACAAATACTATCCAATTTCTTGCATCAGTTACTCTGAGCAGCTTAGACCTGATACTTCCAGAGAGAAATTGGATTTTTGTAGCAAGGCAGTCTGTCATTAATGCCTAAATCATGCTGGAAAGGGAGGTCAAGAGCTATAACCGACTGAGGGGTTGGGGATGGGGCTAGCTTTAATTTGAAGAGAAGAAAAGGTGAGAATGGGACTGGAAAGGAATCAAGAACCAGGAGTTAGGAGGTGGGATGGAGAGTGACAGTATAGAAAGGTCCACACATACGAATGTGTGAAAATATCTAGAATTCAAATATAGGTGAGGTCTTATTTATTATCTAAATATGTATATACCCAGTGCCTGCCATATATGGGGGATAGTGTTTTGTTAATGCTCATATAATAAATCTTTATTTTGGAAAATCTCCCCTTTTATCATTTTAATGTTTAAAACCATCATTATTTTAAAATTTCCTCTCCACTTCTATATAAATGATTATGGTTTCTTTCTCTGCCATCCTTGAAGCCTGGTGTATTGTGGCACCAGCTGGTTAAGTATTTAACATACTTACCCTAGTAACTTAATCTTTTGTTCAGGGTCTAGCCAGCCCATCACTCCCTGCCAAAACAACCTAAAACAAAAACAAAACTGGGATTAGGGGTGAATGGAAGATTACAGAAGTGTGGATTTAAAATTAGTTACACTAAAATACATCATCATGCAGAACGGGAACTAAGGTAATGGATTTGCAGTGGAGAGAACCAAGATCTAAGACTGAGTGAGTAGGCACAGAAAAGACTGCAAATATGAGAGAATCAAAGAAGTAAATGAAAAGATGTGAAAGCTTTATCAAATGAATTTGACTTATCATGCCTTTTTGTTTTTCCAGTCCTCTAGAGTTATGCTCCACAGCTCCCCTCTTCCAGGAAGAGGCACTTAACTCTATTGTCAAGTAAATATTTCTTATTAACTCATTCATACGATAGTATTTGCTCATATGAGCCAGGCAAATACCAAGCAAAACAAATAATAATAAAGAGAAAGGTGTAATACTAATATAATAGAGAAATAGTTATATGCTGTCAATGTCCCCTTCCCGTGCAGGAAGCCAGTAAAAGTTGAGGAATCTGCCGTGGACAGAGCCAAGGCCAATGCGGCCCTTTGGGAGGCCAGGCTGGAAGTCACAGAACTCTCTAGGATTGAGTATCGTGATACTTCCCGGAGACTGGCAAAAAGTAACGAGAACTTAAAGAAACAGCAGTATAGAATGGAGAGAGACACAATGTCTGTATTAAGCTACCTGAAGAAGCAGGATCAGGAGAAAGATAATCTGGTAGGTAGGTAGAAACCTTCCTGAGCCTTAGTAACTACCTCTGTGGTTATATTGGTGTGGTTATATATTTCAAGGATTTTAATTCCTTGAAATCTCATCACATAGTTAAGACACTTCAATTAACCTTAACTCTCCTTGAAGCAACATGTTATTTCAGAATGGCTTTACTGTCAAAATTGGCTCTTTCTTGTTTACAGTCCTTGTCCCATGTTTTCTTGACTGAAACAAAGATTGATGATCCTAAGGGAACATTATGATCAACTTATTTTAAGAACAAGAGCATGGTGTAAGATCTATATATTCTTTTGATATTGACAACTATTTAAGTTTTAATGATTTGTATCATATCAGCATTTCACTGATAATCCATGGTCTCATGATTATGAACCCAGGAAGCTGATTCTCTTCTTTTTGACCTGTTGAGTCTTGAATTTATCTTATTGTACCTTGTTGAAATGTTGGGAGTAGAGCTATTGTTTTAGGTCTGGAAAAAAAAAGGGAAGGGAACTAACATTTTGGGGCCCTTGTTTTGTGCCCAGCACTATGCTAGGTAATATTTACCTCTGCTATCTCATTTTGTCCTTTTAATAACCCATGTAGCTACAAATTGTCATTCCCGTTTAACAGATAAAGAAATTGACTCTCAGACAGGACAGGTATTTGTCCAAAATCTCACAGCTCGTAGGTGTTAACGTGGAATTTAGGTGTGACTTAAATTTGTCTCTTTCCCATCTGCCTCGGTGAGCCCTATGAAGACCCAAGAAAATTTCCACCATGCTTCATTCCTATGTATGTTTTTGTATTTTTATTATTTATGTAGTATATATCCACACATAATACATATTATAGTCCTGTTTTGTTACGGAAACGACAGGCCAGCCAAGAAACAAGCACCACTCGGAATGTTGGAGTACTCAAATGTATTACACCAGTGGGCTCAGAGGGGCTTCTGCTCTGAAGCTCTGAGCACCTCCAAGACGTGCGCATGAGGTTTTATAGGGTAAAGTACAAGCTTGGGGTATTCGGCCAATAGGCATGGAACAGCTTTAGCAGCATCATTATCACAAAAGTGGAGGCAGGGAGGCAGCATACCAACATTCCAAAGCCAGATATATCTCTTTGAAAATCCAGCTGGCTAGCAAAAAAAACATGAACAGCAAACCAACACTAATTAACTTAGATTTACAAGTTAGTCCAGCAGAACTCAGATCGGTATTCCGATACTTAGATTTGTGAGTTATCCTGTTAGCCCAGCCCAGCCTCTCCTTCACATTGCTAGACTTGTGAGTTATCTTGTTAGACCAGCCAGGCTTTTCCTTCACAGTTTTATATTTTACGTTAGTAGTGTCATATTGTATATATCTTTTGCAACTTGTTTTTTAATATAACGTTATTTTTTGTGGTATATTTATAAAAATCACATGATTCAGTTTATTTTACAAAAATTTATAATGAGCATGCTTAATTTTTTTCATTCATTCTTAGCTACCTTATAATATTCCATCAAATAAATAAACCAAAATGTTGTTCACACAACCCTGTGGGTTAGTCAGACTCCATTTTTTCATAATTACAAGTAGACCTTCAGTAAATATTCTTGGGTATGTCTGCTTGTGCCCATGTCTGAGAGTTTCACTAGAGTAGACACTTAGAAGTTAAATTACTGTATTATGAGGTATGCATAGTTTTAACCTTACAAGGGTTTAAATTGAAGTCCAAAGGGGTATACCAGTCTTTACTGTCACAAGCAATGTATTACAGTGAGTTCCTGTTTGTCTACATTTCTGTGAAAACTTGATATCATACTTAGTAACTTTTGCTCAGTTTTATGGGTGGAAATTGGTATGCGGTTTTAATTTGTATTTTCCTGATTATTAGTCACTTGAGCACCTTTTATATGTTCCTTCATCCATTTTTAAAAATATTTTTTATTAAATGTTTGCTTCAGTACACATATTGGAGTGATGCAAAGCATGGCTTCTACGTAAGGATGACATGCAAATTCATGAATCATTCCATAATTTGTTTCAAATGCCACATTTTCGAGGAGACCCTTCCTCACTACCCTCTTAAAAATTAAAACCATCTCCTTTGTCTTATTTTCTTGATAATATTTATTAACTTCTGTCATACTATATGCATGTTACTTATGTATTTGTTTATTTTCTCTTCTCCTGATTAGAATGAAGCCTCACAGAAGTAAAGAATTTGGGGGCCTTTTTAAATTGTTAAATGTTATATCTCCAGCACCTTATTATGGGCTTGGCACATAGTAGGCACTCATTAAAATATTTCTGCATACATGAATGAGTGACTTGTGACTGCACAGATGCTTTGAAAAAGTTAATAGCAATCAAAACAAGTTCAAGATGATATTGGAAGCATATTCGAGAAATCAGACAACTGAACATTAGTGTGGATTTTCTGTGTCTTATTAAATAAAGTGTAATTTTTTGTGCATTTTTTAACCTTCTTTCCAAGGCAACTGCCATTTTAAAAATTACTCTGAATAGTAGGCATTATCAAAATTGTCTGCTATGAAGTATTATTCTAAAATAAGCCTTTAGTCCAATTATACAAATAATTTTCAAAATTCATTACATAGAAGCTTTGTGGTTTGCATTAGCTAATTGATACTGGACTACATTTATTGCTATCATTTGTATTTCCAGATTTTCATCTGCCTTTGTGTATCAAAGGCCAGCATCTGGCTGTAGCAAATACATAATTTTCTCACAATCAAGGATACCCATTAAAACCAAAAAAACTACTTCGGAAGGAAGAAATAAAATAGATTCAATATACCCTGGTTAACTAGCTCTCTTATAGTTTTTTTACGCATTATACTGTATCCTAGAAATGCATTATTTACTTAAACTTTATTTAAACTGTTTATAGTCTTCATGTTAATTATAGAAATATTAGAAATGAAATGTGGGGGGTGGGTATAGCTCAGTAGTAGAGCACATGCCTAGCATGCAGGAGGTCCTGGGTTCAATCTCCAGTATCTCCATTTAAAAAAAAAATGAAGTGTGTTTTAAAAATTATTATATCTTGGACAAAATTAGGAGATTTTCCTTAAGAGTGGGTTTTTGTGTTTAAGATTTTGTTCAACCAACACAAAATAAATCTCATATTTTATACCTGTCCTACATGACTTAGGGCTGTCTCAATTTATTTAAAAATTATTTTGGTTTCTTTAAACTATTCTAAGATTATTTACAACAATATTTCACTTCTGTATCTCTGATTCTATAACCATATCAAAGAGTTTTTAGTTTAAAAAGCTACTCAGGCTTCCTACTAAAACATACCTGTATCCTTTGAGAAATTATTGATTCTAAGACTGGAGCAGGGAGAGTAAAAGATGAACTTAGACTATCTTACTGTGCCAGGAAGTAAGTAAAAATAATTAAAGGACACTGGAGGTAGCTTGAAGGGACTCCCACTGGCCAGATCTGGGACAATCAGAATAAAGAATGACAGTAATATATTATAACTCATTGAATAAAATAAGTCCATGAGTGCATACAACTAATAGATAAATATATAGATTAATAAATAAGGGAGAAGGGAAAGCCTTTCCTTACAGTGGAATGCAGTAAATTATTAAATTTCCAAAGAATGATGGAATTAGAAAAATCACCATTTGGCATCAGAGTTGTAATTGATTCAGTCAAGAATCCACAGTGGATGCCAAAACAAGTGGGTGAAAGTTTGATGAGCAGAAGGATATTTGCATAAACTCAAACTATCTTCCCACAGATTACTTAATAATTTCAAAAGGAAAAATAGTAACTTTTAAGTGGAGAAACCTGGCAGACACAATCTTAACCAGTTGATTACAATGAACACCAATCACCTCATGGCATGGTGCAGTGAAAAGGATATTTCATCACCTAGGCAGTGTATGCTTGCCAAAAAGGCATAAACTCAATCATCTCATGAAGAAACATCAGACAAACTGAAACCTGGCCAGTAGTCTTCCAAAATGTTGATATCATAAAAGAAACTGCTCCAGATTAAAGAGACTAGGATATATGAAAACTAAGAGTATAATATGTAATCAGGGATTATATCCTGGATAAGAAAAAGAAGTTACAATAAAAGGACACCATTGGGACAATTGGTGGCAAAATTTGAATATGTACTGTAGATTAAATAATAGTATTATATTTATGTTAAATTTCCTGATTTTGATCATTGTACTATGATCAAACTCTTTTAAGAGACTGTCCTTTTTCTTAGGAAATACCTACTGAAATATTCAGGGGCAAAGGGATTTGATGTCTTAAGCTTATTCTCACATGGTCCAGAAAAAACAATTTAAAATATCTATCACCTGTGTGCATAAAAATATTTATGTATTTAGATAGACCTATCATATAAGGAAAGCAAATGTGGCAAAATTGGATGTAGTCTATATAGGAATTCTTTGTATTCTTCTTGAAACTTTTCTTTAAAAAATTACTCATTTAAGAGAAATACAAATCAAAACTCTAAATTAATCACTTCACACCCATTAAGATGACTACTATCAGAAAAACAAAAAATAATAAGTGTTGGTGGGGATGCAGAGAAATAGGAATCCTTGTGCACTGTTGATGGGTATGTAAAATGGTGCAACCAATATGGAAAACAGTACAGAGGTTCCTCAAAAAATTAAAGGTAGAATTTCATATGCTCCAACAATCTCACTATTGGGTAGATTTCCAAAAGAATTTAACACAGGATCTTGAAGAGATAATTGCACATCCATGTTCTCGAAACGTTATTCACATAGTCAAAAGATGGAAACAACCCAAATGTCTGTTGACAGATGAATGAATAAAGAACATGTGGTATATACATACAATGTCATATTACACAGCCTTAAGAAAGAAGGAAATCCTGTCATGTGCTATAACATGGATGAACATTAGGGACATTATGCTAAGTAAAATAAGCCTGTTACAAAAGGCCAAATACTGTGTGATTCCACTCATGTGAAGTATCTGTGGCCAGGGAATGTTAACTGTTCAGTAAACAAAGAATGTTGCCCAAGATTCTAGCTCTACAAAGATCAAGCCATCAGCCACTGCAGTGGCACTACCTCTGCCTGGACTGCCTCCCCCATGGTGTGTCCTGAGGGGAATTCAGGATGGAAAAAAACAGGATACTGGCCCTCAAGAGTTAGGATGCATCTAAGGAATAATTTCAATGAACCCACATCTTCCCATACATAGAAAAGCACTAAAATCATTAACTTGAGTGTCTGTTCCTTGTGACTAGTCATAATCTTTTGGTGTTTAACTACATGTTTTTCCCAGGAAAAAAGTCATAAATATCTTGTCTCCTCCCTTACCTCTTCTGAGCAGTTACTCAGGGATATCTGAGAGGCTGTTTCCTGGGATATAGCCCTCAGTTAAGATCCTGGAATAAACTTAATTTGCAACTTTTAGGTTGTGCGGTTTTTCTTCAGTAGATGTATCTGAAGTAGTCAAAATCATAGAAACAATGTAGAAAGCCTGGGGGAGGTAGGAGAAGGAATCAGTGTTTCATGAACAAAGAGTTTCAATTTTGCAAAGTGAAAAAGTTCCAGAGATTTGTTGCACAATAATGTGAATACATACTTAACACTACTGAACTGTACACTTAAAAACGGTTAAGATGGTGAATTTAATGTTGTTTTTTACTATACACAGATAAAAAAAAATTTACGCTGGCAATTCTGATGATAGCCAAGTTTTGAAAACTGGCAATAGCAGATTAACGTATGGATTATATCCTCTCTCCTCTTCTTCCCACCTTACTCTGCCTCTCCACCACTACTGGTTTTAGTATCGTGTCAAAACTAGGCTACTTAATTAAGGTGGGACATAGAGAAATTTCTTTACCTTCCTGACTCTATTTCCATTTTCTACAGATTGAAAAATTGAAACAGCAATTGAATGAAACAAAGGAAAAAGCCCAAGAGGAGAAGGAAAAATTGGTGAGTATGTATACTGTCCCTTCACTTCCTGGTGGTCAGGTTTCTGGCAAGTTCAGATATTTAAGACACAAGGGAAAAAAGTAAATAGGTCTTCTGAGCAGCTCAGTGACCTTAAAACTCACACACTTGATTGTACAGAAGCTCAAAAATAACATAAAATTATGTTACTGTAGAAAACCATCTGTAGTAGTGGCACTTACTTATCTTGGGTTCTACAGCTTTTCAGTGGACAGAGCCAGGAAATATATAATATATAAAAAAATACATTTAAAGATTAAAATATATCATGAGCCCATACTAATACTTTAAATTCAGATGCAGTAGAACAGGATTTTTACTTAACTTTGTCTGTGTCTCCTGTCTCCCTCACCCAAATCCTAATTCTTAATGATACCAGTATAATTGTGTGTTTTCTTCAAACCTCAATACATCAATAGGCATAGAGCACTAATATTAACACTACTAACAACACAAATTAGTGGATACAGTGTAAGATTTTAGGGGCCACTTCCCCCCTTAGGTTATATACCAATAGGGATCTACAATCAAATTAACAAGATTTAAAAACCATTTGACACATTTCCTTTCTGTGAGATTATGCCACCAACTCAGCAACACATTTTGCTTTTGATTTTTAGATGTTGCTTTAAAAAAATTAATTGTGCATGTAAAATCATGTAATTACTTAATTATAATTATGTGAAACATTTATGTGGGTCAAGTCTATCAAACATGGTATATTCTGAGAACTCTAACTTCTGTCTATGTCTTTGCAATATACTATACTGTCAAAATGGATTTTTGTCAACATGATAGGTGAGAAATGGTATTTTAGTGTACTTCAGTTTGCATTTCTCTTACTATGAGCTAGGTTGAGCATTTTTTAAATGAGTTTGAGGGTCAGTTGCATTTCTTTTGATATCTCTTGTTCATTTTTAAATTGTGGTATTGGCCCTTTTTTTCTCTGCTTCCCTCTTTTTTTTTTTTTTTTTTCCTCCTTTCCCTCTCCTTCTCTTCCCTTTCTCCTCCTCTTTTTTCTTCTACTCCATCTTCCCCCCTTCCTTCCTCTTTCCCCCACCTTCTTTATTTATTTATTGGAGATATGGGCCCTCCCTTAGTCTTAGTTTACTAATTTTAATTTAGGATTAGGGATTTATTTATCTTTCCTACAGATTAAAGATTTGTTTAGTCTTCTCATACCTCTTTTTAATAAATACCTGCATTTTCTATGAGAGATCAGCTCATTTTAGAATTTCTTCCTTATTCAAGGGACTTGTTATCTTTTAACAAAAATTAAAACTATATACAAAAATAAAAAGGGAACATTTCTTCAAAGAAGATAGACAAATGGCTTAAGGCTTCATATGGAACAGGACTCTGTGTGACCTCTGTTTTTTTCTTAACTCATTTACCTGTTTTGTTTTTTTTTTTTCATATACAGGAACAAAAATATACTGTGCAAATAAATGAGCTGGAGGGACAGTTCCATCAAAAAGCCAAAGAAATTGGAATGATTCAGACAGAGCTCAAAACAATAAAACAATTCCAGAAGAGAAAAATCCAAGTGGAGAAAGAATTAGATGATGTAAATTTCTTTCTTTCTTTCTTTCTTTTTTTTTAAAGAAGATTAGTATTAACTACTTATGTTTGCAAAAGCCTTCATAGACATTTACCCCTGTTAGATGGTAAAGGATTCCCTTTGACATTTTAGAGATTATTTGAGAGAAAAGGGGAAGATACATTAGTGTAGGACTGGATGCAGAAAGTCTTGATAGACAACTTTTTCCCCTAAGCATTCATTGATTTCTTTGTGAATTCACCAAATCTTAGCCAACACACCCTCCCACACTTATCAGCAGTTAAACCTTTGGAACTACAGCTGTGGAAAACATTAGGGGCAAAGCAGCAAAGTCCTAAAGGAAAATATGTTTAGACTGATGAATGATAATTTTAGAAAATTTTAAAAGACACTCTGGGTGGGGGTGGATGGGATGAGGAAAACTGAGTTTTTCAGAAAGTTTCTCTGACCTTGCTATGTTCTTTCCATTCCCTCAGTTCAGAATATAGTTTTACTGCATTAATGACAATGCAATAAATGGCACAGAGGAGGGCTGGGCACAAGTAGCTGAAATCAACTTTGTGACTTTGGACAAGTTACTTATCTTCTCTTTATCTAGGTTTCCTCATCAATAAAATGGGGATGATAAAAGCTACTGGTTCATAAGGTTGTTGTAAGATTAAACAGAGCTCATATATATAAAGTGCTTAAAATAGTGTATGCCACATATTGAGAATTAACAGTGGTATGTGTCTGTCTACAAAAAAAGGTCCTGATTTGTAGCATTTGCTGATTTCCTTAGTGTAAATACTTATATTATGGCCAATTTCAAGCTACCAATGTTCTAACAATGTGCTAGCAAAATTCTTAGTCTCAGCCAGCTCTGACACAGAACTGAATACTGCTACTATTATTAGTAATAGTGGTAATAGAAGTAGTATTGCCACCTAAGATAACCATTCACCATGCAATGTAGGGGTTAAAGCTGGTGCTCTGAAGTCAGACTGCTAGAGCATAAATACTGTCTTCACTACTTGGATATTTTGTTATGTTTCTCATCTATAACATGGAGGTGAGAAGAATAGTACCACCTCTGAAGGGTCATTGTGAAGAATAAATGACATACCGTTTTCCCTTGCTATCTGAAAGTAGAGTGCTCCTATGAAACCTTTCCTAAGCCAAGGAAGCAATTACCTTAGGACACACCTTGCCAATGGATGCACAAAATAAATCTAGGTAAAGCACAGATGCTCACAGAGACAGTTCAAAGCTATGGCAGTTTGATGCTGAGTGTAGTTCCCGGGGGGATGAGCTTGGTGGTGCCACTCTCCTCGCTTCTGAGGGTGCCCACTGCCTCTATAACATGGCTCACTGCTGAACACTATTTTTGCTTTTCACCTTTTTTTCCATAAAAATGAAAATTTTCTTCAGATTATTTTCAGTTAGCGAAAACAGGTACTGATGTAGATTTTTTGTGAAACAGAGTGGTGTAAGCGAACTTTCAAAAAATGGGGATACCTGTAGTCTGTTTTAAATGCTTAGCCTTGTGTGATAAATATTACCTGCTACTATTATTACTCCTGCTAATATTATGGTTATTACAATTAGTATTATTTAAGGCCCTTCCACTATCCCTTTCAGTGCCTCTCACTCACAGTCACAGCACGTCTTCCAAGCTCGCAGTATCTCTCAAGCTCTCCTCTGGCTACCCTGGGCCCTACTTAGCAAGAATAAACTTTGATGGGAAACTAGAGTTCCTGCATCCTATTTCTGTTTACCTTTAGCTAACTACCAAATTGAAAAAAAAAAAAGAATAAGGTATATAGGACACAGGGAATCAGCCATATTTTATAACTATAAATTAAGTATAACCTTTAAAAATTGTGAATCTTTATATTGTACACCTTAACTTATGTGATATTGTACATCAATTATACTTCAATTAAAAAAAGAGTGTCTTATTTAGCAACACTTAATGGAGTATAACTGTAAAAATACTGAATCACTATATTGTACACCTGAAACTAATATAATATTGTAAATCAGCTATACTTCAGTAAAAAAAATAGGAAAAAAAAAAAGAAAAGAAAAAGAAATGAATAAGGTAGATAATAAGATAATGTAGTGGTTGGGATCATGGACTTCATGTCCTGGCTCTGTAGCTGATACCTGTGTGGCTTTGGATAGTCTGATACCTTCTCTGAGTCTCAGATTTCTCATTTGTAAAATGTAGCTGTAACACCTGCTATCTCTTAGGGATGTTGTATGGATTAAATAATGTAATGTGCGTAAAATACTTAGCACATTTGCTCCTACTAATGCCTAGTAAGAGTAGTACCATAGTAGTTATTGACGTTTTGATTATTGTTATGATTATATAACTTTTGAAATCTTAATAGAGGAGTCTTAAAAACTCTAATTAAAGGAATGACTTGGCACATTTCAGGCAAGGTGGGGATTGGGAAGACACTTTCTTAAACTGGAAGGAATGTGTTTTAACTCTTCTGATCATAATTGCACAGTTATAGCAAAACCTTCCCATGAGGCTGACTTTGTTCACAAGCATGATTACTCATTGCTTTACAACTGTTCTTACAACTGTTTTAACATTATTCTTAATTCCTGTAGCTCACCATTATATAAACAGTATTTTCTGGGGGATTCTTTCTTCCTATGAGTTTTAAGGCCTTTAAAGTCCTCAAAATACTAGTTATGTAACTATCTTCCCTAGTTATTTTTTATTTGGGTTGTTATGTAATCTTTGTAAACTAAGAATAGAAAAGAGCCAAATCACCTACTTTGTATGTACTTGTCACTCCTCACTAGTCCCTAGACTAGTATTTAATAATAAAACTTGCTAAATGAGTGATATAGGACAACCATAAAATTAAAACCTCCCATGGAATTTATAGAATCTTAGAGCTGGAAGAAACTTTAGGGCCCATTTAAGCCATTCTACAGATGAGGAAGACAGAGACAAAGGTGTTAAGTGACTTACACGGAAAGCTGTAGAGCTGGTAGCAAAATCCCTGTGTCCCGAATCCCTGTCCAGTAGCTTTAGTCTTGATCCTTCTAACTACTTTTTCACCTGTATTAGTTACCCATTACTGCAGAACAAATTACCCCCCAATCTACTGGCTTAAACCAATAATAAACATTTGTTAAAAGCACAGTTTCCATGGAATTTGGGAATTCAGGAGTGGTTTAGCTGGCGGTTCTGGCCTAGGGTCTCTCATGAAGTTGCAGTCAAGATATCAGCCAGGGTTGCAGTCACACAAAGGCTTGATTAGAGCTTGAGGATCTGCTTCTAAGGTGCCAACTCACATAGCTATCAAGTCGGTGTGATAATTACTTGGAGGCCTCAGCTTCTTCCCACATGGACTTCTTAAGCTGCTTGAGTGTCTTAACAACTTGGTTGTGAAGATGACTTTACCCAGAGTGAGTAGTAATCCAAGAGAAAGCCTGACTGAAGCTATCCTTTTCTTAACCTCGCCTTGGAAATCATATAGCATTACTTCTGACATACTCTATTAGTTAGAAGTGAATCCCTAAGTCTGACCCACATTCTAAGGGTGGGTTCCATCATTTGAAGGGAGGGCTGTCAAAGAAGATATGGACATATTTTAAATCCACCACACCACTACAGTCCTAATTACACACTATTGCAGGAATAATCTGAAAATATCAGTTCGGATGATGTTCTGCTCACCTCCCTCAAGAAATGTCTTTAGTATTTCTCTAAACAGAATATTGTCCAGACACCTTAGGGTGAAAATCAAGACGCTACGCCTGCTTTGGAATATAGTATTTCCTTTTCCTATACTTTCCCTTACATAACCCCTTTAATCCACCCAACCTGGATGCTCCCTGAAGTCTTTTCTGCCTTTTTCATGTTTACACTGTTTCTTCTATCTGGAATATACTCCTGATAGAATGCTGTCCATTAAATTTTACTTTTTCTTCAAAGCCTTGGCACAAATTCATGTTATCCATGAGGACTTCCCCACAGTCCTGTTTAAAAGTAATAATTTTCTTCCTGCTATTTGTGACAACTCAGATGAAACTTAACGGCATTATACTAAGTGAAATAAGTCAGAGAGAGAAAGACAAATACTGTATGATATAATTTACATGTAGAATCTTAAAAAAAACTGAACTCAGAGTGGTGGTTACCTGAGCTGGGGGGAGGGGGGAAATGGGGAAATGTAGGTCAAAGGGTACAAACTTCCAGTTAGAAGATTGACAAGTTCTTAGGAATCTAATGTACAGTATGGTGATTATAACTGATAATACTGTATTATATACTTGAAAGTTGCTCAGAGAGTAGCTCTTAAATGTTCTCACCACAAAAAAGAAATGGTAATTTTGTGACATGATGGAAGTGTTAGCTAATGCTACAGTAGTAATCATTTTGCAATATTTAGGTGTATCAAATCAACACACTGTACACAATATCAGATATCAATTATATTCAATTAAGCTGGAAAAAAGTGAAAAAAATTTTAAAGATTATTAGCAAAAAAAGTAATAATTTTCTTTTTTGTGTATTTCCATGGAATTTAGTATTTCTTTTATACCACTTAGCCCATTCTATCTTGATATTATATTTATAATTTGTCTTATCTCCCCTGCTAGACAGTAAATTCTTTGAGGTATCTACAGTACTGTCCTTTGTATTCATCAAAATACAAATACACAATAATGCTCAATAAATCTTTGTTAAATGCTGAGCAAATCTTTTATTTAAAATGTAATTGAAGGAATATCAAGTTTTCTACTAACTATATGGGGAGAATCCTTTTACAATGTGTACATATATCAAATCATCATGATGTACACCTGAAATATACATTTTGTCAGCAATTCCTCAATAAAGCCAGAAAGTTTTCTAGAAAGAATATCTAGTTTTGTTTTATATGAAAATGCTACAGATTGAATCAAGTTAAGTTCCTTAACTTTTCAGGAACTCTCAAAATAGCCATCCTAGGTGTAGGTATACAGTCTGAAAGTGAATTAGTAGCTAATTATTTCTATTGGGCCTTAGTGTGATTTTTTTTTAAAGGACAATGTTGCCACCTAGTGGAGAAATAGATTTCAGACCTTTCAAAGAGGGCTAATGGTCCAGGAAGACTTAAAATGCGAAGGTAAAAGACACCGGCTTTATGGGAAAAAATAAGGTGGTTCTGTAGAATCTCAAATATGGAAGAATTAAGGCATGTGTAGGGCCCATGAACTTGGAAAAAGGGAAGAAAATTTATTATACTGTGCATATAGAATTTATTCAACAAATTGAAAAGAGGCTAATTAAATTTAGATTATCCAAAGGTATTAAAAGCATAAATTCAAAGAAAAAATGATTTCCATCTACCTGATTAACAGAAGTAGGATACATTGGTAGGTTGCAGTTAGTATTTTTAAAATAAGTTTTTTTAGTCTTTCTTGTTTTGACAAAGTGATAATACACGTTTCATCAAATTTAGCTGATAAAGAAGAAAATGAAAAGCCTCCCAACAACTACACTCCCGTGAGGTAACCATGGTTAATATTTTGCTGTGTTGTCTTTCCTTTTCTCCCCTCTGCTATGCATAAACATATTTTAAAGTATCTATATGCTATTTTTACAAAAATGAGGTCGTTATGTACAAATTGTTTGTTAACCTGATTTTTTCACTTTATATATTGTGAACACTTTTCAATGCCATTACGTATTTTTCTGTAAAACCTTTTGACTAGATGAATGGAATTCCATTGGGTAGATGTGTCATGATTTATTAATTGGTCCCTTTTTGTTGGACATTTGGACTTTCTAATTTTTTACTACTATAAACTGAGGAACATCTAAGTAACAGAGTATTTTTTCTGTATTTTAATTAGTTTTTAGGATAAATTCTTAGAAGTTATAGTGGAATTTATAGGTTAAATTAGAACATGAACTTTTGAAGTTTTTGATAAGCATTGCATAATTACCTTTCAAAAGATTTATTTATTAACTTTGTTTATTTATTAGATTTTTGAGGGAGCCCAATGGAAAATGAAAGGTCCACCCCCCCCCACTGGGATGGTAGACTTTTCCATAAATTTGTGTATTGATATTAATTTTAAACATCTTTGACAATGTAAGAGGCCATTTTTTAAAACTGTATAAGAAATAGATGGATAAAGAAGATCATCTGAAAGAGCTCCTATGATATGGATCAAATGGAGATTTAATACAGTTAGAACAGAGATCACAGTAAGGAAAAGTGTTAAGTACAAGGGAAGACAATATTAGACATAATAATAACTAACCTTTATGTTACATGGTTACTCTTCTAAGTACTTTACATGTATCACTTGTTATTTAACCCTTGCCACACCCCTGTGAGATAGCTACTATTATTATCCTCTTTTTACCCTGGAGAACTGAGACTTGGAGAAGATATTTGCCCAAACAGCTGGTAGCTGAGAGACGTAATAGTTGAACTCTGGTCTGTCTGATGGAAAGCCCTTCTCTACTCTCTTATTTGTGGCATGAATGTTAGATTGAGCATGCCTATTTCAATATGATCGGTTCTTGCTAGTAAGTATAGCCTTCAGGATCATAGCTTTAACTTTCTTTGCTTAGAAGATTTTTATGTCCTTTTTATTTGATATAGTTTTAGAGGCTAGAAGAATCCATCTGTAGGAATCATGGGGAGATATTTTTTAAATTAATACTAGGAAGAATTTTCTAAAAATGGAAGCTCTTAAAGGGCAGCTTAGTGAATCATTAAGATCTGAATTAGTGATACTTTTGTCTCTAGATATTTTTCTCATAGAAGAGAGTCCTATATTAGGTGGGAGATTTGTATAGTCTGACTCCTAAGTTCCTTTCAATTCTTAATATTATGTTTCCGTGAGTCCACATGTTTAAAATGAAGATATTTGGAAAATATGATTATGATAATAACTTATCTGAATGTTCTAAGAACTGTTATTCAGGAAAACCTTTTAAGAAAGGTTTTCTGATCTTGCAAACCTATAGCCAGTTGTGAGAAATATGGTACTCAGAGGGAGGGACATGGAATTTTCTTGTGTGTTCAGGATTAAGAGGTAATGCACAACAGAAAATATTTCTTGATTGAGAATTTTCTAGGAATATGCTCCAACCTCCGCCCCTTTCCTATTGACCATTTTTGGTTTTTATGTTATTTTAATTTTAGCTGAAGGAGGATTTAAGGAACACAGAGCAGAAACATCAGGAGACTCTTAGAAGATTGGAAGGCAAATTTTTTGAAGAAAAGGTACGGCATATTTGCACTAACTGATAAATATTTTGTGTACTAGAACAAAGTGTATTTATCTGTATTCCAAGACATCAACTTTCCATTGTTTTTCTAGTCACTGGTAGAAGTTGGGAAGGAAAAAGGAGGATGAGAATGAGTGTTGGGCTGGCCAGCCACCGTGGTATCTGCCTCTCCATGTTAGGTACAAACTTCATGGTTAGACAGAAATTCCTACTCTGGTTTGAGCCCCAGTGCTGCTGGTCCATGGCAGTGAGCTTTCCAGTAAGCCCTGTTCATTCATCTCATACCTCAGCATATTCCACCTGATTATATAAAGGACTTTCCTCAGGTTACTGGTATTTTGTTTTCCCATGTAACCCTTTCCCACCCGGGTATTTTTGTGCTTGCTCTTCCCTCTTCCTGAAGTGTTCTTCCTCTAGCTCGGGCGTATCCTCATTCTTACTCTTCAGAGCTCAAATGTCATTCCTTCAAAGAGATAGTCCCTAAGCCCCAATCTAAAATTACCTCCCTCAGTTACTATCTCATTTCCCCATTTATTTCATTTATAGACTTATTACAGTCTACTCATTCTCTTATTTGTTTACTTGTTAAGGAGGCTGTATAGCATCAAATTGCCTGCATATGACTCCCTTCTCTGCCATCTACTAGCTATATGATTTTGGGCAAGTCACTAACCTCTTTCCCTCAGTTTCCTCAGGCCTTGTCTTTGGGGATAACAGTAAGTACCTAATTCATAGGTATCTAATTACATTGTTGTGAGAAGTAAATAATACATGTGAAGAACCATGCCTGGCACATAGTAAATGCTCTATACATTTTAATTATTATTATTATTTGGATCTCATCCTAGAATATAAGCTCCATGAGAACAGGAACCTTATCTGTTTTATTCACTACAGGATTTCTAGTATCTAAAACATCTGGTACACTATTAGTGCTCAATAGGAATTTATTGAATGAATAAATAAATGATTCTCATCATATTGTATTTAGCAGAAATTTCCAATACTGATGTAGATTTTATTTCTATATATATGTCATTTTCCTTCTTTAATGGGGAAACTGGGAGGTACCCGTAGGTTCCTATTTTCACACTATCCTCTTTGCTGGCTCCTCCGCTAGTACATAGAGTACTTCGCCTTGGGTCATGTGGACAGGAGTGTTTTATTTGACATTATAAGATACATACTTAACTTTTGATATGTAAAATTTGTGGTTAGAAATGTAACTCTCTATTAAAACAGCCTATTTTTTTTTTAGCACCGTCTAGAACAAGAGGCTGAAAAGAAGATAATAATGCTGGCAGATAGAGCCCACCATGAAGCTGTTGTGTAAGAGATTGCTGCCTCCTTTTTCTTTCTAATAGCCTTTCTCACCTCTTTGCTAGTCTGTTTTGTTCTTACGATGTCTACCCCCTTCTCTCCTGGTTTGATTTCTTCAAGTTTTCTGGTTTACTTTTCTTCACTATTTCTTTCTGTTCATGTCCCACCCCTTTTCCATTCACCCTTTTGGTAGCAGCATGGTGTGGAGGAAGAACCTGGGCTTTGAAGTTACACTTTGGATCTCAACATGTATATGAATTGACTATAGGAAGATTTCTTAACTTTTTTGAAATTAAATTTCTTCATCTAAAAATGGTGTTAATGATAGCCACCATGCAGTGTTGCCATGAGGTATATCAATGAAAGTAACACTAATCTGTGTTGTGTTACTAAATAAACTAAGTCTCAATGGCTTATTTCTTTCTTATGTAACAATCCAGTAAGAGTCTGGCAGCTCGACTCCAGTTACAATTCAGGAACCTGGGCTGCTTCCATCCTGTTCTTCACATCCGGTCACATGGACAGAGAGAGCATGGGAAACTCATGCCTGCTCTTAATTGCCTTGGACTGGAAGTAACACAGTACTTTTTACTTTCCCGTTGGTGAGAACATAGTTCTTAAGATCCATACCTAATGACTGAATACCCACCATAGGCTGAGTAAGTGGTGGTCATTATTATTAATGTCAGGGATAAAGCAGTCTTTATTCCAGTTTGGTAATGTCTAAAACTCAGATCTGTGTTTTGGGATCTTATATCTATTTCAGGCAATTGAACAATGCTGGAAGAACTGTTTTTAAAGAGAATGTTTATCTCCAGAAAGCTCTTGCATACCACCTGAAGGAAGCCGATGCTCTACAGAAAAACTCCCAGAAGTTGCAAGAGACTCAGACTTTCCTTTTACAGCAAAAGGTTCGCATTCTCATTTAGATCTTCTTTCCTAACTTTTTAAAAAAGAATGGGTTGGTGAATACTAAGAACTGAGTATAGTAATGTTACATAAGGACAATAGGACCTTTTTTCTTCTGTCTGGGTGATGTATTTTTTCTTGTCTGAGAAGTTAATACTGAATGGTTTGTAAGAAACTTTCAACTTGGCTTTATAAATAATATACCATAACTTTAAATTAACTCCTGTCCTCTACTACCTTGCTATTTATTTTACTTTCCCTAGAGTTGGTCCCTGAATCACTCAGGAATAGGTTCTCAGCTGTGAGTAGAAGCCCTGCCAACAATGGCTTTACTACGTAAGGGTTTATTCTCTCCCCTAAAGGAAGTCTGGAGGTAAGCAATTCAGAGCTGGAATGGTGGTGCCACAAAGTCAACAGAGACTCAGGTTCCTTTACTTTGTTCTGCAACATATGGCTTATATCCTTGGATATAATGCCTCATGGCCCCCAGCAGCTGCTGGAGCTCTAGCCATTACTCAAACAATAGGAAGGAAGAAGGACAAGAAGGAAAACAATATGCCCCTTCCTTTAGAGGTCTTCCTGGATGTCCTGCACAGTTTCTATTTGCATCCCTTTGATCAGAACTTAGTCACATGGCTTTGCTGAACTACAAGGGAAACTGGGATTTTTCAGTTGCTTACTGCCTTTCTGAATAAAGTTGGGGTTTTATTAGTAAGGAGGAAATGGAAAATGGACATTGCAATAGGCAGCTAGCAGACTGCTACAGCTTCCAGTCTGTAGTTGTTAATGTTTTACTGTATAGTCTTACTGATTTTAGAATATCCTATTGATAATATAAAATATTGAATAATTTCAGGATTTTAGAGGAAGGATGCTTTCTTAATTAGCAAAATCCATGGCCTTTGTAAGTCCAGACAGTGACTCTTGATGTTTCTTACTCTTTATGCACAGAATACGAAAAATCACCATTTCAAGCTGGCATCAAACTCAAATCTCATGAAATAATGGAAATTAGGAACTTTTAAGTTCTGAAATTGATTAAAAAAAAAAAAATCTCTCACTTCTCTCATCTTTCTGTTTTAGGAGATCAATGATCTGTTGGTTAAGGAAAAGATAATGCAACTTACCCAGCAGAGATCACAAATCCAAACTCTTCAGAAGAAGGTGGTGAACTTGGAGAATGCCCTGAGTTGTATGACCAAAGAGTTTGAGACTGAAGTTTTAAAACTGCAGCAGCAGTCAATGATACAGAACCAAGCGGGTCAGGTTGAAATTTTCAAGCTGCAGCAACTTCTTCAGATGAAGAACAGGGAAATGAATCGAGTGAAGAAGCTGGCCAAGAACATACTAGACGAGAGAACAGAAGTGGAAAGATTCTTTTTAGATGCTCTACACCAAGTAAAGCAACAGATCCTATTTAGCAGGAAGCATTATAAACAGGTAGCACAAGCTGCTTTCAACTTTAAAATGAGAGAGGCATGTGCAGGGAGAACAGAATACCCCAAAATCCGAACATTTGATGGCAGAGAGCACAGCACCAATAGTGTGAACCAGGATCTTATGGAGGCCAATAAATGGTACTAATACTGCTTTAAAATTTTATCTTCTGTACTGCTGTTTTTGTGCTCTTTAGAGAAATAAAAACCCTGAAAAGTTCAGTTTGATAATGTCTAAGTACTGAATAGATTACTCAGTAAGTTACTTGAGAAGAGGAATTACCTTACTTATCTTTGTAACCCCTATGCTTAGCATAGTGTGTGGGGCTTAGTAGGTTTTCTTAAGATGCCCCCCCCCCACTTTTTGTGTGACAGACTTGTTAAAAGGACTAGATTACTTGTTCCATTTTGAATGTCATTGTAATATCTTTTAACATGTTCCTTTGTTTCCTATATATTCATTATAAAAGTTTGATTAGATTCAAGTTAAACATTTTTGATAAACACACTTCCACAAATATTTTGTAGTGTTTCTTTTACTATTCTGAGATAAAATTCATAGGTAATAATATCTAATTAAACCTATAATTTAAAAAATCAAAAAATGAAAGAGGACAACTTTCTTTGTAACAACTCTATTGTACAGAACTGTCCTATGGATTGGAGGACAGCCAGTAGTGCCCCCTCATCACTGTATTAACCAAAAGTCCCCAACAGGGTTCTGAAATACACTGTATAGATCTACTGCCACTATGATAAAGTAGAATTATTGAGGCAGTTGTAGACTATATACAATGATTTTTCTTGTTAGCATTTTTATCTGTTAAAATACCTTTCCCCCTGTAAACCATGGATTAAATTATAGTGCATTTTAAACGTTATTCTTAAAAAATTTTTTATATCCCAACACAATTAGATTCTTCAAAGGCCTTAAGAAACTTAAAAGGACTCCCTACTACTATGTACTTAACATTTTATTAAGAGGGCTTCCAAATGTGCTTTCTGCTTTAAATTATTTTGTAATGGACTAATTTGTGGGTTCTTTAAAGTTATATAGCTGTTGCGAAGGTTGGACATGGTCAGTGGCTTTTGAAAGATAAGACTCTTCTTCAAAAAATGTCCATATTATAATTTTTTTACTTTCTTGCCATATTCAGAAGTCTGTAATAACACTTCTATTACCAAGAGAGTCACTGTAATTTTCTTTTTTATTTAATAAGTCAAGCAAGTTGAGTCCCTACCATACATAAGGCAGTTTCTTTTATGTTTTTAAATGTACTGTATATTAAGTGGTATATAAATTTTCAGAGGAAGGTTCATAAAATGATTCTCCACATTGTTATTCCTATTCTGCCTTCTGAGCAACTTATCACCTTAACCCCAGTGTCCTATTGGCTCTACCAGGAAGGCAGAAATGGTAGTTAAAATATTACATTATCTGCTTAGGAGGCAGATTGGGGAAGGACAACCAAAGCGCATGGTGATCATAAGGCAAAACCTAAACTTAAGGAAAACCCAAATGACCCAAATGCAAAAGTATTTCTTACATTGTACAATGTTAGTACTCTATCTGCATGTCAGTCAGCTATTGTAAATTAGCAAGTAGACTTATCTATACCATAACTTTTCTAAGGGATTCAGTCTGTACCTGCCTGGGAGGCTTAGATGCAGCCTTATTTGGAGATAAGAAATAGACTAGATAAGTTACATGCTATTTTATAAATTTACCTCTTATCACTCTGTTTTCATAGCAAAATATCTAATGCTAAAGAAGTGCTAAAAGGAATTTATCAATAATTTCACCAAACAAATGTTTTTTTCTTGTTCCTTTTGTCTTTGTGTGTATTTGGGTAGATAACGTTGCATTACAACTTTCTACTTTGCTTATTTGCTTAATGTTTGAGCGCAGATTTTTTTCATGTTGTTATAGTTTTTCTTACTTTCATTTTGATGACTACACAACACTTCAGATTGGCCAACATATTGATATCCTTTTTAACTTGGTGATTTTGTAATGAAGATAGTTTGCTTTGGAGTCATTACATTTGGAAACCTCTTAATATTCAGTTATGGTTTGGAATTTCTCTTTTCTCATGTTTGAATATTTTATATTTTTAAAAAAGAAGAGATGCTTACTTTGACCATATTTTTTCTTTGAAATTCTTTAGGACAGATATTCAAGGAAATGTGGATATTGGAGATTTGACCTGGGAGCAGAAGGAGAAAGTCTTGAGGTTGCTGTTTGCAAAAATGAATGGCTTTGTTCCTAGGTAACTCCCTATTTCAGTAGTGAAATACCAAGTAGTTATCAAACCTACAAACCACATAGGAACAATGAACATATTCTCACTTAGAATTAAGGGAATGGGAAAGGACCAGAAAATATAAAATGGTCATACTGCTTAGCTACTGCAACTCCCAGAGAGAAAGAATGGGAAATGTGTAAGTGAGCACAAAAATGCAAGAGGAATTAAAATTAAAGGGGGGAAGATCCATTAATCTTAGATGTTTAAGGTAATGCTTGCTAAGAAGGTATAGCATTGCTCAGCTGAAGGAGTGGTAACTAAAGAGAAGCATAACAATTGTTAAGGTTTTGTACTGGCCTGCAAAGATAAATAAATGATTTTAAAGCTGATTATTAATCAAGGGAATCTCTAATATGAAGAAAAAGACCTAGAAAGGAAAACCGAAATCCATGGGTATTCCCAATAATTCTTTTTAATGATGAGTTTCACTCTCTCTTTTCACTATGTTTTATCAGTGACTATAACCTTGGTAATGAACTATAAAGTGGCTAAAATAAATCAACCACCTATGGATTGCTTGTTAAACGCATGGCACCATGGTACCATGGGGATTTAAAAGAATTAAGAGACATTGCCCTTGGTCTCAAAGAGCTTACAATTTGGTTGCCCAAACAAAACCAAGCATAACAAGGAAAAAATTAGGTGGCAAAATAAAGTATAATTGGAGTTCAGACAATGTCAGTGGGCTAAAGTAGTCAGGGAAGACTGAAAAAGGGTGGCTCTGTGGGGTACCCTGTAGGATGGTGGTATAGTAGAGAAAGCAGGAAGGGCACATTATGCAAGGGGCTTAGCAGACAGAGAAAAAGCCCAGAGGTAGAAATGGGTGTGGGGTATTTAGGGAACATTAGGAAAAACTGCCTGGTTTGAGGAAATTTGGTGATGCTAGAGAGTAATTAGTAGTTAGAAATAAGGTTTAATCTATAGATTAAATTATGATGAGTTTAAAAAACTATGCAGAAAATCCTAAACTTACGCTATTATAGATTCTAGAGTAAAGTAACACACTTTTCTTCTCTGCCTTGAAGGAATACCAAGAGCAGTAAGCTTTACTCTCATACTCTCATTGGAAGGGTTCACAGAGTGAACCTCACACAGTGAAACGTATGATGGACTGGAGGACAGAAATAGATTTGGGACCAGCAGAAGCTGCTGCACTACTCTGGGCATGCAGTGGTGAGGGGTTTAGGCAAGAGTCGGGGCAGTTAGAGTAAAGGTGAGAAACTGAAGGACACTATGGAATGAGAAACAGGACTTGGTGATAAAGGACAAAAGGAATAAAGAAAAGGAAGAGTAAATGTTCAAGTTTTTTAGCTTAAGAAATGAAGGAATGGTGGTATGAAAGGCAAATGAAAAATCTGGAAAGCCAGGATGAGGGAAGTGTTTAAATTTCATTTAATCCATCTATTAATTCATTTAACACACATATATATATATACTGAGTGCCAACTATTTATTGAGGATATAGTGTTGAGCAAATAAAGACATGCTTGATTTCAGGGAGTTTATGGTCTACGTGGGAAGAAAAATATTCAAATCATCATACAACTGTGACATAGGTTCTAAGTAGTGGTATATAGAGATAAGAGAGCCTAGATTAGGGGAGTCTGACCTAACGGGGAAGATCAGGAAAGTTTCTGAGTAAGTAAAAGCTTGAGCTGATTTCTATAAGGTAGACTGGAACAAAAGAGGGAAGGAAAAAACATTCTAGACAGAAGAAACACGAAGTTGTATTTTCATTGTTGACCCAGGAATGATAGCAATGTACTGAAGTGAAAAATACTTAAGGCATTTGTAAACAGTGATTTTACATGAGAGGTTACGGAGGGAGTTTGAGAATGTTTAGTGAAAATTGGTAGTGGAGTCTAGGAGAGCAGATGAAGGTACAAGAATAGAGGCTGAGGCTAGAACCTTTAGGAATAACCACAACTTATGAACAGGAGAACAAAAAGAAGAGTACAACCAAAAGAGGAGAGTTTAAAGAATTACAGAGTAACTGGAAGATGGAGCATTTTGAAATGGCCTTTGTGTCTCTGGTAGCCTTTCAAAGAGTTTTATTAAAGAGATGGGGTGGAATCCAGACTGTAGGTACTGAATGTGTGTCTCATTGTGAGTTGACTTTTCTGTACCCCAGGAAATACAGCTAGGGTACCAGGCCTCAAGTTCCACACTGTTGTTTTCAACTCTGGAGAAACAAAGGAATTTGGGTGAAATCTTTCATACAAGAGCAATGAACTTGGACCTGGCTGTAATGGGATGATGGCTAAGTCTGTTGAATGAAGGAAAACTAAGATAGGAATAGGAAGGTGAAATGTTGGGATGGAGATGAGATTAAATGAGAAAACTCAAACCAGATGGGGAAGAATTAGATGATAAAAGGTCTTCCAAGGCAAATGGAATAATTAAGAGGTTGATAAGATTTCAGTTGGTTGTATATGACTGTGACTACAACAGTACAATATTTTTCTTTGTGATTGAACTAAGTCAAAGGAGTGTAACCAATAACCTGTCCCCTTCAATGCATCGGCAATCACTCTGGCTATACTCAGGCACCAGCATTATCTATAAAGTACATTTTTTTGTTTCATGTCCTTGTCATTGTCAAATTAGTCATTATGTTTGGACTATTTAATATAGCCAGATTTTGAATGGGTTATGCTGCTTTCTTGTGCACCTAATTGAGGACAAGTTTTAGGAGTGGGGTGTGTCTTTATCTGCTGGCAAATCAACTAACTATACATTTTGTAACTCTGTTAAGCTCACTTTCAAATTCGAGAATTGTGTTAATGATGTTTAGTTCCTGTTCTTAAACTAGACTTTCCAAAGTATAAGGGAAAATTTTCATACTGGGTCTATCTCCATTGGGCAAGTTTCCTGTGTTTTGAGATTTTTTTTTGTGGGAAAGGGATTTTTTGGCTTTGCTTTTGGTCAGTACTGATTCAACATTGCCTCTCACCATTAACAGCTATTGTGTGAGTATCATCATGATTATCTTCATAAATATTTCCATTTCTTAAGTTCAACATGTCTCAACTTTAAGAGAATATAAGTTTAAATTAACTTGCCTAATATTATACTACCTCTATGTGTGTGTAAAAGTTCATTTTTGAAAATAAGATGCCCATCCAACTGAGGCATTTCCATTTAGCAGTTTTAAAATGCAGCTGAAGTACAGGGCATAAGGAGACACTGCCTCATTGTTAACTTATACCCACCACAGGAAATACAGCCAGAGTTCTAGACCTCCAGTTCCAGACTACGTTGTTCCTGATGATGGAAAAACACAGGAGTCTGGGTAAGCTCTCTTGACAAAGCAATGAACGTGAGCCTGATCACAGTGGTTGTTGTTGGCATCATATGCACACCAGAACTGAGTGAGAGTAATATAACAAGTCTGTTGTTCTGAACCAAGTTCCATGTGTGTATAGTTGTTGATAAGTCTGTTACTTTGTCATTATTGCAGGGATGAAAGTAAGCCTCAAGATCAAACCTTCATCACCCAGCAAGTGCCAGTCTTCGACTCCTCTGGTGAACTGGTGTTACCCAGTATTCAGGAAGGATCACAAGAGTCTGACATAGTAAGGCGTCTGTAATCTAACCAAACAATACACATAACTGTTCCCCTTCCCCATGCGGTTTCTTGCTAAGTCCCAGTTCTTTTCTCTATTAGCCAGGAGCTCTGAGGGATCCAGTGAAATTGTAATAACATTAGTATGAGATCATGGACATTTTAATAACAATATCCACACTAAGGAAGGCATATTATACTTAATGCAAATGCACAAGTGTGCCTCTTTTAGTGTGGAAAACCTATAAATTGCCTTTTGAAATATATAGCCTAGCCAAAATATATACTATCCTTTATGTAAGAATAAATATAATGACCATGTAACTCTTGGCTTTGGACAGAGATGGGAAGTCTGAGAAACTATAAGCTAGCAGACAAAGGCATTATAAGGAAGTATGGTGCCATAAAAAAAAAAAAAGCCAGGTTTTCTTTTTATGAGCGTTTTATTTGTAATTTATTATACATGATCAGTTAGTACAATATAGAATCTGAGAAATTTCAAATGAGGCCACATCAGAGCAAAAAGAAAATAAAATATTGAATTTTTAATCTGCTACTAGCATGAACATAATTGTACAGATTTTTTCCATCTAAGAAATACGAAATTCTTCTGAGTAGCAAGTAGCCAAATAAATTGATTCTAATTAGAGCAACACAATTCTGATTAGTTTTTATTTCTTAAGAGTGATTTCCCTTAAATATAAGGAAAACTTAGACGTCTCTGTGATTATATTTAATTCCATTTGGAATTTAGACAATATGACCTTTTATTCAACCCAGCCTGTAACTGTTGGATTGGATTAAACATCACTACCAGTTGCTAACTGATAAGAGATAAAACAAAGGGCATTCTATCAAGAAATTATGAATTTCTATTGCCTCATCTTTAGGAAGGCAGATCCAAAAAAAAAAAACGGTGTCTGTGTTGGGGGTGGGTGGCCAGTAGGGTCGTAAGTGTATTTTATCAAAGTTCAATCACCTTAAGTGATCGAAGATTTTGACATTCTATCTGGCAGGTGGTAGTAATAAGCCTAAAATCTACAGAGTGCACAAACATTTTCAAGGTTTTTACCACCCTTAATTAATTGAACACCCCCGCCCCCACCGTTGGAATAGGTTAGCATTATCCACATGACCAATGAGGAAGCAGAAAAATAAATGACCTATGTCATCTGGCTGAAGACCAGCAATTACTCTATCACATCCAGAAGCCTTCTCCTAGTTCACTGGGTGAAGGTCATATCAGAAACACAAGATTCAACTGGGATGGTACAGCAGAGAGACAGAATCTATTCTGTTTAGCACAGAAATTTCTGTTCTGACTATATCAAAGAAACAAAAAACATACAGACAGGTGAATTAATGGTACCAGAAAAAACTGTCAAAGCATTTCTTTTACTACTTCACATATAGAAAGCTTTGAAATTTCTTAGGTCCCAATCAATTACTTTAAGGTTTCTTTCATGAAAAAGTGTCACAAATGAGAAATGCAGGCAAAAGGAAAAAAACAACATAAAAAATTTGGCAAATAATACCAGGTTAGACTTACTTTAGGCACTTACTTTTGTCCACTTTCACGGCTGGAACATCCCTTGATTTCTGGGCCTAAAATAACTATTTATATAGTTTCGTAAAAAAAAACAAAAAACAAAACAACTTATTGGCATCTGAATTAGTGACTGAAGCATTAATGATTGCTGAAGAAATCCCTGAAATTTAACACTTGGCACATATAACAGAAAGTTGATTTATCCGGTGTCTACTGAGGGATCCTCGAGAAGTGGTTTTAAGAAGCAGGAACAGTGACAATGATAAAATTAGTGGTCAAAAATCACTAAGACAAACTGGCATTCAGCAGGAAACAAAGAAACAGTTGTCCCAACTGTGGGACAAGTAGAAATGGATTGTATCTTGTGTAGTGTGGGATAAATGAGAGGCTCAGGAGAGCTTGGCAGAGGGATCTCACCCACTGCCATTTACGTAGGGCTGTGTTTGAGGATCAACAAAAGGGTGAATTATTTTTGACTTATTTCCCCATCTAAGGGAGCCTCCCCCAAAAAGGGAAGAACTTTTAGAAAACAGGTCTAAGCTCTTATTCCAGATAAGCATTTCACAGTTAAAACAGTTACCTCAAAAACAAAATTACGAAGAGCAAATGAAAATCTGATTTCAGAGTTACACTAGGAGTTTCCCTATTGGCATCTTTGCAGGCGCTAACAGTCCTGAGACAGATTTTAGTTACAAAGTATTCCAATCCCAGGGATCTGATCTGAGCAAAGTTGGCAGCTGGAGTTGTTCAAGAATAAAGGGAGATTACTCAGGACGGACTGAGTCTGCAACAAATTTGTTTCTAACGGCCCATGGTAGGCATGACTACAGCAGGTGAGGAAAGAGTAGCATCTTCTTCTTTCCACTGAGAAGTGATAGTTTTTAGCTGAGTGTAGAATTGGATGCCCTAAAGAGAATAAAGGAAACAAACAAACAAAAAAACAGAGTTAGCATATATTCCTGGGGGGGTCCCACGATTCCTCTTCTAATCAACTTTTGAAGGAGGTGCTGTGAAATGTTATTCACAATCCTACTTGAAGAATAGTGCAACCAAAACTCAATATATTGTTCATGAGATTATCTATGTAAAACATTTAGCATGTTACCTGGCACATAGTAAATAGTCAAATCTTACCTATCGATGTGCTGTAACTAGCCAAGATCATCTAAATGCAAAAACTAAACAATGGAAACTGTTAAAATTGTGACATAATGCGCAGCTCATAGCAATGTTGTGAGGGGAAAACAAAACGACACACAGACATTCCTGCAAAGCAACTGCTGTTCAGTAATTGTTATTTTGTTGTTTCTTCTCTCCTTCGCATGGAGAAGAAAAAGGAATAAAGGAATGAAATTTATATTAGGCTGTTTCTGATATTTGTCAGTGATAAACAGCTCTATACTGAAATAGTAAAATCCATAATATCTTACAAATTCAAAGTAAAATTTCTGATATTATTTATACACATTCATTAAATCACCTATAATACATGAGTCAAAAAAATTCAGCATATTTAAGGCTTTATACATAGTTTATAAGAATAGGCTTGAGCAAAAGAAAATAGACTGCACAGATCTAACACATAAAATCACTAGCAAGCTAGAAAGATATTGTTAGGAAAAGAAAAACACCAGCTTGATTAAAATACTCTTCTAGAACTATTTGACAAAATCTGGGCCATATTAATATATTGAAAACAACTTTAGAGATTATTACATACTTTCAATATAAGATGCAACTAAAGTTTACACTTTATTACGTGAGAATGATTCTTTCATCTCTTCTTTCCAAAATGCAAAATAGCAATTTAATTACCTAGGGATTTAAGACTTCAAACTGCATATAAGGTCAGTCTTTTACTCCGAGAAGCCTCATTTAGCAGAGTAACTTATAGTAATTAAACAAAGACATAGGAGAAAAATAAAAACAAAAACAAATCCCAACAAACTATTTTAAGCAATTGTTTTACTCTGCTTCCTTTGAAAGAAATTTTTAGTAATATCAAACTAGTCAGTTTTACAAAAACCATGACTAATGCACAAACTGGATGATCCACCTCCAAAAAACCAAAGTGTTTCTTAACCCGTTGGCCACACTGTTATATTCTGCTATGCAATCCCACTGTTAATTTATTATTAACCTATAAAAGGGAGACGTATATAGAAAACAAGTCATTTATTACTAAAGGTTCTAAAATGGTGTGTTTCTATGGGACTACAAAGAACTTCCACTACCCCATCTGTCCAGCACACATTTGGGTACTTGCTCTGTGCCAGGTACTGAAGATAAGTAATAATTACAGTGTGATGAGGGCTTAATTTGGCTTAAATAGTCCTACATGACTTGCCTCCACCTAACCTCTCTAACCTCATCTCTTACCACTCTCTTCCTCATTCACTTACTGTGCTCCAGCCCATTTCTGCTGTTTGAACATGCCGAGCCTATTCTTGCTTTAGGATATATGCACTAGTTGAAGGATGTGGTAATAATGGTAATCTGGTTTCAGATCTACTTTTTGTTGTTCAGTGCTGTATTTATAGCACTTATATTATAGAACAGTGTTTGATACACAGAAGGTGCTTAATACAATATTGAGTAAATGAGTAACTATTACAGGAGAAATGTGTGCAGTGGAAGCACATGAGGATATATTCAACCCAGTCCTAAAGGGGATCGTGGTGGTCAGAGGTGATTTTCTGGAGGAGTTCCTGCTTTAAACTGGTGGTTAAGAGTTAGATAAAAGGGGGAGAGAGGGGAGTCAGGAAGAGAGGGTAGCAGGCAGAGGAAAGGGCATTTACCAAGGCATGGACTTATTCATGCTCTTTCCCCAAAATTCTGTTGCCTTGAGTGATTCAGGAAGAAACAGCTTCGGCAAAATTCTGTTAGCTTTTACATTTTTTTCTAGGGGACCTACTGACAAGCACTGCTGAACAACATGTGACCTCACAGAAGCTTCTGGCAGACTCTTCCTTGCAGAATCCTTGTTCCTGTATGTTCAAGAAGGTCTCTTAGAGGAGAAGATATTTTTTTAAACTTGAAGTTACCTGTTTGCCATAGAAATTGGTGTCTCCCCTGAAGGAAGATCGAGAACCGGTGAATGAGAACATTGGCAAAGGCACTGGAATGGGGACATTCACCCCCACCTAAAGCAGAACAGATACACATCAAATACTAAGAAAAAGACTCAAATGAAGGAGCTCTCCATTTAGAAGCACAAATGCTTGGCATCAGAGAGACCAATCTTTTTTTTTTTCCTTCTACTTTCTTAAAGCCTTTACTTTTGAGACATGACAGGAAAATGTCTTACAGGAACACATGGAAAAGTAGTACATGATCACAGTTGAAAGTGAAGACAAGAGAGACCAATCTTAACTACCCACCTTCCACCCCATCTTCCATCACATGAGCTTTTATTCCTAAGGAAGAAATGGGGCATTGAGGGACATGACGGGGCAGTGACTGATCACTATTTACCTTTTCCCCTTACACAGGAAACAGTAAATCGCTACAAGAATCTCCTAGAAATTCTGTTCACAGACCTGTCCGACATCCACCAGGTGGGAATATTTCCGAGCAGTGGCTCCATTGGTGGTGAAGATGGCAGTTCCATTTCCATATGGGTTGTTGTTCACAATCTTGATGGCTTCATCCAAAGTGCCTGTTTCCAGAACCACAAGAACTGGGCCAAAAATCTCCTCTTTGTAACAGGTCATATTTGGCTGCCAGGAATGACGCATTCAAAAAAGAAGTCAGTATTTTATGCTTATTTGGTACTTTATTATCCACTGCTTACATGAACAGCTTTAATGTTAGTAATCTCTTTTCATTTTAAACCACCTATTAAAAAAAGTCATTTCTTGCTGTGTTCTATCTTTCAAGCTACCAGTCATACATATAACTTGAAATTCCTAGTAAGTATAACTATACTCCTTTCGTTTAAGCACTGTATTTTTAGGTCTCTTGACTCATCACTAGCTTCCTCTTTTAGGCCTGTATTACTTGTTTATACAATTGTTATGTTACTGAAAATAACATATTTAAAGAAACTCTGTGCTAAGTTTTCTGTAACATAAACAATCCATTTTCATTCATTCCTTTGCCCCCCCAAATGAGTCTGTTTTTTATATTGATATCAGGTCACATTAAACATTCAAAACATCCTTCACCACTGTAGCGGGTCAGCTGTGTTAGTTGCTGATAAGTGGATGTTTCCTTAATGATTCTGTGGCAAGAAATTTCATAATTTCTACTACACTTACATTCAACTCTTGATCATTCAGGATTATAGTAGGATTAGTGGAGATGTATGAATTAAAAAAAAATTAAAAAGCCTCCTAACCTCAATTTGGTCATTAAATTTAGCTGAGTGACTTAAGTTTTGATAAATAAAGATCAACACCAATTCTTTTTCTTTTGTCACTTTCTGGTGAAGATAGAGGTATTCAATAAATATTGGGTGGTTGATACTGATGGAGACACTGCAGTAGCTATAAGGTCAGCAGCAAGAAGGAGAGGGAAGAAAATTAACATTAAAAAAGTAACAAGTATTGGAGGAGAGGGGATAGCTCAGTGGTAGAGTCCTGTGCTTAGCATGCACGAGGTCCTGAATTCAATCCCCAGTACCTCCATTAAAAAAAAATAAAACCTAATTACCTCCCCTCCACTCCCCCAAATAATAATAAAAAATAAAGTAAAAAAATTTTTTTTAATAAGTAACAAGTATAATGTACAATAGGGATTGACAAAATAATGGCCCATGGGCTGGATGTGGCTTGCTGCTTGTTTTTGTACAGCCCACAAGAATGGTTTCTACAGTTTTTAAATGGTTGAAAAAAATCAATCATGACATATAAAACTATATGAAATTCAAATTCCATTGTCCATAAATAAAGTTTCACTGGAATATAACCACACAATGTTAATGGCTGCTTTAGCAGTAAAATGTCAGAGTTGAGTAGTTGTGACAGATTATTTATCCCTGCAAAGCCAAACATATTTACTCTTTAGCCCTTAATGGAAAGTTTTCCAGCTACTGGAATAGTTGGAAGAGGTTGGGAGTCAAGAGGGGAGACTCATTCAGACTTGAGATAAAATAACTGAGTAATCTTGGCAAGAGATGAGGTCTCTAGTCATTAAATATCTTCATTTATAAATTGAAGGGATGAGATTCCATTGCCTCCAATGGTGCCTTAGCTCTCATATTTGTGAAATAAATAATCTAGAGTTGTTCACCGTGACATTTGAGATGATGGTTGGTCCAACAAAGTTCCCATTTTCATAACCTTTGACTTTAATATTTCGACCGTCAAGAAGGATAGAAGCTCCCTCCTTTGTTCCACTATCAATCAGATTACAGACTCGCTCTTTTGCCTGGGGGGTGATCAAAGGGCCAAGATCAGCTCCAGGCTGGTCTCCTGTAAAACAACACAGAAGTATGTAAGGTCTTCACTAACATAAATTATGACTGCTAACTAAAGATGAACCCAAATGACAAGCAGTACAGTACAAAGAGAGGCAATGGTAAGAATAAACATGCTTGCTCCCAATGGGCAAGGCCAATGCAAAAACCAAGAGCTTAGTGCTACAGACACACAGGCTAAAGGAGCTAGGCAGATAACAGGTTACCTGCATTGACTCTCAGGTTTTTGGCATGCTCTACCAGCTCTGGGAGCCACTTCTTAGATTCTCCCACAAGGATCACTGTTGAAAGAGCCATGCAGCGCTGACCAGCAGCTCCAAATGCTGCCCCAACCAGCTGGTTCAGAGTATTTTCCTTATTGGCATCTGGCATGACTACTCCATGGTTCTTGGCTCCCTAAGACAATACAGAAAGTACATGAATCTTCCTTGGCAAATACAATTAGGCTAAGAAACAAAAGAATCTGAGATTCAAATGAGAATTTCAGGAAAGGATTAGAGAGTTTATCTTTTGTTACTTTGAAAACAGATTTATTATCATTTTGATACTGCTGAAGTCTTGGTAACATTAAGCAAGTCTCCAGGTAACTTCACTTTCTTAGCGGAAAAGTTGATAGATGTTTATTTACAACAAAACCATTATCAAAACCAAACAACACTGCCCCAGTCACATTCAGTCCAACTGACAGGCTAAACTTCATCTAGGAACCAAGGAGAACTCCCTTCTCTTTCCTAAGTTAGATAGGAAAGCATGTGTTGTCTGTCAGGGTTTCCAGTTATATGAAGAGCAATGTAAACCAATAGCTGCTAGTAGCCAGCTGAAAGGCAAAACCTCCTGATACATAATTTCTGGAAAGAGGTTCCCCCAATTGGCTTGCTTCTGGATATACAGCCTCATAAACTTCTATATAGGATGACAAGTGGTCATTTCCACATGTTTCCAGATACAACTATAGCTAAGTGCATGAATATAGACCATGTCTGCTACTTAATTGTATCCTATTACATGTAGTGTAATGTTAGACACAGAATACATTCAAGAAATATGAAGTGAACTGGGAGAGGTATAATTCAAACGAGTCAAAACACATTCAGCCATGAAAATAAATAAGTGGACATATTATAAGCAGTTTCTAAGCCTGTGTATAGATGGCTATCATTTATGCAACATTAGTGGAATGGTAAGAAAATGGCAACTGGATATTATATTTAGTATCAAAGAATTGCAAAGTATTTGGCAAGGAACTGGTTAGTAAGGAACAGCAAAACTATGCAACCAAGTAAATCACACTCATTTATCATATGCGGTATTTGGCTCTTTTCAGTGCCTTAAATAGCCTTGACTTTTAGGGAAGATCATATATTTAACAGTAGTGGTTAGGATATGCCTTACAAGAAGGAAAGATAAAGGGCTAAAAGCATGGTATGAAGGAAGCAACAGGGCCAGAAACAGAATTTGGCTGTTATTGCTGAAGCCCAAGGAATTTGAATAACATTCTTAAGGAGAAATGTGACTTCTGTCACCAAGATTACCCGGATAAGATAAGAGGTAATTAAAGTGACTGAGAATAAAACTCATCACAAGGTTCGTGCTTAAAGGGAAGACAATCAGGATGAATTGTGAATAAACAAACATTGACATTAGAGTGGGAAGCATGGCCACTTTGCTGAAAGGCTTTTTCAAGGTAATTTTAATATACATAACAGACTTTTGGGGAAAAAGAATAAGAAGTCACCATATTGGCTTGAACTCTCTTGCCATGTCTTGACCCTCTCTCGAAGATGTACTCTCCTGCCTGGTTGGAGCCAACAAAGCTGATTGCTTTGATATCCGGATGATCGCAAATGAAGTTCACAGCTTTAAGAAGAAAATAAATGATTACCACAAAGGAACAAAGGGTTATGGGCTTCTCAACACAGCAAATGCCCCCTTTTCCCACTGTTGTGAGTGAGAGGTTTCATACTTTTGTTTTTCTACCCTGGATTCCCATTTTGGAGTCCTGTCCTTGTTCTCTTAAGTTCTTAAAGCTACAGATTCTATTTAGCCTCTCTTTATTTTTCTGATTTGCTAGTCTAGAATTTCCACTTCTAACTCTGAAGGCTACAATTGCTATTTTCCAGCAAAACAACAGCCTTTCAATACTCGACTCTTCCTTTTGTTGTTTAAGAACGTGATATTTCCTCAATTGTCACTATATCCCGGGGCTCCCAGATACTATTGTGCCCTCATGTGAGAGGCAATATAGCATAATCTTTAAAATCCAAGGTCAGCCTTCCTAGGTATACATATCCTAGCTTTGACAGTTTCTAGCAGCAAATCACTTAATTTCATTCTGCCTCAATTTTCTTTTATCTGTAAAATGGGAAACTAATAGAACCTACCTCAAAGGGCTGTTTAAATGAGATAATATATAAAGATTAAATGAGATAATATATAAAGGCAATAGGAACAGTGCCTGAAACACAGAAGCACTTTTTAAGCGTTAGTATTATATGAATTAGAAGGACTTCAGTACCACTGAGGTCTATAAAATCTGAGTTAAATATCCTTATAAATTCTCTCAATACTGAAGTGAAAACTTCCTCTTTAGTCTTAACTGTGTCTTGCCCTAATCATATTACTTTGTTCTAATGTATTCTGTAGGGCAAGAACCACAGCTACTCCCTAGAGAGTTACCTTAGCACCCAGAGATGGCAAAACAGTCAACAAACATTACCTTCAAACATGGAGGTTACTATTAGTAAATCCTTTCCTCCCTAGACTCTTCATCCTAAAATACCCCATCACTGACTCAACACCCTGACTTTTTTGGTAGCTGGATTAAGTGTCACGTGCAGAGGGGCAGTTACCTTCATGTTGTCCATGGATGATATTCAGTGTTCCGTCAGGGGCACCAGAGTCCTGGAGCAACTTGGCGAGAAGCATGGTTGCTCCAGGGACTCGCTCTGATGGTTTCATTAGGAAGGTATTTCCACACACCATGGCTACGGGAAACATCCAAAGGGGGATCATGGCAGGAAAATTGAAGGGAGCAATGCCTGCACACACCCCCAGAGGCAAACGGTAGGAATAAAGGTCCATGTCTTTGGTGATAGATGGCATGGTCTCTCCCAGCATGAGGGATGTCACACTGCAGGCATGCTCAACCACCTCTGGAACAGAAAAGAAGCAGTCAGGCCACCAGCCCTGCACACTGTGCACTACTAAGCTTCATCATGCTCTAGTTAGCTCTGCGTGGCGAGGCCAATGCAGAGGGAAGAAATACTAACTTGCTATGTAAAGGAGCTGTGTAAAATGAGATTCTCTGGGGAAAAAGACAGTGAAATGTATATACCAACTGGAAGATCATCTGAGTAAAATAAAGAATGAAGTAAACCAATCGCACAGATATCTGAGAAGTATTGTCATTTTCCACAAGTATTAAAAAAGATATCATGGGATAGCAAAATATACATCAAGGAAGGAGCAACCCCTCATTCTGGGATCTTTGCCTCTAATATTCCTTTGCTCCCTCCCAAAGGTCCCTGCACTCCCCACGAGGGACTCTCAGCTTACGAAGGCCTCGAAATACATCTCCTTCGGCATCAGCTAGGGTCTTCCCTTGTTCCAGCGTGATTATCCTGGCAATTTCTTTCTAGAGAGAAAACACATAAATAGAAACCAATGCAAGAATGTGCCTCCTTTTAGTCCTCAGGCAGCCAAAAAAGAATAAAGCTGGCGGAGAAGTAGTATAAGGGAGAGAGCCATGCTCTCTGTCTCTCTGGATTGTAGAGTCAGGGAAGGCTGCTACAAGGGCCTCTGAGGGAGTGACAAGTCTCCCCTAGGCAACAGTTTAGAAAATTATACCATTCAGATTTCTTACCAAGTTTTCTTTAATAAGTTGTTGATAGCGGAGCAGGACCTGCTGACGGCTTAATATTGAAGTGTCTGCCCATGCGGGAAAAGCACGTTTGCAGGAAGAGACTGCTGCATCCATTTCAGCCTTGGTGGCATGAGGGACCTGACCAATGACCTCATTGGTGGCCTGATGGGAAAAAGCAGCACATCACCCTTTGCCCCTGCCTCACTTTCTCCATTTTTCACACAGGCACCAGGGCAGACAGGTGTGCTTCATAATAGACACCCAGATCCCGATTTTCCCACCATGTTCCCAGAATTCTAGGCTAAGTCCCAACGCAGCTTAGCTTACTGGATTGTGGATGTCGATCCATTTGTCACTTTTGGATTCTACAAATTTCCCATCAATGAAGAGCTTTACAGTTGGCTGTGGGGAAAAATAACCCACAAAACTTTGTGTTAGTTAATTGTTTTACTTCTCTCTTTCTTTTCAAAAAGAAGGAATTGGGGTTGATACCTGAACCTTCTGCTCTTCAGAAATGTTACCACTAGGAAAGAGATACACAGTACACTTGTCTATAGTGCTTATTAAGATGTGGCAGAGCCCCTCAATACCATGATCGCTCTGTAAATGGGAAATGCTCTGCTAATCACACAGCAGAACTTCATAAGTAAACACATATCACTGAGAAGCTTGTGCTGAAAAGCAGCAGACTCTGTGAACAAAGATTAGCTACTGTGACTCATTGGCCCAGCTGACTTTCTGTCACATTACTATGAGCATACATTACCTTTATGATCAAAGGATTTTTTAAAATGTTTCTATCTGTGTAGTTTTTCTGAGAAGTAGCTTGCTTTCATTAAAATTGCAAAAAAGGTGAAGGACTACTATGTTACAGCATGTGTGTACTTTCACATAAAAAGGATTTTGAGCACCAGTCATTATTTAGTAGATTTTAGTTACTGCAAAAAGCTGACAGATAAGTCTGTAAAAACAATCCTAAAGGTCTGAAAGAAGAAGACTGTCAGGATCAACAAAACCTCCAGAAGCCATGAAAATCTTTGTATCTTTTCACACAGTAACCCTATTTCAGAATGGAAATAATAGAAAAGAAGGAAAAAGACTATATAAATAAACATTTGCTTTATAATATTGAAAAATGGAATCAATGTAAATGTTATTTGGGAGAATTATTAGTTAATTCAGGCTGCATCTACTTGATGGAATATTATATAGGCATTAAAAACCATAGTTACAA
The DNA here is from genome assembly GCF_036321535.1 of Camelus dromedarius. NCBI lineage: Eukaryota > Metazoa > Chordata > Mammalia > Artiodactyla > Camelidae > Camelus > Camelus dromedarius. The sequence goes on from NC_087440.1 coordinate 69,333,926, forward strand.
AGACCATCATATAACACTGGAAATGCTTGCAACAAAATAGGCATAATGCTTGCAACAAAATAGGCATAATATGAGGTTAAAAAACCAAGAAAATTTCACATAAACTCTGACCACAATTATGTAAAAAAGATAAATGGGAATACCCCAAAATTACACTGAATTCCTTCTCAGAAGTCAACCTTTACTGCCAAATAAACTCACCACTGAAGAAGAAGAAGAGGAGGATGCTAGATGCCACCTGGAGTATACCCCAGAAGAAACCTGTGAGGAAAAGAATGATTATTTTGATAAATGAGAGCAGAAAATTATTAAAAATTTAGTAAATGGCTACTAAATGTTTAACATACTAGTTATTGTGAGTATATGAAAAAGGACTTGGTGAGTCTTTAAAGAGAAAAGTTGGGAGACTATGACATAGCAAACTATGGGAGAACAATAAACCATAATGATCATGTGCTCAATTTCCAGGACTTCCCTGATTTAAAAAAAATTTTTTTGTCATTAGACCATATTTTCCTAATGTTTGGCCTGGTAAGGTAATCACCATAAATCTAATAATATGAAAACAGTTAGATAGTATATAATTAAGTGTCAAATGTATGTATAATATGCCCACATAAAAACCTAAACATGAAAATGTTCACAGTAGCTTTATAACAGACCCAAACTTGGAAATAAACTAAATATCCACAATTGGATGGATGAGTAGGGAAACTAATATAGTATAGCCAAATATTGGAATACTTCTCAATAATAAAAAGGAACAGACTATTGATACATGTAACATCACGGATAATTATAATTATACTGAGTGAAAGAAATCAGACATAAAAAAGAGTTTATACTGCATAACTGCATTTATAAAAAACCCAGAAAATGTAAACTAATCTGTAGTGTCAGAAAGTAGATCAGTGGTTGCTTAGAGACGTGGGGGAGAGAGGGAGAAGGGGATAAAATGGAAATTTTTAGGGGGGTGGTTATGTTCATAGTCCTGCTTGTGATGTTTTCACAAGTGTATACAAATGTTAAAACATCAAACTGTATACTTTAAAATATGTAGTTTATTTTATGTCAATTTTATTTCAACAAAACAGTTTTAAAAAAATGCTACATGTACCTAACAGGAAAAGAATGTGTTGTATAGATAATATTTGAAAGGGTAGAATCAACAAATGGCAGGGGATGGGGTTATAATAGTCTCTTAGAGTCACTCTCTCAAAAAAACAGTTTGCATATATGCTATGGAAATTGTTTTAAGAAATACTGAAGTCTAATCAAAGTGAGCAAACTGAAATACTCAGGACTGCGATATAAAAGGAACCTGCAATCTAATAATCTATTACCTTGTCTGAAGAGATGCTGTGTTAACCAAAGGGTACAGGGCTGTATGAAGTACAAGAATCTGTGTGCCAACCGCATTGCCCAGAGGAAAGGGTGCTGGTCCTTTGGGCCAGCAGACAATCCTTCCAAATGCCTAGTCCGCTTCCCCACCCATGCCCCACAAAGGCTATTTCAAACTATCAACTCTCCTGGAGACCACCGTTATCTTATTAATAGTCACGTTCCCAATACCAACAGAGTACCTGGTACACAGTAGGTGTTCAATAAATATCTACTTGGGCCACTTTTTCTCTGCCTTCTTTGCTGGTTCATTCTCCTCTACCTGGCCTCTAACTGCTCAAGTTCCTGAACAAGGAGCATTCCCAGCTCTCCTTGGGTTATTCCATCAACTCCAGTGGCTTAAATATCTAGATCTCAATGATGCCCAAATCTATAATTCACCAGAATCATCCTCTTCAGGTAATACTCACAAAACATCTTCACCACATTTCTAGTTGGATGTTATTTAGAGACATGTTGAAAAAGCTGACCACCTCATCTTCCTTCCACCAACTGGCTCTGCTTCCTATAGGCCGCTTTTCAGTGAATGGGGCTCCTATCCACCTAGTTGCCCAATCAGAAACCTGAATGTCACCCCAACTCCTCCTCCCCAAGGAGAAAGAGCTCCTCAGTGAATCAAATAAGTCCTGGCAATCTGTCCTCCCCAAAGTCTTTGGAATGTACTCCCTTTTCTCTACCCCTCCTACCATCATCCTAGTCTACACCATCATTGACTCTCACCTGGACTTCAATAATAGTTTCCTAACAGGTCTCCCAGCCTCCAATCTTAAACCTTCTGAATCTAGTTTCTGTCCCATTGACAGAGGGTCTTTGTAAAACACAAACCTGGTCAGATCACTCTTTTGTTTAAAACCCTTCAATGGCTTTCCACTGTCCTTGGGATAAAGCTCTTAATGTTGCTTAGAAGACTACATAATATCTTGACTTTTCTAGTTTCCTAGCCTGCTGCTTTCCTCCTTGCTCTCTCTATGCTATAGCCATTCGGAGCATGTTCTGTGCTCACACTGCCCTTGCACATGCTGCCCCCTCTTGCCTGGAACTGTTTCATCCAAGCTGCTTGGCTCGCATCTATTCCTTAGCTCTCTCTCTTTGGGTGCAGGTGCAGGTCAGTTCTGTAGGCTTCCTAGCAGGAAGTTGAGGAAGTTCTCATCTGATAGTTTTTGTTTTCTCTGAGGTAAGAAAAACAAGGTTAACTCCTGAGAGTGAGAGGGGAAGTAGCTGAGTTGGAAGTTCTTAAATCTCAATCTCAGACCTAGGCTAAGTACTTGATTATGGAGTTCATAAAACACCTGAATTCCTCTAGTTTTCATATCATATTAGGAATAATAGCTTGTTTAAGTCTCTCTCCCCTTAGATCACTAGACAGTTGTGTTCTTAGGCCCTCATACCATTCCTGGACTAGACTAAGTGCTCAGTAATATTTTGCAAAATGAAAGAATGAGTGCTCACCAAGCAATTGCTTGATATTAATTTTGTTTCATGTAAATTTTCTTATAGGGCAGAAAATGCATGGATCAGCCAACTTGAACATTCTAGGCCACTTAGTTTTATTCTGTCCCTTGCACATAGGCTCTCTGCTGTCAAGAAGGCATAAAAGGCACTGCATCTGGTATAATAAAACATTATCATATAGTTTTGACAGGTTAGATCTCCTCTCTTTTCTTCATTTCCTGAGAAACACTCATTAGCACTGTTGCTGAAAAAGCTATCCTATGTCCAGTTCCACAAACTTCTCACTCTTTAGATGTTTATTTTGTACTTGCCATTTCCTTTACCAGGAACTCCCTTCTCTGGCTAAAGCCTCCTGGTCTTATAAGACTCAAAACCAGATCATCCCCTTTGGGAAGCTTTTCTTGAATTGCACAGGTTTCCCAATGTTCCTACAACACCCTGTGCACACCTATTGTTTAGCATTTATCATTGCATTACAACAGGGGAGCTTTCAAAGAGTATTTTATTTATCTCTCCTTTCCCAAAGTTTGGGACAATGCCTGACACAGAAAGAGATTCCAAGACTTAAATCCTGAAACCTCAGCCCCATCAGTTACTAGTTGGGAGACTTTGAATATCTTTAGTATCAGGTAATTTACTTCAAGAACATTCATTAATTCTAATCTTCACAAATATTCTTAAAATTAGGGAGTGGTGGAGCTGGGATTGAATCCAAGGACGACAGTGATGCCTGTGCTCTTTTTACCACATCACGGAGGAAAGTCATTGAGTCACTTTCAGACCAGTTTTCTTATCTCCAGGTAAGAGTGACAATATCACAAGGAGCAGAAGTTTTAGGTAAGTTCTACCAGCCACCATAAAAGATGCTGAATAATTAAAATAATTGAAAACATGAATTCTCTCCTTTACAGATCCTTAAGAATTCTCCAAAATTCATGACCGCCAGAATCTAGACTACTCTTTATCAGAGTGTCATGTTACAGCAACTTCTAGTTGGCTAAGAATGACTATTTCTGTTCTTTTCCAGGTCAACTCAGAGTTTCTTCAAATGAATCAGAAGATAGTGCCTATTTCCAAAATAAAGTACTTGGGAAGGCAGATTCTTCTCCTTGATGCAAAGGACAAAATACCTTCTTAAGGCTCTCAATGATGCATGATGGCAGCAGGGAGTCAAAGGAAAAAAGTCAGTTTCAGTAAAAGATTTTGAGAAGTTGGTAATGGAAAATATAGGGTGGAAACTGTTTCCCTACTACTGCAAAAAAAAAAAATTAGATAAACAAAACTAGGATCACATCAAGAAATATACGAGTAAAGCCAGATCATTTGACAAAACTTCCAACCCATTCTCCCCACTGTCCCATGAAATAGCACATTTAAACAGGAAGCTTTGCTGACTCTACTAGGAATCTTAAAAATGCGGTCTCTGCATTAGAACTCACTGAAACCTGGTAAATATTAATATTATCTACAAGTCTGGCAATATAGAAGTTCCCAGGCTGGATATAATGAGTAAGATAAGCAAAGTTGTTTCTTGCAGGTTCGAGAATGTAGCCTGCAGTCAATCTTGCCTCATAATCTAAGTCCTTGCTAGGCTGTGAACAACAGGAGAAAGAGTATGAGCACATGCTATGAGTTGGAAAGCACATGCTTCAGGCATGCAGCTCTTGTAGCTAGACCACCTATCCTTAGGCATTTCAGAGAAGACCTAATACTTCCACCCCCACCCCCTCCCCGGTGGGCAGAGTTGAGTCACACTATGAGCTGACTTTGGAGTGGGAACGTGGAACTTATGCTTCTTGTCTTCCTTGGCTCCCATTTTCTATCACTTGTTTTAGAGACCTTTAGTCCTTTGCATGTGCTTGGAGCAAACTGGTCACATTAATATGTGTCCTTATTCATGGCCGACATAAACACTGTAACTTTGCTGAGAGAAAGTTAAACTGGAAGTCTTGGCAAGCAAGGGGACAATCAACAGCCTGTGGAAAATACAAAGAGCCACAGCTGGGAAAAATAGCTCAGCAATTTTCAGCAAATGGCTGCTTTGGGGGAAAACCTAGTGTACACTTCCAGAAGGAGATTCAAAGTTCATTTACTGACCCTCGCCCCTCGTGTGCCTCCTCCTCCCACCTTTACCTCCGATAGTAGACAGTGAAGTAGGGTGGGGGAAGGGAACAATTTGGAAACTTCTATCAGATAAAGAACGCTAAGAAAGGTGACGAGGAGAGTTTCTGGGTAGAGAGGTGGCTGGTGCAGAGGTGAAAGGGAAAGACAGTGGGCAGACCAAGAGAGGTGAGGGCAAGAAAGTGACAGCAGGGACAGGGCAGGGCTGGAGGAGGAGAGTGGGCCAAAGCCAGAAAAGGGGAGGCTCAAGAAAAAAAGGGTCAGGGGTGATAGTCCCCGGTTGGATCCAACGAAGGTGGATACTGTGAGTAGTGGGCTAGGGCCGCACAGGTCCGATGGGAACAGGAAGGTCGGCCAAGGAGGGGTTGGCTCAGAGAGTGGACGCAAAGGACCCAATTCCTAGTTTCGCGACCCCTCAGCGCCATCCTCACTCGCCTGCAGGATCCGGGCCCGCACTGCCGCCGCCGCCACCACCACCGCCGCCATGGTTCTCGGGTCCCTCTTCTCAGCCCCTCACGCCTCTCCTGCCGGAATGCGTCCAGAAGCGCTACTATTGCCAGGCCTCGCCCCTGCATCCTGCCGCACCTCCTCATTGGTGCAGAGGACTACTTCTCCTAGCCAATCACTCGCCCTGACACCTGACTCCACCCTCTCAGTCCCAGTCCTGGTGTATACGATTGGCCAGAAGTGATAGAGCTCTCGCCCCCTCCCACTTCAACAAATTCTGTTGGCGGAGGTAGGGACGACGCCCCTGACTTGGGTACTCTATATTGAGCACACGGGAAGACGCCCCCGCACCCGGAACTCCGATTGGCCACAAGCAACTGCGGCCCCACCCACTCACTGAGGAAAGTAAATAAGACCCTCCAAGAATTTTTCAGTAGCTCCACCTCATCCACTGTGCGAGGGGGTGTGGCTAGCCTTAGAGGCGGGGCTAAGGAAAGATTGCCCTATAGGACGGGGAAACCAGACGCGGCAGCGGATGGGGGATAGGGTTTCTCCTTGGGGGCGTGGCTTGTGGATCCTAGCTTTCCCGCCGACGGTTGGCCACGTCACGTGACATGGGTTGGAAGATGGCGTCTCCCACAGACGGTAAGAGCCGGCTTAGAGAGCCTTCGCCTGCAACCTCCTTCTATGCTCTCCTGGGAACTTCCACTCTCCGTCTGCCCCTAGGACTTATACTTCTTTCTTGGGCTCCTCTCCTTCCCCTTCCACTTCCACTTCTTCTCCATAGGATGCGGGTATGTCTTCAGCCCTCCGGTTTTTCACAGCGGTTCCGGAGGTGCCCAGTTTCTCTGCAGTGTACAGGAGGGTAGAGGAGGGTACCCGCTTGGGACCCATTCTGGGCAAAAGGAGGAGGGTCGCCCTGGCCCTCCTTTAGCCCCATTTGGGTGAGGCTGAGGGCCGAGAAGGAGATACTCCTGGGGGAAAAGAGATGCCTTAGTGTAGCGTTCTCCTTCTCAGAGGGCCCCATTGAAGGGTCGATTCCCTTCTCTTTGAGCATCTGGAACGATTCTCTTAAACCCTAGCTAGGGTTGGTAGCTGACTAAATCCTGGGACTGAACTGCAAGAGAAACGTGATTCTCTCCTGTACTTAGATTGAGACCGTTGCCTAGGAAGCAAGAGAAGCAGGAGACCCTCTCGGTCCCTTGCAATGAGAGTCCCGAGAAAAATGAGAATTGAGCTTTTTAACGTAGTCGTGCACACGTCTCAGCCTATTTTGCTTCATGTGTTGTTTCCTAAGGCTGAGTGGATTAACGATATCTTCTTATATGTTGTCTAAGATGCAAGTCATCTCAGATAGCAATTGAATGGTTTTGATATACCCACAGGGTTTTGCGCTCGGTTCTGCTTTAGGTTTCGGGTCTTGCAGTCATTTCTGAACTCACTTAATTTTTGCTTTGACCACCTCCATCCCCATGTCCATTTCACTAATAGGTAATTTACTGTCAAACAAAGGCATTTTGTGTTTGGGAGGAATCTTAGAAGTTCATTTCAGGAATGAGGAAATTGAGACCAGGAAAGCTATACTGAGTTTCTACTATATGAAAGGCATTATATTAGATGCTTTGGGAGAGGAAAAGATTAGTCAAACAAGTAAACACTTGCAGTTTCAGGCCTCATTTAAATGTCACCTCCCAGAGAGGCTTTCCCAGAACACAGTGTCTGGAGTTGCCCCTCTTCACCATTATTTAAGAAAGTCACCATATTTAAGATAGACACCATTAAAATTGCCTATCTCAGTACCTTCATTGACAGCGTAGGTATTCTGTTAACTTTGCCCCTTTCACAAAAGATTATAAATTCTAAGTCTATCTTTTTCATAGTTGGATCATAGGGCTTAACCCAGTGCTTGGGAAGCAATAGGCCTTTGATTCACATTTACTGAAAGAATGATTAGCTATATACATAAATTGCATATTAGTCTAATTTTAACCGAGTCTTAAGTGTTTTGAGTACAGGTACATACTGTATAAGAAATGGGTGTTGGAAAAAAAATTATGGGGCTTGAGCATCAAAAGCGATTCTTTCTTCTACTTGGATGCTCTCGTTTAAAATGTGCTTTTCTTGCCAGAAAAAAAAGCATTGAAGATGTCAGCCAAGGGAATGGGGAGTTATTGTTTAATGGGTACAGACTTTCAGTTTAGGAAGGTGAAAAAGTTCTGGCAATGGATGGTGATGATGGTTGCACAACAATGTGAGTGTACTTAATGTCACTGAACTGTACACTTAAAACTAGTTAACAAGTTAAATTTTATGTTATGTGTAGAAGTAGAAGTAATTACTATTAAAATTTTTAGTTTATTACTAAGTTGTTTTTAAGTTTTGTCCCTTATGTTTGATTTTCGCTGCCTTCTCTCAATTTCTTTTCTTCATCTAGGAAGAATATTGGAAATATATATTTTTTCCTTTGGCTTTCTAACCATCTCCACTGTCATTCTACTTACACACTTGATTTTTGAAAATTTTCATGCTAATCTTTAACAGAACTTCACTTTTCTCTCCTTAGTCTTTGTAATCAGAGAAAATTGAGTTGAGCACTTTGAACGTAAATTTAGCTTCTAAATAAGTATCTCAAAGTATCTCATCCTAAAATATCCCACTGCCTAGCTCTTGCACTTCTATTTTTAGTGTTCCACCTGTTTCTGTCTTTAAGATTTAATTCAAATTATCTTGGTATAAAAATAAATTTAGGTCATTTACTATTTGTCTGTTTAATGCCAAATTTGCTGGGATTTCTTTGAAAAGGAGAAAATGGAAATCTAAGTAAAGCCATTAATTACTTAATGTATGAGAATAACACTATAAGCAGAGTCTGAGTAATGCCCCAGACTGTGGTATCATAAGGCCATGCCTGTTGGTTGTTTCATCCTACCCTTGATAAGTTTATTTTTGTTATGATTGAATTTCCAATCAGTAATATTCCATGGGAATTTGAAAATTGGCATTTTGTGTTTTACACAGCTTTTTATTTTTTTTAAACCATTTTTGGATGTTTTAGTTAAGGCAGTTTATTAGAGTTGAGTTCTTCACCAATTAGAATGCCATTGGAAATTCCCTTAGAATAAATACATAGATTCAGCTAACATCCATCTTCTCAGAGAGGTACAATAAAAAGAAAAGAAAGAACAAAAGAAAAAAAATATTTTTCTCAATTTTAATGAGGACTTTTAGGATTTACTCTTTTAACTTTACTATATATCATACAGCAGCGTTAGCTCTAGCTGTCATGCTGTACGTTACATCCCTAGTACTTACTTATCTTGTAACTGGAAGTTTGTACCTTTTGACCACTGTCCTCCAGTTCACCCTCTTCTCACTCCCTACTTCTGGTAACCACAAGTGTCATCTCTTTTTCTGTAAGTTTCTTGTTTTTTAGATTGCACATGTAAGTGAGATCATACAGTATTTGTCTTTCTCTGATTTATTTCACTTAGCATAATGCCTTCAAGGTCGCAAATGGTAGAATTTTCTGATTTACTTATGATTGAGTACTGTTCTGTTGTGTGTGTTGTGTATGTGTGTGCATATATATATTTTTTACAATTTTTTCATCCATCAGTGGACACTTAGATTGTTCCCATGTCTTGACTATTGTAAATAATCCTGCTATGACCATAGGGGTCCCTTAGAGTATGTGGAAAAAAAATTCAGCTTAATGAAAAACACATGTTGAAAAATTTTATAAATATGTACATTTTCTGGGGAGTGACTCCATAGCCTTTTTTTCCCAGATTTTCAAACATGTGACTTATCCAGAAAATGTTAAGAACTATCATCTATATCATTAAATAACCTAATTAATTCAACTAATTAGTATACTGAGCACACAATATGTAGTCAACAAATGTTAACTGTTGTTAATATTGAGCATGTACTGTGTGCCAGAGCAAGAGTGGAGAGGAAATGGTGTCAAAGAATTAGGCAGGGGCTGGATCATGTAGGATTTTATAGGTCGCATTAGATATACATTCATGAATTTAGCTGGGAAGAAGTCCTTTCAGCTGGAGAGTGACATGAACTGGTTGACATTAAAAAAAACTGTTCTGGCTACTTCGTGGTGAATACACTTAGGGGTAAGAAGGGGAAGAGGTAAGAATGGGAGCAGAGAGACCTGTTAAGAGGTTGTTGGAGTAGTCCAGGAGAGACATGATGGTTCCTTGGTTAATTAATGTGATTTCAGGGTGTGTTTTGGAGATAGAAACTACTGGATTTACTAATAGATTGGTTATGGAAGGGTGAAGGAATGGGAGACAGATGGGTGAAGGATGACCTGAGTTTTTGGGTTGAGAACTGAGGTTGATGGTGTGTTATTTCTTGGGATGGAGAGGACTGGGAGAATATGGTTTTTCATACATGTAAATAGAGAGAGATGTCAAGTAACCACTTAGATATATAACCCTGAAGTTTGGGGAAAGATTGGGGCTGGAAAGAGAAGTATGGGGTCATTGGCTTATAAATGATGGTAAAGGCTGTGGGACTAGATGAGATGTCCTTATGAGACTTTGGGTAGAGAGTGAAGCCAGTCTAAGGTGGGCCCTGAGTGGAAAAGGAGACTGCAGGCGTCAGTGAGGAAGGAGGGAAACCAGCATAGTGGAAGTGGAGTGTCCGAAGGAGAGTGATCAGTGTGTGAGTGCTGCAAAGAGGTCACATAAGAAAACAGAGAAGTGACCACTGGATTTAGCAAAATAGGTCATAGATGATCTTGACAACAGCCACTTTCATGTATGTAGGGACAGAAACCTGTTTGTTGTTGGTTAAGGAGAGACTGAGGTGAGAAAGTGGGGACAGCAGGATAGACAACTCAAGAACTTTTGCAGTGAAGGAGTGAGGAGATCATGGGGTCAAGGAAGAGTTTCTTCAAAGAAGGGAAATTCTAGAGCAGGGTTACTTGCTGTGGAGTATGAGCCAGTAGAGAAGGTAGAAACTGGTTGTGCAAGAGATTATTCAAGATGCTGTCTTTGACAGAGCAAAACAAGATGGAATTCAGAGCCCTAGCAGAGGAGTTTGTCTTTCTTGGGAGCAGGGAGACTTAATTGATTGTAACTAGAGGAAAGTCTAAGGGTATGAATAAAGATACAGTTGGGTTTGTTGACATTCATTTTTTCTGACACCTCACTAAAATATTGTTCCCATTTTAGAGATGGGAAAAGTGAGGTTTGATGAGGGAAATGATTTATTTGTATAACATCATGATCCAGTAGCATCATGAGTATTAGAACTCAGTCTCTAAATTTCCAGGTGAGTGTTCCAGCTTGTTATGTTCTTTGAGAGTGATGTGTCATAAAATATAAATTAATGTGTTTTGTGTCTTCTTGGCTCATTTGGGTGTTTTGTTCTAGGGACAGATCTGGAAGCATCTTTGCTAAGTTTTGAAAAGCTTGACCGTGCTTCACCAGACCTTTGGCCAGAACAATGTAAGTTTTTGGTTTCTTTATATCAAAATTGATGCAGGAAAACCACTTCAGGTAGATTTTTGAAGAGTTATCATTTAACTGAAATGATTACGATTTTAATTTTACTTCAAGAAGAAGAGACTGAATTCTGTGTTCTGGTGTTAAGAATAGCTGTCTGGTTGTTAAATTTTTTCTGAGCAGAGTGTGATTCTCGAAATGATAGGGAGTCTTTAAAACTTGCTTTTAAAAACCCCAACTGTAATAAGCCAGACAATACAAGGTACATAAAGTAATTCGTTACCTCCTTTAAGTACTCTGATAAAAGTTAACTGCTGTTACAGTTTAGTACAGGTATTTTGGACATTTTTTATGCTTATACAGATGGGTGAATACATATTTTTGAGTTTTTTGTTTTGTTATGATGGAGTCAGATGTACAGCAATCTACAGCTTAACTTAATCCACCTAGTAATCTTTTAATGGATCTTTCCATATTGATAGGCATAGATATGGATCTTCATATCTTTTAAAGTATTTTATTGTGTAGATATAGTTTATTCATAATTCATTTGGAAACCTAAATTATATCCACGTTTTGATATTACAAACAATTTAGCAATGTATATACTTGTACATTTATCTTTGTGCACACGGAAGAGGATGACTGGATGAGAGTGCCCATTTCCTTACATACTAGCCATTATTTGATGTTACTGATCTTTGTTTTTAATTTGTATTTCTTTATTAGTGAGGTAGAACTTTATTTTTAAATATCTGATTTTTATTCTTCTGTTTTTTTTAATATGATTCTTTCTGTGAGATATTTAAATAAACAATTAGATTGACAGAATAACATACATACCTAAAAAGGAAATTTAAACTTTTTGGTAAAAGATGTTGTATCTCACCACCCTCTCATTCACCTAACTCCTGATCCTTCAAATTCAGTTTAGGCTTTATTTTCTCTCAGCAGCTTTCCCTGCCTCCTCAGTCTGATTAAGATTTCTAATTTGTGTCCTCCCATAGAACCTGGTGTTTTTCTTGAAGCTCTTAAAAAATGTTATAATTATTAATTTACTCCTTCTCTTCTTCCAGATTGTAAGCTCCTTGGAGATAAGGCTGTTTTCTTGCTTGAGTCCTCCACGTAAGGGAAACTAAAATGTTTATTACCTGACTAATATTGTATTTCTTCTTTTTAGTACCAGGTGTTGCTGAATTTGCAGCTTCTTTCAAAAGCGTAAGTAATATCTTACTTACCTAATGAAGTTTTCCCAACATTTTGCTCTTGGGTGAAATCTCAAATATCTCTTATTTCTTTACTTTCAAGAATAATGTCATAGCCTTCAAAATATTTTGTAACTACAGCTCAGGACATCTGTTTATGGTATCATTATGTTAATGATGTTAATGCTCTATTTTGGTATTTTTGACCTTTGACTATTAGCCTCTTCTCTCAGCTTAAAAGATTTTAAAGTAAGGCAGTTGAAATATTTAATGTAACACCAGTATTCTTTTTTGCCCAAGCTATTATTTTGAAGCTTTTGTTTATGTGATGCTTTATGACTTTAACTTATACCTACCTAGAGGATTTTGAAATTTCTCAGTGGCTCGTCATGAACTGAAGGAAGACATCCATTAGAGCCACAACTTTCCTACTTCCAGGGCAGCAGGCATTGTACTAGATGCTCTAAATATGTTCTCTTATGTATTCCCACAACAGGAAAATATGATTATAATACTAACTAGCACATACATAATGCATAACATATGCCAGGCACTATTCTAAGCACTTTATGTGTATTATTTAATCTTCACAAAACCATATGAAGTATAGTTGCTGTTATTATTTCTATTTTACAGACAAGGAAATAGGCACAGAGAGGTTAAGTAGGTTACCCAAAGTTATAGGCTATAAATATATGACAGAAACAGTCTTTGAACTCATTGGTCTAATTACTAGTGTCCATACTCTTTTTTTTTTTTTAAGTAGATTTACAATGTTGTGTTAGTTTCTGGTGTATAACAAAGTGATTCAGTTATACATATATTCTTTTTCATATTCTTTTACATTGTAGTTTATTGTAGGATATTGAATGTAGTTGCTTGTGCTATACAGTAGGACCTTGTTGTTTATCTGTTTTATGTATAGTAGTTTGTATTTGCTAATCCCAAACTCCTAATTTAGCCTTCCCCCATCCCCTTTCCTCTTTGGTAACCGTAAGTTTGTTTTCTATGTCTGTGAGTCTGTTTCTGTTTTGTAAATAGTTCATTTGTGTCATATTTAGATTTCACATATAAGTAATACATATGGTATTTGTCTTTCTCTTTCTGACTTACTTTACTTAGTATGATAATCTCTAGGTCCATCTATGTTGCTGCAAATGGCATTACTTCATTGTTTTTTAGGCTGAGTAGTATTCCATTGTACAAATATACCACATCATCTTTATTCAGTCATCTGTCAATGGACACTTAGGTTGCTTCCATGTCTTGGCTATTGTAAATAGTGCTGCTGTGAACATTGGGGTATATGTCTTATATTTAAGTCTTTAAGCCATTTTGAGTTTATTTTTGTGTATGGTCGAGAGTGTGTTCTGTGCCCACACTCTTTGTACCATACTTAGCAGCATTTGAGCCCAATGTTGAAAGCACTGACTGACAGAGAAACTTGGAAGTTACTTCCCAAGCCCTAGTGAGTGATAGGCCAGAATCTGAAACAGAATTGTCTGATTCAAAAGCTTATGTTCTTTCTATTAACAAATTGGGTAGTTGTAATATAACTCTCTCAGTACCTTACTATATGCTTAGCACTCTGTACTCGTTGTTCAGGTTAAAGATGCTGAGTTAAATATTAAGGCCTTTCTGAGCCTGTGGCTTTCAGGTCCTATGAAAGTATTTGTTCAGAGGGAGTCTGACTTTGTAGCCTCTTTCAGTTTTTCAGGAGCTAGGGTTGTATGAAAGCTGGGCTGCATTCGTTTAGCATTGGGAAGGACTAAGCGTGAGGAATGCAGGAGAGTGTAGGGCTTTGGAGTCAGACACACTCAGATTTGAGTTCTGAATCTGCTACTTCACTGTCTCTGACCTGAGCAAGTTTCCTAACATTTTTGAGCCTCAGTTTTCTCATTTGAAACCACCTCATAGAATTCTTAGTGTAAAATGCCATAATGCATGTGAAATACTTTGCATAGAGCCAAGGACTAGTAAACAATACACGGTAGCTATTATTACTAGATCAGCATTTGCCTAGTAGATTGAATAGAAAGTATCTGATTTAATGTTACATTCTCATTCATACTGAGTTTTTAGTTTAGTTAATTATATTTGGTTTCAACTAATTACTTTAAGTTGTAAATATAAATAAGTGATTAAAAAAAACTTTTATTAGAGTATTGTGTTTTTTAAAAATCTGAGGAAATATCTATACCTTTTCCCTAGAAGTATGCACATACATATTGAGTTTTGTTTCTAAGGGTTCAGGGCCACCCCAGGGCCCCAGTGAAGATCGCCTGGTACAGTCTGATTCCCTACTAGGGGGTAGAAGTGGTGAATTTGAATCTAGAGCCTTCTAGGAGAGGTAGTATAGAGCAGTGGTTTCTGAACTCAGACTTCATGGGTTTTGAATCCTGGCTCCAATAGTTGTGTAACCCAAAGCAAGTGATTTATAACCTTCCTTTACATCTGTTTTTTTCATTTGTAAAATGAAGAGGACATAATACCTTCTTCATAGGGTTGATTTGGACATTAAATGACATGATGCATGTAAAGTGTTTTGCTTGTCACATAGTGCCAAATAAATGTTAATTTGCAAAAAAGGAAAAGGAATAAACATGTCCTGGGATGTAAGGTACAGCATGGTGACTATAGTTAATAATACTGTATTGCATATGTGAAAGTTGCTAAGAGAATAGATCTTAAAAATTCGCATTACAAGAAAAAAAATTTGTAACCATGTATGGTGATGGATGTTAACTAGATTTATCGTGGCAATCATTTCACAATATATACAATTATAGTATTATGTTGTACACCTGAAACTAATAATAATGTCAGTTATACCTCAGTTTTTTAAAAAAGGGAAGGAAAGGGGCTCAAAGTTGAAGCAATGTTTCTTAATTGTACTGCTACCTGTTCAACAGAATCCTTAGTGTGCAGCTGTGGAGCTTTTAAAAAATACATATGTAATGCCCTTGCTCTGTTCTCTCCACTGGACCCTCTCCCAACCCCTGATGTTCTAAATTAGTACATCTGGGTTATGGTTGGGTCATTTTTTTTTTTTAACGTTACATGGATGATTCTCATGTGCAGCCAGGATTGAAAACTTGTTACCGCAATGCTATTTCAGGAATGGGTTCTCTTTCATATTTTGTAAGCTCACTTTCAGAAATGAGAAGATAACTTACAATTCTGAAGTTTTTCTAAAATGTTTACAATAAGATAAAATTTTAAGTGGTGATCGTTCTAGCCTTCTCTTGTTCAAGTTGAAGATTTTCTCATTCTTGGTTCTTCTTTGAATCTTCTCTGTCAGAGAATGTTACTTCCTTATTATTGTTTCAGACAGTTCAGTTGGAGGCTTTCACCAGTATTGAATTTCAAGTAACTTCTTTCACATTTATACTAGCCTGTTATACATAACAGCAGTAACAGTAGTCAGACCTAATTCTTCCAAAATCATTTCTTTGAAGCCAGCTATTATTTTTTAATTAAAAAAATTTTTTTTTTTGTTGAGGGGGGAGGTAATTAGGCTTGTTTGTTTGTTTATTTTTAGAGGAGGTACAGGGAATTGAATCCAGGACCTCATGCATGCAAAGCACATGCTCTATCATTTGAGCTAACCCTTTCACCAAAACCAGCTTTTAAAGATGAATAGTAGTATTTTGTAAGTCTCCCATTTGTTGACCATATCTGAACCTGGAGAAATCTGAGTCTTTGAAATTATAATTTGCCAGTATTTTCAAACAACCTGAAGGCTATGTGACAAACTCCTTTTCTTATAAGAAGGAAGAGTAGGGTCTCTTCATACTCTGCTTGTATCTGAATGGATATGTTCTTATATTCTGACAGCCTATTACTAGTTCTCCACCCAAATGGATGGCTGAAATAGAACGTGATGACATCGACATGTTGAAAGGTAAACAGTGCTAGTGATCTCTGACCTTTAACCTGACATTTATGCTCCTCCACAAACCACCTTTCCAGTTTTTCTCTCACTATTCCCATACAAGTATTCTTGGCTTCAAACTGCCTATTTAACTGTCCTTATTCATAGTTCTTCATGTCTAAATGTCTTTTTCTCCTTTTCCATGTGTAGAAATCATTCCAGTTTAAGACTCAATCATAATGATTTCTTTGCTGCTAAATTCCTTTAATATTAACTTTATTTTGTATAATGTTTAGAGTTAACAAAGAACTCTCACATAAATTTTCTCACTTAATTCTTATAAAAGTCCTGTGAGTTAGGTATGATAATAATAAGGTTCACAGGTTAACCTAACCAAGATTTGTTAGAAAGAGTTAAAATTTAAACTCTGATCTCTTAAGACTAGTCTCTTACTGCTATAACACAGGTGCCTTATTTAGAATTTACTGCTATATATTGTTGTCAGTACTATTAATTGACAACCCCTTAGTGGGTTAAGACCTGTCTTTTAGTTCTTTCTATCTCATCAATTTCTCCCATAAAGAGTACTGTAGGTAGTAAATATTGTTGTTTGATAAATGACTTGAAACTCAACCACAAAGTAGAAATTTAAATTAAAAAACATTAATTTTCCTTGATTTTGCCCTACTTTATTTATTTAATTTTCTTTATCCTTCTGCTGATGATTCATGATGGTTATGAAGCAATAAACTGAAATTAAGGTAAAAATCTGGGATTCTTAAGCTATTTAAGCAGCTGAACAGATCAAGAAAGTCTCCTTATGCCAGATAGAGATAATAAGTGTGGCATGATAAGTGGGAGAAAATAACACCTTTATTTGATTTCAGAAGTAATTCGTTGTTCTGCATGAAATCTTAAAAGCAGATCCCCTCCTCCAACCACGGAAAAATTAAGTCTCAAGGGCATCTCGAGTTCATTTTTCTAATGTTCCAATATCCCATCAGCATGTATTTTCTAAGGAAACTTTAAAGTTTTAATAAGAGATCAGAGCATTATCTTCCGTTCAAATTGACCTGTGTCTTAAACCTGAAAGGAATTGGGTGTTATTTAAATGGAAATCTAGGAAAGTAAGTTTTTAAATATACTGTCTTTTTATCTGGTAAATTTAAAATTTTTTTATAGGAATCTGATTTGAAGGTAAAGTTTGAATTAGTATTTAATCTTTGTTTTCTAAACCTAGGGAAATGAGAAACAGTAAGTGTTTTGTTGCTTTTTAATTGTTAATTAGCATAATAAGGATATATAAATGACAGGGGAGATAATGTCTGTTTTGTAAGGCAGTGATCTGTCTGCTGTCTGTAGGCTTTCTCAATGCGATATCAGATTACAAGTTTTCATATTTTATTGGTGTATTCATTTTGTATGATAGGCAAAATAAATGCTATAAAAGGATCCTCAGGATAAATTACATAATTTGCTATTATATTTCTGCTAACTGTATTCTCATTAAGTGGGTGTGTGTGTATGTGTGTAGAGGGAATGACTGGATGAGAAGAGATATGGATCCATTTTCTACTTATTTTATAGGAATTAAACTTGAAAACTGTATAACAAGGATTCACAACCAAATGGGTTGTTACTAGAAAGCAGTGAAAAGGCATGGTATTGAAATAAATGATTCTGTTTCAGAACTGGGGAGCCTCACCACAGCTAATTTGATGGAGAAAGTACGAGGCCTTCAGAACCTGGCCTATCAGTTGGGGCTGGATGAGTGTGAGTACCCAGATCACATTTATTCAGGGTTGCGTGTTCTATATTTTATGATGAGTTCT
Source organism: Camelus dromedarius (assembly GCF_036321535.1). Taxonomy (NCBI): domain Eukaryota; kingdom Metazoa; phylum Chordata; class Mammalia; order Artiodactyla; family Camelidae; genus Camelus; species Camelus dromedarius. The sequence goes on from NC_087440.1 coordinate 69,351,726, forward strand.
GCATAATTCAGAAAGTATGTTTATTAGACATTCTAAAGGTAAAAAACCACTGTAATCTAAAATGTGCCTTTTATGATACAGTGTGCCAGAATTGTTACTGAGTTTATTACTAGGTTATAAGTTATTTTTCTCTGTACAGTGGAAGTATATTGGAAACTCTTAGAGTTTTAGGTGATAGAATGTCAAATCAAATTAGCTTAAGCAAAAGAAGGACTGTATTCACATTAATCAAAATTCTAGGAGTAGAAATAGCTTTGAGCATATCTAGATCCATGACTCTTAATGATGTCTTTGGAATATGCTCTTGTTCTTGCTTTTGTTTTTCATTTCAAGGCTCTGCTTCACTCATGCAATAATCTTATTCTTTGATCTAGCACTGGGGAAGGTAGCCAAAAGGATCTCTAGTTTATATGTCTTTAAATCTCATAGTCCCAAAAGAAAGAACATCTTTTCTGAGCTTTCCGAAAGAGGGGTCCTGAGAAGGATTCTTGACTGTTCCATTTTGTGTCACATACCTATCCTGGAACCAGGCCTTTAGCCTAGTAGCACAGAGCACTGAGATGGGCCAGGCCTGGGCCCTGGGTGCAGACGCAGATTGGAATGGTTAGTCCAACTCAAATCACATGGAATGCAGTTGGGGAGGATTGGTTCCCCAAAGGAAGGGATATGTAGCAGACAAGAATGTGATCTGTCACTCTGAGTAATGCTTTTAAAATTCTCATTTATTCCTGTCTGCTCTCCATTCTTTTAGTTTAAAATTATTTCTTTATAAACTCTATCTCTTTTCATACTATAACCATTCTAAAACTGGAAAAGGAATTGTAGAATTGTAATTGAAATAAATAAATAAATAAATAAATAAATAAATAAATAAATAAATAAATGAATAAATACAGTGGTTAGAGCTTTGTTCTCAGTGGGTAGGTACCTCCTCAGACCTTCATAAATCCACAATTTTGGGAAGCTACTATAGCTTATAATTTTCTTCAAAAATGCAAATTTTTCACTGATTAGTACAATCCCAACAAGAGTTTGATAAATTGTTTTTCTTGTTTATAGAACACATGGTGGATTTGTTCATATCATTGATTTTACTGCCAAATTCAATATTTCACTTTAAAATTTAATCTAAAACTTTGTTTTTTGACTAATAATCAACACGTCCTTAGTCCTCTTTATCTTTTCTTTATTTCCATTACTGTCATTAGCAGTTGATGTTCTTTTTTCAAGAAAACATTTTTTAACTCACTTCGTGAATCAAGGAGCAGAGATATGGTTGCTGGGTGGTCTGCTAGGTTCACTCACTGTTACCTAACTCCTCTGTGTCCTAGTCGTTTATTTCCTGTAGTTAAAGTTTATGTCTTGGCAAAATTACTAATTCCATGTATGTCATTGACCTCAAGGGTTTACAATGAAAAGGCAAATCTGTGATTATTAAATTCATGAATGCGAGGCTGGTATAGTATAGAACTTGATTCTATTTCTAGCTCTGGATAATATAAGCTGTAATGATCATAGTGATTAATGCTTTATCTCTCTGGTCAGTTTTTCTTATGAAATAAAAGTTTATGCTCATTGTGTTAAGAGGATGCTATATTACCAAATGTACTTATCAACAATATTGTCTCTAGTTAGTTGTAGATTACTATATTCCTTCTGATTTGTTTTTCTTTTTCTGCTTTCCTACTGAGAAAGATAATGAAGCACTCCCCCCCCCCACTTTTTATTATGGAAAAAAATTTAAAATATACCGAAGGAGAGAGAGTAGAATATTGACCTCATATAATCATGACTCAGCTTCAATAGTCAACATGTGACCAATGTGTTTCACTTATACCAACATCCATAATTATCTTAGTCATTGTATTATCTCACTACCAAATAACTTCATATATGAGTCCAAAAGACAAGGACTCTCTCTCTCTTCTTTTTTTTTTTTTTTTAATGTAACTGCAATTTCATTGTTATGCCTAAAAATTTTTGCTTAATATTATCAAATAGCCAATCACAATTCAGGTTTCCCTAGTTGACTTATAATTGTCTTTTTACAGTTAGTTTGTTTGAATCAGGATTTAAATAAGGTACTGTATTTGATTGATATGACTCTTAAGTCTCCTTTAATCTGTCATAGTTCTACCTCCTTTTTATTTTCTCTTATCATTTATTAAATCTAGTAGTTTGTTCTATAGAATTTTCCACATTCTGGATTTTGTTGCTTACATCCCTGGGGAAGCACTTGATATGTTCATCTATTCCTTTTTATTTCCTGGAATTTAGATATAGAAGCTTGCACAGATATAGGGTTGATTTTTATTTTTATTTTGGCAAAAGTATCTCATAAATGATATTGCATACATTCATTAGAAGAGTTCATCGTATCTGCTTGTCTCTCTTTGTAATACTAAGATTAATTCATTGATAATGTATTGTTAGCCTGATCTATTATTCATTGTAAAATTCTCCATCAGTCTTACACCCAGAGTTTTAGCAGCCTTTAAAAACTGCCTAGATTCACTATTTTATTATAGGTTGCAAAATGGTAATATACTAATCCTGTCATTCCTTCTTATTAGCTAGAATTTTTCTGTGAATATCTTATCAACTATTTGTTATTTATTACCTTGAAAGCTGTTCTCACTGAATAAATGATTCTTTTTGTTTATCAGTTTTTAGAATAATGAGTCAGTTCTGTGAGCATCAATAAATCTATTTTAATGGTTTTTCACAGAATCAGAAACTTGGTATGGTTTGTTTTAGTTTTTAATCCACACAGTTAAAATCATTATTACTATTAAGTTTTTATATTTCTAAAACTTAAGGCTTTGAAGGTAAGGATTTAAAGTCACCTAAGTCAGTGACCTTAAGCATGGAACCAAAATTCTGCAGTAGAAACGCTTGTTTCTGCCAATGAGTCCCATGATCACAGCTGAGATTTTTCAAAATTATTTTATAGTTTAAAATTCAGGCTTATTTCAACTTCTGTAGCAGTGCTTTGCCACTGATTGTCATTTTCCTTGATTGTAACAATTAGCTGACATATAGACAATAGTTTTTAAATTTAGAATTGGAAAGAATTACATTGATATGTATTAGACTTCTTGGATATGGTCTCTCTTTGTTTTATTGTGTATAGTGTATTTGCATAAAAACAAGATCTTTTTTTTGTCCTTACAGATTATTCATCTACTCTAGGGGTTGACATTTACTTGACACCCTAATCTGGTGTTTCGATGTCTCAATCCTCTTTCCTGCATTAATTGAGAGGATGACATGGATGAAAAATAAGCAATAGGAACTGATGAATCCCCAAGGACCAGTGATCCTGTTTTCATGCAAATACCTGCTCTGATAAAGATGATGGGAAGAAAAAAAATGCAAAAAATATTTGTCCTCACAAACATGATTGTTTGCCACTTCCCTAGAGCATTGTTAAATGTTATTATAGAAATAATGTGAACCTTCTAGGGTTGATATCAACTAGATTGTGTCTTTTGGAAGCCGAACCCTGCCCGTTGATTTGGTATGTGATTATGTCTCAGATAACCCTTGTGGTGTGCAGATTTTGGAATGCAGTGATTTTTTGTATAGGTATTTATAGCATTTCATGATTGGGGCCCTTTTGCTTGATTTGGGCAGTTAATTTATATGAAATTCCCATGAAACATATAGAAATATAAAAAACTACTTAACCTTATAAAGTCCATTTCTGTTACTTCCACTTGAGTTCAGTGTCCTTCCTGTTTTACTGGAGCTATTGTAGTCACATTCTAACTGGTCTCCCTGCCTCTCAACTACTTCGTATTAGTCCATCTTGTTTACCACTTACCAGGCTAATTTTTCTTAAGTACCATTTGCTTCTGTTTGTCCTTTGCCCTTAAGTCATTAGTAATACTTCATTATTCATACGCTAAAATTCAGATTCCTTAGTATGGTATTCAGAATCCTCTGCACTTGGCCCTAGTGTAATGTCTAGCCTTTTTACTTCTCCCCTACCCAAACACCATGCATTGTCCCCATTTGAAATATACTTCCGGAACACTTCCCCATCTTCTTAAATTCTATTCATGCTATTCCTTTTTCTCAGAAACCCCTCCCTGACCTATTAGAACTTTTATTTGTCCATCATTATTTAGTCAGAATCTACCTCTTTTATCAATGTTTCCTTTTTATACCTGATCTGAAAAGTGAACTCTACGTCCTGGCCTCCTAGATTGCTCCTAGAGCAATTTGATTGTTTCATTTGTATGGCACTTTTACCCATTCTGGGAGATTTGGGGTATATGTTTTCTCTCTTGCATTGATTGTTAACTCTTTAAGATAAGAATCATATTTTTGAACTGTTTTTGTAGCCCACATTTACCTGGCATATGGTAAATGTGCAGTGTGTATTTGCTGATTGAATGAGTGATCAGCTGCTGATGCCTTTAGATGAAATGACAGATTATTTTAAATGAAATCTGTGGACTTTAAACTGAAAAGGTAGAAGCTTCTGGAAATTGTTCTTTTTCTAGGTAGTTTGTATTTTAGTGATGAGAAGTAACATTTGAAGGTCTCATAATGTCTGGAATTTTTCTCTTACAACAGTGGATGATCAACCACACATAGTAAAGATAATGTGAAGATTATTGATAATAGTTTGGTTTTATCATTTACCTACCCTATTCCATCGCTACTATGACCTGGGCATGATCTTGATTTAGTCTTGTAATTTGCAACAATTCATAGCTTGCTTTATTCCTAAGACCCATTGAACTATTATAAATCCTACTGAGTACTGATTCTCAACAATATTTATGCTTTAAAAAAAAATTCTCCCCCTGTCTCTGGAAGCTACAAACCTTTTAGTGGTCATTCAGATGCCTACTTACTGGCTATATTCAAAATATTTTTAAGTAGAATGGAGATTGGGAAAGCAGCAGGTCATGCCGTTTGAAACCAAGGGTAGAGACTGGGGTTCTGATGCATTTCTTCTTTTTCCTTTTTTATAACAGCTATATTGAGATGTGATTCATGTACCCTATAATTCACTTATTTATAGGATGCAATTCAGTGATTTCTAGTATATTCGGAGTTGTGCAACCATCACAATCAATCTTAGAACATTTTCATTACCCTAAAAGAAACTCTGTACCCATTACCAGTCACTCTGCATGACTCCCCAAACTTCACAGGCCTAGGGCACCACAAATATGCTTTCTGTCTCTGAATTTCTAGTCTGGGCATTTCATTATAAACAGAATCATATAATATGTGGTCTTTTGTGACTGGTTTCTTTCGTGTTTCCAGTGTTCAGTTATTTTGTAGGATGTATCAATACTTCATTTCTTTTTATGGTCTAATAATATATTTATCCATCAGTTATCCACATGATATTTAACCACTCATTGATGGACAATTGGGATTTACTTTATTTGGCTAGTATGAATAATACTACTCTAAACATTCATGTACAGTTTCTGTGTGGACATATGTGTTCATTCTCTTGAGTTTATAACTAGTAGTGTAATTTCTAGGTCATGTGGAAACTCTACAATTAACCTTTTGAGGAATTGTCAGACTATTTTCCATACTGGCTGCACCATTTTACATTCCCACCAGCAGTGTATGAGGAGTCCAGTTTCTCTACATCCTTGCTAATTATTTGTTTTTACATATACTAACATTGGAATGATACAGTGAAGATTAGCATGGTCCCTGTGCAAGGATGACATGCAAATTTGTGAAGATTCCATTAAGTTAACTAAAGAATAAACTTGAATATAAAAGCTCAAAAAAAAATTATCACACGTATACCTGGAACTAACACAGCATTGTAAATACTTCAATTTTTTTTAATGTACAGTAAATAAATAAATAAATAATTATATAATCCATTCTAGTAGATATGAAGTGGAATGGGTATGTGGTTTGGACTTGCATTTGCCTGATAACTAATGATATGAAACATGTTTTCATGTGCTTATTGGCTAGTTGTATATCTTTTTTAGGGAACTATATTCAGATCCCTTGCCCATTAAAAAATTGGCTTATTTGTGTTTTTATTATTAAGTTGTAAGAGTTCTTTATATATTCTACAAACAGGTCACTTATTAGATACATGATTTTCATGAAGTTTTCTTGCATTCTGTGTGTTGTCTTTTTACTTTCTTGATGATATTCTTTGAGACACAAAAGTTTTTAATTTTTACGCAGTCCAATTTATCAGTTGTTTCTTTTGTTGCTTGTATTTTGATGTCATACCATAGAAACCATTGCCTAATCCAAGGTCCTGAAGATTTATGCCTATGTTTTCTTCTTAGAGTTTTATAGTTTAGCTCTTATAGTTAGGTATTTGATACATTTTAAATTAATTTTTGTGTATGGTGTGAAGTAGGGATCCATATTCATTCTTTTGTATATAGATAGCCAGTTGTTTCAGTACCATTTGTGGAAAAGGCTTTTCCCATTGAACTGTCAGCATATTTGTCAAAAATCATTTGATCATAATGGGGGTGGGTATAGCTCAGTCATATAGCACATGCTTAGTGTGCATGAGGTCCTGGGTTCAGTCCCCAGTACCTCCATTAAAAAGAATCAATTGATCATAAACATGAGGGTTTATTTCTGGACTCTTGGTTCTATTCCACTGACCTGTATTTCTATGCTCTTACCTCACTGTCTTGATGACTGTAGCTTTGTAGTAAGTTTTGAGATTGGGATGTATGAGTTTTTCAACTTTGTTCTTTTTAAAGTGTTTTTGGTTATTCTGGTTCCTATGAATTTCCATAGGAATTTTAACTTGTCAATTGTTGCAAAGAAGTCACCTGGGATTTTAGTAGGGATTGCATTAAATCTGTAGATCAGTTTGGGGAATATTGCCATTTAAATAAAATTAAAATGATTCATGAATGTGGTTTGTCTTTCTGTTTATTCAGATCTTCTTTAATTTCTTTGAACAATGTTTTGTAGTTCTCAAAGTATAAGTTTTACACTTCATTTGTCAAAATTTATTCCTAAGTATTTTTATTTTATGATGCTATTGTAAATGGAATTATTTTCTTAATTTCATTTTCAGTTTGCTCATTGGTACTATAGAGAAGTACAATTAATTTTTATATATTGATCTTACATCTTGCAACTTTACTGAACTCATTTATTAGTTCTAATTGTGTTTTAGTAGATTACTTAAGAATTTCTATATATAGAGCCATTTCATCTGCAAATAGTTTTACTTCTTCATTTCCAATCTGGATGCCTTTCCTTCCTTCCTTCCTTTCTCACTTCCTTCCTTCGTTTCTTTCTTCCTCCCTTCCTCCCTCTTTCTCTCCTTTCCTTTCTTTCTCCTAATTGCCTTAGCTAGAAACTCCAGTACAGTGTTGAATAGAAGTGGCAAGGGTGGACATTCTTGTCTTCCTCCTGATCTTAGAGAGAAAACATTAAGTACAATGTTAGGGTTTTTGTAGATGCCCTTTGTCAGATTGAGGATGTTATCTTTTATTCTTAGTTTGTTGAGTGTTTTTATCATGAAGAAGTTGAATTTGATGCCTTTGTTCTTGATTACACTTCACCATATACCATATAATAAAAATCTCAATTTGATTTCTATTTATATACTTAAAACTGGTTTGAAATTACCTTTGCACTATATAAAAAATGATTAACTAGAAAGTTATTAGTAAATAAGATCAGACTGAGAATATTATTGTCTAAAAAAGCTTTAAGAAATTTAGCTTATTTTGATATGAGTAGTTGCTTCTGAAATGGAGTAGAAACACTGTGGACACTCCTAGGTACAAATCCTTTCTGTGTCCCCTGTTTCTTATTTGTAGGAAATATGCTTCATTCAGCCTCCTTGACCTTCCCTGAGTTCCAAAGGGCAGATTGCTTATCAGGGAAGGGAGGGAATGCAGAAACAGTGGAGGAGCAGTCAAGAAACAATAATGCAGCCTATGACAGGGTCTCGGTTCCTCCTTAAGGAATATCCAAAAGAGAATACCTTTGAGTTCTTCTGCAGAAACTAAGTCCCTCAACCAGGTGGAGGATGGTAACTTCAGGCTGAGCACAAGATTCCTGTAACACCACCCTGTTACCTCACCACCAATGAATTAGAAGAAAGCCATAAACACCCTGCAGCCCTCACCCCAAATTTTGCCTATAAAAACTCCCTGAAAATCAGGGAGTTTGAGGTTTTTGAGCATGAGCCACCCATTCTCCTTGCTTGGCCCTGGAATACACCCTTCTCTGCTTCAAACTCCAATGTTCGGGTGGGGAGGGTTAGCTCAAGTAGTAGAGTGTGTGCTTAGAGTGCATGAGATCCTGGGTTCAATCCCCAGTACCTCTTCTAAAATTAAACCTAATTACCTCTCCTACCCCCACCAAAATAAAATACTACTAATAATTAAGTAATAAACATACAACCTCCAGTGTTTGGTTTGTTTGGCCTCACTGCATATCAGGCATGTGAACTTGGGTTTGGTAACACTTCTGCTGATTTATAGTCTTTCTAATCCTGTATGTTCATGTAGCTATTTTAGTAGAACTGTTATTTGGCTAAATTTAATCACTAGTTTTTTAAAAGGAACATTTTGTTATAAAAAGATTGAGATGTCCCCGTTTAGACCTGATGTTTCATCCTGGTAGTCTACATTGATAAAGTTGTCTGCACAAGAACCTATTTGGTATAACTGTCTTTGGCGGTGGTACCAAAGGAAAACTTCTGCTTCCAAGCTAGCCTGTGGTAAAGAGGACTTTTTCACCCTCTAGGTATGTGATTTTTGAAAAAGTGGCCATTTGTATTTAGAAATGGTTTTTCATCTAGATAAAATTCTGAAGAACAGTTAGTTCTGTTAATTTCTTCTTTTAGTCTAGGAAGGAGGGCAGGGAGAGAATAACTGGAACTCTTACACCCTGGATAGTCTTCATTGTGGCCTGACATCAGACTTCTTTGACTGGCTTACTTTGTAAGACCTGTACCTCTGTCTATAATAGTTAAAAGTTAAATTAACTGTACCTGATCAGTCAAGGAGAAAAATGATTTTTCACCAGCCTTTAACCTCTAGGTGGCAGCATGAGTCTTACTGTATTTCCGGCTTCTTTTCTACCCAAATCTCTTGAACTGGGTTTCTGATATAGTTACAAATTCCTGTGACTTTACCATACTACTTACCTAACTTTGTTGATGCCTTACTTGATCTTTAGCTTTTTGCTTTATCTTTTCATCTCTCCATCTTTTTTAAAAAATTTCTTTCTTAACCGATATATATTGTTGATGCTCAGAGTCCTTCAGTTTCTCTAGTGTCAGAAATAACATTTTGCTTTTGATAAAGGAGATTGCTACAAAACCCCAAAAGTGTGGTGGTTTGAATTCAGTAGCTTCCATACTTGGATGTAAGACCATGTGAATGGGTTCAGCTCTCTAATCTCATTTTATCTTTTTTTTTTTTCAAGGTATTGTCTGTTTATCTTGTTCTATCTTTTGACTCTCCTGGTTATCAAGTGATAACAGACAATGCCTTATTAAATTAAAGTAGGAATGTTAGCTAGAATTGATGAAATAAACTTAGATTTTCAAGAAGAATTTCATTGTTTTAGCATGAAGCTTTCAATATTTAGCCGTTTTGACTAATAAGATAATAGCAAAAGAACAAGTGTTCAATTCAGCAATTGTTTTGAGTGCCTACTTCCTACAAGGCTCTGTAGGGGATGTGAAGATGAATAAGATATAACCACTGCCCCTGTGCAGATTAAAATCTAGTAGGAAAGGGAGATTCGACAATTAAATAAGTCATTCTTTTAAATTTTTTCTTGGGTTTTTTTTTTTGTGGGGGAGTAATTAGGTGTGTTTGTTTATTTAAATGGAAACATTGGGGATTGAATCCAGGACCTCATGCATGCTAGGCATGCACTCTACCACTGAGCTGTACCCTCCCTCCAAATAAGTGAGTCTTGATAGAAGGCTGAGGAGATAAGTTCCATAAAGAGTACAAAGAACTTTGGGAGTAGGGGAGAAGAGGCAATTACATTAGATTGTTACAGGAATGGCAGATAAGTTTCATTTTGTATGTCAACGTGGATTGATTAGTAAAGATTGCCTTGGGCCGTTGAATTGAGGATTTTGAGACAGAGTCTGGATTCAAATAGTGTTGTCTGTTGTGGACCAGGGAAAGGGGTGTGGTAGTGTTTGCTATTTCTGGATTATTGAAAATAGACCTTAAAGAACACATAGGTTTTTGATGGGTGGAAATGGGAAAGGACCATATTCCAGATGAAGTGAACATTTGGAACAAGCAGAGTTTGAAAGTACAGCTATGCTCAAGGAACAGTGTGAGTGATCTAATCTGGTCCTTAAGGAACCCAGGTTATATTAAGGGACTAGGAGAGAGAAGCTGGACTGAGTAGGGCCTTTAACTCTAGAAGATGAGGAATTAGACTCATAGGTAATGGGGAACATGTGAAATGTTCTTTAAAAAGTATTCTAATGACTATAACATTGTCTATACGTTCATTTTAGAGGGTTTATAGATATACTTTATTTACTAAAAGAGATTTTACCACATTGTAAAGATAAAAAAGAAAGTAAAAATGACCATAGTCTTACCACTAAGAGATAACCACTGTTTACATTTGATGTGTTTCCTGGCCCTCCCTTTTCCCTTTATGTAGGGATATATGTGTGTACATTTCTGCATGTGCCCATACGTATACACAGACATGCTTTTTAACATAACTGAGGCTATAGTATATGTATGTAGTTTTAGCTTGTGCTTTTTTTTCATTAATTCTATTTTATTTTTCTATGTCATTAAAAATTCTACCACTGAACATTTCTGAGTAGGAAAGTCACATACCTTTAAGAGATATTCATGCATAGGATGGGTTAGAATAGTAGAGACAGGAGGCTGGAAGCTAGCAAGGAGTGTGAGTCCAACAAGAAGGACTGAGGACTTGAGTGAATAGTGTCAGTGAAAATGGAAAGAAGCATACTGACAATAGATGTTTCAGGTGTATCATTTTCAGGATAGGGTGGGCCCATCTCTCTGGATGGGCCGTAGTGGGTAAATTGTAATTAGTTTACCTAATTACCTGTTTTGAGCCTGCTTCATGACAGGGAATTCAAAAAGAGGAGAGAGACTTGGTAAAACTAAAAAATCACCTAACTCACATGTCCCTTAGTAGGCAGGCATGTTAATTATTTTAGAAATAAGTAAAATTCATTTGCATAGATTGGTGTTATTAATAGAATTAAAGTCTAGTTCAGTCATATCACCTAGGTAATAAGTAATGTTTTAGATAGTTGTTTTCTCAGGAAAATGAATGTGTGAAACAGGATATCCATAACTTCAGAAGTGGGTTTTTTGCTGTAGTGACCTATAGTGAAAAAGAATATGAAAATGAATATATGTATGTATATGTATGACTGAACTTTTATGCTGTACATCAGAACTTAACACAACATTATAAACTGACTATATGTCAATAAAAATAAAATAAAATAAATGAAAAAAATTTTTTGGGGTCCCTATAAGCTTTGGCAGATCATTAAACCTCTTAGCTGAATAAATTACTTTTGTTTAGGTTTCTTGCATAGGAGTGCTTTTTCATTCAGTTAGCGATGTATTACTATTCAGGAAATTGTTATAGCCTTTGTATATGGTAGACATCCAAATCTTCATTAACTGCAAAAAATTTCAAAAGTTTAAATTTGAAAAACAGTAATTGGCACAAAATATTTGATGATGATACATCTATTAATTAATAGCAATATTTGGATTATATGTGCACCAGAGTTAAGTCTTCCTTTGAAGGCTTAACTACATTACAGGACTATATTTTACATAAAGTTGGAGATTTGTGGGATCTCTAATTAAGAGAGAAATATACTGCCAAACTATCTTCCAGAAAGGCACTTCCTACCCAAACATCCTTGTTAACACCAAGTATTGTAATTTTTTAAAGTCATTCTCAACTTTATAGGCAAAATGTTAATATCTTGTTTTAATGTTCATTTCTTCACTTATAAAAATGAACTTCTTCATGTTTCTTGATCATCTCTGTTAACAAGAACTGGAAATTCAAGAAAATATAAATTTAAATTATTTTAACTCAAAAAATAAAGCCAGCAACCTTGATTCAAAAGCACCATACAGTGTTGTAATCTGCATTTCTCAAGTACCAAATGAAACTCTTTGTTTTGTTTTATGCATTACCATATCATCTCACCATAGTCATTAGCATGGCATCCTATTTAAGTGGTAATACAGTATAAAATCTAGAAATCCCACTTTAAAGGGATCAAGAATATTCCTCATAATTAGAAATTGTCAATTTAGCCTTAAGTATTTTGTTTTTAAAAATGTATTACGATAATGGGGAAAAAACATGCCATTATTTCTCATTTTTCCCTTGGTTAACAAATTAGGATACACAAAGCCTCAAATTACCTTTAAGGCTTATAAGCATTCATATCTTTCATCCATTAGTTAAGTTATTTCATAAACCCAACATTGCCTCTCAAATGGTTTTACACACAAAGAGGATTTTACCATAAAATGCTTGCGGTGTTTCATTCTCTTTTGATTTTTGGGTTGGGAGGGGAAGAATAGAGGTAAGCAGGCAGAGCATAAATTAATTTATTTGGGGTTGGTTTCAAAGTAGCATCCTGCATAATTCTACAAAGTGTATGATAGGTAAGAAGATGTACATAGTGAAAGAATTTAAAGTTTGGCATTGAATAACTAAGTGAAATATAATATATATAGTGGAAGACAATGTATCCATTAAAATCATGCTAAAGCAGTAAAGAGCATTTAATGACAGGAAAATACTCATTATATGTAAGGATAATTGCAAGTGAAAATGGAAGTGAAAAATTGCAGAACACAAAGTCATCAGGTTTTTTTCCTTTTCCTTTTTTGTTTTGTTTTGAGAGCATGGGCATAGACAAATGACTGGAAGGAAATACACCAGTATGTTTTAATGGCTGTCTTGAGTGATTTCTTTTTTTAATTTTCTGAAGTTGCCAAATAGTCAACAATGGACACATTGTATTCTGTTGCATAGGGAAAAAACTATCTAAAAAAAAGAAGAAAAATTATATACCGTTCTAGACACAAAATTATAATTACTTGAAAGTCTAATTTCCTGCACAGTTAAAATTATGAACTCTTTTGTGGATTATTTCTAAATAAAAATGACTAGACCCATTAATAATAACTGATCATTTTAAGCAAGTGATGAAGAACAAAGGGAAAGTTAATGATATTTCATTTCCCGAAGTAGAAATTTGGAAACAGAAGGGAGTGGTAAGCTGTTGGGTCAGGGGCAAGAGATGATTTAGTTGGCAAAAGAGGCATCTTTTCATAAGCAAACATTGGCCAAGATTTTGTCCAGCTTTCTGTTTTCAGCCTTTCTTCCCTGTAGCTAGAGAACTGGACGCTAATGTTAACTACTCAGGAGGAGCAAAGATCCATTTATAGAATGTATGTTAGTCTTAAATGGAACTGCAGCTGTTTGGTTAAGAAGTAAAATGGACCCGGTAATTTTTTGCCTCTTTGGCTTGGAATATAGTTTTGTTATGACAAAGAGGAGAAGAAAACTGCATAATTTCAGTAGGTGTGTACAGGAGTTGAGTTTCTTTCCAGGCTTTCAGTATAAGAATAACTCTTTCCATTCTTGGGGAAGTAGTCTGACATTTTCTGATTTTTTTGGTTTGTTTATCTATTCATTTAATTTTCGATACTCTAGAGACTTCAACAAAATGAAACATGTTTTTTTTTGTTGTTTTAAAAGTAATGTCAGTTCCTTTTCTCCACTGGTTCACATTGGAAATATGATCTGGGAAGGTAGAGATACTGCATGGGAGTTTATAGGTGATGACAACATAGTTTGCTGTAGGAAATCTGGAAAAATAATGACTTTTGGTAGGTACAAGAAAAGTATCTCTAACTATTAAGTCTAAACTAAAAGCTTGATAAAAGCTACCAATGTTTAGTTTACCTGAAAAATATTTGAGAAATGTAATAGAAGAAAAGAATATTTTTAAAGGAAGAACTGTTACATTTGATTGGCTTTATTATAGGAGGATACATTTTAAATTGGTTAGATAATAGTGAAGAAGTCCTTTGAGAGGATAGTTGAATTTGACAGGTTGAAGTTTTAGATAGAGACTACAAAGGGAAAAGAACTAAAATGAGACAGATTCAGGATATAAAAATATTCCACTGTTCCATCATGCTTTGTTCTTTAATAAATTATTTTAAATGGAAGTATAATGTACATAGAAAAAAGTACACAAATTATAATGTACAGGTCAGTGAATTTTCATACAATCAACACTCCCATATAACCACAACCCAGAACAGATCAAGAAATAGAACCTTTCCGAGATATAAAGCCTCCTTCATGCTTCTCTCAGTCACTACCTGCCCTTCCCCTAAAGGCAAGCACTACTGTGACCCATAATATCATAAAAGAATTTTGCTTGTTTTTGAACTTTACATAAATGGAATCACAAACTGTTTGCTCATCTGTGTCTGGCTTCTTTTTCTCAACATTTTGTTTACGATGTTCATCCATGTCATTGTCCATAGCCGTCATTTGCTTATTTTCATTGCTGTGTAGTATATCATTATAAGAATATGACATGGTTAATTTTTCAATCTGCTAACAATGGACTTTTGAATTGTTTCCAGTTTTTGGCTATTATGAATAAATACTATGAGCATTCTTGCTGTATGTCTTTTTTTGGTACATGCATTTTTGTTGTATACATAAATATGAGTAGAATTGCTAGGTTGTGGGTATATATATATTTAACTTTGGTAGATAGTTTCAGTTTTCCAAAATGGTTATACCATTTTACAAGCCCATGAGCAATTTCAGTTGTTCCAAGCTGTTACCAACAGGTATATTCTCAGTCTTTTTATATCTAGCTATGATAATACAATGGTAGAATGGTATCTCAATGCAGTTTTAATTTACATTTCCCTAATGATTGATAAGATTGAGCACCTTTTCATATGTTTACTGAACATTTGAATAACACCTTTTGTGAAGTGTTTTTTTATATCTCTTGCCCATCTTTAAAAGCTGGGTTGTTGATTTAAAAATTGATTTGCAAGTATTCTTTATATATTCCTGATATGCTTCCTTTGTCCTTTACATAAATTGCAAATATCTTATCCCACTCTGTGGCTTGCCTTTTCACTTTTTTAAATAAACCAAAGTTTGTTTTTTTCCTTAAATTTTTATTTTGTCAAGTGTCAAATCTCTTTAAAAAGTTTCAAGAATGGTACAGTAAATAGTACTCATATGCCCTTAACCTGTTCACCAGTTGTTAACATTTGTCACATTTGCTTTATCTCTGTTTGTATAATTTTTAATTTTATTGTTTTATTCTTGAGCTATTTGAGAACTAGCTGCAGACACCATGACACCTCATAAAGACTTTAGCATTATTTCTCCTTTCTTTTTTTTTTTTAGCATAATTTCTTAAGTACGGGACATTATCCTACACATCTGCAATATGGTTAACACACTCAAGAAATTTAACGTAATACAATTATCTGATGAGCAATCCATATTCAGATTTCCCTAATTTAAATATTAAGTTTTACATTTTAGTGTAGTTCAGATTGGCAGTATTTTCCTTTTTTGTTAATGCCATCTCTGTAATTTTAATTTGGGTTGTGATAATGTCAAAGCTGTAGTAAGTCAGAAATAAATGGTAAATTACTAGTGTGACTTAGGCTGGCTGAATTCTTTTCTTCCTTCACTTCTCCATGGTAGTATCAGAATATCATCGATGGTTACATACAGAGAAAAAATTCAAATGGAGAAAGTGAAGGTTGTTTTCCTTAACTCACTCTTTTCCTGGTTTGATATATAAGTTCTCTGACAACCTTGTTGAGTGATATATTTTTATATGTGTTACCACTTGTCATTTGAAAATTCATGGGAAACCACTTTTCTTGAAAACCCTGTTTATTTGTTGACTAACTTTGGCACTACATGAGAAAAGAACCTGCATTAATGAACTAACAGCCCAGTTGATGCATGTAATTATTTTAGAATTGAAAAAGAAAGAATAGGAAAATTTTAGTCTCACATTAGTAATTGAAACTTGCATCACTTAATTACAAAAATAGAAGACAGATCTTTTTGTATGTATTTGGAAACCATTATGGCTAGTGGTGTAAGAAATACAGAGTGAATTGGTAATATAAAATCAAAACAGCAGATCTAAGCAATGGAGATTTGTTAGACTAGAGAAAAATTATTTGGATGGGATGGGCAAACCACAGGGAAAATTACACCAAGCCATTGATTTCAGTTGGATTATTAATAACTTAGGTAAGTGCTGTGCTTGTAAGACCGAACAGCTTGACTCAGATTGGGAAATCCACCCTGTGCAGTGGATTATTTTTAGAAACAGTTGGGCCTGCTAGATAGTTTTCTTTGGAGGAATACTTTTAAACATTAAAAAAAAAGCAACTTCGTGGGGATTGGAGCTACATACATCTTGTGAAAATAAATCTGTGTCCAATTCCCCAGTCAACTAGAAAGAAAAGCCAGCATGAAGAAGAAAATTGCCAAGGGGAAAGAGCTTGTTGGGGCATCTTTGTTGTGAAGGTTTAGGGAATCCCTTTAGCACTGTGCATGATCTTTAGTGGCTTGCTGTCCAGTATAGTTTTTCTTTTTCAGTTCATAGACCCTTTGTAGAAATGTGTACATTGTAACCAGTGTGAAACATGGGAGCAATGACTTTAAGTCCCTATTGCATAGATCCAAAACATGTCCACTGGAAGATTAGTATGGTTGTTGGTGTCACTGTAGACCTTTCGGGAGATTTGTTTCTAAGAAGAGACTCTTAAGAGACCAGAACCAAGAAATTATATCTTATCTATAACTGATAGGTTGAAAAGCTTAAGTTTGTTTGGTTTAAAGAAAGCTTTGAGAAATATACCATCTTAAAGTAGTGATCAACTTGTAGGAATTGCATTTTCAAAATATAGCCTAAGAAATACTTCTGTTTGCAGAAACTAAGGCTAGTGAGAGAAGTGATGACCTGAATATAACATAAGGGAAAGAACAGTTACCTAAAGAAAAGTGAGTAGGATCCAGATGATAAATAGCTATTAGGAAAGGACAATACAGTGATTAAGAGCCTGGGTTCTGCTACTGTATAGCACAGGGAACAATATTTAATTTCTTGTAATAACATATAGCGGAAAAGAATCTGAAAAGAAAATGTGTAGATGTATGTATGTATATAACTGAATTGCTTTGCTGTATACCTGAAACTAACATTGTACATCGACTACACTTCAATAAAAAATAAGAATTATTTATTAAAATACAGTATAAAAAAAGTGTCTGTTTTAACATCATTTGGATTATTCTGCATATGCAATATTATATCCTGATTTTTCTACTTAATGTTGTGTCTTATATATAAATGGAAGTAAGTGGTGTTTATGAGGTATAATTATACATTAACAGTGAAGTTAAACATTTATAACATTTATTATGTGCTTATTGATTATTTTTAAATTTGTGTTTATTTTTGCATCCTTTATAAAATAAGGAGAGTATCACTTTGCCTGTATTATTTGTTGCAGATAATTTTTTCTAGTTTGATTGTTTGTCTTTTAACCTTTTATGATGTTGTTGATGAGCAGAAGTTTATAATTTTGACTTAGCATTCTGTCATTCTTTTCTTAAAAAAAAAGAGAGCCTGGGTTCTGGAGTCATAGAGCTTTATTATGAATCTCACTCTACCACTTAGGCAAATTACTTTATTTTCTAAGTCCTAGTTTCTTCATTTGTTTCACATTTTTCTTCATGGAGATGAAAACCTTAGAACAGTAGTTCTCAAACTTTTTAAGTCAGGACTTCTTTACATTCTTAAAAATTAATGGTGACCCCAAAGAGCTCTTGTTTATGTGGGTTATATCAGTGTGTGCTTTTTAGAAGTTAAAACTGAGAAAAATTCTAAATATTTATTAATTAACTTAAAGATAGGAATAAACCCATTGCATATTAACAGTTAACATATTTTTGTGAAGAATAACTGTTTTACAAACGAAAAAAATTGAGAAGAGTGGCATTTTTTACATTCAAATTTCTTTAATGTCTGGATTGATAAAAAGTTAGATTTTCACATCAACTTCTTTGAGTATATTACAATATCTTTTACTAAGTAGTCTCTAGAAAACTTTACTGTTCAGTTGTAAGAGAATGAGTGGAAAAGGCGTCTTAGTATCATATGTACAGTTTTGAAGTTATGGACTCTGTAAGGGGCTTACCAATCCCTAGGATCCCCTCGAGTTTCCTGACCACATTCACTTTGAGATCTGTTACCATAGAACTTATTTTGATGATCTGATACAATATTATTTATAAAACCTTAGCATAGTGTTAGCACTTAACAAGTGCTCAAAAACCATTAGCATTCTTATCATCATGGGCAGCATATGAGAAATTTTAAGCATAGCAGGCATGTAATCATATTTACTTTCTTAAAAGGCTCACTTTGCCAACATGGTAGAAGATGGATTGGTAATAAAAGGAATAAAGAAAGGTGATGACAGGAGGACAAGTTAGGGTTCTTCTAAATTCTCAGTGGACATGAAGAATAAGGGATGGGTTCTGGAAATCTGAGTGGTAGAATGGAAAGGCTTCATGACTGATTGGATGCATTGGAGTAGGGAGTTCTGGCTAGTAATGAGAAATCTGGGTAGTAAGAATTAAGTTTTTGGCTTGGGCAAATATATTAAGAAGAGAACCTATGAGAAGAAAGATTGAGGAGTTCAGTTGTAAGTGCAGTGTAGGCTATCTAAGTGGATATACCCAGGAGAATATTGAATGGATGGATCTATTGCATAGGAAGCAGAGTTTTGGACATCATCAGTTTATAGGTTGTAGTTAAAGCTACAAGTGGGAAGGAGATCAGCCTGGAAGGATGTGTAACATTAAAACAGAACTCTAGTATGGTAGACAGCCTTTAAGATGGTCCCCTATGACTCCTGCTACTGGTATTTATGCCCTCGTGTGATTATCTCCTCTTGAATGTGGGCTCGATCAGTGACAGCAAAAGCAGTGGAATGCTACTTCTGAGATTAAGTTACGAAAAGACCGTGACTTCTGTTTTGTTCCCCCTCATGCCACTTTCGGAGAACAAAGCTGCCATGTTGTGAGTATGCAGAGAAAAACTGGCTTGAAAATTATAGGATCCTGGTCATCGGAAACAGACCTGTTCTTGTATATACTACCTTGACAAGTTACCTCTCTCTTGAGTCTCATTTTCCTTGTCTGTAAAATGAAGGTAATAATAATACTTATCTTATTGGATTGTTGAAAGGTTTAAATTGGATGATGATTATAAAATGCCTAGGATGAATCTTCATGACCTTGGATTTAGCCATGGATTCCTACATATGATGCCAAAAACACAAGCAACAAAATAAAAAAATAGGTAAATTGGACTTCATTAAAGTTAAAAACTTTTGTGCATCAAAGGACATTGTCAAGACAGTGGAAAGACAACCACTGAATTGAGATATAATTGACAATCCTTTAACTGAGATATAATTGACATATAACATTATATTAGTTTCAGGCCTACAACATAATAGTCACAACAGTAAGTTTGTTATCACACATTGTTACAAATGTTTGTTTTCCTTGTGATGAGAACTTAAGATCAACTCTCTTAGCAGCTTTCAAATATACAATCCAGTATTGGGAAAAATTGTATGCAAATCATCTATCTGGTAAGGGTCTAGTATCCAGAATACATAGAGAACTCTTGTAAATTAACAACAAAATGGCAAACAACCCAATTTAAAAATAGGCAAAGGGCTTGAGTGGACATTTCTCCAAAGAAGGTATACAGATGGCCGATAAGCACATAAAAAGATGCTAAATGTCATTAGTCACTAAGGAAATATAAATCAAAACCACAATGGGATGCCACTTCACACCCACTAAGATGGCAATAATGATAATAATAATGGAAAATAACAAGTATTTTTAAGGATGTGGTGAAACTGAAACTCATAGATAGCTGATGGGAATGTAAACGGTGTGAAGGAAGTTTGGCAGTTCCTCAAAAGTTTAAACAGAATTACCTCACAACCCAATAATTCCACTACTAGGTATGCACCCCCCAAAACTGAAGGCAGGTACTCAACAGATACTTACGCACAAATGTTCGTTTCAGTACTATTCATGATAGTCAAAAAGATGGAAACAACTCAAATGTCCATTAACAGATGAATGGATTAAAAAATATGGTACATACACACAATGGAATATTATTCAGTCATAAAAATGAAGTACTGACACATGCTACCATGCAGGCAAATCTCAAAAGCATTGTACTAAATAAAAGAAGACAGACAAAAAAGATCACTTATTGTATTATTCCATTTATATCAACATCCTGGGTAGATAAATCCATAGAGACAGAAAGCAGGTTGATGGTTGTTGGGGACGAGAGAGGGGCAAATGGGGAGTGACTGCTTAATGGGTATAGGATTTTGTGGGGGTGGGTGATGAAAATGTTTTGTAACTTGATATGGGTGGTGATTCACTTTTAAATATTCTTTTAATCCAGGATAGCAACCAAAAATTTCAACATGATTTAGGAGTTAAGTTTTTTATTCTTAAGTACTCTGGTTTCTTGTTTGCCTAACCAGGCCATCCTGCAACAAATAACCAACCCAAATCTCACCCCTCATCATCCAGTGTGCTTTGCTAAATACCACAGTGGTACTGTGCTTGGGTTTCAGCAATCTTGAGTATATTCTGAGTGTCAGTTTAGGATTCTTAAATGCAGGACTGCTTCTAATTGAGATTTAAAGGATAACCAAAAATAAAATTTGTTTGTATTTACAAAGTGACTTTTTTTTAAAACAGTAAATAGTTTCCTGCCCTTGAAAATCTCAGTTTGGGGTTTCGTACTCTTTTCAAAATGGCATCTAGTGTGAGGAAAAACAGCTTCTAAAATGTAGAAGCTCTCCTGGGTTTTCTTTAGAACAAAAATGGTCTTATAGCATTGTAGAGATGATTAGAAGTGATGTGTGTGAAGTACTGACCATAGGTCTAGGTAAAGCAAGTAAAATTGTGCAAATGATGCAACTATATACATGGTTTGTATTGCTTATCTAACTGAAAAGAATAGGGAAAGTCATAGAATCTTTTTTGTAATATATATTTTAAAAATTAAATGTGAGCTTTTTTTTTTTTTTTTTGCTAATACAGAACAATATATATTCATTGTAGAAAATAAAAAGAAAGCAAAAATTACCCCAAATCATAGCATCCCCAAATAGTAATCACTTTTAACATTTTGGTAAACGCTTCTCCTAATTCTTCAAACATTTCTTTCTAAGAGATACACACACACACACACACACACACACACACACACACACACACACACGCATATATATTTTACATACATGGCATCATGCTATTTCTGTTCTATGACCTGCTTTGTTGACTCAATGAACTGTGAATATCTTATAGTACCCATGAAAACACAGGAAAATCACCAGTTTTATGACTATGCAGAATACCATTGTATGATTATTTATAATGTATTTCATTAATTTTCTCTTAATGGACATTTAAGTTGTTTCCAGTGTTTTACTAAAGTAAATCATGCTGTGATAAGCATCTTTACTCTAGATCAAAGTGAATGGCACATTTAAAATTTTTTATACACTTTGCCAAAGTGACTTCCAGAAAGACTTGTGCAAATTATATTTCTAACAGCAGTAAATAAAGTACTTATATACCTGCATCTTACAGCCAACTCTAGATACTGTGAAATTTTTTTAGTATTTACCCATTTTATAGGTCAAAAATTATGTTTCAGTGTTTTTTGTAAGTATTTCTTTGATTGCTGATAAATTTATGATTACTGGCCACTTGTTTTTCCTCCTTTTATGAATTTCCCATTATAGTCCTTATCTACTTTTCCATTGGTTCGGCTTCCAGTATTTAAAGGTGAAGAAACTTGAGGTCCAAAATAATGAAGTGACTTAGACCTCAGCCACCCAGTAATTTAGCGACAGAATTGGTTAATCATATAGATCATCATGTAGAGCTGGAAGGGAATCTTAGAGATCATCGAGTCCCAACCCTCTAATGTTACAGATGCAGAAACAGAGGCCTAAAGATATTAGGTGACTTGCCTAAGGACAGCCACACAGCTCATTAGTGACAGAACCAGGAATGTGAGTCATGTCTGATGAAGAGGGAAAGGCAAGTAACATTTTTGAGCCTACTATGTTTCTTACGTATCTTTTCTCATTCTCACTACTCTTCTGCTGTTAGTCCCCTTTGAACAGATGAGGTAACTGAGGTTTGAAGAACTTCAGTGATTTGCCCAGTGAAACACCTAGTTATTTGCAAAACTGGGATTAGAATCCACGTCCTCTGATTCTTAATCCAGGGGTATCATTGCCTCTTAGAATAGTAACAGTAGGTATGTTTCCTGGCTTCATTCAAATACTCATTTGATAAAATATGATTTGCCTCTTAGGAGCTTATAAATAAAACTCTGCCTCTATTTAATAGTTCTTATTTGATACTGGACACCAATCTGACAATGAGGTAAAAGAACTTTTCATTATAAGCAAAAGCTGATCAGAAACCATGTCTTACGGTTATTGAGTGAATAGACTTGAGATTCATGAGCTAGATATGACCTAAAATTTGTACAGTAGTAATGTCTGAGTTGAAACTTAGTATTATCTTAGAACTATTTTTATTCCATAGAGAATAACAACTTAATATATAAATTGAAAATGACATTTGGGTTCTCTGAAGTGTAAAATGGATCTCAGATCATCAAGGGGTCAAATAGGAACAAAATCGAAATCATGTCAATTGCATCCTCCACATCTCTAAAAAAAAGCCTATTATCCTTCATTTTTTGACAGGGCTCACATTTTCAAAATCATGTTAGCACTAATTTAGTTGAGGCTCCATCCTATATAGATGCACAAAGATTACTATTGACTTGTTTATAACTTTATTGACACTCTTGGTTCATTCATTTGTGTGGAAGTTAGTTGGTAAAATTTGTGTTCTTCATTTCTGCTTTGCAGACAGATCTTATAAGTGTTTGGGTTGATGTTTTTTAAACCTACCAGTTTTATGTAAATAAGTTGAGGAAAGTGGAAGTGTGCACATGTGACAGCATCTTTTTTTTCCTTCACAGAGAATTTTCTAGGCTTATTGAATAGAGGGGCCAAAAATTAACTCACATTATTCTAGTCTTCAATAGTATGGATCTGTTAAACTTTATTATTTAAAAAACAGACATTCTTATCTGGTATTTTTCTGATTTACTTTATTAGAACAAAATTACATGCTAATTAATACATCTAGATTCTGGTAAAGTTTGGGGTTTGGTTTTGTTTTACCTTTTTCTTTTTTGTTTTTCCCTCCTCTCCTACAGCCTTTGTCACTAGAAGAAGGTAAAAGATAAAGAGTTGGGCAGTTGAGGGAAGTGGTATAGCTCAAGCCATACCACTTTAAAGCTCATGCAGAGGTGGTTACATAAGACTATAGAGCATTCATTCAGCCCACTATCAACAAACAAGCAACACGAGAAGTAATTCTTATTCTAGTATCAAATATAATAGTCCTTTAAAATCTCCTTTGGAATGTTGAAAAGAGATCAAATGAAACTTTCTGAGTGGTTATTTATAGGGGCAGAAGAAACCTCCAATTTCATTCATCCATTGTAGCTCCACTTTCTCATTTTAATGCTCAGTCCACAGTGGTGATGGTAAAAGATGTCCTGCACCTACAGAGATGGCAGTGGGAGAGGGGCCATCACCTTTCCATTTATTGCTTGTTGCAGTTTGGCCTGTTTACTGACCGAATTGCGGTGTGGGTGCTTCTAGTGGAGAGTGAAGGAAATCAAGGTAGCAGCAAGAAATCAGCATTTACACATGACCAATGAATTGGCTAATTTTTAACATGCAGTTAGTTAAGAAATGATTACAGCCGGAGGAGTCATGACCTCAACTTTTCATCAGCTCCATTGGATTGTGCCTCAGTTTGGAAATGAAGGAGGTATGCAGGAAGTTTTAATTGTACCTGTGTGATTTATCCCTAGTCAGCTCTTTAATTTCTTCTGGCTGTCTGAGGTTTCCGACATGCTGTAAATTTCCCCAACTTTTTCATTATCTGCAATTTCTTTATGACTCGTGAATCGGAGTGGAGAGAGAGTGTGGATTTACAGCGGAGATAAACATGTCCATAAAGTCTGTATCTGTGTCAGTAATTGTACTGCTGTCAGTGACTGTCCTGTTTTACAGGCCTCTCTTGGGAAAGGAACCAGCCTCACTACCAGCAGCACTGAAGTGCTTGCTTTGATTTGCATTAACTTGCTGGGAGATTGGGTAGGAATGATGGGATAGGAATTGATACTGGACCTTGGCCTCTCTTGTTTGTTTGTTTGTTTGTTGTTTGTTTAAGGTCAAGTGGCTTCGTGTTGGAAATAGAATATGGACAATGTTCATTTCCTAAGTAACCATGCAACATATATTGATTTGGTGGGTGTGAAAAATCCTTTCTAACTTCACATTATACAATGCATTTACGATGATTTTCCTTTTCTATTGCTATTGATAATTAAACTTGGATCTTTTTTCATCTTTCCGTTTTCATTTTCTTAGAATTAAAACACAGGATTTTTCTTTTAGAACATTAATTTCTCTTCAAGAATGGAGGCCAGCCAGAGTTTTGATGATGACTACATCTGCCATGTCTTAATTCTTGTCTCTTTCCTGACGGCTTGAAGTGGTGTGCCCTCAACCGTTTGCCATGAGAAAGGAAGTCTTAAAATGGAGAGAACTTCTTCATATTCCTGTCTTTAAAGATGCTTCAGGAATTCTCTAGTGCTTGCTTTTTTTTTTAATAGCAGTTGTGAAAGAAAATGAAGTTAAGAGAAGCCCTTTTAAAATAGATGGAGAAGCAAACACATACTTTTCTTCTAGTACATTTGATATTTGAGCAGATCCTTCAAAAATCAGAACTGTCTTTGCATTTCCTGAACCTTCTGCAAGGTAGTTTAAAAGAGTAGTAGGTGGCAGTACAGTTTAACAAAGAGAGGATAAGATGCATGATAAATCTCAACCTTTAGTCAGGCCATGAGTCCAAATAATATAGACAGTTATCTAGATAACTTTTAACACCTTTTAACTTCTCTTCCTTCTTCGGCTTGCATTCCTTTTGCCATCTTTCTACCAGTAGATGGGAGAGGAAAGATTAAAGGAGATGATATTGTTTGGCTTTTTTTCCAGAAGCTATGGTGAAAAGTATGGTTAGAGAAAATTATGGCTAAAATGAAATTTGAAATTATCTGTGGTTTTAATTCTTTCTCTCTTCTATTGCCATGGTAGGAGAAATTGCCATGATTACTCAACAGGGGATAAACTACTTTCTTTGGGTGAGAGTAATAAACTACTCAGACCCCTTTATTTGTCAATGAACTTGCCCTTCTTTAGAAAAGGGACACTTTTTCACTCATTTTTTTTCTTTGCCATCATGCAAAGCAGTGTTCTTCAGGGAGTAAGCTTATGAAGTTACTTTGTTACCTAATTCTAGTTTGGGAAAACTTATAGTATGTGCCTTACTAGGTCTGATTTAACAAATATATACAATAACCTAAAACAACCAAACAGACAAAACTTCAAATTATCTTCTTAACTTGGTGCCATAAAATCCTATTTTGTTTTATGAACTTATAAAATTATTTTCTTTAGTGAATGCCGTATTGGAAGTGCTTGTCATCCATTTTGATGCAGACCTTTATTTTTTTCTTTTGTCATTTATCCATTTTATACAATATAATTATAAGTGCTTATAAGTTTAGACTAAGATAAGGAGTTTCATCTGTATGCCTGCTCAGTTAGTCAAAGGAAGAGTGAGATGTCTACCTAGTTCTGACTATAGAAATGAGCTTTCTGGTTGCTCACGTTGAAATGCTTGTTCTTACTAAGACTGTCTCCTCCCCAAAAATAGTTTTACAGGTGGGGAAATTATAGTGTTCTAGCTTTGCAGGGGAAGCATTTTTCTCCTGGTTGAAGAGAAAATAGTTTATGGTTGTCTGCTTCT
Source organism: Camelus dromedarius (assembly GCF_036321535.1). Lineage (NCBI taxonomy): Eukaryota > Metazoa > Chordata > Mammalia > Artiodactyla > Camelidae > Camelus > Camelus dromedarius. The sequence continues at coordinate 69,377,847 of NC_087440.1, forward strand.
GTTTCTGCTGCTGTCAGCTGTCAAATTCAGTAAAAACAGGGGTTTAATTAGCCAACAGTCTCACAGTGTTGGAAGATAATAGCATTAATAAAGAAAAGAGCAACACAATAAAAGATTATTTGAATACCAATTTGTCTACCTGCTATTCTCTGAAATGGCTCCCTGGCAGGATTGGTGACTTTGTATTAAAGGTTTAATAAACGTAGGCACTGGAGAATGATTCAGTAACATGTCTCCCAATGGAAAAAGCACAGGCTTTTTCTTCCGCCTTCTCCTTAATCAGGCTGAGAATGGAATCCAGGAGTAGCCAGGCTTGAAACTTAAGGGAGGGCTGGAGTATTGATCTGTTAACTATTTGTAGGAAGGATAATTCTTGGGTGAAAATCCTATAGTGGTTTATATTTTTTAGGATCCCTGACTCCCTTGGAGTTGTAAATTTAAAATAACTTATTTCAAATTATCAAGTAAATGAATATCAATGCCACGAATACATCAGGGAAGAAGACCTCTCCACCAACTTAAGGTGAAATCCCATGGTCCATTTTCCTCCAGAAGTTCATTATGAAAAAATTTTAAACATCCAAGGAGCTCCCCAGATAGGTAGGTAGATAGGTATGAAATATTTATATTTATTTATTAATTATATAAATTTATTTATTTATTTTCTCCTTGAACTATTTTGAAGTAAGTTTCTGACATCAGGCACTTTACCCCTAAATACTTTAGGACAGTTCTTCTTCCTAAGAATAAGGATAGCTTCCTATATAATAATACTATTGTTACATGAAAAATCAACTATAATTGCAAAATACCTAATATCCTTCCATATTCAAAATTTCTTAGTTGTCCCTAAAAATCTTGTATAGCTTTCTTTACTTTTTTTTTTAACCAAAATTCAAAGTTCAGGCAGTGTAAATGCCGATACATTCTTGATAGAACATTTATTACTAAATTCTGCACACCAACTCTTTTAATAAATATTTACCAGTGTTTTCATATGGTGAACATATATTTACTGAGATGACTATCATTTTCCTGTAGAGTTTCAAGTTTTCCCTCTACACCAAGCCTGCTTTATCCAGCTTTGTTCGTCTATTTGTAGTATTCGCTCCTTCTCCTAGCAGAATTAGCTATAGAATTGATCTTTTCTCCAATAACTACTCCACTCAGTAAACAGAGTAATATTTTTGAAACACAAATTGATGTGTGACCTTATTCCCTTCTTAAAACCCATCAATGTCTTCCCATAGCTCTTAGGATAAAATAAAAAAACCTTTCACTTGGCCTTACAGCTCTGCATGATCTGGCCTTTCTCACACCATGTTCATATCACATCATGCTTCCCTTTCTGAGCATTGGCTCTACAAACTCCTAAAAAGAAATAAGTGAGGTAAGAATTCAAGGCATACTTTGTGGAAGAGGTGAAGCTTAAGTAGAAGTTAATGAGTAATATTTGCATATGGGAGGAAAGAAGACACTTCAGACTGGGAAGCAATTTGGGGGTATGAATTGGTTAGAGTACTGGAAAATGTGGTTCGAAAAATGAGGAGGAACCAAATTGTAGAAAGCCTGAAGGACCAGGCTGAGGGATCATTTTCAAAAGTCTGGTAGCCACTCCCAAAGAAAATTGAAGAGTGTGGTGATGGATCCAAGAGACTAGCTAGGAAGCTGTAGCTATCCAAGAATGCAGTAACTGCTTGTACTAGACAGGATGCTATGAATGCAAAGGAGGGGACAATTGAGAGATATTTGCAGGAGGAAATAGATACGAAATTTTAATAGACTGAAGAGACACAAGAGTCAAAATGATTTCAAGACTTTAAGCCCCTGTGATTAGGAGGATTCAGATTAGGATGGAAGTGGGGGTATACATTATAAAACTTCAGTTTTGTTTGCTAAAGTATTGTTAAGGCATTATTGAAATGGATAACTTAAACAAATATCAGGGTTATAGGCTAAAAGATTGTGGATATCGGGTCTGTTAGTTAGGATGAAGTTCAAGTACATATATTAAGAAATCCAAAATAGTTGTGGCTTACACAAAGTAGAATTTTTTCCCCCACACCGAAAGGAAGGCTGCAGGTAGACAGGCCCAGGCTGGAAGGGCAACTCTACATAAAGAACTGAGGCTTCTGTCTTTCCATTCCACTTTCTTAGTGCCTGGTTTCCATCCTAAAGGATACCTCCTGGTCTAAGATGACTGCTAGAGATCTAGCCATTAGGCCTGCCTTGTAGGCCAGAAGAAGGTGGTAAGGGAGAAGTACAAAAGCAGTGCCCACAACTGACTTCTTTTCCTTTGAGCAGTCTCCCTGGGAATCCCACAGAATTTAGTCATCTGGACTGACTGACCTAGTTGCAAAGAAGGTAATCTTTTATCCTGAGCTATAATTTTGCTGGGTAAGAACTGAGGTTCTGTTAATGAGGAAAAGGGAGAATAGGTATTGGGATAAGCAACCAGCATCCTCTGCCACAGGAAACAAGGGACCTATGCAAGAGCAATGATTGGTCAGTAGAAGTAGATAGAAGAATGTAAGGTGATGGTTATGTTGAGAAAGCTCAGAATTAGTGATTTTTGAGGCATGTGTATGGATGTTAATCTGTGAATTTGGACTTCATTCTTATAATTTATTGATTATCTTGTGTGAATTATAAACAAAGGGTAGGGACTGATTCTGTTTTCTTCCTGCACTCTATGTTTGGTATTTCAAAAATGGGTGAACACATGCCCAACAAGTCCTTTTAAGACACTTTGCAGGGTGAGGGGGTATAGCTCAGTTGTAGAGTGCATGCTCCTTGGTTCAATCCCCAATACCTCCATTAACGAAAAAAGAGAGAGAGAGAGAGAGAGACCTTGTAGACTTTGAAGTGGTCAGCTTTTAATATTGACCATTTCTAACAGACAGCTTATTAATATTTATATCTACTCAGCAGATTCTGAGTAGATATTTCTAATTATAAAGAGAAATACTTTGTTCTCTGATTTCTGTATATTTACCAAAATTCTAAGATACCAAAAAAAAAAAAAAGATTGTTTAAGTAAAATTTTCTTTTGTGCAATTACCCTGGGCTAGGGAATCCAAGGGCTAATTTTTATTTTCACTATGTCTCATAGCCTTGATTCTAAATAGGCTGTCAAGATTGTTGAATGAATGACTGAATTATTTCTAGAGCCCCAAATTACATAGGTTCTTGTGATATTTAGAAGTTAAAGGCAGTCTTTACTGTTTGACATAATAAAATTTGTTTCATAGCCATTGAAAAACTAAAATATCCTATATTAATGTATAATATATAATTAATATAATAAGCTATTTTTATAATGGCTTTATTGCTAATTTTTAAAAATCTAGCTCCTAAGAATACTTTTCAGCAAAATATGATTCATTTGGAAGCATTTTTTGAAAACTTAGCCCAAAATGTCAGATAAAGCTATCAGATTTATGCTGCTTAAAATCAGCATTTTACTCTTCATATTTAGAGAGTTCTTACTTTCCCTGTAGCACTTTGCTGCAGAATGTGCATGATTTTGCCCTACTTCTGGTGTCTGGGTTCTCATCCTCTCAACAGCATCAGTATTAAGCCAGCCTTCTTTACCTCCTCGATCCATATTAAACCTATCTTGGAAAGAGTCTGTTTATTGGATAATATAGCTACACTGGGGCTCTATGACAATATCTTTTGCTGCCTCATTAACTCTGGAGCATTAGAACAAGATAAAAATGCCCTAAAGCCTCTTATCTGATGTCTGGTGTAACCTGCTGAAAGCAGGAGTGCCATTAGTTTATGTTAGAAATCAAATGGCCCTCTCCAGTGCAGGAAGTACTGATTAAAGCTGAAGTGTCCCTGGAGGACTCTACAGCTGTCACAGGGGTGGTGGCTGTCCCTCACCAAAAGGGAAATCTGGGCCAGAGGTCCCAATGGGGTGGTGCTTTGAGAACTCGCACGTGGCTGCCCCAGCTGTTCTGTTTTGCCTAATGAATTGTTTTACAAGAAGAGGCTGGGTATTGTCATCACAAGCTGCCTTCCTTAGGGACTGGAGCAGGCCAAATAATAAGTAATGTTAGTGATGGTAATTGAAATGTGATGGCTCTCCTGGGATCTTTATAGCCTGAAGCTGGTTGGCACTTGTGGATTGTCTATGCCTACCAAGGTCCTATTTGAAGTGGGCCTTTTTTTTTTTTTTCCTTCAGTTTCATAATAATGTTGTGTGAATTTTTTTTTCTCCTCCCCGCTATAGAAATTTATTGACAGAGTCAGTCTTACGAACATTATGGTGGATTTAAGTACAAAAGGAACAGCTTTGGCTTTTTCATTTAAATTATCAACAATGCAACAATAAAGAACTTAGTCTCTTGGGGGACCACTGTAGCGATCTCTCTAGGCTTTTAAAAGAGCATTTTAAACTTATACAAGTAATACAAGCTGTTGATTTAAATTTTTTTTAAGTAGTATGGAAAGATAAAGTAAAAACCTTACCTGCTGAACTTACCAGAGGTAACCACCAACCGTTTCTCCATGAACACTTCCAGACATTTTCTATGTGTTAATGAAGTTTATATATGTTACCACATACAGATGAAATCATAAAATGTATACATACTATTTTGTGACTTGTTTTTCCCACCCCACAATATATCTTGGGTATCTTTCCACAGCAGTACGGATAGATATACCTCATTGTTTCTCAGCTGCTACATAGAATTTCATAGTATGGATATACCAATGCTAGACTCTTTGTAGATAGTTTGACTTGGACCTATGAGTGAATACTTACTGTACCAACTGGTTGCACTCAGTGATTTATGTTCCATGGTTCAACCTATGATTTTACATGAAGTGATTTCTGCTCTTTAGGAATATTGCCTTTAGTTTCAGGACTGTTGTGAAATAGGAAACACTGGAGGTAAAAGTTTCTGGAGGGCTGGTGTGAGTGTTGTCATGGATCAGCAGCTGGACACTTGTAGTAATATACACCCTGCTGTGTGTTTTAAATTCTTTGCTTAGTTAAATGAGAAGTACTCTGTCCTAGATAGGTGCAGAAAACAAATAGCCTTTAATGGGTGTTGTCTAAAGCATTGACTGGAGGCTTCCTCTAAAGTTGAATAAGTGTTTTCTCCCCTAATTTTCTACTTCACAAGTTCCAAGAATCAAGTTATGAATGCATTAATGGACTTGGAAAATGATTTGTCAGCACGTGAAAATGAGGACTTGGGTTTCTTGTGTAACAGCTTGGCTCACAAAGCAAGTTTGTGCCTCATGAACTTTAGGGCCCTTGCTGGGAGTAGCTGTGTGGTGAATGAAGCAAAGTAATTTTCCAGGAGCATTTCAGGTCAGTGATGGGAGAAGTCAGTTGTCTTCTCAGGCAAACAGAAACCTAATTTTATTTTATTTTTTTAACCTTTTTCTTTTTATTGCCAGCTGCTTTTTAAACTTGCTTTTAGGTAGAACCAAAGGTGATTATCTTCTAATGCCAGTAAAATTCAATGAGAAAATACTAATACATATTATTGAGGAAGATATGTCCAATGAAAAACCTAATTTTAGTTGTATCTGTCTTCAATAGAATCTATACAAATTGAGTGGTAGAAATTTTCACTTCCATTGCAAATAACGTTGTAGAAGGGGGAGGATGTAGCTCAGTGGTAGAGCAAGTACTTAGCATGCATGAGGTCCTGGTTCGATCCCTAGTACCTCCATTAAAAACAAACAAGCAAACAAACAAAGCTAATTACCTCCCCCCTTAAAAAAAAATAACACTGTAGGTCTTTTTTAACTCAAAGTCCTACAGACTTATTTTCTCATACTTCAAAGTTCTGATTTGCCCAAGCATTGTTGAAGAGATGTCATTTTAATGAATTGTGAAATGCCAACTAGTTTGGTTTCAAGTTTCCTATGCAGTGTTTTCCCTCTCCTTGATGTTAGTCATTTGAATTGATATACAATGCTTAACTTAATATTTGGAGGCCATTATTAATAGCAGTTACTGTTTATACGCAATTTATTTCTTGTTCAAGCCTTCAGTGGATTCTTGGGAGATACAGGTATACAGAAATTTCAGGGGCTTTTGTGGGCTATTGGAGGTCCTCTAGACCTGGGCTGTTCAAAAATGGTAGTCACTAGCTGCATGTAGCTGTTTAAAGTTAATTAAAATTAAATAAAATTTAGAATTTAGCTCTTCAATTGCACTAGTAAATGCTCAGTAGCCACATGTGGCTGGTGTCTACCATATCGGACAGTACAGACACAGAATACTTCCATTGGATGGCACTACACTAAAGTTTGGCAAACTATGGCTCACAGCCCATTTTTGTGTTCCCTGTGAACTCGGAATGGTTTTTACATTTTTAAAGGGTTGTAAAAATAAAAACCCAAAGAGACCGAATGTGGCCCACAAAGCCTGACATTTACTATCTAGCATTTTACAGGAAAAGTTTGCTGACCCTTGGACCTATGCCCACATCTCTTGATGACATTTCAGCTTTCTGATCAAGTTAGGTTAGGGGTTTCCCTAAGCCACTGAAGACTGTGAATCTATTAAGCAAAACAGGCAAATTTAAAGCAGAGTTTCCTTGCTATAGATAGACTGTGGAATGAGTCCAGAACTCATGCAAATCAGTTCCCTGGAGCTAGCACAAGTGGGAGGAGCTTTGAAATGGGTGAAATTCTTTGTAGTATAAATGATCAACTTGCAACAGCTCTGTGAATAATACCTACAGTGTAACAGAACCTTATTCTGGTTTTGTACACTATTTTGTCTCTTAAGTGCTGTATTCTCTCATCTTAGTCTGAAAGAAATAAAATGAATACGTTTCCTCAGACGTGCTTGACCTTTCAACAAAGAATTTACCATGAAGATTTTTAACTGTTCAATTTATCTTTGGCTGTCAAGTTATTTCAGTCAATCTTCCCTAGGACAAATGAAGCAAAAAGATTCTTCTTCTGATATTCTCAACATCTGAGAGATAATCTTCCTTTGCTCTAACAATTTCTCATTAAATATAAAGCTTACGGAATCTGCCTATAAAATGAGCATCTGGCATTTCTGTGGTAAATTAGAAAGTCAACTTGTTGCTTTTAAGATAGGACCTTGATATTCATGAGGGAACTTTGTGAATTCCCAAGTTTGTGATAATCTATAGCATATCATTTTTGCCCTAAAAAGCAGTAACGTGTGGGTGAAAAAGTTCAATTTACCCTTTTGGGCTCTTGATGTAAATTATTCCGTAATTAGAAGTAACTAAAGTAATTCTCCCACTGAAACAAATGTTACACTACAAGATACTGAATTATTAGTAGTAACATTATTTTGAACTTGTCTGAATTTTCATATTCAAGATAGTGATGGCAGATAATTATGGACTATGGAGTGAGACCATGAAATGTACTGAACTACAGAAAAAGTTATACTTCAACATTAGCTTTGAAGAAAGAGGCAAGTGGTAGAGGAAATAAGGGAGATAATTGTGCAACAGTATTCTGAGAGGGAACCTTCATGAAGTGATAGCTTCTTTCTAAAGGACACAATGAATTGTATCTATATTGGTTTTATTTCCTAGTACAGAATCAGTGCAGATTTTATTACTTAAGGCTCTATTCACTGATCATAACTTGTTTTGGTGTCAATTAGCTGTTTTCCAAGTTAGAGCTTTGAATAAATTTATGAAAACCGCCAAATTTCTTCTAAATCTTCAGTGTCATCCTCTTTGTCATTCTTTGCCAAATCGTCTCCAAATCTCCTGGCTCTTTTAATTCTTTTATGTCACTTTTAGTTGTGCCCTCCAAACCCTCTTATCTTGCCAATATTAATGGTATACTCCTCTTAATTACCTTGATCTCCTTGAAGTCATACACTGCCTTCTTTCGTAAGGCATGCCAATAAGCATCTACCCTCTTGGATCACCCAGTCTCCAGTAGGAGATTCCATAATATATTTTATGTAATCAAGGATGTACCTCTTCTAAAGCTGGTGGTTACCAAGTTTGAAATCTTTGTCCACAGCACTTTATGATACCAGTGAAACTATGGTAAAGTTATATATCTTGAGCTTGTGTTTTACACTTCATTTGAAAAGTCAGAAACATTAAGGGAAAGGAACATCGCCTTGACTTAGAGTTGCAAACCATAGCCTTTGAGGATGGCCTTGCATATTGTCCATAATGGGGGAGAACCTGAAGTTCAAGCTTTGGAGAAATTAGATATTTCTCTATTTCTGGCATAAAGAATTTAAAAAAGCAGTCCAAAAAACACTGCCCTGTATCTGAGATTTTTTATTGGCCTGGCAGTAGTTGGAAAAGAATTCTTTTTATGTCCTAAGGTTCTCAGATTAGTAAGGCAACCTTAATTTTTTCATAAAGTCTTCATATTACTGTAAAGTAGATAAGTCAATCTGATCTTTAACTCTATAAGCTATATAAGGATATGTGAACATCTGGGTTTTTTACCACTGAATTCCCAACACTTACTATGATTTGTACATGACAAATATTTAATTGTTTTGTCTAATAGGTGCTTACCTTTTCTCTTTCATGATTATGTTTACAAAGACATCTTTCTTTTAGTGTAAACCAGTTTAATATATGTTAAACAATTTCTTGTTATAACTTATAACCTTTCCTTTTTATGAACCCTTTAATTTCATATTTTCTCCCAAATCACATTGTGGTCATGAGTCCATGTCTTCTCTATCATTCTCACTGCCTTTTCAGCTTTCATTGAAGGTTTTTTTTTTTTTTTTTTTTTTTTCTCTGTCTCTCTCTATTGATGAATGTTTTGATAAAAGCTGGAACCCTTGCTAAAACATTCCCACACACTGTTGGATGTGTAGTGGAACTATTCACATCACAGATCTGAGCCGGCCACAAGAAAATATTCCACCCATCCTTTATTCCAAATATATAGAAACTTTTAGTCCTTTCCATTTTTCATAGTGTTATTTTTACTATGTAAATGAGTATCACTAAGGAATATCACAGCCACAGTTAGATGCAGGTGGTGAGTGGACTGCTAGGCTCATTCACTAGCTGAATGACTTGCTCCTTCAGTGTGTGTTGTTAAGATTAGTTCCTCAGCAAAATTGCAAGTAAGCTCCTGTGTTATATTGACTTTCGTGCTTTCATGGTTAAATCCCACGGATATTAAAGACCTGAATGATAAATTTATGAGTTGTTCAGAATAACTTGTTTTCTTTCTTAAGTATAAAGTATAGGCAAAGTCTTTTGTAATGGCATAATTTAGCAGTCTAATTTTCTCTGGAATATTTTGTGACACAGTTAGAAGAAGAATAAATGATTTTTTTTTTACCACAAATGAGATCTAATAATTATTTTCTTCAAATTAAGAATCCTAACCTTAGAAATTACATTGGATTCTGTTTTTTTATTGTTCAGCACCACTGGGAAAAATGAGCATTTGCAAATATGGGCTGTTCCCACCTACATTTGCTTTGGTGTTTGGTGGATGCAAGCGGTGAGAAGATCCCAGTTTGCATGATTAACCTTGTAAGGACTACGGATCCTCTTATATGTAGGAACTACCCCTCTACTTTTTTTTTTTTTTAATGGAGGTACTGGGGATTGAACCCAGGACCTAGCGCATGCTAAGCATCTCCTCTGCTATTCCATTTAGATCAGAAATGAAGCTGGTTTTGCAGAAATTAACAAGCAAATCATAAAATTCACATGGAAATACAAGAGACCCACAATAGCTAAACAGTCTTGAAAGAGAACAAAGGCGAGTTCTCACACTTCCCAGTCTCAAAGCTTAATACCAAGCTGCAGTAATCAAGTGATACTGGCATAAGGATAGCCGTATAGATCAATGGAATAGAATTGAGAATCCCTCACATTTACAGTCAATAATTTTTTGAGGTGGGTGCCAGATCATTCAGTGGGGGAAGATACGTAGTCTTTTTAACAAATGGTGCTGGAAAGAGGGGAGGGTATAGCTCAAGCTGTAGAGCACATGCTTAGCATGCACAAGGTCCTGGGTTCAATCCCCAGCACCTCCTCCAAATATAAATAAATAAACCCAATTACCTCCCCCTCATAAAAAAAAAAAAAGAGGGAAAAAATGGTGCTGGAAAAATGAAATATCTGCATGCAAAACCCCAAAATTAAACTCTCTACCTCATACCATATACAAATACTAATTCAAAATGAATTATAAACCTAACTGTAAGAGCTAAAACTGTAATACTCTTAGAAGAAAATATAGTCATAAATCTTTGTGGTCTTAGATTAGGCATTGTTTCTTAGATATGATACCAAAAGCACAAGCAGAAAAAGAGAATAATAAATTGGACTTCATCAAAATGTAAAACTTTTATCTTTCAAAGACACTATCAAGAAAGTAAAAAGACAACCCACAGAATGGAGAAAACTTTTGCAAGTCATTTCTGTATTGTTTGATAATGGGCTTATATCCAGAATATATAAAGAACAATTACAACTCAACAACAGAAAGACAGCCCCCTTTTTAAAGTGGGCAAAGGATTTGAATAGACACTTCTCCAAAGAAGATACACAGATGGCCAATAAGCAGATGCAGAGATGCGCAGCATCATTAATCATTGGGGAAATGCAAATCAAAACCATGAGATACTACTTCACACCACTAGGTGAGTGTAATAAAAAAGATGGACAGTAACAAGTATTGGGAAGGATCTGGAGAATTGGAATCCTTGTACACTATTGGTGGGAATGTAAAAATGGTGCAGCCATTATGGAAAACAGTATGGTGGTTCCTCAAAAAATTAAAAATAGAATTACTGTATGATCCAACTATTCCACTTCTGGGCATATACCTGAAAGAATTGAAAATGGGGACTAAAAGAGATATTTGTATACCCATGTTCACAGCAGCACTATTTGTAATTGCCAAAAAGTGGAAACAACCCAGGTGTCTATTGATAGATGGATGGATAAACAAAATGTGGTGTATTCATGCAGTGGAATATTATTCAGCCTTAAAAAGGAAGGAAAATTTGACACAAGCTGTAACAGAGGAGTTTGAGGATACGCTAAGTGAAATGTGAGTCACAAAAAGCCAAATACTGTATGATTCCACTTATATGAGGTGCCTAGGGTAGTTAAATTCATGGAGAGAGAAAGCAGGGGCTGGGGCAGGGGAGAATGGGGAGTTATTATTTATTGGGTACAGAGTTTCAGTTTTGCAAGATGGAAGGAGGTAAGGACATTGGTTGCACAACAGTATGAATATGCTTAATGCCACTGAAATGTACACTTAAAAATGGTTAGGATGGTGTGTATTTTACCACAATGTAAGAGGACATAGATTTTATGGTATATAAATTATAGATCAATTTTAAAATAAATTATATAAGAAAAAGAAGAAAACAAATGAAACCAGTCTAGGAAACCCAAAAGTATTTGAAGAAGTCCATTTTAGGCCTGCTTCTATGTAAAGGCTCATTTTTGATGTACAGTTGACCCTTGAACAACACAGGGGTTTTTTTGGTTACTTTTTAATTCTTATTTTTTATTGAAGTGTAGTATATTTACAATGTTAGTTTCAGGTATACAGCAAAGCAATTCAGTTATACATATACATACATATGTATATATTTTCAGATTCTTTTCTATTACAGCTTATTATAAAAACTTGAATACAATTCCCTGTGCTATACAGTAGGTCCTTGTTTATCTGTTTTATATATAGTAATGTGTATCTGTTAATTGCACACTCCTAATCTGTCCCTCCACCACCTTTCCCCCCAGGTAACCACAGTTTGTTTTCTATATCTGTGAGTCTATTTCTGTAAACAACGCAGGTTTGAATTACACAGATCCACTTATATGTGAATTTCTTTTCCAATAAATACATACTGCTGTACTACACAACCCATAGTTGATTAAATGAAAATATGGAATGGTGGATACTGATGGCCAACTGTAGTTGTACAGTGATTTTCAATAGTGCAGGATGTCAGCGCCCCTAACCCCCACGTTGTTCAAGGGTCAGTGGTATACTGATTTTTTATTCCATTTCCTTTAATTCATGAATAAGTCCCTTCTACCTCTCCTCTTCTCTTTATTCTTTCCCAAAGTAGTTTTGGAATAATCTGATCATCCTTGGTACTTATTTTAACATCTGACCCTACGAAGGGTTCACATCTATTTCTTAAGGTTTAGATATTATAATAAATAAACTACGGCCAACTATGAAAAGCAGTGTCCTAGACCTTGGGTATCCAAAAAAAAAAAAAACCACAAACTCCTGGCAAGGCACTTATAATCTGATTAGGATGACAAAGCAAATATGTAAAAAGAGCACAGAAAAAGAGAGCTAGTTGAGTACCACAGGAGTTCAGAAATGAGAGATCATAGTGGACTGAAGGTGGTTTGGTAGAGTCCTTTAAAAAGTGGTATTTAAACTGGAGTGAAAAAAGTAAATACTCTATATTATCACTGGCAAATTGGTTTCCTTCTCACTCTAAGATTTCATGTAAAATGTAGCATTCCATGTAGCAGTTACTATTTGATTGACCTGCACAAATTCTTTTTTCTCATGGATATGATTTCCCTTGCTGGCAACCCAGTTTGCTAGTACAGTAAAAGGTATCGCTTGTTTGTCTATTTGTCCAGTAATTAAGTGCTTAGGGAGGCAGAGTGACCTTACATCATAATTTAGCCTCCAAGCCATGTAGCAGCCTCTCTGGGTTTATACTGTTAAGGCTATAAGTGGCAACAAAGATAAGAAAATAGGCACCATCAAGCATTTCTGGCATGGGGTGAATACGACCTGCACCTTGATGATGATTTTCACTATTTCTGCTTTCTATGCTGGATGGATTTACTACTCATTAGAATCTCAGAGATCCTTAATTTTAAAAATATAATGATTTTTTTTTAGTCTTCTACGTGTTAGTTGTTAACCTCCTTATGACATGCAGTGATGATTTCTGAATTTTCACTATTCATTAGGCACAACTCATTGTGGAAGCACTGAAACAGTTGGTTACTACTGCATCTAATACTTATTTAAATAAACAAGTAAGAGTCCTTTAAAAAGATTAGCCAGAACAGTTTTAAAAATTCACAGCAGCACTGATGTACATCAGCTCTGGCTTGGCAGACTGTGACCCAGGGCTGTGCAGTGTTTTATTACCCTCAGCTGCATAAGGGTACATCCTTATAGCACCACTTTTGTAGCAGATATTTTTATAACTCTACAAAATGATTAGACTGACGTAGAGCAATTCTCTAAATTCATAGGTATTAAAATATTCTGGCAGCTGTCTCCTTTTTGCCTTTAAGTTGAGACATCATGATGAGATAAGACTGTACCAGGCCTGATCGGTACATAAATGAAGTTAGGCATGGATTTCTCACATTATTGACAAGTGTCTTTGTGACTATAAATAGGAGAAATCTTGGAGGAGGGATTCCCATTATAGTAATTCCAATTCAATTCCAATAATATTCCTGTTTTTTTGTTTGTTTGTTTATTTTAAGAAGCCTCTTTACTTCAAAATACATTTCATGTAATCATAAGAAGGAAAAATGTCTCTGAATTCTAACTAAAACAACTTAGCTTGTGTGCAAAAACTCTACCATATCTTTATCTGTTTGAGATATTGATTAGGGTTTAGAGAGTGTTTTGGAGAACCTGGATGGAAGAATGCTGGTGATAAATTAGTATTGCGATATAGTGACATGGGAGACACTCTTCTCTTTCCAAAATAGGCTTCTGGCAACTCATGAACTCTGGCTCATAGTCCTCAAGAAGAAACCAAGAGTCTGGGAAGGTCTCAGGTTATGGTCTCAGCAACTGTCTGACCTCTCTTCCCCTAAGTACTCCCTGTGTAGTTCCAAGTGTCTCAAATGCTTCTGATAACAGTTTAAAATTGAAAGATTAGTGCTTGGCTGAGAAATATATGAGACTTTAAATAGAATGTGGCTATTCATACAACCATTTTGGAAAACTGTTAGGTAGTATCTACTAAGCTGATCGTACTTATAACCTATGACCTAATAATTCCAGTGGTAGATATATATCCTAGAAATAGAGTTGCAAACATTTGTACACCAAAAGACACATAGAAAATATTCAGAATGGCACTATTCATAATAGACCCAAACTAGAACAGTCTAAAAGTTCATTGATGGTAGAATGAGTAAATGAAATTATGGTATATTAATATAACAGAATACTGTATAACCATGAAAATGAACAAACCAATGCTACATGCAACAACATGCGTGAGTCTCTGGAACATAACCTCTGACAGATGAAACCAGACACAAAAAAGTACATATTATACTACATCATTTGTATAAAATTCAAAAACAAGTAAAGCTAATCAATCTGTGGTGATGAAAATAGTAGTTGCATTGTGAGTATAGTGGTGGCTGGGAAGGGGCATAAGAAGGGGGTCTTCTAGGATGCTGGCAATGGTTCTCTATATAGATGTATGTGGTTGTTACACAGATGTGTTCATCTTGTGAAATTCCTCACATGTATACTTATGATTTGTGCTTTTTTTCTGTATATATGATATACTTTAAAGCGTTAATTAAAAAAAAAATTTTTATAGACAGTGACTGAGATAAACATTGAAACTAATTCACTCTAAAGTCTAATTGCCAGCCCGTCCTTAAATTGAAATGATAGCTCTTACAGCCTTTCTGGTTTCATATGGGATGCTGACGAAAGAAGGTTATCAAGCATTAGTAATTTTCCAGCCAGTTAAGAAAGAGAATGTTGAAGAGGAAGAGAATCAACCCCCTAGATTTCAAAATATTGCTTAGAGCAGGCTTGATATGTTGGATAAGAATAACAAGAATTGTTTTCTAGGGTATTTTTGTCATGAGTGGCTGTTGAATGTATACAACTTTTTGTGCCTTAAAAGTTTGCTTTTAGTGTAAACATCCTTCGTATTAACATTGTTGTTCTCAGAGAGTCATTAAATGAGGTTATCACTGTAATAAAAAGAGAATGGTGATGAATGTGATTCAGTAGATGGCAGTGTTCCCTTTGAAGTTTTTAGTTAAAATGTGGGTACGTGGGGGGGTAACTCTTAGCAACTTCTTTCAGTAGGACTGATAAAGGGTCACATGCTAGGACAAGCAGACCAGAAAGAACATTTTAATTTTTTTTTCCATTTGTTCTTTCATATTATTACTATTTTGAATGAACCAACAAGATTTACAGTCCACAAATCCGGCGGACTTATTTTCCCACATAAAAATCCTAGAGTGATAGCCTGCAAGAGGAAGTTTGTTTAATGCAGTAATGCTTTAAGTGGGTGTTAATGGATAGAATATTCAGGAAGGATTTAAGTCATGTCTTTTTTTCCTTTTCTCTCTGGTATTTAGGAGTATGTATCTGTCAAGAGTGAGATAATAACAAACTGCTTTGGACAAAGATGTCAATGAAATTTATTGATGAGGAAGTTAGGTTGTACTTGAGCATGAATTAAAAGAAAAATTAAAGTGATTGACCACTCTTTTTGTTGGTAAATTTAATACAAATCAAATGCTATTTGAATAGTCTCTCTTTTCATATTGAAATTTCCTTAAAATGGTAGTGCCTGAAGAAAGCTTTAGGCTTCAGAAATCTTGTGGCATTGTAGGGGTTTTTGTTATAAGGAACTTGACATGGATTAGAGAATAATATGCCAGAGAAGTCAAGAGTTATCAGCCAGGGACAAAACACGCCTATCGTGCCGAATAGAAGACCAATGCAGTTGGAATCAGAAGAACTATTCAAGCCCTGACTTTACTCATTATTAACTATTGACCTTGGGTGAATCACTTAACCTGCCTAATTTTTCTTTTTCTCATCTGTGAAATATTAGGTGACAAATACCTGCTTTGCCTTCCGTATAGGGGTGTTGAGTGGATCAGATAGGAGCATTGTCTTCAAGGGTGCTGTGTTAATGGATTTGACAGATGGACTCTGTTATTTTTGTTTTGTTTTGTTTTTATTGAAGTATAGTCAGTCTACAACATTGTGTCAATTTCTGGTGTACAGCACATTGCTTCAGTCATACATGCATATGCATATATTCATTTACATATTCCTTTTCACCAGAAGCTACTATAAGATATCGAATACAGTTCCCTGTGCTATACAGTATAAACTTGTTTATCTATGACTCTATGTTGTTTTTATACTGTTTAATTAACTTTTTGTTTCCTCAGGTTTTCTGCCTATAGTCATCAGCTACCTGCTGAGAAACATTGTTAAACATAGTTTCAACAGCCATAATTATATAAGTACCTACTAATAGGTACTGTGCTAAGTGCTTTAAGGGCATAGTTTCTAAAGCCTCAAAACTGCACTTGAGTAAGTTGGACCATTGACTGCATTTTATAGTTCACAAAGGTCTGGCTGGCCTAGCCCAGGAGCTGTGACTCAAATCTTCTGACCCTATAGCAGTTTCTTATAATATGTTATTGCTATTCCTGCCATGATGCATTTCATTTTTCACTATTCCACAGCTAGTGTTGTAGAAGCCAGAGCCATACATAGTATTTTTATGTATTGGGCAGTTCAAATAAAGACATTGAGTCTTCAAAGCAAATGTTATTATGTTTTACTTTGAAATTATTAACAGAATTCTAATGCATGCAGTTATTTATTTGAGAGTGGGGAGAGTTGGTGCTCCTGACTTCACTCTGTGTTTCCTCTTTAACCAGAGCACATGCAAGTTGTTTCTTGGTGATTCAGACTCAAGGAGAGGAATAGTCATTAACACAATCTAAAGAGTGTTAATATTGGTTTGAGGACATATTGATTTTCTTTACAAATACTCCTCTCAATTATATTTTATTTTAACATTACAACTGGTTTACCTTTTTTCTTTTTTGTATATATTTATGTGTGTGTGTGTATTTTAGGGGTTCCCATTTATTGTAATTACAACAGTCATTAACATGCATGGAGATGACATTTTCTGAAGAATACATTTAAAACTGATAAGTCAATAAATACTAATAACTAAATATATTTTTGCTATTTTTGTCAGGTAGAAACAAAGATATATGAAATTTTTCATTTACTAATGTTTCAGTATTTTTTAAATGTTAATGAAAAATGATTTTTCAAAAGTATATCTCTAACTTTCTCTTGTAAAAATATAAAAATTACTTATTCATGTTTTGGCCACTTTCTAGTTTAGTCTGTAAATCGTCACTTTCTGCTTTTTAAATTAATTTTTAATTTTAGAACAGTTTATAGACATTCACAGGAAGATTATGAAAGAGAGTTACCATATAACCCACACCTAGTTTCCCCTATTATTATGATTATGATACATTTGTTTTAATTAGTGGACTTTACTTTTTTTTTTCCTTTTCACTTTTTTTCCATACTTTATTTAGATTGCCCTAGTTTTCCCCTAATGTTCTTTTTCTGCTCCAGGGTCCCCTCCAGGATAGCATAATTACATTTAGTGGTCATATCTTCTCACAGTCTCCTCTTGGCTATGAGTTTCTCAGACTTTTGGTTGTTGATGACCTTAACAGTTAAAAGAGTACTGGTCAGGTACATTGTAGAATGTTCCTCAATTGGGATTTGATGTTTTTCTCACAATTATGGTTTGTCTTTCACTTCATACAGTAGGTTATGTGCAGGGAAGGCTGCTCTTAATCATAGTGAACTATATGAGGAAGACAGATTAGGATTTGAAAATACTGGCTGTGGATAACCCATACAAAGATAGCATTAACAGCATTCTTTGTGGCATTGAAACATTGGCTACATTAAAAAAATTTTTTTATATGTTATTATTTTTCAGAAGAAGCCAGTCCTAATTCTAGCTGGAAGCAAGAGTCTAGGTTATGTGATCTGCTCATGTCTCTAAAACAGTGTCTTTTTCTCATTGCACCTATTGGGGCAGTTAGCGTGGGTTTTAATGCTACTCTTAAGAGCTTTATTTAATTTGTATTGGCCTTTTAATTAGTAATGGGCAATTTTGGATGAATTATTATTGATTGGAATTTTAAAAATTACACACAAAGCTGTTTTGTCACTGCAGCCTAGAACACTGTAAGATTAAAACGGGGTCTGGTTTAGTTACTAATCTAAAATGAATGCTCGAAAAGTATTTTAGTGGTTTTGGTTTGTATTCCAGTCTGGTGCTGGTTTTAACTCTGCTAAGAATGATTGTCTTTTAACTCACTGAGGGCCTCAATTCTACTCCATTAAGCGCCACTTTTCTGCCAATCAAAAAGCAGCATCCCCGAGACTGATTTTTGTTACAGTGGATAGTAATGGCTGCCTAGTGACAACATTTCAAACTCTTTTATGTAAACAGAAAGCAATCAAATAAGTACTAATCCAAGGATTATGTGGACCCAAATCCCATGGTCAAGAGAAGATTTTCTGCAGTGTATGTCCCTGGCTGTGTGCCTTCTGGTGGCAGCAGCCCCTCTTCTTCCTGGAAAGCTTGTCTGCTGCTTGTGCTGCCTGTTAGATTGCAGTATGCTAAGACCACAGCACCCCTGCAGCTCCTGAAAGGAATTCAAAAAGACACTTACATTTCCATAAATAAATTAGGAATTCAGTGGTTTCTTCGGGCTAATCAGGGCAGGCTGATAAACCTTGCTTGCTGTTTAATAAATGAATTGTGACTGATTACCTATTAATATGGACGCCTCAGGAATTCACCCAGGGGGAAGCAGAGCAGTGAAATAGAGAGGGGCATGGCCCCTTGGGAAATCAGGGCTTCATGTTTGCAGCTTAAATATCTCTGTGAAGTATCAATAAGGAGGTAATTGAATTTTGAACACAAACATGAGCGCCGGATGGATGAAAGGGGGAGGGGGGATCTGATCATCTCTTTTCTGCCCCTTCATTCTCCCCTCCCCTTTTCCTTAGAGACCACTCTAGTAAAGATAGATGCTAAATCCATTAAATAAAGATTAGACCCTGTCGTAGTAGAAAATGGCAGCTTAGCTAGATCCCTGGGCAAATTGGGGCCTTTTGCAATACAGAAAATTAAAATATACATTTTTAACAAGTGTGCTATCTTCCTAGCAATAATGCTGGACTAGCTTGTGGGTTTGCTCCTCCTTCAGATTGGATTTTGTTTGGGCAGATCACTTTCTCTTGTATTAATGCCAATCTTTTCTGTATTCCTGGAGCAGAAGGGGCTGGGTTTATTTATTTATTTTTAAAGCTTCTGTTGAGGCCTTTCCTCTAGCATCCTGCTTGCTTGTAATCAGAGAAGTGGGAAGGAGATTAGTGTCCCATGAATTGACGGTAGATAAATGTTCCCTCCCCTTAACTGGTGGGTCCAGAAGAGCCCAATCGCTTGTATTTCAGGGATGATTGGAGACTGTACAGCCAAGCAAGAAAAGGGCTTACAGACTGAAATAAACATTGATGTTTTAGATGCAATTTTACTTGGCTTTATTTCCTCTAGATAAGGTTATTGATTTGCTTTGTCCTCCTGTTTTAAGCCAGATAAAGTCATATTAATGTAGAAAAAGAAGAATTGGCATCATTTGGTTACAGATCATAATACTTTACCCCTTTTGAACAATAACAAAAAACAAGCATTAAGCCCTAAATACTGTTGTTTCTTTATGTGAACACCCAGGATTGGCTTTTTGGACTAACCCTTGTTTATACGTCAATCTACAGTTCTGATAACCCTTTCCCAAGACGTCAGTCAATTAACAAGTATTAATTGAGCATCTGTTAGATGTGTGGCCTTGTTACTTGCCATGGCCAATGGTGAAAAAAGTCTATCCTCTGCTACCGCAGATACTTATTAAAAAACAAACCTAATTATGTCATACTTCTACTTATTAAAGTTCTTCGGCTCCTTGGGTTCTATAAGATAAAATTCGCATTCCTCAGGCCTTCACCAAAGGACTTTCCTAATGTTGAGCTAGCCTTTCCCTTTCTCTCTGATTTTATCTGGAAAACTTCTGCTTATCCTTCAAGGCTGTTTCAAATCCCACCCTCTCCTTGTAATGTCTCCCTATTCCTCCAGGCGGAGTTAAATTTTTGTTATCACTCAGTGTGAGTTCTGTACTTTGAGGATTTCCCATGGAAAAAAAAGTGTAAAACTTCTTAGTCTCAGAATTTTGTGCATCATTTACCAGATGGTTTTGCAAATGTTCCCAATTCGTTGTTTCAACTTCAGAGGTATCTTGATGATCAAACTAAGAAGCTTGATTATACGTATGAGCCACGGTGTTGTCTGAAGGCTGTGTGGCCACTGAAAAACAGTAAGCAGGGAGGTGACATTGACTGACCTCTTAGGAAGAGCACCCTGACAGTTGAGAACAGGGGCTGTTGACTTGTTTGTCACTGTATTTCTCTCTCTCTCTCTTTTTAGTGTCTGGCACATTACAGGTGGACCACTGGTGGACCGCTAGAGGCAGAGAGACCAGTTTTAGAAGATGTAGTGATGTCAGAGTTACAAATGACTGTCAGTTTCTAATTTGAGTAGTTTTTAATTTTATTAACCAGAATAGAGAATGTAAGAAAAAGTACTGCTTGTCTGGAAGATACTCCTTTTCTTTTTTTTTTCTTTTTCTTTTTTTTATAATAACATAAAAGAGTTTATGGGTTTTTAAAATTTTTTATTGATTTATAATCATTTTACAATGTTGTATCAAATTCCAGTGTAGAGCACAATTTTTCAGTTATACATGAACATATATATACTCATTGTCACATTTTTTTCTCAATGAGAGATACTCCTTTTCAACTTGTATCCTGTTTGCCTGTGGGAAATTCTAAGACATCACTTTAACTTAGCTACATATGGGCTTAATAAACAATTTAGGTATGTGCAAATTAACATGTATACACTCCTTCAGATCCTGATAGGTATGGTCCATCAAATTCTTGTTTTTTATTAACATTCACAGCTAACATATCCTGGTATGTGTGTGGCGCTGTGCCCAGATCCTTAGCCATATCCTGGTTCCACTCCTGTGGGGGCTTAGCTACTGTTATTATTCTCATTGTACGGATGGAGAAAAAAGGGATCACTTGCCCAAGGTATTGAATGACAGAGCTGGGACTAGAACTCAGGCCTGTGTGGTTCCAAAGCCTCTGCTCCTAAACTTGCTTACTGAGCGTGGCCTAAGTCCCCTGACCATGACAACTGAGGAAGTTGTTCCTGGCCCTTGTTGCTCTCCTGAGGCCTGCTTAGCGCTGCCATGTAGTCACTTAAGGTCAGTGCTTGTCTTCCCCTTATGCAGCTAACTACTAGAACGAAGCATGAAGCACAGGATAGCTGTCTGGGTATGGGTGGGGAAGGAGCTTAATCCAGCCCTTTCCTAGCTAAATTGTGACTTGCTAGCATTTTTAGAGCCCTGAATTTCTTAAGGAAAAACGCCAGGACCCCTTTGGACTGGATGAAGGCAATTTGAGGACAAGCCCCAGACTGTCTTCTGTCTCATAGCAAGAAATTACCGTTGAAAATTCATTCCCTTAAGAAGGAGCACACACAGGGACTAGAACAAACTCCAGACTTAGCTTAAATGTCAGTTTTTTTGGAAGGCTACACCTGACCCCTAGACTAGATAATTCCTACCTTCACTCCCTTCCCCTGACGTATGCTCGTCCAGCACCGTCTACTTCCTCCTCTCCTAAATCAGTATTGCAATTACTTGTTAAAGTGTCTGCTTTGTTCTCCACTGGGTCCTCAGTGTCCGACACACATGTAGGTGCTCAGAAGATGCAGAAGAGGGAAGAGGCCAGATAACTTCTGGGTTTAGGCAATCTCTTTATTGAGGCATAAGTGATATCTTTATCTCCAAAAATTCAAGTTTGGCTGTTGGTGTTACTGCAGCTTTTGCTTGTCCTGTTTTGTCTCTGCTTCTATGTGTTTGTAAATGTACAAATCCACATGAAAAGGAAATTCTAGCATTAACTCAACCACTGTATGATGTAGCTGTACAAAGGATTATTTAGAGACCCACACACTTTTCTCTCTCGGAGTTTATAATCTCTATAGGCTGAAAGGAATTAGGTCCCCAGAGGTGGCTGCTCTTCTTAGATAACCCAGATGAAAACCTTTGATTTTTCCCTGTCAACTTTATGTAGTCTATATGTATATGGGGGTCTTGAGATCACTAGGTAAAATTTACTTTTTACATTAATTATTCATAGTAAAAAGAAAGAGAGTTTACCTTTTTTACGTCTTTCTTACTTTTCTAAATCTTTTATACTTTAGACCATACTGGTTTTCACAAATCCCTTCTAGCTAATGTCTACTAAACAGTAATTACCTTACCCTTTACTTTCCCAAGCACTAATGGAAATACTGGATTATAACCAATCTAATACTGTCTGGACATTCTACCAGACACTTTCCTCAGGTGATTTAAGGCAGTTTATAATCACTTCTTGCAGTCTTGAGGCCAGTTTTCAATTCATGAGACTCATATATCCTGGCTAGTTTTAATTAATTTTGCAAGGAAGATGCCAGGAGAAGCAGTATTAAAAGCTTTCTTATAATCAGGTTCTTTCATCTATTGGGTTCTTGTCAGCCACTAATCTTGTAATTTTATCACAGCAAAATCCGAAAGTTTCTCTGCAATAGTTTATTCTTTACTCTTTTTCTTTAGTACTTAGTACTCATGTGGGTTTGAGTAACCTTTTATTTGTGGTTGTCTTATTCAGAATTGATGTTGGGAAATTTCTCTAGATTTATAACAGCAATTGCTAGAATTCATTTTTTAATGGTAGGACTAGGGAATCAGCTTTACTTGTTATCACATGTGTTCGGTGTATCACATGTGTTTGGTCTTTTGTGGTGATTGTATCAGCCAGAATCCAGTCAGGGGTAATTTGGAACAGGGAAATTTTTAAATAGAGAATTAACTAAATGAAATGTGATTAACTTATAACAGAGTTTTTAAAAAAAAAAAAAAGACTGAGGTGAACTGCAGAAAGCTGCTACCCACCATCACTCCCCCCACTCCCCCGACAGGAGACTTAACTACAGAGGGACTTAGAAACTTAGAGAGATCTTCACAAGGGAGAGACCCAGCGCTCTGAAGAGAGGACATACTGCCTACTTCGAGAGGGTACTCTGCTGGTGAACTATAGGAGCAGCTGCCCATGGGGTGGTGAAGAATTGCAGCCGGAGGGGAGGGGGGCACTGAACTGAGGGCAGCTGTTGGCAAGGTGAACATTTCTGGTACCCCCACGTGCCAACCTGGTGCTTGTCACTGCACCGAAAAACCATGCATTGTAAGAATGAAGAAAAATCCCTTCTTCCTGCTTTAGCCTTACAGTCCCCCATCAGTGCCCTCTCTGTTGGCAAGTTAACATCGAGCCACTTGACAGAGGAAAAATGTAGCCTACTACAGGGTCCAGTGCCAGTACCACAAAGCAGGGCAGAGAAGGGGAGTTAGGAGCTGAGAGGCAATAAATAAATAACTAGCATAGGGAGTAAAAACTTTGTGAAAAGTTAAATCTTACAAAGTAAATAATTTCACTTTGCATAGTTTTTGTTTCATTTTGTTAATGCATGTTTATTTCTCTCAAAGCAGGGTACTCCTGTAACCTTCGCAGTTGCCTGGGTAGCATTCACCACCTAGCATTCACCATCTAAGCCAATGTTTGACTTAGCTGTAACTGCCCCTCAAAATTCTGTTGGCTACCTTTCACCAGGGGTTTAATAAATACTATGTAATCAATAGATTTTAACAAATTTTCAAAATTAAAAAAAAGTCTGATAGTAATTGGAAGACAAAGCATGAATGTGAATAGAAGGTGGCTCTCCCAACCTCTTAACCTCATTAAATTCTCCTGATTTCTTTTCTAACCATTTCATTTTTCTTGAACTGGTATTATTCTCTCCCAATTATTTTTAGCCACATTGAGCCCTCCTGTTCCTGACTTCCTTTAGCACCCAATTGTTATAGATGCTTGTCTTCTCAATTTTAAGAGCCTTGCTGTCTGGGGCCATGATTTATACTACTGTTGTATATTACAGAACAGTATTGTCTAAATGTCTGTTGAATAGATGGAATCATATTTACAGAATGAGAAGTAGAAACATAGTCTTCAAAGCAATCAGAGAACAGATAGGTATTTACACGTTTTTTCCTTCACTGCTACTTTTTCAGAAGCTATCCAGTCTCTTGCTCTTTAGAAAGGCTATAACTAACATTAGGAATGTAAAGACAAAGCCAAGGTAGGAGTGGGGAGCATGACAGAATAGTTAGTCATGGAGAAAGCTGGAAGTATCTGTTAGTGGAAAATAAACTGGGGAAGAGAATGCTTACAGGTTGATGATGGTTTTAATGCACACATTTGCTTTCCCTTACCAATCCCTACTAAAACAAGTTTTGTTTTTTTTTTTTAAAAAGATAAAAGTCCTCAAGGAGAAAATAGGAAAAAGGTCAACAACAGCAAAATTTTGGAAGCTGGTAGGCATGTGAATTTAGGAGACCTAAGAAAAAACAATACTAAAGTGAGGAAAGCCAAAAATCTGGATAATGGGAATTCCAGAGAGAAAAAGGGAAACAGAATGGAAATCATAAATTAAGTACTTCAAAAAAAAACTTCCCAAAATTGAAGGAAATACATTTCCAGTCTGAAAAGTCCTGACAGGTACCACCAAAACACATGAAAATAGACCTAATCCTAGGCACATCATTTCATGATTTCAGAACTCTGAGGAAAAAGAGAAAATCCTGGGAGCTTCTAGAGAAGACAAAAAGCAAATTTCATACAAAGGATGGAAATCAGAATGTCTTCAACATTGGAGACCATTGGAACAATATCTTCAAACTAATGAGGGAAAATTATTTTCAATTTAGAATGCCAAATCAAGTGAAGATGAAATGAAGACATTTTTAGACATGGAAGATCTCAAAAAGTCGGCCTCCCATAAACTCTCTTGTACTAGCAGAAGTCATGCATCATCAGGTGAGGGAATAAGCTAAGAAAGATGAAATGGGATACAGAGCACAAGTGAGAGAGGAGGAATCCAGGGTGATTACTGTGCACAGATGACAGACCATCTTGGAGACTTCTTCAGGAAGATGAAATTGATAAATTACAAGATACATCTCAATATCTTAAGATTTAGACAACAGGTAGATATAGACTCTATGGCTGACTTAGAAATAAATACACAGAAAACTAAGCAACCTAAAAAACTCAGAAAAAATAAAAAAAAATATGCAAGGAAGGAAAGGTAATCATAGTTTATTACATGGCTTAGCTGTAAATAGTGTATATAATCATACTAATGTAAAAAGTGGATATTGATCTAGGTGAAGTTATAATATATAATGCTGAGAAGATAAGAGATGGGATGCTTGCATATGTATTGTGAGGAATTAAGGCAGAGGGATGGGAAAAGGAGCTAACTCATCACTTTCTACATTGGGGGAAGTCAAGAGATAATGCCTCAAATTGAAACATCGAAAAATAGTAATACAAGCATATTATTTAGTCACTTGGAGATGTAGAGGGATATAAAATAATCAGCTAAACAGAGTGAGAATGGTTGCCACTGAGAAGGACTTAAAGGTGAATTGCAGTTTTTCATAACAAACCTTATAGAATTATTTGATTTTTGAAACATGTTCATGAATGACTTTTAATTTTTTTAAAAAATTTATTAAAAATAGATAAAATAGGTAGTAAAAAGACAGAGACTGGATGTTGTAACATTTAGAGAAGCAAAGTTAAATAATGTTTAATAGGAAAATAAATGGAAGCCAAAAGAATAAATATATGAATAGGACAAAAATAAAAGATGTATATATCTCTTTGTTGATGAAAAGGAAGCTAATTACTTGAAATGAAAATGTGATTGGTTACATACTTTCAGTTTTTATGGTGTAAAATCTGCATGCCCAAACTTCCTATAATCCAAAATAAGTGATTCACAGTTTTGGAGTTGGAAGCAACTATATTTCTACCCCATGATGAGAAGTAGAACCTGAAACACAAACCCTTAGCAGTATGTTGCTGACACGACTTGATTAAAGAATTTCATTCACTGCTTCCCATCTTTCCACCCTTGATATAAGTGGTACTTTTCTGAGTATTTTGTTGGATTACAGTACAATTGGGGAAAAAATTAAATTTAAATTTTATGCTAATTTCCACTATTAGAGTCTTCTAAATATTGATCTCTGGTAACTGGTAGGTTTTGGTGGATGGAATTTTACTTTTTAACATGACATTGAACTGTACATTTAACACTAGGTCTAGGTGATCTCTCTAGGGAGAATGGAATTGATGGATCCTTTTTCTGCCAGTCCCAGGTGGCCTGTCAGGAGAGCAGGTGTTGCTGGGATAGCTCATGCATTCAGGAGTCATAGTGCAAATCTGATCAAGGCGTGTATTCCCCAGACCACTCAGGCTAGTGTCTCTCATGGGGAAGAAGCCAACATTGGCGTCCTATGCTTTAAAAAAAAAATGAAAAAGGAAGAAAGAAAAACTAATTATCAACCTACAGCAAATGTCATTCAACTCAAATCCCTAAAGGATAAAGGCATAGGTGACAAATGTTCCTGGAGAGAGGGTTGAGCTGTCACTTGTCTTTTTAATGGATCGTCCATGTTTGGCTTTGGAATCACATGCTATTTCTCCTTATTGTGTGTTTCATCTGAAGAAATACTGAATATCTGTAAGTTAAAAAAAAACATAAATTTTATAAACCCCTTGGGTTTGAACAGAATCCTAGTGTCAAGAAAGATGATAAGGGGTTAGTTTTATTGCTCTTAAAGTATTCAGGGGACAACTGTCTATTGACTTAGTTGTCCCTAATACCTCACATATTTTTCCTTACTTTTGATTAGATTCATTACATCTCATTTGGTCTGAATAATTTGGATGACTAACCATGGGTATTTATCCATGTCCTATTCCAGAGGACAGAGTTAGGAACTACGCGGAGGAGTTAGAAAGAGGTTTATTTGTTTTGGTTTTGTTTGTTTGGGTTTTACCACAGTATTAAGGATGAACTTTCCAAATGTCCAGATTAAATGGACTCTCAAAAAATACCAAATTTTCCATCCCAGAGAACTCTTAGGCAGAACTCTGTGACCAGCACTAGAAAGTTACCAGATACTGTTTAAGATTAGGAGGGAGTTTTAAAATAGGTGATCTCTATTCTTTTCAACTGTTAAGAATTAAGGATTCTATTCTTTTTGCTTTCAACAGAAGATCTATAAAATAAACTAGTCTCCATGTTGAATTGTTCCATTTTTAAGTATTTCTGTCCTCCCTGTTGTAACAGTTGCTATTTATTAATAGGTGTAGCAATGCTATTTGTACCTGCCTTAAACTAGTAAATATTCTGATAGAAAAATTAATTAGTTTTTCAAACATGATTTAGAGTAAAAGGAAATATACTTCACTCAAAATCTGAATGACTTGGGTTAGGTAATAGGAAGAATTTCTGGACAGAGAGGGATGTTAAAATTTGAACAGAAATATAAAATTGCCTATTTTACTGACCCTTGAAAGTAAAACAGATGTTCATGTCTGGGATGTCTCATTGACTTAAGCCTTACCTCAGTGACTGATTCTAAAATATCTTCCTACATTCTCAGGATAATTTTTTTTCTCTCCTTTCAAGAGAAGTTCCTATTTTACCAGGAATACCTAGATTATCTTAAATGAACCTTCTTCTCTGCCTTTCTCTTAGTACCTATGTTCTTTATCTGTTTTCTCATCCTTTTTCCTAATTCCAAGAAGTATCCTTATCCAAGGATTGTCCCCTCTTTTCTCTGTATTCTAATTTCTATTTTCTGGTTGCTTTCTAAGGAACCTGCAACCTTTTTTATGTTTGTTTCCTCTCTCTCCAGCATCAGTAGTCTGATCTCCTCCAGCATCCAATTCAACATGTCCAGTGGTAGGAAATTCATTTCCACTGTTGGACAATTAAAGTTATCCCACAGAATTCTCCTCTTTCTCCTACTTCTCTTAATTTGTAACCATACAAATGTAGTTGTTACTTAAGATGTCAGAGGTAACATTTAAAAAGTGCAAATTTCTCTCATATATAAATAGTTCAGTGTATTTGAAGAAATCTATCATAGTACCCTTTTAATAAACTCATTCATGTAACCAATCATGTAATTCAATTGTTTTGCAGTTATTAATTGAGCTTATACTATGCCTTGCACACTATTAGATTCTAGGACCTTAAAAATAAGTAAGACATTTGTGAATAAGTCATCACCCAGTGAGAGACATACATGTAACAAATAAGTGTAAATGAAGTTTGTGTGTGGTTCATGGCTGACATAAAGAAGGGAATAATCAACTCTGCCTGAGTGAGGGTTTCAGGAAAGGCTTCGTAGAAGAGATACCTGAAACTCAGTCTTGAAGAGTACGTAAAAATTTGCCAGGTGGCTATATAGCAGTGTAGGAACACAGAAGAGGGGAAGAATGCAGAAAAAACTGTGGGCCAGTCTAAGTAATTTGAATCATATGCAGAAGCACAGAAGTGTGAATTCAGATGGTACATTTGAGGAAATGCTAGTTGTTCCTGTGTAGCTGGAGCACTGAGAGAATAGCAGGCGATAAAGTTGTCTGTTAGTAAGCTCCGTGAGTGACAGTACCTTTTCTGGCTTTTTCATCATTGTATCCACATGACCTAGCACATAATAAATGCTTAGTTAATATCTGATGAACAAAGAAATAAAGAGGCAGGCAGAGGCCTTGTAAATATGAAAAGGGATTTCAACATTGCTCTGAAGATTATTGGAAGTAATTGAAGATTTCTTTTTAATCCAGGGAGTAATATGGTTAGATTTAGCTGTAGAAAAATCGCTTTGGCTGTCATGTGGAGAGTGGTTTTGTAAGAGACTGGGAGATCAGTTAGGTTATCAGTAATAATCCAGAGATGAGATGGAGGGGACCTAAACTAAAGCAGTGGTGAGGCAGTAAGTGTGACTGACTTGGGATGTTTGAGTTAGAGAATCAACAAGATTTTGCAACCAATTTGAAGATGGGAGTGAAAGAGAAGGACCCAGCATGATCTTCCCAGGTTTCTAACATGGGTGACTTGGTAGATTTGCTCCCATTGCCTAGAATTGGAATATAGAAGATAAAGGAGGGTGGAAGGGGAAAGATAAAAGTAAATAAAACCAGTCTTTAACTTCCTGCTCTGGCAGTTTTGAGATTCAAGTTCTCTCTTTGGTTATAGATTCTGGTTCATCAACATTTTTCTTAAAATATGTCAATGAAAATTGAATACAGCACTCTAGTTGTGGACTGATCCTTGAGCAATCCAATATTGCTTCCTTTGAGCTGGAAACTGCTTCTAATAATAGTAACTAGGATTTTTGTGTGTTAGCACTTGCATCTCCCAGAGTTAGCTCATAATGAACTTGAAAATCAACTAAAACCCCAAGGTTTTCAGTTATCAAATCATGTGCACCCTCCTATCCTGTAGTTTTTAAAAATTAAATATCAGATTTTACATTTATCTAATAGCCTTTTCTAGCCTCATTACTCTTTGCACACTCCTCTGACTGGGAACCTGTACTTCCAGGCTGTATGCTTTCTTTTGAATCTTTAGCTGTGAGTATTTCTAAAGATTATATCTCATTTCTCTTCCCAAAGCACCACCCTATGTCTTTGTCCTTTTCATAAATGCCATCTGGAATGCCTTGGCCCCTCCTTCCCACTTGTCCACATCTCATTCACATTTGAGGCCCAATTCAAGCTTCATGCCGTGCATTTTCTAGTCCTTACTGGCTAGAGTACTTATTCTTTACTTGTATTATGGCCCTTATTATATTTGTCTTAATGGTGTTTAATTTAATGATTGTTTTGTTCTACTATAAACATTCTTATAATATATTCTCTGTTATCAAAATATAGTCCTTGAAGGAGAGAATCAAGGTTTTTTGTTATAGGTTATTTGCCTTGATAACTTAATAAGCTCTTGTAAAGTAAGTGAATGAGTACAGAACCTCATGAAATCTTTATCAGCTGTGTTTGTAAGGTTTTTATAGATTGCCCTGATAATTATATAATAGCTTAAAATTCCATCATACCTTTCAAATAGGACTTTCATTACGCTAGAAAGCGTCTTGCTGCCCTCTTGTGAAAAGCTTGGTGATACTGCCAATTAACAATGCTCAGAAAAGTTAAGTAATTTTCATCTAAATTCCACTAAGATCAGCCTTTTTTTACACTTTTAGAATTTTTATATCTTCTACAGATTCTCAAGCATAATTACTGGTGAGCATTTCTTCCCTTTTTGTGTATATCTCAGGTGAATATGAAACTGTGAAAGCAAATGCTGGGAAGATAAGTGAAACAACCGGAATACATGCATTGCTAATGGGACAGCCCCTCTGGGAAAGTTTGGCAATTTATTACAATGTTAGACATACATTTACCACATAACCTACCAATTCCACTCCTAATTTTTTTGCTCAAGATAAATAAAAACATACATCTGCATAAAGACTATACAAAATGTTTATGACAATTTTATTCATAAAAACCATTAGTTGGACACATCCCAAACATCTGTCAACCAGTGAATGAATAAACAAACAATTTGTGGTATACCCATGCAGTGGAATACTGCTCAGTGCTAAAAAGGAACAGGCTACTGATACAGGTAGCAGTATGGTTGGATATCAGTATGTTATGCTGAGGAGTACCTAGTATATGATATTCATATGAAATTCAAGAAAAGGCAGATCCAATCCATAGTGACAAAGTAGAATAGTGGTAACCTAGGACTAGGGTAATATTGGAGTTGATTGCAAAAGGGCACAAGGGAACAATTTGGGTTGATGGAAATATTCTATATCTTAATTATGATGGCAGTTACACAATTTTAGACATCTGTGAAAACTCGTTAAACTGTGATCGAAAATGGTGCAATTTATTGTATGTAAAATATATCAAGGCAGTTGCTTCTCAAAGATTTGAGATTTGGTTTAGATTTTAGGAGGAGGATTTTGGATTTTATAGGGAGGCACCACACATCTCTTGAAGGGACATGTTTCATAGAAACAGTACTTGAATACACTAATCTTTGTGTTGTCCTTAATGTGTTTCTGGGAAATTCTGCCATTAAATGAAAACGATTTTTATTAATTTATTAATTTATTTATTAGGGGAGGCACTGGAGATTGAACACAGGACCTTGTACATGCTAAGCATTCACTGAGCTAGACAACCCCTCCGATTTTTATTATTTTTAGTAGGAGAAACTATGATGCATCCATCCCAACCTAAGGTATCCAAACAAATTTCATAGGTAGAAAAATATATCAACTGACAAGGAAATTAAGTTTTAGTAATTAACAAATTGGAAGTAAATAAATACAGATTGTATAACAAACATAATGTAGTGAAACTTTATTGTGTTTATCAAAGGAAGAAGGGAGGGTGTGAGTGGGTGGTAGCTGTGGAATGTGAGAGAGTCGTTTTTTGAAAGGAGCATTCTTGCCGCACTTTTTTCTTCACTAATTTTTCAGCCTTTAGGGGGCTTAAATTATCTTACACTCAAACTGCACTTAAAAGTCAAGTCATAGCGTAAACATGAGAGCATTTTCAATCATGTGGAAGTTTTGAAGAATTTCTGTTGGTGTTTTCCCTTTATCCCTCTTGGTTGGTGTACATCCATAAAGCAAATGTTCAGAGTTCATTTAAACACGACACACAATACACATTTGGTCCACGTGGTGCTCTCTGATTGGAGAATGGTAGTGTTGAACACACTGCACCAATGTTGTAATAGCACCTTTTATAAAACCATTATATAAAAACAAAAGCCTATTGTATCTTATACACCAGAAACAATTAAAATATAACATGTTTTAAGAACATAACCTTCCCCATGGTACTTAAGGGTTTAAACACAAAAATTTTGCGAAATCTTTATGGAAAAAACTGTAAACTCTATTGACAGACATTAAAGAAAATCTAAGTAATTGTCACAAATTAGAAAGAAAACAAAAGCCATTATACAAAAAAAAAACTTTTTAAAAAATGTTATCTAAAAGGTAACGAACAGTCATTGTGGGAGTGAAGTTTCTATTTACATAGACCTGGAATTTGGAAAGTGAATTTAGATTCAGTATTCTAGTGTGTCTTTCATTTTAATTCTTAAAACAAACTACATTTCTTGGGAAGTTTATACCTGGAATGTTTGAAATACAGAATGCTGTTTCTTCTCCCTGGAAAGCTTTGTCCATTTCCTTAAGCCCTTTTTCTGTGCTCCTGTCACATTCCTCTATTACAGCCACTATCAAATTATATTATAAATGAGACATATATCTCTAGTCTGTGAGCTCCCTTAGGTCAGGGACTGTGGGGTGATAACTGTAGTTAAGAGCACAGGCTCTGGAGTTAAGGCCACCTGGGTTCTAATCCTGCCTCCACCACTTATTAGCTGTATAAACTTGAGCGAATGATGGAACCTCTCTGCCTCATTTGTAAAATGCGGATGATAAATGATACCTGTCTATAGTGTGTTGTGAGGATTTTAAATGATAACGTGTTAAGTGCTTTGAATAGTACACATAATCACCATTCAGAAATGTTAGCATTGTGATTCTTAGCCATTCAGCAGCAGGCTCTTCCCTGGGTGTGCTCTAAATTTTGAACAATGTGTAATGGATGTGTTAACATTACAGTGATACCAGTTAGGTGGAATTTAGGACTGAGCAGTTTTTATGTAATGTGTGGAGCAGGGTTCAGTTTCTTTTGAGTAAGAGGTGAGAAGCATAATGTCAAATCAGCACCAAGGAAAGATGGCACTAATTAGTGTAGTTGAGAACTTTGCTTCACAAGTATATCAAGAACGTAAGAATGTGTTCAAATCAGATAGCGATCCTACTCAAATAGCCACACAGGGCTGAAGGACAACCAAGTAACTAGTGACAGTTGTGGAGGCTCTTATGGCACCTGTGAGAAATTATACCATATGAATAACTGTGTTAACTTGCATAGTGATTTTCTGAACCTTTTAGTCTCTTCAAAATGTGAATGCAAAATCACATCCTATATGAAGTTGTGTTCAATAAACACGTGTTGAATGAACCAGTTTTTTAAAAAGAAAACTGTCAGTGTTGTTCTTCTTAGTATCTTCAAAGCACAGCACAATAGTGAGCACATGGAAAGTCAACAATTAAATGGTTTTGTGTAAATGAAGTTACCTACATTGCTCGTGATCTGAGTTGGGATTGCTAATTCAATTATTACGTTTAACCAATTATATACATGTACTGAGGATTACTTAGTTTTCATAGCAACTTTAATCTTTTATTTCATAGATTTTGATATGTTTAAATATATAGCTTTAAGTGTTTTTGCATTAGTACATTTGCATTAGTCTAATCTACTTCTATTAAATTTAATTGCATTCTGACTTCCTGGGATGAATATTTAGTCATTAAACAAAAGGAACATTTCTCATGTAATTATTCATAGTGACTAAATGATCTAAGTACTATAATTACTTTAATTCAGAATATAGTATCTTTGCTTTCAAAATGTATATCATAAATACAAATTCTGGTATTAATCTGAATTTAAACAATTGAATTTATGAAGTGTATTTTCTCTTGAAGCATATTGGCAGTAATATCCGAACACCCAGATTTTTTATCAGGAACATTGATTGGTTAGATTTTCAGTTTTTTAGCAAGAACAAAGCCAGAAGGGGAGGGCTGTTTTTTCTTTGTGCCTCAGGATAGAGATAAGAACTGGATGCCTGTGCTTTTAATGGAGAAACCCAGATTCTGTTACCTTGGATCTTCCCTGT
The DNA here is from genome assembly GCF_036321535.1 of Camelus dromedarius. Taxonomy (NCBI): domain Eukaryota; kingdom Metazoa; phylum Chordata; class Mammalia; order Artiodactyla; family Camelidae; genus Camelus; species Camelus dromedarius. The sequence continues at coordinate 69,411,556 of NC_087440.1, forward strand.
GTGAAGTCTCTTTATCAAGGGTTTTATTTGAGTCCAATGGGCTTTTTTATACTTCTGCATTTAATTTTTGCACATCTCTACACATCACTCATTTTTATAAAAACAGCATTATTGAGATATTTACACATACTATAAAATTCACCCATTTAAAGTATACAGTGAATTTTTAGTATATTCACAGAAATATGCAATTGCCATGACTGTCCAATTTTAGAATATTTTATCACCCCAAAAAGAAACCCCATGCTCATTAGCAGTCTCCCATTCCCCTGACTCCATTCCCCTCTCCAACCAACCTTAAGTAATCACTGACCTACTTTTTGTCCCTATGTATTTCATTCCTTTTTATTGCCAAATAATATTCCATTATATGGATATACCATATTATTCATCAGTTGATGGACATTTGAGTATTTCTACCTTTTGGCTATTAGGAAAATGCTGCTGTGAAGATTCGTGTAGAAGTTTTTGTGTCATGATCATTAAGCTTTCTTTTGATGTTAGGGTGTATTTGTATATTATAAGTTTTGTGGTAGAATACCTTGGATATAGTTTTAACTTAGTATCAATGCAATATATATTACCCAATGATCTAAATACATTTTGCTAAACTAATAGATAACTTAAGCATTTATTAGTCTCCCCTTTGTCTTTTTGAGTCACTCAGAAACTGACTGGATAAGCAAAAACAACCCTTTTTGCTTTCTTCACTCTCAGAGTTGGATTCCATTTCAAAGGACTCTACAGTTTGATATTTCATATCTTGAGCTAGAATGGAAAAGAATGGCTTATTGTGAATCTATTTACAGTTGACTGGCTATCATGGCTGAATGACAACTGTGGGTCATATCCTCGGTTTTGTTGTTATTTTTAATCTCAGTCAAATATTCTTGTTTTGTTTTTGCATAGAATAAAACTTTGAAAGAAAGAATCTATACACCTGGAATGCTGAACAGCTTCTGCATATAGAAATTCATTTCTGTATTGACATTAACCTCAAAGACACATCATTGATTGTACAGATGAAGTAAATGTACCCAGTAACTCAAACTGAACCTGGGCAATCATCAAGAAAGTAGTTCAAAGAATGTGATTAATGGTAGGAATATTTAAGTGTTTTATTCACATTGTCTTTTGGCCTTTGACTCAACTCTGGATTTATTAGAAATAGGACCCCTTAATCAAATCAGAGCTAGGTTACTAGGGACTTAATAAATTGTTTTCATTTAAAATAAACTTTTTAGCAAATTATGAAAACTAGCTTTTATAATCTCTCTACCTTCCAAAAAACTGAGCGTTTGTCAGCTAACAGGAATGCTAGTTTATTAGAATCAACATGAACATAGACGAAAAAAATGATTTAAAATGTGACTTTTTGATGGAATTAGTTCAGGTTGATTTTACAAGCACAGGATTTTTAACTCATTAAGATAGCATCTTCTACCCTGGACTTCATAAATTATTTATTTATTTTGAATAAGAAATAAAAACATTGAAATAAAATTTAAGGTAAAAGCATGGTAGATGTCTCCATTAAAAAAAAAACTTTTGAAAACTTCAATCTTGAAAAGAAACTAGACTCAAGAGCAAACCACTTGACCTGTGGTTTGGTTGTTCACTGTCTCAGCTTTTTACTTAACAAAATATGGTAAATAGTTGTAATTGGTTTAGTTTCTGCCAAATTTTGGATAGATCAAATTCATTATTTGTGGTTTGATTTCTTAAAAGTAGGACCATGTCTTATACTACTTTGATAGCCCCAAGAAATCCCAAACAGTGCTGGGAATTAAGAGGTTACCCGTGGCTTATTTTAAGATCTATTTCATAATGTTCACTTGCATTTTATACCAGTGGCCTAGTGGAAAGCATTTAAAAAGGAGCTGTTCTTAGCTTGCCAGGTGTTCCTAGATAGTACGTTCCTAAAATGTCAGTTCAAATATCGCTCCTTTTCCAAAGCTTTTCCTGTCCATCCATACATTCTGCAAAATTAATTATCCCAATTTCTGTCCTCATAATGTATTGTATACCTTCTTATAGCTTGGATGACATTGCTTGGTAATTATTTACTTTATAGTGTGCCTCTGACAGATTCTCAAGGTTAAGGACTGTATTGTAACCTTAACACTAAACACAATGCATGGCACTAGAGATAGAGCTAAAATTTTGGTAGAAATTCTAATCCTTGGCTGAATTATAATTTCTCCCTTTGTTGCTCATAGAGAAGGTAGTCTCTCTTCTACTTTTAGTTTCATGGTAAGAAATAGGCTATATGTTCATAATTTTAATAAAATAAACCCAACCCAATCTTTTAGTAATAAATTAGAACTACAGAGAATGGGAGACAAAATCAAAGTTCCCGGGTAATATAGGTTAGTGGCTCTCAAACTTTTAGCATGCATCATAATCACCTCAAGGGCTGCTAAAGCATGGATTCATGGGCCCAACCTCTAGAGTTTCTGATTCAATAGATCTGGGATGGGGACCTGAGAATGTGTATGTCTAACATGTTCCCAAAGTGATGCTAATGTGGTTGGTCCGGGGACCACACCTTGAGAACCACTGATATAGGTAATAAATTCTAACTAACCTACCTAAAAACCTCTATCATGCTGAAATAGGATCTGTTCCTGATTTCCCCACCTAGCTCTCTCTTTAAGGTCTTGAGGGAAAAGTATGTACTCCATAATTGCAAAGGTCTCTACAAGTAACTACATGGAACACAATTAAGCTATCGATGAGCACACCTTAGTGCCCAAAGGAGCTGGGAGAAAGGAGCTTACTTTTTAAGGAAGATTGGTTAAATTCTCTGGGTGTCATTATCTGCAAATATAAGAGTATGTAATGGGCATGCAATAAGAGTTTGCTGACTAGCTGATAAAACTAGTTTAGAATTCTGACCTTCTGATTTTGAGGCCAGTGGTCTAGCATCTATAAAATACTTCTTTTCACTTTCCCATCTTTATTGGTTTGAATGCAAATAAAATTAATTTAAAAATATATTTTAAAAGTAATTATTAAGCATTATAGTAAATGTTTATATAGAATCTAACCAGATTTCCTCCTTTATTATAGTTTGCCATATTGATCACCCATAAGTTGTTTTTAAGATCCTAAATTTTGACCTGTAGTGTCAGTGAAAAAGTATTTTTTCATTCAATACTTATTATATGTTAACTATGTACAGGTTAAACTCTGGAGTTTCAGTGATGCAGATATCACACAGGGTATAATATAATTTTCTGGCTGAAGATATTTTTGTGTTCTACTTCTTTTAAATTAATAATTGATGAATGTTACAGATAAGATTATTCAAAAACATCAAAACTGGATATTTGTGGAGAAAAAAAGGTTAACTAGCTGTTATTTCTACTCACAAGGAAAATAACCACTACCATACAGTTACCGACTGGGGCCCTTGGACTCTAATCAATAGAAATTGATAAGAGGCCAGACGAGAATTCCAGGCAAGGCTTTACTGGGGCTCGTACTGCAGCATGAGGAAGTGAAAACAAGAAACAGTTACCCTTGCTCTCCCACGGAAAGGAGCTGCTTGTCTCCTTAAAAGGGGTAACAACAGGCACAGGTCTGTGGGTTGGGCAGAAGACGTAGATTAGATGGTCTGCCCACCCCCTTGCTGGTGCTGTGTGCAGGGATCTTGTGCAATACCCTGCTTTTGCTCCCAGCACCTCAGAAATGGCAGTTGGTTTGTGGCCTTTTTGTATCGCGTTTTTCATAATTGCCCCAGCTGTGCATGCATGCAGTTATTTTTAGTTCCTTATAGTTTCCTTGTATTCTGTTGCTCAAGGAGACCTTAGTCCAGGTGCAGACACTCCAGTAAAGGGTCCCAGGTCCCAGCCTATCTCAATATGACTTCCTAAGTGGACTCGTCATACAGTCAAATCCTTACCTTGATGTGATGTGGTTTTAAAAGAAATTCACAATCAAATGAAGACAGTAATTGTTGTAGCTTTGTACTATTACATGATTTTAGAGGAAAAAGATTTTAAAGTTAAGTGTTACTGGATAACTACTATATATTGGGCATTTTTTCCCAAGTCTGTTAGGTAAATTATCTTTAAAAGTCTCTTCCGTTGAATGAATTTATTGTCTGGTCAAGTTGAGAACATGAACCATGCATACATGAAACCACAATACAAACAACTGAAAATCAAATTATCAGATAGGACAAGTAAGTTGTCTTACATTGGATAAGTCATCATCTATAAAGTAAAAGAGTGATCAAAATGAAGGAGGGGTACTCACTATGTCGTCAGCACCCAAATACTGCTACCACTGTGGGAATGTGGCAGCCATCTTGGAGCTGGATGAGCATCTCCAGAAAGATTTCATCATCTTTGAGGCTGCTCCCAAGAGACATGGGGCCTCCCCTCCAAAAAAGCCCATGGCTGACTACTTCCTGTGACCTCCTTGGCCCCTGCCGCCCTCCAGCCCCTCTGGCCCTGGACCGCTGTTGACTCTGCCCTCTTCTCCAGATGGAGGCTTGGTGTTGGGTGGGGGGGGGGGGTTGTTCCTGGCTTTGCTGTCCCTCAGAAGAGGGCACTTCGAGGGTGAGGAGTTTTCTAGACAGGACTTTTCAAAGCCTCAGCTCTATGTGCCTTCTCCCCTGTCTCCCCACATGAACCATGAAGTTTCCATTAATTTTGTTTTTCTTTGTTTTCTTTTGTTTGTTTGTCTTTAGATTAAAATTTTGAGAAAAACAAACAAAAAAAGGCAAAATTCTAATAAAAGAAGAAAAATAGTCAAAAAAGTGAAGTAGGGTCATCATTTATATACAGTTGTTGATAGTGTGAGGGCAGACTAGCTGAAGTTCAGCTACACTAGTGAATGTTTAGATTAAGCTGTTCCTTTCTGTATCTTGTTAGCTACTGGACTGTCCTAGACCTTAAAGTTAGTCTTGCTACTGACTAAAGCTTTTCCTGAGAAGATTCAATAAAGGAGTTACCAAGGACTCATTCTCTCCATCTCCCAAAGAATTTTGTAGAAGCAAAGTTGAGCCAGAGAGCTTCCTCATAGCTGTTTTACAAATAAATTGAAAATTGTACTCTTAGATTTGTCAGTATGATTTCTTAAATAATTAAGAGAGAAAGGTTGGAAGGCAGCAGCTCCTTATTATTAGGCTTAACCTGAGTTAGATTTGGTAAACTTTAAAAAATATGTAATCTGCTTTTGATTGTTTGGTCATGTGTAATTTGTTCCTTATCCAAAGAATTTAACGACGGAAATAAACATTCATGACATGAGAAGTCACCCACTTTCTACAGCTCTTCCTGTCCATCTATTTCCAAGCCCTCTGCAGAATTAATTATCCCCATCTCTGTGCCCTGGCCTACTCTTCATTGTATTATGATATGTAGTGATAATGAGAAAAAGCTATATTTCCAGAGAAGCATTTGGTGAGGTTTTCTTTTTATTATGGAGATTTTTCAAGCATGTACTAACTAGAGAGAATGCTATAATGAACCCCATGTCCCCCTCTGCAGCTTCAGTAAGTCAACTTTCTACCATTCTTGTTTCATCTCCACCCCCTTGTATCATACTTTTCTTTTGATTGTGTTGTTGGCTAGTGTATTTTAAAGCAAATCCTAATACCATTTCATTCATAAATATTTTAGTATGTATCTCTAATGGAAAGGCCTTTACACACACACACACACACACACACACAATTATTACACTGAATTTAAAAAGTCATATTTCCTTAATAACATAGTCCATGTCCAGTTTGGCTCAAAATTATGTTTTTCACAGTTGGTTTGTATGAGTAGGATCTGGCCAAGGTCCACACATTGATTTGGTTGATACAACGTTCAGTCTCTTAATCTTCTCTATAAGCACACTCTCTTCTTCCTCTAGGGAAATACCGCATGGTATTTAATTGTTGAAGAAACTAGGTTGTTTGTCCTGGAGGATCTCCCACATTTTAAATTTGGATGATTTTATCCTGGTAGCATCCCAACATGTTCCTCTCCCCACCCCACTGCCAAATTTCCTGTAATCTGATAGAGTTAGAGAATAAAGTGGGTTTGGAGTCCATCTTTTTGGTAAGAATGTTTCGTGCGTGGTACTGCATACTTGCTGTTGCTGCATATCAGGAAGTATATGACCTTCATTTGTTCCAGTTTCAGTGAAGATCAGTGGGCTTAGGTGGTATCAGTCTGAACCATTAGCAGCTATTTGGTTTCCTGGAAATATAGTCCAAAGAGGAAAGGCAGAAGAAATGCTAGATTTTTTCCTCTTTTACTTACCAATTTTCAGAACGTGAAATGAGTTGAAGTGACTGAAGTCTTTTAAATAATAATATAGGTGTCCATACTTCATGTATAATCATTCTTTTTGACACTCAAAAGTGACCCATCTTTACTAATCTTTGGTAACTTCCTTGCTTTCAGCATGTCTCCATATTCGTGGTTCATTTTTACTTCTCATGCATTTCTCCAGGGAATCCTGGTCCTTTTACTAGAAACCTAGGTACTAATAGTGCTCATTGGTACTAGACATTTTCTATGGACAGGGTTAGTAAATAAATTGTTGTGATTTTTTTTTTTAGGAGAAAAAGAAATTGTGTTCCTACCAATATGCCCAGTTCAAATTAAAAATGTTAAAGGGCTGTGTTTGTGGGGGGGGCAGTAATTAGGTTTATTTATGTATTTTTAATGGAGGTACTGGGGATTGAACCCAGGACCTCATGCCTGCTAAGCACGCACTGAGCTACACCCTCCCCCACTAAAGGGTTTTAATTTAATATATTTGATTTTATAATGGTATCTCTTTTCTCTTGTACTGGAAATCTTGGTTCCTAGTAACTAACAAGGTTGTTTGACTTACAGTAAAACTAGCGTCAAAGAACTAACTACATGTAACAACAGGACTGCTGAATGCAATTTAAGATTTCTCTGTGCTTCTTTTATATCCTCAGGATATATATACTTGTAAGGATATATAATCAGAATGTGTCTTTTAGAATTATCTTAACTTTTGTACTGTGTTGTTAAACCAAATTTTGGTGATTCAAGTTATTTTCAATTTATTTCTATTTAATACATTTTATTTTTTAATATATAAAATATTTATATGGTATCCCAAAGTAAAACATAAAATAAGATACATTCAAAGTGTCTATGTGGAATCTTAAAAAAAGACACAAATGAACTTATTACAAAACAGAAACAGACTCATAGACATAGAAAACAAACTTATGGTTACCAGGGGTAAAAGGGGTGGGAAGGGATAAACTGGGAGTTCGAGATTTGCAGATGCTAACTACTATATATAAAATAGATAAACAACAAGTTTTTACTGTATAGCACAGTGAACTATATTCAGTATCTTGTAGTAACCTGTAATGAAAAAGTATATGAAAAGAAATATATGTATTTCCCCATGTCCTAATTTTCCGCTATCATAATGTACTATACATACATCTACACCTTGCTTTTTTCCCACTTAACAGTATGTTCTAGAGATCACTCTATAGCAATATATAGGTCACCTTCATTCCTCTTTACAGCTGAGCAGTACAGTATAAGGAGTCCCCTCCCTATAAAAATGGATATTTGGGTTGTTTCCAATCTTCAGCTATTACAGATAGTGCTGAAATTAATAAGCATGTGAGTACCCTATTTAATATTTTTGCTGGGGTGTATTTGGGATAGCTTCCTGGAAGTAAAATTGCTAGCTAGGTCAAAGGGTAAAAACAGATAATTTTACAAGGACAATAATTTCTTATGCACGGTGTTGAATTAAGAATTGACAAGGAAGCAGAGTTCCTCTTTCCTTATCTATGAATAAATCGTTTCAGTAGATATATAATTGACCACCTACCATGTACCTGGTATTGTTCTAATTGCTGGGGATAGAGCAGGAGTCTCTGAAGAACTTCATGGAGCATGAAGGTAAAGTTAATTTTAGATTTTGCTAAGTTCTGTGAAGGAGGTAAGTAGGTTGACATGAAAGAGAGTAACCAGGAGGACTCACTTCGGATAGGGTGTTCAGGGAAGGCCTCTCTGAAAAGGTAACATTTGAGCTGAGATATGACAGATTAGAAACTGATTAACACTGCCATTTATAGACTTCCCTACTATATGCCAGGCGGTATGAAAGATTTTCATACCTTATTTTATCTCACAAGACTCTGCAAAGTCTGTTTTCTAATTCCCATTTTATGAATAAGAAAACTGATGCTCAGAAAAATAAATTTTATGCTCAAGGTCTTAAAACCTGTAAATGGGGGCTGGGATTTGAATCAAGGCTAGACTTGTGTAATTCCAAAGACATATAAGAGGAATCCTTTTTTTTTTTTTACTGTATACAGTGCCTCTCTTAACCAGAAAGAAAGCAGAGGATACTGAGTAATGTAATAAATGATTTAAACTCTGGTTTTAACCTGACAGAAATATGGTGGGTTTTTTTCCTTTTAAAATACTGTTTAAATTTACTGCTGAATGATTACAACTTTAGAATGCATAATATGCTTGTTTTCTTTGGGAATATTTGTTATATAAGAAAATAGAAAAACAAGGCTCCCTGTCCAAGCTAAATAAAATAATTTCAATATCTGTTTTTATTGTTTTTGATTTAATGGTGGCTCTATGTTTAAAATATCATAGCAAAAATATTCCCTAGATATTTCTAGCCTATTAAAACGGTGCACCTTCTAAGTATCCTATTTATTTATTTATTTCACAAATATTTGTTGAAATCTATATTCAAGGTACTTTACAGTGCTTGTTTAAAATAACTTCATTAAATGAAATAACTAATTGTTCAAGGTTCTGTAAATAGCCATAAAATTAACCGTAGGGGGAAATTTTTTTCTTGCATCAGCACTTACTGAGCACTTAAATGTATTTCATCTCATAACAATCCATTCAGGTAGGTACTGATCCCCCATTTTACAGATGAAGGAACTGAGGCACAGAGAGACTACATAATTTACCTGAGATCACCATCTAATACATGATAGATTCAGACCTAAAGTTTTTCTGTTATATATATTTAAAAGGTCATATCAAACAACAAGAAAGTAGGGAAATATATTCTTCCTTCCTAGTGAGTTAAGTCCATACTACTGTCCAATGAACCATGCATGAAGATTCATAGACATTTTCTTTAGTGCCTTAAACTAGAACTACCTGCAGTTAAAAACCAGATTCTAATTTTACAAACAAGGCCACCTCTAACAATATTAAAATGAAATGATACTATTCCCTGGCTTAAAGAAAAATTCTCCAGTAACCATGGGAGTGCTTGTGGTAGGAAGACAGCATCTTAAATCTCTATGTAAGTCATACACAAAGTGTTACTGCAACGAAAAAATAGTGGCGTGAGTAATACCTGCTCACAGCCCAAGACACTTGATGTATCTTGGGCCTTAGTGTTTGTTGGGTTTTGCAATTTCATGAGCAAGATTTGTATTTTTTTTCAGTTCTATATTTCTGTGTGTTCCACTTGATGTCAAATCTGTATTCTTAGATTGTAGTATCCCATTAAAAAAATAATCTCAGCCCCTCCTTCCCTCCCCTCTCCCTCCCCCCTCCACACTCATTTTGTATAATATGGTAATGATATCACCGTAGAAGTAATTACGGGTCATCTTCATTTCTTTCATCTCTGCCTGTTCTGATGGCTTCATTCCTTTGACGGAAAAGATTTGGCTCTGGGTGCTATGATTATTTTGTTAAGCGTTATTCGAATAGACAGGAGTGAGAGAAATTAATCAATCCAAATGCAATTAGCATCATGTTTAACCCAGTGATGGACGTCTCAAGGTGAAACAGCCAGGGGAGTTTCAGACATTATTATTCAATCCTGTGGTTCTTATCTAAATTATAATCAAGAGAGGTTTTTATTGGCCTCGCAGTGTGAGGATGTAACTCTTTCCCTGCCCTGGGGGGTCAAGAAGACTGGGCCTGCATCCTCTGTAGACTTTAGCTACTTCCAGCACCTTGGGGTGGAGATGTTCCAAGCAGGAAAGTTGTCTTAATGTCCAGGTCTTTTGAAATTCATCTATACTGTGATGTTGGTCTGATTTTCCCGAGAGTGGAATATTGCCTATGAATATATTACTCTGTCTAACTTGGGGCAAAAATATTTTGTGTACTGATGAAGTCACTTTGACTAGTTGTTATTCTTTCTTAACCTTACGTGATAGATTATTATTGCTGTACTCATTTTATGGATGAGGAAATTAAGACTGTGTGAAGCTACTAGCCTTTGGTCATAATAAGTGTTTCACCACGATGTATTACTGTGTAAAGGCCCTGAAGTGTGAATGTTCTGCAACAATTTATGAGCATTTATTAAAAGTTTGCTCCAAGAGTATTAATCCCTTGCTTTGTTCTCAGTGCCTTGCATTCACTTGAGTTTACCCTTGGAAAGAGAAGCAAGTGAAACTATGAAATAGGCCTGTGAAGCCCTCTGAAGAGGAAACAAAATACAAATAAGAAGTTATTAGCTCTCATTTTTAAACACAATTCTTTACTGTTTGTTTTTGTTTTGGTTTGTTTTTTAGTAGGGAGAAGGATGATGAAAAGGATTGAATATTTGAAATCTAGTCTTGTTTTGCTGTTAAAAGTGGGCAGAGCAAGGAGAGTTGATGCAAAAACACAGGCTTTCCTTTCACCTGAACACAACATTTTTCAAATGCCTGACAATTAAGATTCTTCTACTTCTGCTTTCAATCTTCAGGCATCATGGCTGACACTTCCCATATTTTATGTTCCTGCTTGATGTTTTATATTCTGAGAATAAATCTGTTGGCTGGATATTTCTGTCCTTTTTTCTCCCCCTGTTGTGAAAAGCCATTAAAATTATTTTCCATATTGGAACTGTCCAAATGCGTTTACCTGTACCTTGAGTCCTGGTTTTTCTTTTTTATATCACTTCTTGGATAACACATTCTCTGGAAATGGGCCTTACTATAACTTGAAGAAAAAAACGTTTGATATAAAATTATCTCTCTGAATTCACTGGAGGGAACGCTGTTCTTACCCAACGCTTTTGGAAGAAGAAGTCCTGTTAGAGAGACAAGACACCCAATAGAAGGAGAATCTGAAAAGTGTGCCCCAACAAGGAGTTTTTGAGAATTCTTAGGATGAAGATTTTCATAGTCAATGATTTTAGTTTGGTCACAGATGTAGCATCCAGACTGTTCTTTTCCTCAGATGTGTATTTCATTCTCCTTTTTTAAATGCTTATGCCCAAAAGATTTTGGGCAAAAGCCTCAAGGCTCTTCTGCCTGTATTCAAATGCTCCTTTTATATGTTTTAGAGAAAAGTGAAATTTCTACCAAAGACTTTTACTTGGGTGAACTCCCCCACAAGAATTGATTGAAAATGTTCAGGAGACCTTACTGCAATTACACCACCTTCTGAGGGCCACCAAGTATTCTGATGAGATCCTAAGAGAGCCTTTTTCATCCAGAGACACCATGATCAGTTCATAGCACCTACTGCTCTTGACAATTGCCCCAGCCCCAGCTGCTCTTATGTTAGAGGCATTACAAAGTGCTTAGTCCTTGACTTGAGTCATCGATCACTTAGCCATACATTTTGTGCGGAGATCTGAGCTGGAGCACGGTGAAGAATCTCAGTCTGGCAGACTGCCTGGAACTGCTCTGCTGTATGCCGGCTCTGTGCCAGAGTGACAGGAAAACTTCCACATTCCTGGGAGAGAGAACTCAGCATTATAAACCACATTGGTTTCCTTTGTTCTCCCCTAATGTAGCAAGATACCTGTGAACAGCTAGCTCACTCCATCTCAAAGGCCACTTCTAATTTATTTGAATTTTCCCTAATACCTATTACATAGTAAGCTCTCATGTGACTAACAACTATTCATCCACCCACTTCATGCTTCTCCTGCACAGCACACACTGATGCTGGGAGATCCCTTGTTATTAGAACGCATTCAGCATTTCAAGGACCAAAGAATAATTTTTAAGGAAAAGTCAAAACCACTGTTATAACAAATGGTATCATTTCTACAAAACATCTTCTATAAAGCTAATTAAATAAATAACCTTTTTTAGCCCATTGATTTAAACCAAACTAACTGTGGTTTTATGTGTTCCTTTTTGCCAGAAGCAGCTACTGGTATGGTTAAGGAAGGTGGCTGCCTTTAACTAATACCCAAGTTTGATCCTCCAGAGTATCTGTGTTACACAGATGCAAGTCATTCACGTTTCCTTCTGTTTTGCATTTGAGATCTTTTAAGAAAAAATAAATAGTTCATCCCCTTTTTGCCACTCTTGGTGCTGCTTGTATGATCGTTTGGTACTAACCTGGTACTTCTCCTCAGTGGCAGCTGAGGAGACTCTGTTGTTTTTCATGGCAGATGAAAAACCCCAGGAAGGTGTCAAGACTAAAAACAATCATTAATTTGAAGGTGGCCAGGCAGGACGGTTCCGTGGCGCACAGATTAAGATTAGGAGGCGTACACCACTTAGTAACCTAATGAGAGCTTCCTGTGAAGCGTAGGGTTTGTCAATGAGGCAGATCAGATTCCAGTTTAATGGGCAGCCAATTCAGGAAACCGACACACGTGCACAGTTGGAAATGGAGTTTAAAGACAGTCAGCATGTTCTAGCAGCAAACAGGAGGTGTCTGCTACGAAGGGAATTTGCTGGTTACTCCAGAACTCAGTTCCCACAGACCAAGAAAACATGTACAGAAAACTGCAAATTGGCCCTCCCACATCCAGACTACCACAGAATGGATTTCTCTATTCTTTCATGTACCCCTTCCTCACTCCTTAGTTTTACTTAGAGTAACTGGCAGTATACGCAAGCATATTGCCTTTTTTTTTTTTTTTAAATGAATGACCAATGCTATGTTTTGGTCAGCAATGAATGGGTCAGGAATCTGGTTCCGTGACAGCACCCCCTTTCTACATTAGTGGCATGCTCATTCAGCTCTTGTCTTTCATATTCCAGTAGGTTATTTTGCTCTCACTGTTTAACAGAAAACACACACAAAAAAATCCTGGCGTATCTTGTTCAATTGGAGAATTTTAATGTTTTTCACCAAGGCAATTTTACAACTTTTCTGTACATAGCTGTTATGTGTAGGGCAGTCTGTCTTTAAGCAGGGATAAATTACTCTAAAAGAAATAAATCCTAGATAATTTTCCCATCAGATATCTTGTTGCTTAAATAAACTTCTTGTTTGACATGAAAGAAAGAGGAATACAGTAGCTAGCATTTCTAGGATGCCAGTGTGGCCCTTGCATTCATCCCACCTTGAACAGATGAAGAGACTGAACAGAGAGGTGACTTGGTGACTTGTGGTCCAGGGTCAGTGTAGGAGCTGGGGTTTAAATCCAAGCCTGTGTGATGCTCAAAGCCCTGCCCTTTTTTACAGCATTGTGCTATCTCCTTAGTTTCCTGGCCACTCATATTAGAGTCTTCTAAACAGCCTGTTGTTGCTTTTCAGGATGGGAGAGAACCAGTGGAAAGTAACTCTTCTCTACCTTGCTAATGTTTTTAATTATATTGAGGAACAGAAATATTTAAAGTAGTTTGCATTGGAATTGAAAACCAAACATTATGAGTTTCTTCCATTTCATTAAAAGTTACTTAATCTTTAACATCGTTCCCTATATTAAAGCCAGGCAGAGTTTTATCAGGCAATTGCCTCAAAGTTATAATCTGGAAAATCTTTCTGTAATGAAACCCATATGTCATGGACGAAAGGTGCAAAGCCCTGGCAGAGAGGGCTGGTCTTGTGAGAGATTCTGCACCCAATCTCGTTAACCAGGGTGCCTCTGGTAATCCCTCATCCCCTCACCGGTGAGAAATCAATCTGTACCACTGAATCTTTTTCAACCAGCCACCAGAAAATTTACTGCATTGAAGGCAGTTTGGGGATAGTCATTGTGGAAAGGGAGCCAGAGGCAAGGCTAAATGTAGGCCGGAGGATTCAGAGAGTCTAAAGAAGAGATTATATTAAAGCATACACCACCTTCACAGCAAGCAGGATGGAGTCCTCCCTTCAGCCCTGACCTCTCTGAAGTGTACCCAGGTATTTACAGCTACCATGAACCTGAAAGCCCGAGAGAAACTATGAAGAGGGTAATAGAAACTGCATAAAAACTGCATAAACCTGGAAGCTGATTATAGTTTATCCATTTGCTATCTATAAATGTGTACATGTTGCCCCTGCCCCACACACTCTGCAGCAGTTCACATGTTCACTGGTGACAGTCTTGATTGTGACTTTCTCAGTTTATGGTCTGTGCCCAGCATGGGAGGGCCTGAAAACCATGACTTGACGTGGAGGTCATGCTTCTCTTCTACTCAGCATGCACTGTGCTGGCTGAAGACCAGTGATTGGCATAGTGATTGGAAAGTGGTGGCAATGTTGCCTTCCCATTGAATCTTATAATCCTAGAGAATTAATCCAGAATTAGAATACAGTTAAGAAGTGTTGTTGACTCCAGATAAAACTCTCTCTAGCAATCTTAATGTCTCTAGGATGGTCTTCTAACACATTGTGGAAAAAAAGAACCAGGAGAGAAGGCAGGGATTGGAAGTGCCAAACTGAGGAGCATGTAATCTCACCCCGGCCATTAATGCGAGAATTATACCAAGCTGTAACTACTGGGAAGAAAGAGGGATGGAACTAGGCAGAGGGAATAGAAATACCCTCCTCTCCTCTGTAAGCAAGCCGTGGCCTTCTCTAAAGGCTTTTTCCCCAAAGAGATTTGAAGTCCTTGATGGGAGTTTTTTAGTAAAATACATTTGCATATAAAACCCTACTGGAAGGTGTGTGTATGTGTGTGTTTGTGGAAGAGGAATACAGAATAGTAGCAGAAGGCTGTCTCCCTACTCCTAATGGGATTTTGTAGCAGCATGTGCGAGTTTGTTTCAGAAGTCAAAAATGAACAGATGTTGGTATAAATTACCTCTGTGTCTGATGTCTTGCAAATTAAAAGCGCGGTTGGCATCACTAAACAATTTCACTAGGTTTAGGGGGGTGCAGTTAGCGGGCGGTGATTACTGTAGCAGGTCGGTAAGAATCTTCACACTGCAGTAGAACAGGAAAGCAAGGATAAAGAAATAAGGAATAAAATAAGGGGTATGTGAATTAATCAGAGATGTTAACATCTTTGATGACAAGTGAACAGGAGGGCACGTGCTCTGGAGCAGCCCCTGACCCACAGCAATTTCTCTGTGCACAAAAAGGGGTTGGTACTTAGGATGTGATTTATAGGGCACAGCCCTCTTTTAGGGAGCAGCTATGTCACCAATTCGTATATCTCCTATATGGACCGGTGAGTAGGAAAACTTTCTCCCCTCCCATGTAGAAGATGATGTCTTTTGAATTACTTCTACTTTTACGGTGGTTTGCTGCAGCTCTGTGTACTTAGATTAGGTTGAAGGGGGAGGAATGATTGAGTGGAAAGGGGGTTGTTAAAAAAGGATTGGTTAAATTCAAGGAGAGCTTGCCACTGAGAGACTTTGGAATATCCATTATTTTTCCTTTTAAATCCTTTTCATCCCTTCAATAGATTGGGTCTTTTAAATTTTTAAGTCTCAATATATTGGTCATTCTCCCATTTGAGGACAAAACAGTAAAGAATTGGGGGAACCGAAGGGCAGCAGGCAGAAATAATTAGTAAGATCAGTACAGTGCTCCTGGCCCAGGATTTGGGGAACAAGGGTCTGTTCTACCCAGCAGAGTTTTGAATTACCCAAGTCTGATTTCCAGAGCACCTGCTTCTAGCCATGTTGCAGGATCATTTGATACTGTGTTTAAATGCCTTAATAAGCACTGGAGAGTAGGCAGAAAACCTAACCAGTAGAAATAAATGATGAGACCCACTCTGGCCAGAAGCATACGTCAGTGGCTATAGAATCAAGCTGAGGGAAAGATTCCAAGGAATGGGATTTTTGAAATTGCTAGCCTCCCTTATTACAATTCATTCATTTATTCACTCGTGAAATACTGCATGCAAAAGAAGCAGTAGACTACTTACCTTCCTCTGAAAAGTGCTGTGTTAATAATACCACTACACCAAGCATGAGCAGGGCCAAATACCCAAGAGGGCAAGACAGGTGGTTTAATATGCTACTCATTTTACAGATGAAGAAACTGAGGCTCAGAGATCTTACCCAACTCACAGTGTCACCTGGCTGCTAAATACTAGAGTTCAGCTTAAACTGAGTTCAGATTCTATGTTCTCTGAAGAAATGCATGCTATTTCTCATGGGCAAGAAAATACTCGTTTGGATTTCCTCTAGAGTAATTAGTCCTTGTCCCTGGATCTTTCCATTAATCTGATACTACTTCCAACAAGGGAAATGATTTTTCTTGCCAAATGATCAAGATAAATTTAAAAAGAATCCCACAATGTAGAGAATGGAGCAACAGGGCCACTAACAAGTCTTCTTGTTTGTCTATGGAAGGGAAGGAAAGTAACTTTATTGTATTTCTACTTGGTTCTAGTTCCTTTGTCTATTATCACTCATCCAGCCAACATTTATTCAGCAGATACCAGGTCCCTCACTGAACTAGGGCCTGGTGATATAACAAATAATAAAACACTACCTCTGCCCTCAGTTCTTACACTTGCATGGAGGAAGACAAGTATATCTACAAGTAATTGCAAGTCTTATAGGAACTTTGTATGTATGGGATTTGGGGTAAATCCACCAAGGTCAGTTTGATTCAGGCCAGCGTAGGGTTGTGGGCACATGAGACAAGACCCAACACTGGGGCTTCCATTCCTAGTTAATGGGGTTTCCTTTCCCTTTGTTGGAGCTCTGGAACTTGTGAAAGATGGAGAGTGCAAGACTGCAGTTACCAGAAGCTTTCCTATGGTTACAAAGTTTGTATTGTTTTATTTTTCCCTTGTACAAATAAACCAAGAACTGTTAAATGTAGTTGGTGGGGGTGGAGAGTGGAAACCCATTCATGTAGAACCATTTGCTCTATACTTGGGAAAGGGAGCGAGGAGGCTCGGGTGAAGGTCCTTCTCATCCCTGCAGGTGCCTCCCTAGCCACCTCACTCCTTTGGCCAAGATGGAGACATGTCGTTGGGAGACCAACCACAGGGCACCACAGCCTGCTGTGTGTCCTCTGCATGGTTCCAGAAGACTTCTGGCCCCCAGGGTCAGCCATCAGAAGCTTTCAGCACTCTTACATCCATTTAAGAGACGTAAAAAGATGATCTTGTGGGGATGTGGATGAAGGGGGTGTTATGCTGTGTACGATTTTTGAGGATTTGCTTGACAGAGCTAAAATGGGGGGTTTTGGAGTGGGTCTTGTAATTGAGAAATGTTTAACTTTCATTTCAGAGCTTCATATGTAGGAAAGTAGCTGTATAAACCCTCTTGTAACTACAGCATTCAAAGATTGATGGTGCTGAAAGTCAGAGAAAGATACATAAACCTTGCCTGGCTATATTAAATATCTAAGGACTGACAATACCAAGAGAGAGAAGACCAAAGCTCTATAAACCCTACTTTATTACTCTATCCACAGATGAACTGCACTGAGGGAATATAAACCCTGTTACATTACAGTATCCAGGGACCGCACTGCTGAGAGATGGGGTAAATGATCTCTAATTTTGATTTGAGATTCTAAATGTCCAGAGACCAACAACCCAGAGAAGACTCTTATCTTCGTTGGATTTTAGCCTCCAAGAGCAAACCTCCTGAGATAGTGAACATGAGTATTAGGTTACATTCTTGAGAGAGAAAGAGGTTTTGGAGGAATTCCCTGGTGATTTTTTTTTTCCTTAAGGGTAAATGATAAAGTTCCCCAGTTGCCCTGCACCTTATAGTAATTACCAACTTCAGAACAGTTTTGTATGGTTTTAGTTATCAATAGTGGTTTGTTTTTCCCCTTTTATGGAGATTAGTAGTGATTGAATCTGTTATGGTAGCAACTTTGTATACAATTTAAATCAATCTGCATTTTAAAATTGTTTCCCTGTGAACCCTCTTTCAGATTTTAGGTCTTCATTGATCTTTCATTTGCTTTGTGATTCCAGCCAGAGAGATGACACGGGGGAAATTCCTCAACATTCTAGAGAAGCCCAAGAAGTAGTAGCTGCTTATGGACAGGATGTCCTGGGGACTGGAGCCACGCTCTCCTCCCAGTGCAGCTCTGATGACGCGCACCTCTCTGCCTCCTGGCCAGAGGCCGGAGGGTGCACCTCCAGGACTGAGCCTCTCCCCTGCTCCTGGCACTCTGCGCCTCTGAGGACACTTCAGCGGCAAGAGAAGAATCTGCTCTACCCAAGGATCAGTGCAGTTACTCAGTCAGCTTCCAGACTTTGACTGTCTCATCCTCTGTTGTTGGTAACACCAGAGGGCATATCACTCTTAAAGGTCAAAGTTCTGCTTTCCGGCAGTGACTCAGGAGCTCCAGGATCTTACAGTTGATTTGATTCAACGATGGCAAGTCAGTTGCACATGTTGACTGGACGAGTTCTTTTGAACTGTGCTTGATCTCTTAGGAATATTTATGATGCGAGGAGACCAGAGACCAATTCAATTCCGGACCAGACCATGCAGCTTGACCTGTAAACTCGCCAGTGCATGCTAGGTTCCAGGAATCCCCGGCTGGAGAAATGCTTTTAAAATTCTGCACCTCTCATGATAGTTCCATTCCGCACCTCCCAACCCCCACCGTAAAGGGGATCCCAGTGTGTCAAGTCCTTCCAGGGATTAGCTTGTAGAGTAAAAGGCACATGCAAGGTTGCTTTGAGTTCTAGACCTCACGACCAACCTAAAGGTGATGGAAAGGACTTCTGAGTTCTAGTTAATCTGTTACAGATTCAATTAAGAAAGTCAGTACAGCCTGAAAGATAGGAGAAAGGGACTGATTGCAGGAGTTCCCATTTGATTGAAAACTAGAAACTCTAATTGACCTTAAAGAAATGTGCTGTGGAATGGTGGCAATGTTTTGCCCCCCTTGTCTCATCTCACAGCACCCATAGGATAGAAATATACACACACAAAAGAAAAAGAGGATTTCCTGACTTTACAACTCTTATGAAGCTCTTGGCCAGTTATCTGCCTCTGTGTTAAAACCTGAAAATCTAGCCCATGGGTAAAATTAATATATGTGTTCTTATTTTGTTTTAGAAGCCAGCCCCCAGCCTCTGATATTTTGAGAAGTACATGGGGTTTCCTAAGCTTTATGAAAAGAACATCCATATAGCAATAGTGTGTTGGTGTTTGGATGCAAAGAAAGTTGTGGTCAAGGTTTTGGTCCTGATTGTCTGCTAGGGTACAGCACTGCTCAGTTTAGTAGTTCGTCCATTAACCATTTTCTGATACTTCTGCCTTGTTTCCCATGCTAGAATTAATGTTGGCTTTTTCTCTCATTTGTGCCATTTGACCATCCATGCAACTTAAATTATTGACAAGGGGAGTGGAATTTAACGCAAGACACAAAGGAGAGTATGAGAAGGAAAACATTCTGCTTGGATGCTATATGGAAGGTTAGGCTATAGATGCTTTGATCTTAAGCAAAGCCTATTATTGACATTCCTTTATCTTAAATGCGGTTGAAGAGTGTGAAAGATGGGGCGGGAGAGAGAGAAAGGGTGGGGAGGCTGTACAAAAAAATAGTGCCATAATATCATATTCTTCCTTTGCTCTGTTTTTGAGAGTTGATGGGTAGCAGGCACTTCTAAGTGCTTGGGGAAATTGAGAAGTATATGGAGAACATTGGGGTACCTCCCCCAAACCAACTCCTGTCTGTAAACTGAAGCTATAGTAGTTGGTTTTTTGGTCTGCTTTGGCCTCTTCCTTTTACTGTCATCTTATTCACCAGCACTTAATGTAAGTAGATGTTTTAGAATTGCAATATTTATTGGTTTTGTATTTGTCGTCCTTAGAAATGTTAATGATGTATTTTTATATTAATAATATAAATTTATGTACAA
Organism: Camelus dromedarius; assembly: GCF_036321535.1. Lineage (NCBI taxonomy): Eukaryota > Metazoa > Chordata > Mammalia > Artiodactyla > Camelidae > Camelus > Camelus dromedarius. The sequence goes on from NC_087440.1 coordinate 69,431,479, forward strand.
TGTGTGCATGTATGTATTTCAGGGTGTTAGAGGATTGTACTTTGTATATGATGGTTTCTGTGTCATCATAATAAATACGTCCCTTTTATAGGAGAGTGAGTTTTTCTCAAAGGGAAAAACTTTGCATATTTAAAGCATAGACCTTATCAGAAAGCACAACTATAACGGCAAATGACCTACTGTCCTCCCCTTAATATCACAGTGGGTGGGCGGTCATCTACTTAGTGGTCTCCAGCTGCCAGTCTGTCCTACCAGCCGACCAGCTCATTACTACTCAACTCTCTAAAGTGGTATTTAAAAATCTTTAATAAAGTCTAGATCTCTCATCCTGGCCTGTAAAACTGTCTCCATGTAATCCTAATCAACCCTCCAGTTTGATTTCCTTTCTCTCCGGTATATGAAGTCTCTGTTCCAGTTAATCTGAACAATTCCCAGTTCCTCACTTATATAACTTTTCTCATGCCATTGAGTTCCTAGAAAGTCTTGCATCCTTTTCATACACATCAACCTGTCCTTCCTGTAAACTCCTGATGATCCAGTTGGAGATACTCCTTCCCCCTGCATTCCTACAGCATTTATGTATACCATCCTTACGACTCTTATTACCACACCCCATCTTATTTGTAAGTGATCTGGCTTTGTATCTTATCGCCCCCCCTGGTTATATGCTCCCCGAGATTGTGGCTGTCTCCCACACATCTAGTTGTTCAGTGTCTTCTTTGAACTGGGGGTTCAAGACCTGTATCTATTTGCAAGCTTCCAGTTAAACACGATGAATCAAAAACAAATATTTCTCTGCCACCTACTAAATCCTATAGTGTGAGTTCCTTTACAACTCTGTTCAAGAACTAGAGAAGAGGAGGTATTAATCCGTACTACTGCTGTCACCCATCGACAGTGTATCTGCTCCAGACCAGAGGTGCCCTTTTAGAGAAAGCATTTCATTTTAAGGAAAGCAAATTGCTTGGCATCGTTGATTCATCATTGATTTTCAAGAAAACATCTGGGTGGACAGTAGATTTCTGTGATCTAGAAAAACATGGCTGGTTGACTGACTAAAAAGGTACAGCGTTACAAATACTATGCTCTGACTCCTTACAGATTATTTTTCTAATAAGTAATGACTTCTTATTTGCCTACAGGTTTGAGTTCCCTTTCCATTTGCCATTCCAAATACCATCTTTGGAATGTATCTGTTGGCTATGAGCAGCACCATTTTGAAAAGCATAGCAGTGGTGCCTGGAGGCACATTTTCAAATTCTTGTTCCGATCTTTCCTCACCAACAGTCTCGTTGCTTCTTGCTGTCTGCAGTCTCTCAGGTTTTAGGCCTCAGCTTTGGGATCTGCTTGGCTTTCCTTTCACTGTTGGAGCAGTAGAAGTTCACAGGCTGTCAATTGCATTGATATGAAAATGCTATCATTAATTTTTCTTCATCTTTTTGCTACCCATTTGTTGTGTTTCTTTAATGGACACTTGCTAACTGCTTCTTGTTTTTGGTCCTCTAGCTGCAGGTTATTGTAGCTCCTCTGTCTTCTGGACTCACCTGAAACAGAGCAGTGAAAACGGAGCTGGTGCAAGTCATTCCATTGCCCCTGTGGCTTCTGAAGGATGTTTGGACTTCCATGGGGGCTTTGTAATTCATTTCCAATGGGATGCTCTGGTCCCTTCTGTTTCCTCCAGGATTAAGGCATCACAGGAAGGTAAATGCAGAGCAGGAAGGGAGGAAATGGGCAGTGGGCCAAGGTGAACAGTCCCAGGGATCCAATAACATAGTTTCTTAACCTGCTCTCAGCCTCTGCACAAACTCCATCTCCAAGGATTTGTGTGTTCTCCAGTTTGTTTTCTTCATCCTTTGAGAGCTACAGGACTACCTACCCCTGCATGGGCTTCATTTCACCAGAGGGCCTTGTACCCCCCACCCCCAAAGAATGGGCAGTCATGGGCTCTCCCAGTGCGTGAAGTTCCGACTGGCCTGTAACTGACTTTTCCTATCTCTTTAGGCTTTGGGGCACTTTGGGGATGTGTTCCTGACTGCTTATAGAGGCCACTGTCCTTCCCACCCTTTGCCCAACACTTGTCTTCATGTGCAGGGGTGGTTGGGGGCTACAGGTGGCACCAGGTGCACCGTGAGGCTCCCGGTTGGTGAGTGCTGGCAGAGCCTGTTAATTAGCACATGAACACCCCAATGCTCCATTAGCCAGGCCAGGCATTCGGAACCTTCCCCTCCTGTGGGCCCCTTCCTCCTAATGAGAGCTGGAAGAAGGGCCCTCACAAAACACTGCCTCAGAATAATATTCCGCTTTGTCCCCACCAGTAACCAGGGCTGACAGGATCACTCTGTCCATTTCTCTTCTAATTAGCACAATTCCAGCATAGCCTGAGCCAGCAAATGGAGAAAAGCGATCAAAAGCGATCGGACAACCGTACCGAATCACAAACACAAAGAGGGCCATTCCCTGTAATTAGGTGAGACAATTCCTCAGTCTTTTCTCGGCTGGAGTTTGCCGCTAAGACTCTTGCTGTTTGGGTCCCAGCAACACAAGTTACATGTCTCCCTGGGACACTAATAAGCCCCAAATTGCCTTCCGCTTCACACAACTCTAACCAGAAGACAGATGCAGGGGGGAGGGGGCACAGCGAGGGGACAGGGTCTCTAAACAAGCAGCTGCTGCAATGTTTCCCCAACTCCAAGGAGCAGACACTGGGGCTGAAGGCAGTTGGCTTGAGAGAACCGCCCTGGGTGCAGCCTGGTCCTGTCACCTGAGCTGGGGTCTGAAGCACTGAGAATTCCTGACCCTCAGGAGATGCCCCCTCTGCCCTATTCATGCCCCACCTTCTGTCTGTTGTCCCCATTTGATCTCTTCCTCCCTCCCCCTGCCTGTCCTCAATGGTGGCATCATCCCTGGAACTACATCGGAGCCCTGTTCCACTGTAGTTATGATCTCAAGGATAGCAGACATGCAACGGACATGCAAATTCTGCTCTCAAAGAGCTCGTGACCTGGAAGGGGCCCTTCCTTCCAGCATCCATCACCTCTGTATGTCTGTCTCTTCCCCACCCTCTCCTGCAATCCCCATTCTCACTTCCTAGAAGATTCCTGGTTTTTAAAACAGAAAAGTGGCCCATCAGCTGCCAGGGCAAGAAGCTACAACTGGCCATACTCAATGTGGCTCAGAGGCTGGCCATTTAATAAACAGAAACAGCTCCCTGAGGACTGCAGCCCATTACAGGGATTACTGGGGGTGGTATAGCCATGAACTTGGTCAGGGACAAAGGAATGCAGGGGAGAGTGGCAGCTGGAATCACAATTAAACTCAAGCTCTGAGCTGAGTTGGGCTCACAAATTTTTATCTTTATCCTGCCCTCTACTTTCTGTTTTGATCTATTCTTGATGCTTCTGAAAGTGACCTCCAATACCAGAAAACACTCAATTGTCTAGAATCCAAGGAGCCAGAAAACTCAAGTAATCAGAGTTGCTTTGTTGTTCTGTCTTCTCTATCTGAGACATGGAGAAGTAATGATAAGATTTGACTTTGTAAATAACTTGAGAGATGTCAGAGAACTGATTCAAGTTTGTTCAGTCTCCTATAGTTTCTTTGGTTATAAACAGAACTTAGACTAGTACCTGGCACATAATAGGTGCTTAATAAGAATTTGTTGAAAGAATGAACTGCCGTAATACTCAGTGTTCATAGCCCTGCTGCTGGTCTAAGATGTAAGTGAGAGCTTGGATCTGAGAGAGAGGCAGGGATGGGCTTGTGTAAGTCTCTTCTCTCTGAGCCTCAGTGTCCTCGAGGCCTCTTCCATTTTACGTTTTGTTTGTTTGCTTATTTCCCTTAACAGAGGCACTGGGGATTGAACCCAGGACCTCGTACGTGCCAAGCATGGGCTCCACCACTGAGCTATATCCCCCACTCCCTGGGATGGACCTCTTCCATTTTAAAGAGGCAGCCTAGCATCATGGATAAGGGCACAGACCCTGATGTTGGGCTGCGTGGGTCCAAATCTTGTTTCTGCTATCTACTAGCTATGTGACTTTGGGTAAATTATTTAACCTCTCTGTGCCTTAGTTTACTCATTGATGGAATGGGTCCAAGGCTCCTAACTCAACATTATTGTGGCGATTAAATTAGTACTTGCTGGTGTTTTAGAACAGTGCATGGCATATCGTATCCACTGTGTTATTTAATTTTTTATTATACTCACAGTTGTTAAAAATTGATAACCTTTACAGGGAAAATATGATAACTTTTGGTTACCTTGAATAGTCAGTTAAGCAGAAAACCCACTTCTCTAACTCTTTAGAAGAACGGACAGTTTACTGAATACTTCTCCTGCCCTCATTGTTCTGCCCCCTGAGGCAGCCTGTGTCGGTGTGGACACAGTAAATCCCACTGTTGACTGCACAGACAATGGCATTGAAGACCGTTTGTTGCTGAAGAAGGGAGGAAAGGGTATCCTTTGTGACACTGGCAGGTTTCTGGGCTGATATTGAGCTTGACATAAGGCTTGAGTCATCGTGTTTTACTAGTCTTGGTGGTCCTAATGTATTCTAAGCATCCAGGGTATTCTAGTCACTGTACAGGGATGCTCTTCCCTGTTTTGCTCTGTCCTTCCCACCCCTGCCCCCATCCCTCTTCCAGATGCTCTGTTTCCAGGGCTGAACAAGGTCCACTTGGGCCTGGGGCTCCCCAGGCAGCTTCTTAGCTTTTTCCTCTCTGGGAGCGAATGGAGAACAGCCAGGTCTGATTCTGCAGCCCGAGGCCTCAGGGTCAAGCAGGGCCAAAGGTCACATCCCAGGGCCTTTCCGGATGCAGCCAAGCCAGCCCAGGCCAGCGGCTCCACACAAAGGAGCAGCTGAGAAGAGTCAAGTTGGAAAAGTCATTGACTTGAGACTGAGGGGAAATGAGAAGCAGTGGCTGCAGCCGGCCGCTGGCCAAGCCCCAGGAAGGGCCAGGAGCGATGCGCGGGGGCCAGGAATGGTCTCAGGAGTGGGGTGGCTTGTGGGAAAGCAAGCTCCCATGAGCTTCTTCCTTGGCCTCCTGATCCCCTCCGTCTATCTCTGCTGCCGCCGCCGCCTCTGTCTTCTTACCCTGACCCTCATCCCTTGCTGTCCTCATGGCCCTGCTCATCCAAACCAACTGTCCCCAAGGTCCTTCAAGCCTGTAACGATCGAGGATATTAAGGTACGTTCACGTAGTAAACTGTTATGCAACCATGCAGTAGGTTTGCAAAGAGCTTACAGCATCACAGAAGAAATGGTTTGTCATAAGGGTAAGTGAAATAGCAGGATGTGAAGTTATAAATGCAGCGTGATCCCCAATATGTGGGGGGAAGCAAACAGACCAAGTAGTAATAGTGCCTGCTGCCTGGTTGGAGGGTTATGGGTAATTTTCATTTTCCTCTACAGTTTCCAAACTCCCTATAGAAACATGTATTGCTTCCATAGTGTAGGGAGAAAAAAGTCTCTGGATGTAGAGCTTAAAATGTCCTATCAGCCCAGTCTGTTAACATGTTTATAGTAATGACATTAGTTCTTGTGTTTGAAAATGTCATCTGTAAACCTCTAAGTATTTACTGGGCACCGACTAAGCGTCTAGCCCTGCCCTAGACTCTCCACTCCATCACATGTAATGCGGATAAAACGACTTGTTCCCCAACCATACCCAGGCCCATGGCCCACCCCTCCTCATTACTCCACAGAGCCTTTGCTCTGGAACAGAAAAATTTTCACTTGGTAGATGTTCAGTCATAATTGCAAAATAACGTTTTCCTCTGTTCATCCCTACACCGAGGAAAACATATCTAATTTGGCTGTAGACTCTTTAGGCTGAATTTCCCCATCCCTGGGGCACACAAAACGTTACTACAGATGCTGTGTTTGTGAGAGTTTTGTTCGCTGCTTTCTTCCTGCTCACTTTCCCCTTCCCAACTGGGAGAGAAGGAAAAAAAAAAAGATGACTTAGGGGTCAGAGGATTAGGCATGGGTCAGGGCGGAGTCTGGAGTGATACCTGTATTTTCAGCACAGACAGCCAGACGAACGCACTGCACCATCAGGAAAGGGAATGCAAGCTGGGACCTGAGGGACACAAGGGATGTGCAGGAGGTTTCTCTGCAAGATGAGATGCAGAGTCATGGAATTAATAAAGAAGGGATGAAAGCAGCAGGGCTAGAGGACACACAAAAATCATAGAGAAGAATGGACTCTGTCCCTGAGGAATGACCCATTCACCCCCGCCTCGGGCGGCCGGAATATACAAGCCCAGACATCTGACTTGGCCTTGGTGGGCCCAAAGGGGACTTGCTCCTCATTTTCCTTCAGCAGAAATAGATGTCATGATGAGTAAGAAAAATTCTGTGCCTGCCACACCCACTCCCTCCTCCACTTCACCAGTACCTACACTTGTCCATCCTGTTTCCCAAAGAGGTGCTATTTCTGTCCAGCTCAGGACCAAAAACAAAGGGAAAATGTTAGCCCCATGCAGCCCTGAATCCTGCCTGGCTGTCCTGTTAGCCCTGGGGCTTTCAGCCAGAGGAGCTGGGTGGGCCAGATCTGATCTGGATCTGGTGAGCTCTGGAACAGACAGCTGAAGCAATTGTTACAACAGGAGGGTTGCAGGGCAGGCGACACTTCACAACATCACCAAAGATTGATGCAAATTGGTTTGGTTCTGACCCTGTCACACCAGGAAGGATAATGATTCCAGCGGTGCCCGGCCTGGGCGGGGGCACTGAGTGGGGGCCGTGAGGATTGGTGTCTCACTTTGCATCTTCATTAATGATCTGAAAGACAGGGGTAAACAGCATGTTAATGAAACCTGCAGATGATTGGTGTTATAAACCCCACAGAGGACAGAGAAATAGCACAGCGAGACCCAGAGAGCTTAGAAATATGGTCAGGAGATTGTCAAAGGAGACTTCCCATAGGAAAACGGAAGTCAACATGTCAGGAGAGGGTGATGAAGGTGCCTCTGGGGGGACCCACAAGCCTGGAAAGCAGAGATGGGTGGCAGGGTCAGGAGGCTGAGTGAGGGGATCAGGTTTGGGGTGTGCTGGGGAGCCAGAGGAACTGGCCTTGAGGACCCAGGGGACACATACCCTTGTGCATTTCTGGCAGGACTGACTGCAGCAAGAAGACTGGGGCCAACAGTGTGTGCATCCTGGGGGCCAAGCAGGTTGCATGGGTCCGCTGACCTGTGTCAGCTCCTGTGCCTTCTGCAAGGCTGGGCCCTGACTTCACAGCCACCAACTGTGTCCATTTATGCTCATCCCTGAGCTAAAAGTGCCATTTTGACCTGAATGACCAAAATGAAACAAGTCAAAACACATTTTTAAACTTTGCCCAAAATTATTGGGAATAAGATATTCAAGAGCAGCAGAAAGAAAAATTTCCCCCATCCTCAGTGGTTTCCCATTCAGTAAACACGGCTTGGAGCTATAACTCACTTGCATTAAGTGCAAATATCTTAAGGATACACATGGTTCAATGATTTTTTTTCCCCTTAAGCAAATCACTTAACCTCCCCAAGCCTTAATTTCCTGTCTCAAATGGGTATAACTTCAGTATATATCTCATAGTTGTACTGTGAAGATTAAATGAGATAGACTGTGTAAGGCCTGTAAGACCACAGTAAGCACTCAGATGTGGGTGATTAGTATTACTGTTTATTACCCTCTAATTTCATTTCCCAAGCTTTACTCTTAATTTCCCAAGTAAATTATTAACTTCTTGAAGTCAGCGACTGTCTTAAAATTCTTTTTCAGTGCATGGATGCTGGGAGAAACAAACAAACAAACAGACAGACAAACAAAAAAACCTTGTTTGGTGGCTTGATATGCCAGAATTCCCTTTTAACATAAATAATTTTGTCATTACTCAACTCAGATCTACCTCCAATGACATCTCTTTTTTCAAAATGGAACAAAAGCAAAGAAAGAAACACACAAAACCAAGTAAAATCCGGATATCAGAGAGGATTTTTTTTTTTTGAAACAAAACATTCCCCATGAGATTGTGTTAACAACGTATTTCCTGTCTGATGAAACTTAAGCCAAAAGGAGCCCAGCCTAATGATTAAGAGGCCAGTTGGGTTTGGGGAGGGTATAACTCAGTGGTAGAGTGCATGCCTAGCATGCACGAAGCCCTGGGTTCGATCCCCAGTACCTCCATTAAAGAGTCCAGTTGGGTTTGAACTAGGGCGCTAATTGTCCAGTTCACCTGGGACTCAGGAATTTCCCAGAACAAGGGACAGTCCAGCTAATGTGCTGGTCGGTCATCCTAGTTTGAATCTAGGCTCTGCTACTTGATAGTTTTGTGGCCTCGGGTAGGATTCTTAGCCTTGTTGATCTTGTTTTTCTCTTCAGTTAAATGGGGAACATACTGAATTGAAAGAGGTACCATTTGATGGTATTAGCAATGTGTTTGACACATAATAAATGCCCAGTAAATGTTGACATACACTGTCAGAATCCAGGTAAGTAAAGTTTAAAAACAGTCACAAACTAGTTTATGGTGATAGAAATCAGAGGAATGGTTACTCATGTCAGGAGACTGGCTAGGAAGGAACTGGAGGGAGTTTTCTGCAGGGCTGGAAATGTCCTAGTAGGCAAATAAAACCCCACCCTTTAGTTGTTCCTTATATATGCTCCACCCTACAAAACAAAGGCTTCTGTTTTCCTCTGCTTACCTGTTCTCCCAGCCTCCATTCATGTAGACACACTTTTGATGTCATTGTCATATGGCCTTGATTTGAAAACCCATGTCGTGGTTCTTTGCTTGGCGCTCTCTCTGCAGCTTTCTTTTCTGATATGAGCTGCACTCCCTCTGCAGCCAGTGGGGGCATTTGGTTGAGGACTCTCAAAACTGGCTCCCCACCCCTACCTCAAAGCCTCAGTGCTGGGAAGGTGCAGTCACCAAGTCCTCGTGACCTTCAGAAATACACAGCCTTTTTTAATTCCACTCCCAGGTACATGCCCAACAGAAGTGAGTGCTGATGTCCACCAAAAGATGTGCAAGAGTGTTAGCAACTTTATTCATGTGAGTCAAAAATTGGCAAAAATCCAAATGTCCATCAACAGCAGAATGAGTAAATAAATTGTCATATATTCCTACAATGGAATGCCACTGACAATAAAGAACAAACTACTCTTCTGCCTTACACGAGAACATGGATGAATCTCACAAACAACAATGAGGAGAGAGGGGATTAGTATAGCTCAGTGGTAAAACCATGCTTAGCGTGCACAAGGTCCTGGCTTCAATCCCCCAGCACTTCTGTAAAAATAAAATTAACTCTGTGTGTTCAAAACAAAACAAAACAAAAAAAAATGAGGCAGACACAGAACTGCATCCTGTATGATTCTACTTATATGAAATTCTAGGACAGGTAAAACTAATCCAGGGTGGGAGAGGTCAAAATAGTGGTGACCTTGGGTATTGACTGGGCAGGAGCACGAGGAGCCTTCTAGAATGCTGGAAATATTCTCTCTTGATCTGAGTAGTGGTGACACAGGAGTAGACTGTGTGTGTGTGTGTAAACATTCATCAAGCTGTACATTTAATGTGCTTTACTGTGTGTAAACTATGCCTCAATTAAAACAAATGAATTCAGGGTCCTCTGAGCCTCTAAAAGGAAACTGATGAAAGCTACCACAGCCTCATGGAGGTGATCTGGGGCAATAGCACAGGAGAATCATCCTGGCTCCCGGGCTCTGAAGTCAGAAGGAAGGACAGAGGATGGGCAACATGTTCCTTTGGCAGCGACTGTCCACGCTCCCCCAGCAACTGAGCATAAAGGCCTTGGGGCTGTGGTCTGTGCCCTTGCTCTGTGACTTTGATGTGGAGGAGAGCTGTCAGTCAAGCTCCCAGGGTCCCCAGCACCTTGGTGCTTGGGCTGTCTTGTGAGGAAGCATCATTCTCTACACCCCACTCTCTGAATCCAGTCCCAAGACTGTGGGCAGCTCCAGGGCCAGGACCTTGTCTGTGCTTCCCTGTTGCTGACATTTCGTGGGCTCTGAGTGCACAGTTGCCAAATGGATGCCTGAATCCATGGCCTTCAGTCACCTGAGGTATTATTAAATTCTTCACATTGATCTCAAAGCCAAAGATATGCTTTTTGACTCATGGATTATTCAGGTGATCTTTTCTGAAAGAATTGGAGTTCCAGGTAATCTACTGGCATCCCTGACTTTCTTCCATCCAGTGTAGTTTCAATTCTGCTAGAAAAGACCTCCATTCTCTCTATAATCAAGTTTCCCAGGACTATCATAAGGTTCCAGCATTACCCACTCCTAGCAAAGAGGCTATATCTACACTGTAGGTAACTGGACTTATCAGTGGTGCTGACAGTAATCTCTCTGGGTTTGGTATTCCCTTAGATGGAGGCTGGAATAGCTGCATTGTTTGTTTCCTTGAAGAGATTTCTGTGCTATCCAAATAGGTAGCCACTAGCCACATGTAGCTCTTCTATTTAAATTAAAAATCAATAAAATTTAAAATTCAGTTTATTACACTAGCCACATTTCAAGAGCTCCGTAGCCACATATGGCTACTGACTACCATACTGGATGGTGCAGAACTACATACATTTACATCATCACAGAAATTTCTATTGGACAATACTAGACTCTAGATAATTTTCAAACCCTCTAGGAAACTTTGAAGGAGGGAAGGAAGAAACTAAGTGGTTAGAACTGGACCCCAACCCCAGTGCAACCAGAACCACTCTGCCTATGAATTCAAGTTTCAACTTAGAATTTATTTGGAAAAAAAAGCTCTACTGCTTTTTAACTTTACAATACTTTTTTAAAAGATAATAAATACAAACCGTATTTAAAACAAGCAGATTGTGAAAAATGCATCTCTTTCCCATCCTCTGACCCTCAGCTACTTGTTACCAGCTTGCGGGAGCTACAGCTTGTCCTGCATCTTGTTTTCCCACTTAATTTATCTTGAATCTTCTTGGTACTGGTATGTACAGATTTCACAGCTATGTATTATCCCACTGTATGGATGTACCATAATAATTTATTTAACCAGTACCCGTGATGGACATTTAGATCATTTCCAATCATCTGCTACTACAAACTATGTTGTATTTAAATCTTTGTGCAGTACAAATATATCCTTAGAACAGATGCCTAGTGAGGGAATTGCTTGCTCAAAGGCCACGTGCATTTTTAATTTTAATATTTAATATATGTATAAAAAGTAACATATATTGCTGAATTGCACCCCCCTAAAGTAGTCATGACAAAGGTTTTCCCCCACCCTCTCAACAGTGCTGCTCTCAGGTGTTCAGGTTTCCTGCAGAATAACAGTGGCTCCTCTTAGGAGGGAGCTCCATTGCCTCCCCACAACCCAACCCACCCACTTACCTTCCCTTCTTGTCACTCCTTCCTGCAACCAAGAGTGGCTAATATTTGCTTGAGCATCACCAGTCCCCCGGGTACTGGCCTAAATCCTTTCCTTCAGTTTCTCATACCTCATCAACTCTTCACAACACTCTCAAGAGGGACATACTATTATTATTCCAGTTTTACAGATGAGAAGCCTAAGACTTAGAGATTAACTAACTTGTTCACGGTCACCTAGCTGGTTCGTAGCAGAGCTGGGATTTAACCCCAGATCTGTCTCATTCCAAAGCCTGTGCATTCTGGGGAATCGATGGGCTTCCCCACACACCTCCTCCCCTGCCCCTCCTTGCATGGACTCTAGGTGTTCCCCTCTCCCTGTTAATAGCCACCCATCTCTCTTCAGTGCCTTTGCCTCTGTGCTCGTGAGCCCCCCATTCCTGCTCACCCCGTCCTTCCCTGGGTCAAGGCACACACATCTATCTGTGACCCTTCCTCCTTCACCAGGAAACCAGCACCTTGTTCCCTCTATTCTTGGCCTTGGGACGGCATCACCTGAACTGCTGGGTCCGTCCAGCCCTCTCCCAGGTGATCACCTCTGCCTATGGGGCCCGGGAGGGAGAAAGAAACGGCTTCCGTCACCTGACCCTACTCAGCCAATTCACGAAGACAAGATGTCAAGTTAATGAGCCTGTGGGCCTCTAATTAGCTGTCAATTACCTCAAATTAATCAACTCCTCGCCTAATTAAGCATTATCGGCAGGTGGGCACAAAGCAGACCATTGTGTGGGAGCCCTGAGAAAAGCTGGGCTGGCAAACTTGGTTAGGATCAGCGCTGTGCACTGCACCCGCCTCCCCACCCTGTCCCCAGGCACCAGGGACCCTGGGACCGCCTGGGCAGTGGGGTGGACTGCGCCTCGTGAGAGGGAGATGCAGAGCTTGGAGGCAGGTGGGATGTCTGTGGGGAAGTGGGGCAGCGGGAGCTGTCAAAACAGGCAGAGGAAGGCCAGGGCGAAGGGGAGGGCAGCAGGTCAGAATGACCAGCTCCGGGCGCTTGTTGGACCTGGGGCCAGTGC